>NW_022111372.1:71472402-71483781 GCF_000313985.2 Echinops telfairi
GGAGCAGGGAGGGAGGGGGGGAAATGAGGAGCTGATATTAAGGGCTCAAGTAGAAGGCAAATGTTTTGAGAATGATGATGGCAACAAATGTACATATGTGATTGACACAATGGATGGATGTATGAATTGTGATAAGAATTGTACTAGCCCCCAATAAAATGATTTTTAAAAAAAAGAAAGAAAAGACCAAAACAAGTTATAAGTAATGCTGAAATTTGCCCTTGAATGCAGAGTAGCTAAAGCAAGTGGACAAAATTATGAAGTAAAAGAGTAGAATAGAAGATTCCAAAGACTTAGAAGTAGACCAAAGGAGAGAAGCATGCTCAGCATTTCTCAAATCGAAATAACTGAATAAATAGTAAAGACTTGAGTTGAAATATTGAAGGATTCTGTGGAAAAAATATTGAGCAATACAGAAAGCATAGAAAGAAGATGGAAATACAGTCACTGTATCAAAAACATTGCTCAGTCACTTCAGGATGAAGCATGTGATCAATAACTGCTTGACTTGAAGGAAGGTATTGATAAAAAACTGTGTTTCACCAAGTAGATGCAATGCTGTAAGCACTCATTCACCTATGCCAAGAAGTTTGGAAGACATATACCTGGCCAACCAACTGGAAGAGATCCATATTTGTGCTCATTCAAAAGAAACAGAATCCAACAGTACATAGAAATTACTAAAAATCATTCACATCACACACACTTAAGCTTTTACTTATGATAATTTTTAAATAGTTGCAGCAGTACATCATCGACAACAACTATGAGAGAAATTCAAGGCAGATTTAGAGCAGGACATGAAATAAGAAATATTATTGCTGATGTCAAATGTATATTGGTTGAAAGCAGAACATACCAGAAATATTTTCACTGGTGTTTTATTGCCCATGCACAGCATTCAGTGGTGTGGATGAGAATAAGTTATGTTTAACATTGCCGAGAATGAGAATTCCAGAACACTGTATTATGCTCATGTAGAAACTGTACGTAGACTGAGAGGTAATCAGTAGACAACAAGGGAATGGTGTGTAGTTTAATATCAGATAAGGTGTTCAACAGGATTGTATTTTTTCACTGTACTTATTCAATCTGTATGCTGAGCAAATAACACGAGACGGTGAAATAGCTGAGGAAGAACATGGCATTAGAATTGGAGTATGACTCATTAACAATTTGTATGCAGAAGACACAAAATTGCTTGCTGAAAGTGAAGGGGATTTGAAGTCCTACCCGATAAAGATCAAAGAACACAGTGTTCGGTATGGATTGCAGCTCTGCATAAAGAAAATAAAAATCCTCAGACCTGGATTAATAAGCAACATCAGGATGCATGGGGAAAAGATTGAGGTTGTCAAGGGTTTTGTTTCACTTGGACCCTCAGTCCCTACTCATTGGAAGCGACGGTCAAGGAATAAAACAATGCCTTGCATTTGGCACGTCTGTGGCCGAGGGCCTCATTTAAGTATTCATAAGCAAAACTATCACTTTGAGAACTAAGGTGCACCTGACTCAAGATGTGATATTTTCTTTTTTCTTAAACTGTTTTACTGGCATATAATTCTTTATATATCATACAATTCAATAGTTAAAGCATATTAAAAAGAGTTCTAAAATCACCACCACAATCAATTGTAGAACATTTTCTTCATTTTTGTACTCATTGCTACTAGATCATATATTAAGACTTTACATTTTAGATAAACTACATCTGCTATAAGCAACTTTACAATGCTCTCTGTCTGATAATATGGCTATTCACATCCCTCAACTATGCTCAAAAAGGATTCACTGGAGACTTAATCCATGTGCGGACCCTGAAAACGGATTTTGGGCTTCCACTGTCACCCATAACCTTTTGCACAAATGTTCACAATTTAAGCTCTGATACTATTCCCTCCTTCAATTTTGGGTTATATTATTTACAACCCTTGGATCACAGAGGCTAGAGTGCTTCTTCCCTGTGGGCTTAGTTGATGCCTCACTTAGATGGCTGCTTGTTTAAAGACAGCAAACCTTTAATACACAGATGCTATTCTTTCTGAGACCTGGATACCACCTGGTTTCTTCCCCACATTTTTTTATAGTGCCCGTGTTTTCAGGTATCTCTTCCTGAAGTGAGCATCAAGCAAGGCCAAAGACATAATATTCTCAATGGCCTCATAGGCTTGTGAAAGCTGGACAATGAATAAATAAGACGTAAGAAGAACTGAATTATGGTGTTACTGAACAAGAATACTAAATATGCCATGGACTTCAAGAAGAACAAACAAATAGGTCTTGGAAGTAGTCATAATGTTCCTGAAATTGAGGATGTGAGACTCACGTACTTTGGACTTGTTATCAGGGGTGATTAATTGCACATGCTAGGTAAAGGAGAGAGTCAGCAAGAAAATAGAAGATCCTTATTGAGATGGGTTGACACACCAGTTGCAAGAATGGGCTCAGACATAACAAGAGTTGTGTTGCAGTGTTTCATGCTGTTGTACACAGAATTGCTATGAGTCAGAATAAATGGCCAACAGCACCCAACAAAAACCTCATAGGGTTTTAAGAGAACTGAAGGAAATATATGAGCGCATAGCATCTCAGAAAAGGAGCCCCAGTACCACTGTTGGGTAAGTACTGAACTGCAAACCACAACATTGGTGTTTCAAACCGCCAAGCTGCTCCATGAGAGAAAGATGAAGACTCTCTGTCCCTGTGAAGATTTACAGCCTCGGGAAACCTACATAGGGTAGTGATGAGTCAGAGTCAACCAGCGGAGTTTGGTTTGGTTCAGTGCCTTAGAGTAGGAGATTAGTACGTGCTATTGGGGGTGTAACCTAAGTAAGTGATGCGATATGGGGATAAAAATGCCATGCAATATTATTTTAATTGGCAATAAGCTAAAATAATAGGCTAAAAATTATAGTGTGTTCTAATATGGAAAAGTTCATAGTTATTTGTTTATGTCATCTTTCTTTCCAGTTGCTGTGGAGTTGATTCTGACTAACACAACTCCATGTGTAGAACTATGCTCCCCAGACTCTTCCATTTCCTGACTTTGTTAGAACTGGATTACCAGGTTTTCTCCCAAGATGCATTTGGTGTACTTAAACCACCAACCTTTTGCTTAATAGTCAAGCACTTAACCATTTGCACAGCCCAGGGACATCAAAACAATGATTGAGGATACGATGTAATAATAGGGGAAGGTGTCCACAAAGCACGACTGTTGTTACTTAGTTGTGAGGCACCATTGAGTCGCAGTGACCCCATGGGCAACAGAGCGAAACGCTGCACAGTCCCGAGTCATCCTCACCATTGTTTTCATGTGCCAGGAGGCAAAACAAATCAAATGTCAAGTAGTATGTACAGTGGAATCTGAATGTAAAAATGAAAAGTCATGAAAATACTTTCCAGCGCTATTGGCAGATATTGTTACGTGGATTGTTCAACCTTGTCTACACATTAGAATTACCTCAGAAATGTGGAAAGAAAAAAATCAGTTCTGCTGTCTGTCTTCACCCCTAGAAATTCTGACTTAATTGACCTGGGATGTGGTTTGGGCCTTAGAAGTTTCCTTCTCTTTTGTGTGCTTGTTGGTTAAAAAAAAAAAAAGCTAAAATAAACATGTATCACTTTTATAATTAGAAATTAAAGCCATAAATGCTATTTAAAAGACATTTTCAATTACCCCCGTGAGAGGAGCTGACTAAGCAGTCACGGGTCTATCAAAAGGGAGAGAAGCTGGAGGTTGGCAGAGGAGTCAGAAGTCATGTCCGTGTGTGAGTCACTGCCCAGGAGCACAGGCCTGGGAGGGGGAGAGGGTGCAGGGCCTTTCAAGCCCAGGAGAGGGGCTAGACTGGGACCCACCACAGGGGCGTACCTGCAATGCAATTGTGTGTGTAAGAGGTTCCATTGTTTATGGTCGTCCTACCTGAGACCTTGCCGGTCTCCGTTGTGACCCTGAGATTTCCTTGCTACACATCACCATCACAGACTCCTGATCAAGGCTGGAAGAAGGAAGCCAGTGGGATAGGAGGAAAAGAAAGCAGAGAAAAGACCCAGGCTGCTGAAACAATGATGCCCACAAAAGCCCAGGGCTGTGTGGATTCTTCTCGCTCTGTGTCTCCCACTAAATGCTTTGGGTCTGACAATAAAGCTTCGTCGGCGAGGTAGCATTTCTGCATATTTTTCCATTCATTCAGCAAATACTGATGGAAGGCCTTATTATGTGCCAAAGACTGTGCCAAGCATTTTTCATCATTTAATTCTTATCTACAACTTGGAACAAATGACTCAGATGTTGTTATTAACTTGTCTTTTATAGATGAAGGATTTGAAGTGCAGGGTGGTTACTAGCCCAAAGGCCTCCAGCACACTGTGAATGACTGCCATTTGCTGAGCACCTACTATGTGCCTGCATGGTACTAAAGCTTGGGGTCTGTTTTTCATGAATTCTTCCCAAGAGAGCTTCCTTAGACATTAGTTATTGTTATGGTGCCAGATATACAAATGAGGACTCTTAGGCAAAGAGAGGGTACTTTTCTCACCAAGGTCACCTTTTGACGATGGGAAATGATTGATATCTGAATGAGTCGAACTCTTGGGCCACTATTCTTCAGCCCTAAATGATGCTGTTGCCACAGCTCAGTGACTGAATTCCAGGTGCCGTATATTAAAGATGTATTAATTAAAGATGTTCACATCCCTTTAGCTCAGCCTGCTCTCAGTACTGGAGGTTGCAACAGCCTACAAAGGAATTGTGCGACAAGCTGGAAGCCTACCTCTAGCCAATTTGCTTCATTTTATAAATTGTCATTCTCTTTATAACTGCTATTTCAGGCATGTGCCCATTATCATCCAAAGATCCATGGCAGGAGAGAATTATGGGAAGATGAAAAGGAAGACAAGAAAAGGGCACTTGCTGGCTGCCACGGAAAATGCTGGAAGGGAGCAGGAAGCAGCCATTAGCATTCCGTCTGATGGGTGGTTCGCCCCATCCATAACTGGAAGTGTGTTTACTGTTGCATATTCCCTTCGTGAGAGGGAGCTACAAATCTCATTCTCCATCTTGAAAGTCAGTTAATGGTTCTAATTATGCACTGGCTCACACTGTTCTTGAGCCAAGGCACAGCAGCAAAGTCCCCCAATTACCCTAGGCTGTTCGAGGAGTCCCAGAGACCTTGTAGCAGGACCTGGAGGGGTGTGAGGAAGGGACGATAGCCACTTTGTTATCCAGCTGTTGCTGTTGCTGATGCTTCTGAGTGGCTTACGATGTAGCCCAGAGCGCCTCCCTCCTGAAACTGAAATGGGGTTACTTCAAAGTCCCAGGGACACTTCATCCCAGAGCTTCTCATTTAAATGGCACATTACAAGCTGTTTATCCTCCCAACACCCTGCAGTGTTGTCAAGCTCCACAGCCCACACACTGCAAATGGGGATACCGAGATAAAGGTATAGCACCTGGAATTTGAATCAGCCGCTTCCAAGGAGGGAATGGAAAAGTTCCTCACTGTGAGAAATTGCCTAAAATCCCTCCCAGCCTTCCTTCTTCTGCCCCAAGCTTGGCTTCCTTTCTGAATCACCACCTCAATCTGGATCAACTGCAACAAAATCTTTGGGGCTGGGCCCTAGGCATCCGCATTTCATGAATGCTCTTCAGGTGATTGCGCTGTGCAGCCAGGCAGGAGACCAGGACAGTGACCCCTCCCCAGTCCCTCTGTCATGATAAGTAAGCCCTGTCATTGGCATCCCACTGCCAAGCAGGCTTTCTCATTCAGCCAGGTTCAAAGGGAGCTTGAAGCTCAACCAACCTGGATTTGAACCCAGTTCTAGTACGTTTAGGCTGTATGATTTGGGAGAAGTCATTTAAACATTGTTGTTATTGTTGTTGTTCGTTGCTGTTGTGGTTGTTGGCTGCTTTTGAAACAACCTCTAGCTCGCCGGACCTCGTGCATAACAGAAGCAAACACTGCCGGGTTCTGTGCTAGCCCCTCAATCAGCCACAAATCAGATCATGTCATCCACAGCATTTTCATTCGCTGCGTTTCAGAAGGCAGTTGTCTGGCCTTTCTTTCTTGTTTATCGTAGTCTGGAAGTTCTGCTGAAGCCTGCTCAGAAAACTCCATATAGTTGGAATTGACTCCAGCCACATGGAAGCCTCCATTGAAAGATGAGTGGTGACTGGGCATGCGCTGCATTGGCTGGGGATTGAACCTGGGTCTTACTCGGTTGAAATTTCCTTAATTGAAAAATGGGAGTGATGATACTCCCTGCCTAACCAGGCTATCAAGAGCATACCGTTTCTAACCCTCAGTTAGTGTTCCACATATGGCTGCCACCACGCTGCACAGCCAGTCCTGAGCTATTTTTATGGAACACTAGGAGCAGAAGCACTGCCCAAGGTCTGGGCATTTCTATTAGGCAAGTGGAGCAAATCCCAAGTTCACGTTCTTAAAACCCAAGTTTTCAACAAGGAGTGAGGTTGGATCTACCCCTTGTTAGGCTACAGGGAGTCTGATCTTTCTAGCAGTGACCAGGATCCCAGGGCAGGCTGTGTATTTCGAGAAGATATAAATTTTAGAGCAATCCTGTCCTCTATTCCAGTTCCGTAAACACTGTGACTGGATATTCCAACATTCCTATGCAAACTAGGGAAAAGAAATGGGGGGAAAATCATCAATTATCTGGTTTGGGACAACATAGATGGATGCTGAGAAATGGCCTGATTTTCCAGTTTCTGCACGTCCATGCTTCCTGTGTGCCAGGGCTAAATTGTTCCTTTCCGTGTGTTGTCTCACTTAATACTCACAACAGCGCCCCAAGATAAATGCTATTTTAAGTAAGAAACCACTGTTCAGTGAGGTTAAGCAAAGTGACCCAGAAAATGGTACCATTGGGACCTAAACTCTACAACCCTCCGTCATAACCACCTATCAGGTTTCAATCCAGCAGGGGAAATCCACTGGGATAGCCTGGGACCAGTGGATGACCAAGGCTTCCATGGATTGCAATCAGGCTCCAGTCCCCCAAATCCAGCCTAATAACCTCCCTTTCACTTACCGCCACCCCATCACCCCATTACCCCTTCTCTTCCTTTTACACTCCAGGGCTTTAGGGAAATAACAGGAGTACTTTTATATAGATCAATTGATTATTGTCTTACAGAAACAGTTGACCTAGAAGCCATAGGAGACTACTGTACACCCATGAAGGTTTGACAGAGGCTATTTCTACATATAAGAAGGCGCCTTCGGTGGCAGCTCAAACACATCAGTAGCTCCATGGAGGAAAGATGAGGCTATCTGCTCTTGTAAAGGTTTACAATGCCTCAGAAACCCCATTTAGTCTGAATTGACTTGATGGCGATGGGTTTGATTTGAGTTTTTGGCATTTATATGTGCTGTAAGTATATCCGTGAATATAACAGAAGGGGTTACTAGGTCTAGGGACTCATTATCAGAATCTCTATGGGGGTACTACAATAGATTGACAAAACATTACACCCAAAGGCAATGTTCTACATCCCATTTCAGTGAGTGGCATTTGGGCGGCGGGGGTAGGATGGGGCAAGTCTTACAAACTTGTGAGTGGCTGTATAGTCTCCCTCTCGGAGGAAAGACTAATGAAATTCAACACTTAAGGAAGCAATTAGTCCAAAAGGCTAACGGAACACTTAATCCTCAACCCCTTGACCCTGAAACCAGAAGAACTAGATGGTGCTCAGCTAGACCTGTGCACCGCTCGGAACAGAATCTCAATAGATGCCCCAGATAGAGTGAGAAAATGTGTAGAGACAAATGCAAAATCATAAAGATGACCAAGCTTATTGGTCTGATAAAGATTAGTGGAACCCCTGAACTATGGTCCTTAGTCACGCTCCAGGCCCAGATCTAAACTCACCCCTGGGGCTCCACTTTCGGCCAAATGATCAACAGTAAACAGTAACAGCAGGGAGGTAGGCACCATTGGGACAATTAACCCAACGGCATCCAAAGGGCAGCAGTAGTCCAGGGATAAAGCTCATGAGGCAGGAAGAATGCCAATGAAGGACCAAGGGACATGGTTAACATCGAGAAGAAGTAGGAAGGATACATTGTGGGAATTGCAATCAGTGTCACAAAATAAAATGCGTATGAATTGTGGAGTAGAAAATAAATTTTCTTGGAAAACTTTTGCCCAGATCACAATAAAATGATAATAACCATAAAATAAATAAGTGAACTGAAGACCTCGAACCATTATGAAGGCAGCTTAAGAAGCAGTGTTTCCTTGCAAGACTCTTTAAAGTCATTTCCTCTCTTCAATTGTATTCTGTCCTCCAAACAACCCTATAGATAGACTTGTTCCCACTGCATAGAAGAGATAAGTTCAGCAAGACAAAAGAAGCCTATCTTTTGTTGCTATTGTTAGCTTCTTTCGAGCTGGCCACGCACATGGAGAATACATGCACAGTACAAGTAAAGGCTGCCCAGTCCTGCTCTATTACCATAATCAGCTGAAGGCTGGATTGTGGGTCCAAAAGATTTTCATGGACTGATCACTAGGCCTTTCTTTCTAGTCTATCTTAGTATAGCAGGCAAGTAACATAGTGGAAGAATGGCAAATGTGCAGCCAGATTCCCTACTCCATCCCTTGCAGACATTACTAATTGATTTCAGTGCTTTCTTCCACTAAACTGGGTCTCTGCCTCAAGGACTTAGGGCTCCTGGCAGCAATTGCCAATCAATTTGATGCCAGCACTGCAAATAAATCATGTTTGATCCCTGTCAGAGGGGCTGAGTGCATAGGGAATGGCATTAATGAAATCTAGATTAGAGTCTCACTCTGGCTGTGTGCACATGGGCATGTGACTTAACCTCTCTGAGCTGCGGTTTTCTTATCAGTAATATGAAGGTTTTCATACTGATATTATAGAATTTTCATTAAGAGTGAGAAGCGCCTGAACAGCTCTGGGCTCTTTGCCTGGCAAGGAGAAGGTCCTCAGTAAATGGTATTCACCCATCCACCCTATTCCTTTATGCACACTTGGGAGGCATTACCTTGTTAGCACTCAGCTGGGAGCTGAGCCCACAGACGTGAGTAATGTAGCTAAGGCCCCTGATCTCATGATACCTTTGAGTGGACAAAACGGGTTTAGGTAAGTATTAATGTATCCGATAATTTCAGCTTGCAATCAGTTGTGTGGGAGGAATGGGCTGGAGGGCGAGATGAAGAACACCAGCAACTTGGGGTGTCTTATCTCTCTTGAGTGCTGGTCTTGGAGCCTTGGCAGCAGGAGAAAAGTGAGAGAAAATGGGGCCACATGGGGTTTCACATCACTCTGATGGCAGCCGAGGCAGGCTGCTGCCCCTGACCTCTGCGTTGTGATTGACTCCATCCTGGGATGCGAGAAGCCACAGCACCCTCAGCATTGTATTCTTGTGCTCTGATGAGGCTCCTTTTAGGCTCCAACTAATCTGCTGCAATCAGCTTGCAATCTGCAGCATCAAGACCCAACTACTCCGCAAATCAGCCTTCGAATCCTGGGGACTCATCCTGGAGCATTGTCCCCAACCTCACCCCCACCCCATCCCCACCCAATTCAGATGTTACCAGTTCCTCTCACCCCTTCCTGCTCCCCTCTTCCCTCTGCGTCTCCAGACGCATGGATGCGGAACAGTGAAAGCCCTGGGTTAAGACCCTTCACCCCACGCACACTGCTGTAGTATTGGATGGCCAGGCTGTGGCCTGGGTAGTTGAGAGACAAAGCCATGACTTGATGCCTGAGAATGGGATGTCTCTAGAGAGGTGTGGGTCTGGGGGCCACCAAAGATGACTCTGAGGATATGTGTGCATGCAAAAGAAAATGCATCTCAGTGATAATAACTCATGAATGTATGCCAGTGTCAGCTCATTTGCAGAGTTAATCTCCACCCTCAACACCTCCAACCCATCCCTGGGCAACCTTGGGAAAGCAGAGCTCAGTGGCATTGGTGTCTTCTCCAGGGTGTCCCAGTCGGCAGTGGGAGAGCCAGGACTTTCTGACATGCACTCAAGTTCAAAAGGGAAGAAAATCTAGAACATTTCCCTCCTTGGAGCATTTCCATGCATTGTGTCAACCCTCACACCAGCCTGTGAGGTGGTCCTGCATCTGATCCCGCTTCATAGATGAGACAACTGAGGCCCAAAGAGATCAAAAAACATATCAGATCTCTCACACAGCTACCAGTAAGCTGCTTTCTGTTACAGAGTCTTCTCCATGCCCCAATTCTGTGCCAGAAAGGTAGAGATTTAACTAGGTATCAGGTAAAGTTAATGCAATAAAATGGGTATTTGGCATAAGTACACCCAACACTTATACATAAGATAGTCATCCCAAAAGACTGGCATGCAAGCAGTGCTATGGGCTCTTCTATTAGTTAGCAACAGACACTCTGGGCCTTCCTCAAGGCCTCTAAGGAATATGTAGTCTCCTGATGGACGGACACGTGCAAAACCTGGAAGAATGGCTGAGTGGCTAAGAGGACAAGATGAGAAATGGATGGTTAACCGTACATGCTTCAGTGCCTTTTAACATCTGAATCACTGGCTTTTATGAGCATAAAATAAAAAACATAGTCATAATAAAACCATATCCATTTTAAGCTCACAAGGATTTTCAAGGAAATTTGTGGTTGCCTAATCTCACTTTGTTTTTAACACAAGGTTTGTGTGTTTGCTTGTTTGCATGTTTCCAGATAGAGGAACAAATGATTAGGCAGCTGCATCTGCTATCCTCCACACCCACACTCCGCCCTCAAGAATGACTTCTTCCAAAAACTAGGGACCATCCTCAAATAACAAGGCCTGGCCACTGTTGAGGATATTCCAAGAATGTGGGGCAAGCTCTGAAAACAATTCCAAGAGTAGTTTAAAATGTTTTCTGAGCAAAAGTAGTATCATTGGAGAGAATTACAGGTGCTGCTTCACAGTGTACAGAAGTCTATAAAATCAAGGTAGTAAAAAAAATCAAGTTGGTTTTGTTTTTTAATCATTTTCTTGGGGGCTCGTACAACTTTTATCACAATCCATACATCCATTCATTGTGTCAAAAACATTTGTACATTTGTTATCATCATTTTCAAAACATTTTCTTTCTACTTGAGCCCTTGGTATCAGTTTCTCATTTTCCCCTCCATCATGAATTCTTGATTATTTTCATCTCTTCCACTGACCGTTTCCCTTCACCCACTTTCCTGCTGTCCATCCTCCTGGGAGGGGGTTAGAGGCAGATCACTGTGATCAGTTCCCGTTTTCTTCCCCCACCGTCCCCTTATCCTCCTGGTATGGTTCTCTCAATATTGGTCCTGAGGGGTTATATGTCCTGGATTCCCTGGGTTTCCAGCTCTTATCTGTACCAGTGTACATCCT
>NW_022111372.1:71484760-71512324 GCF_000313985.2 Echinops telfairi
TCGATTGAAGCCCAACACGTAACCAGGAACTGCAAAATCAATTCCTTACCTACTTCAAGAAGAGAGGGAAACTCATGAAGCTGTCAGGGAGTAAAATAACAGGGCAGGCTGACCCACAGGAAAAGGACAGTGGCCACATTGTATGGCCCCCACACTCAGAGGCCGTAGCACACCCACCGCCTGCTTCCACTGAATTAAGTAAGCTTTCCCTTTATGGACAATAGAAAACTGCAGCATTATGAGGAGAAAGACTTCAGATCTCTAAGAGGCTTGGGATGCTAGTAATGCAATCCTCTTCTACTTTGTTAGAGGAATGAGTTTCCTGAAGCTGGAAGGCGAACAAAGATGTTAATTCAATAGATGCTGGTTATGTAGCTGATGAAGTTCCAAGTACTCAATGGTCACTTGTAACTGACACCCTCTAAATTCCTGTCAAGGAATTTACCACTTAGCTGCTAACCTAAAGTTAGCCATTGATTCAAAGCCACCAATTGCTTCACAGGAGAAAGATGCGGCAATCTGCTTCCATGCAGATTTACAATCTTGGCAACCCTGTGGGGCAGATTTACTTGTCCATGAGGTGGATCTGAGTCTGATTGGACTCAATGGCAATGTGTTCAGTTTGGGTTTTAAATTCTTCTCATACCTAGAGGTTAATGTGATGGGTAACAGGCAGAGTCAAGAAATAATCCACCTCGAAGCAGGTGACATCAAGTCAATTTTCCTGATAGTGATCCCATGGACTTCAGAACAGAACTCTGATTCACGCGGTTTTCAATGGTGGTTTTCAATGGCACGTGATTTTCAATGGTTTTCAATAGAACTCTGATCCATGCGGTTTTCAATGTTCTTTTTAAGTCCACCACCAAGCCTTCTTCTAAGTGGCTTCTGGGCAGACTCAAACTTCCAACTTCCTGGTAGGAGTTTCAAGAGTATTAACTGTTTGCTCCACCAGGGACGCCATCCACATCAAACCTATATCAGACCTGTGGTTCTTCTTCTTCTTCTTCTTCTGTTTTCCACTCCAATTCCAACAACCAATCGTGCTGAGTGGCAGAGTTGTTTCGTAATAGTTGTCAAAGGAAAACCCTACACCTTGTGGTGTAAGAGTTAAGCTCTTGGCTGTTAATGAAAAGATTGACAGATCAAACCCAGCTAGCTAGCAGCTCCACAAAAGAAAGACCAGGTTACCTCTGTAAATATTATAGTCACATGGGAACTTTATGAATTCATCCATGGCATCTAACGACAGGAACAAAGAACAATAGAATATCTCGTTTTATCCTTTTACTCCCTCCCGTCTTTTTTCCTTTTCCCTCCTTCCCTTCCTTCCTGCTTTTTCCTTCTTTCATTCCTTTCTCCCTCTCTCCCTCCCCTGACCCCCCCCCATTCCTTTCTTCCTTCCTTTCTAAAAGCTATACCTTTAAAAAAATAAACCTCAGAGAATTTTGTAACACCTTCTAAGTTGGTGGTCACAGGGATGGTTTCTGGGGTGCACACGTGGCGTACGATGTACGAGAGCAGGGAGCCGTGTAGTAATCTCAGGAGGAGAAACCTCTTTTCCAACAGACTTTCAAGGAGAATAGGCGGGCATTGAGATGCTGGTAAATTTGTTGCTACCATTTCTGCCTAGAATGAAGATTCTTGAAGACCAGAGAAACCAGGTGATGGAAAGAGGCTGAGCCTGCAACGACTGGATCAAAGTTTCTCTGGGTTTTTCTGTTACATAAGATAATTAATTCCCTATTTGTCTAAGGACATCTTGAGTTGGGTTTTTTTGTCATTTATCACCAAAATAGTTCTAGCAAATACATCTGCCAGTAGTGACGTGTTCCTTTGAGTTTGAAAGAATTCTGAACCTGCCAAAATTCCCCATGGAAATGCAAGTACTTGGGAGAGAAAGAATTATTATAAAGGGTCAGATCTAAAAATTGTTAAGATGAGACTGTTCTTATAAATTAGCTTTGGTGACCCACCAAGGAGCCCTGGTTGTTCAGTGGTTAATGAATTCGGCTGCTCGCAAAGGTTAGTGGTTCCAGGTCTCCAGCCACTGCTCTGGGGCAGAAATATGTGTGTGCCTTCATGAAGCTTTATAACCTTTGAAACCCTATGAGGCAGTTCTGCTTTATCCTTCAGGGTCATTAAGACTCTGAATAGACGTAACGGCAGGAAGTTTGAATTAGGTTTGAGAAATCCATCAATAGTTTTCAAGTTTTGTTTTAGCACCAAAATGCTTTTTTAAGACAAACTATACACCAAACCTAAATATTAAAAATGTCAAAATAAAATGTCTTTGGCCTGCTGGTCTCCAGCGCTGTGAGTACCTCAGCTATATCAGTGTAAAGGGTGCGCAATGAGGCCTTTTCACGCCTAGAATATCTTCCCCCACTTCCAACTACCTAGCTGTTTATCAGAATCCTATTCAGCCCAGATAATTCAGTCTAAATGCTACTTCTGTGAAGATATCTGAGCTTGGGTGCCCTGCTACATGCCCCTACAACATCTACGCTCTCCCATCAGGGCACATACAATGCAACCAGTCATGTTCTTATCTCTCTGGCCATTTGAAAGTCAGCTCTTGGGGTACAGGGTGGGTCTCGTGTACCATCAAATATGACACTTAGCAGTGTCCATGAGCAATTTTTGAAAAAATTAGGGTTTCATTAATGAATGAGATCTCAAGGTCCTGGCAGAATTAAGAGCAGTTCCCCCTACTTGCCATTAAACTAGCATTTTCCACTGGCTAGTAGCATATTCTCTTTCTCTCTCCATATATATATATATACATAATCTCTCTCTTTCAATAATTCTACTCTAAAGTTTCACACAGCTTTTTAAAATGCTATGTGTGTGTGTGTTCATAAGCACATTACAGCATTTAGAACAGTGCCTGGCACGTAATAGGGGCTCTATAAATATTTGTTAAATAAATGAATAAATCAGAGGGTGCTCAAGTTGGATGGGGCCCTGGAGAGCAGATCGCTTTATGATTTGCAGAGAATTGTGTCCTGAGGGACTAATACCTTGAGAAAATAAAGAGTTTGTGTTGAATTAATCATGAGAAGCCTGCCCAATCATTTCCAGCTTTAAAGATTTATAATGCACATTAAACAGTAAAAGATCTAATAATTCCCATGGTAAGGATATCTATTTAAGTTTATTTAACCCAGAATTTTAAAAATATGCTTGGATAGAGAACACTGGGTTTTGGTTGCTTGTTTGTCTGTTTGATAATTTAAGTGTCCAACCTATTGATATTTCCTGGAACCAATGTTCCAAGGAACACACTTTGGGAAATGCTGCCCTAGACCAACTTACTTGTATTTCAGTGATTTATATCTAGATAGTGCTTTATATTTCAAGTGATTCTTTTGCTGCTAGCTCCTTTCAGCCTCACAGAGCGCAGAGATCACTGATGTATCTCCTATGGTGAAGATAAGGGAACTGAAGTCCAGATAGGTTATAGTATTTTCTCAAAGCCTCACAACTATCAGTGACAGACATGAGAAGAGAGGTTAGCTCTCATATTAGTCCAGTTATCATAAGTTAACACCTTAGCAAGCATCTACGAGGGAGTACTCTCCCCAAAATGGAAAAAAGTTCCCCTGGGCGGAGCGTTTATAGTACGTACTTTTCCCGCTGCGCGAGCATCAAGCAACTTGCTCTGAGTTAGTGCACCCAGAGGCATTCCCTGGGAAGGTTCTCCTTGGTCACAGTGAATTGTTTTTTTTAAAACAGTTTAACCTAGAATCCCATTTTTTGTAAGGGTCAATTTAAGAGAACAGAAAGCAACTGTGAAATTTTGTTTCCTGCTTGGGAAAAATGCTGCAGAAAATGTGATTTTGAAAACAGCTTACAAGGACAGTGCTATGGGGAAAACACAAGTTTACCAATGTTTTTCTCATTTAAAAAGGCTGAAATGTTGATTGATGACTAACCTTGTTCTGGATATCCGTCAACTTCTTGAATGAACCTAAATGTCAACTCATAGTGCATTTGGAGTTCATTCCGCTGGGTCAGAAATGTTAACCAAGCTTTCTTTTTAGCGGTTCTGACAAGATTGCATAACAGAAAGGCCTGGTTTGTTGCAGGTGGGGTACTGGTTTTACCACCATGACAATGTACCTGCTCACACAGGCATCTCAGTTTGAAAGTTTGAGGCAAAAACAGCATGCTTCTCTTGCCTCACAAACCTCACACACCTGACCTTGCTCTGTGCGACTTCTTTTTGTTTCTACAAATGCAGCTGGACATGAAAGGACAGCAATTTGACCACGTAGAAGAAATGAAGAGCAGCCAATGCACAGAGAGGACCATGGGGTTGGCTCCATGAGACATCCCTCACTGACCCATAGCACTTCGTGGGACAACACTGAAGGCACAGTGCAGGAATTGTGCCTGATCTGACCCCACCACATGGGGTCAAAAAGCATACAACAGAGCAGCAAGAGGAGCAAAGCAATGAAGTCCTGGGGAATACCAAAAATAGACCTTGGGGTTAGGGTGTGGCACCCCATCAGACTCAACTAGAAAACACTCCTAAAGGTCAACAAACATACTTGGAACTATTTATAGGATTGTATTTTTTTTTTTTGTCATTGGTTTTGTTATTGTCGTTTTGCTTTGTTTTGTTGTTTTGCTCTGTTTTGTTTTGGTGCTTATTATTGTCTCTGCATGTCTATCTGGTCAGATAGGCAGGATAAACAATCTGGAGCAGAAAACAACTGGACCAACCAGAGAGAAATGGGAGAGAAGGAGGTGGGGAGAAAAAGGGGGTTGTCAAAATACCCAGGGACAAAGGAACAACAAGTGATCTAAAATCAATGGTGAAGAGGGTATAGTATGCCTGGTGAGGCTTGATCAAAGGAAATGTAGCCGAGAGGAATTACTGAAACCTGAATGAAGATTGAACATAATAGTGGAACAAGAAAGTAGAAGGAAATAGAGGGAAGAACTAGGAGGCAAAGGACATTTATAGAGGTCTAAATACAGGTATGTACACATGTAAATATATTTATATATGATGATGTGGAAATAGTTCTATGTGCATATATTTATATATTAAGTATTAAGGTAGTAGACAGACATTGGACCTCTACTCCAGTATTCCCTCAACGCAAGAACACTTAGTTCTAATAACCTGGTATTCTGTGATGCTTCACAATTGTTGAAGACAAAATAGGTGTATAAGCAAATGTGGTGAAGGAAGCTGATGGTGCCTGGCTATCAAAAGATATAGTGTCTGGAGCCTTAACGGCTTGAAGATAAACAAGTGGCCATCTAGCTGAGAAGCAACAAAGCCCACATGGAAGAAACACATCATCCCGTGTGATCTTGAGGTGTTGATCAGGCATCAAAGACCCAGAACAAAAAAATCAGATCAATGTGAGTAAGGGGGAGTGTGGAGTGGAGACCTGAAGCCCATCTATAGACAATTGGACATCCACTTACATAAGGGTCACAAGGAAGAGACGAGCCAGTCAGGGTGAAGTGTAGCATTGATAAAACATACAACTTTCCTCTAATTCTTTAATGCTTCCTCCCCCCACCTCATTATCATGACCCCAATTCTACCTTACAAATCCGGCTAGGCCAGAGCATGCACATGGGTACAGGTAAGAACTGGAAGCACAGGGAATCCAGGACAGATAAAGCCCTCAGGACCAATAATGAGAGTAGCGATACAAGGAGGGGAAGGGGAAGGTTCTGGGGAGAAAAAGGGAATCAAACACAATGATCTACATATAGCCCCTCCCAGGGGGATGAACAACAGAAAAGTGGGTGAAGGGAAACATTGGTTGGTGTAACATATGGAAAAAATATAAGAATTTATAAATTATCAAGGGTTCATGAGGGAGGGAGGGGAAAAACAAGGAGCTGATACCAAGGGCTCAAGTAGAAAGAAAATGTCTTGAAAATGATGGCAACATATGTACAAATGTGCTTGACACAATGGATGTATGAATGGATTGTGATAAGAGCTGTAAAAAAAACCCAGTAAAATGATAAATAAATAAAAGGGTTAAAAAAAAAAGAAGAGGTGAAGAAAAAAATGAGGGAGGAGCTGTCTGCCATCAAAACAGATGAGTTTGAAAAATCTTTCCAAGAATAGAATCACAGATTTGACAAATGTATTAAGTGTAATTGAGAGTACTTTGAAGGTGATAAGATTGTTTTGTTAAAAAATTTAAATATATAGCTTTGAAAAAAAAATCCGGGTTTTGGTGGGGGTACCCCCTCATATATAATCGTTTGCCCCACCAACTTATCAAAAAAGCAACAACTTACCCACAGACACATAAATTGGATCATTTTTGCAGAAAAAAATGTCTAACTCAATATGATTGTGTCGATTCTAACTCATATGGCCCAGTAAGGACAGTGTAGAACAGAATTGACAATGGGTATCTGAGACTGTAACTCCTAATGAAGATGATGGTTTCAAACTGTTGGCCTTATGGTTAGCATCCCAACATGTAATGCACTACACCGCCGGGGTCCCTACAGTTTTTCACCTACCCTGGTAGTACAGTAAGCTACTCATTGAGCTGCTGATCGCAAGGTCAGCGATTTGAACCCATCAGTTTCTCATTCAGAGAAAGATGAAGCTTTCTTCTCCCATAAAGAATTAAAGTGTCTGCTATGTGCTATGAGCTCACTAAGTGTCAAAATCAATTCAATGGCAGTGAGGAAATTTTGCAGAAGGATCATAGAATTCTAAGAACATACACATTCTCATGATGAACTTTGCCTAGTTGTCCTCCTTCCTAACACCTTCAGAAGATGAATATTGACCTCAAGTATCCACTTGCCATTACTGCCTGCCACATACATTCTTCGGACCCAGACATGTCACATTCATGGGCACATTCTTGGCCATCGCACCCCTTACTTGGCCATGATCCATGCTCTATCCACTGCCATCAAGATGAATTTAGCTCACAGAAATCCTACTATATAGGGTTTCTGAGCCTGCAAATCTTTATGAACACGCATAGCCCCCTCTTTCGCCCTCCGAGCAATTGGTGGATTTGAACTACTGGCTTTACAATTAGAAATCCAGTGTTGACCCAATAGTGCCAATGGGGCTCCTTATACAATAGAACTGCCTCATAGTGTTTCATTGGCCATAATCTTGATAGCAGCAGATCCCCAGAGCCATGACAGACATGACTAATTCATGACCTCCCACTGGGTCTTTGGCAGAGCCTGAGATTTTCTCAATCAAGTCAGAAACCTGTCAAAGAAGGGGAAAAATCAAGTATTTTCCTCTAAAACATGATAGAAGAGTCATGAGATTATGCCCTCTCAAAGGTGGAAAGTGTTGAGACCTAGAGAAACAAGGGCAATTCCATCCAGTTCCAGGTTCACAAATCTCACTTTGTATTTACTAGGAGAAGAGCGTAGCTAAGGTACAGGTTTGGGGAACAAATAGGATTCAGTTTAATTGCAATTATTCTTTCATTTAATAACTCCCTTGGGCCCAGGCAACAAAGGTCCTACACATCCCACCTTCCTATTCCTACCTTCTCTGACCACACCTCTTCTGAGTTGAGGGAACAAGTTCACCCAGAGCCTGAACCTACTTCCTTTGCCATCCTGTCTAAATGACCCTAAGCTTCCTCTGGGCCTCGTGCATGCCTACTCTCTTGAGGAGTTATGGTTTGAGATTGGATATGAGGCTGGGATGTGCATGTACCACACTCAGACCCCTTGTGGTGAAGTATGGAGCTGGGAATGCAAAGAAAAAAAGAAATACCCAGGTGACGCTCCCCCTAATCTACTGTATTCCAGCATGGGACAAATATAAGGCTTTCAACTCGTATAAAGAGTTAAAGTCTCAGAAACGTACAGGAGCTGATCTATTCTGTCCTAGAACTGTCTGTGGCTGCTTGGTTGCTATGAGATGAATCAACTCAATCAACTCTATGAGCTTTATTGTGTTTGTTTGATGCCAGCAATTACATCACTTTGGCATATATCCACTTTTTCTAGATTGCTTGGACAAGGGCTCAAATTTTCTGCAAGCCTTGGGGCAAATCAAGACTAGGAGTACTCTTCAATGTCAACCAAGTCAACCAAACCCCTCTGAATACTCGCATGAATTTGCAGGGGACAGCAAGGTTCATACGTTAGAAGGAGAGGCCTGAATGGAAAGAAAAACCTTCCTTACACCCTTGCTTCCCAGTTATCCAAGCAGTGAGGGCTAGGCATAAGAGAACCTGAAGAGATGCTATGGCAAAATGTGGTGAAGAAATTAGATGGTGGCCAGCTATCAGAAGGCATAGCATCTGAGGTCGTAAACGCCTGTCTTAACCAAGTTCACATGGCAGAAGCACACCAGCCTGTGTGATCCAAAGATGGTAAATAATAAAATTCAAATTTGAAAGTGGGAATACTATTAGAGCTTAGAAGGCTATGAATGAAAGTAGAAGTCCAAAATATATTTGCAGGGTCCATACATGGATTAAGCGTCCAATGAATTTCTCTGAGCATAGAAAAGGGATGTGAATAGCCCTATGATCAGACAGAGAGCATTGTAAAGTTGATTATGGCAGATGTAATTAGATTAAAATGCAATACCTTGTCATTTGATCTCCCTTTTGAAATATTTTTAAGTTACTTTAAAAGGTTTTTTTAAAAAAAGGGAAGGGCCAGTATGCCTGGATTAAGCCTCTGATGCCTCCCCTCTGACTCTGCGGGTGGCGCTGCGATTGTGCGGACTGCATTGGAGAGTGGAGTGTGGCAGATGCAGTTTGGTTAAAAGTCAGCACTTTATCATTTGATCTTCCTGATGATCCATTTTTAATTTGTTCTGGTTTTTCATCTTTTCAGCTTTCTTTTCAGTTGAGGTTTTTATCTGTTTTACTTTGTTAATGCAGTTCATTTGCTTTTTCAGTGTTATCCTGTATGTGAAATCCAGGATAAGTAAACCTACAGAGGCAGTGACTGGATTAATCGTTTCTTGGAGGTATGACAGGGGAAGTTGGGGAAATGGGAAGCTAATGACGCCGAGTCCAATACGAATGACGGAAATGGTCTGAAACTGATTGTGGTAATGATTGTAACTCTTCTTGATGTGATTGAACTACTGATATGTGACGTGTGCCAATAAAACTGCTCAAAGAAAATAAAATAGCACTTAAGGAGGTCTTGATCAGCAGATTGGCCACATGTCATGCATGGGCTTGATTCGTTGACTGCTGATCTCCTGAGTCTTGATGGTGGTCCCAAGCAAAATAAAACCCGTGGCAACTTCCAAAAAAGAGAACCCCCAAGAGACTAAGTTCCATGCCCGTGAACACGCTCTCTTCCCTGAAGGAACTGACAAGCCGACCATGGAATGGAGCAATAACTAGTCTCCATTCAGATGTATCTTTTCTATTGGGGTTTTGTATTGGCAGGAATTTGCTTATTTGATATATTTTTGTTAAACAGTTCTATGTACCTTGCTCCTTCCTGAGAATCCGGCACATAAAGTTCTTGCTCTTAAACTCCTTTTTCTGCCACGAGCATGCAGATGACCCAAGTCTCGGCAATGATGTGTTCTATTATAGATACATAAGGCCGCTATGAGTTGGCACCATCGTGATAACTCACACCAACAACCCTTTACAGTTACCTCTTTGAGATGCCTTTTTTAAAGCCTCCCCTCTCTACCTTTACCTGCCCCTCAAGCCAGCAATAAATAATAAACTAAGAATAAAAACAAACGAAGCTTATAGAATCTGTGACATTTTAGTTGCCATTGAATTGACTCTGACTCATGGCCACCCCATGTTACAGAGTAAGTGGCTCTGTGGTGTCTTCTTGATGGGCATCTTTACCAAAGCAGAACACCAGGCCTTTTCACCTGCCTGCCATGCCATTGGTGGATTCAAACTACCTACCTGGGAGCTCGCAGCCACTTGCAAACTTCTTGTGCCACCGAGGCTCCTCAATGTGTAATACAAAAGGAATGAACTCAGTAAAATAGGAAAGTATGAATGCAGGGGTATTGTATTCCCCTAGCTGGTCAGGGAAGGTATGTCTAAGAAATTAAAACGGAACTAAAACTTGGAACAATGGAGCTGACAGGCAGGATTCTGGGATGAGGTCTGTATAGAGTAGTTGAAGCCTACCTACCCTCCACTGTATCTACCTCTGCCCATGGAAAAAGCATCCATTCTGCCTAAGACAAGCACCATCGTTCTCATTCCTACCTTCTCTCCTGAATTCCCCAGCGTAGGTTGCTCCAGCCAGGCTCCACCCTTCAGAGTCCTCCAGGCAAGGGATGCCCTCCAGATACCTATGGATATTGGCTCTAGGTATTCTGGTGGTGGTGGTGGTGTTTGCCAATGAGTTGCTTCCAAATCATAGCAACTTTGAGTACGATAGAATGAAACACTGCCTGGTCCTATGCCATGTTGACAATTGTCGTTTGGTTCAACCCATTGTTGTAGCCGCTGCATCAATCCATCTCCTTTCTCACTACCCTTCTACTTTGCCCAGCAGGACATCATTTTCCCAGGACTGGTCTCTTCTGACAACATACCCAAAGTATGTAAGACAAAGTCTCCTCATCCTCGCTTCTAAGGAGCATTCTGACTAGTTCTTCTAAGATAGATCTTGTTTCTTTGGATAGTCCATAGTACCTTCACTATTCTTCACCAGCACCACAATTAAAATGTATCAATTCTTCTTCAGTCTTCTTTATTCAATGTCCAACATTCACATGCATATGAGGTGATTGTTAATGCCATGGCTTGCATCAGGTGCACCTAGTGCTCAAAGAGACATCCTTGCTCTTCGACACTTTAAAGAGACCTTCTGTAGTAGATTCCCTAGCCACGCCCCGCAATGAAACGCATCATTCTCTCTCTTGACTGTTGCTGCCATAAAGATTGATTGTGGACCCAAGCAGGAAGAAATCCTGGACAACTTCACACTTTTCTCTAGTTATCATGATATTACCGATTGATCCAGTTGTGAGAATCGGTTTTATTTAGATTGAGTTGTGTCCATGTGTCATTAGTAAGTGCTTCAAGTCCTTCTCGCTTTCACAAACAAGGTTTTGTCATCTGCATATTACAGATGTATGAGCTTTTCACCAATCCTGATTGAGGATAGTTCATATTATCCAGCTTCTCTGATGATTTGCTCAGCATACATATTTAACATCTATGGGGAAAGCATACAAGTCCGACACACAACTCTCCTGATTTTGAACCATGCAGTTTACCTTTGTTCTATTGAACAACTGCTATCTGGCCCATGCACAAGTTCCGCATGAGCACAATGAAGTGGTTCTGAAATTCCAATTCTTCTCAACGCTGTCCATAATTGGTTATGATTCAAACAATAGAATGCCTTTTTCTAGTCAATAAAACACAAGTAAACATTTTTCTTATATTTCCTGCTTTCAGCCAAAATCCATCTGACAGCAGCAGTGATATCCTTTGTTCCGTGTCCACTTCTGAATCCAGTTTAAATTCCAGGCAGCCCCCTTTCACTATACTCCTGCAACCATTGTCGAATGATAACTGACAGTGAGTCAACAATTTACTTACTCATGATATTGTCCTATAATTTCCACATTCTGTGAGGTCACCTTGCTTTGGAATGGGTATAAATATGGATCTCAGTCAGTCGGCCAAGTCATTGCCTGCCAAGTTTCTTGGCATAGACTAGGGAATCCTTCCAGTGTTTGAAACACCAACAGGTTTTCTGTCAATTCCTGGAGCCTTGCTTTTGACTAATGCTCTCAGTGCAGCTTGGAAAACGTCCTTCAGTATCATCAGTTCTTGATCTTGAAATGGTTGAATGTCAACTAGTTTGGGGATTATTTTTGTGTGTGTATATTGCAATTCTATGTCTTCATTTTTTTCCCCTTTCATCTTCTTTTGATGTTTCCTGAGTAATTATTCAATATTTTGCTCATAGAATATTACAACTCAAGGCTTTCATTTTTCTTCAGTTCTTTCATCTTGATAATGGTATGTCATTTTTTATTTTCTAACTTTGTTTTTGTACATTTCATTATAATACTTTACTTTGTCTTCTCAGGCTTCACTTTGAAGTTTTTTGTTCACCTCTCTTACTTCATCATTTTTTCCATTTGCTTTAGCTATTCTATGATAAAAAGCAAGTTCAGAGTCTCTTTTGACATATAATTTGATCTTTCTTTTCTTTTTAATAGCCAATGAACTTCATGTGTGATGTTCTTGAAATCATCCCAGAGCTTATCAGATCTTCTGTCATTAGTGTTCAGTGAATCTATTCTGAAGATGTTCTCAAAATTTAGGCAGAATATACTAAAAGTCATATTTTGGCTCTCATAGATTGCTTTCATTTTCTTCAACTACAACTTGAACTTATGTATGAACAATTGATGGCCTGATCCACAGTCAGCCCCTGGCTTCATTTTGGATGATGATATTAAGCTTCTCCATCATCTCATCCCACCAAAACCAAAGTCACTGTCATTGAGTCTATTCTGACTCATTCTCTGAGTCAGAATAGAACTTCCCTAGTGGATTTCTGAGACTGAAACTCTTTAGTAGATATCCCTGCCTTTGTCCACAGAGGGGCTGGTGGTCTGGAATTGCTGGACTTGTTCCTTGCCGTTGGCAATCCAACACGTAACCACTACCAATGAAGATCAGTGCATATTAATTGCACATTTCATCAATCTCATACTGAAGACAGTGGTAGAATTCTTCAATTTCTTCATCACTAGTGGTAGTGGTTGGTGCATGAATTTGAATTATATTTGGTTGACTGGATTTCCCTGTGTGCAGTTTGATATTATCTTATCACAGACAGCATCTTATTTCAAGATAGACTTTGAAAATGTCCTTTTTTTTTACAATGAATGTGAAAACATCCTCATGAATTTATCATTCTCAGTGTAGTAAACCATGATTCTCTTACATGGCTAGAAAGGGTAGTGTCGGCAGTGGTAGGGACACCAAGGTCCACACTGTTCCTAGGAATTCCCTCCTTCAAGTCGTGTTAACCACTCTAGTCCTCTATCTCGTATACAAGCTGTGGATGACTAATAAGTGTGAGGGCTCAATTTTGTTCTCTCATAAACTCCTCATGAATTGGCGTAATCTCCCTATCTTTCTCTTTTTCTTAGAAGGTGTGCGGTATTTATTAACCAAGTTTCTCAGTTTACCGCCCCACACTGTTGATTATGTTGGTGGTTTAAACCCACCAACTGCTCTGTGAGAGAAAAATGAGTGTCAGCTCCCATCAAGATTTGCAAAGCTGCCGACATCGTATGGAAAGTTGCTATGAGTCAGAATCAATGCAAGGACTGTGGGCTTGATTTGGGGCTTGTAGTCCTCATGTTAGGGATCCCTGGGTAACACATGTAGTTTGTGCTCCTACTACCTAAAAGGTTAGCAGTTCAAACCCACTCAGAAGAACTCCTGGTAATCTACTTCTTGAAAGATTAGAGCCAAGAAAACACTGTGGAATTCAGTTCTACTGTACAACATGGTGGCATGAGGTCACCAGGAATCAGAATTGGCTCAATGGCAACATGTTTGGTTTTATTTTTAGTTCTCGGTTTTAGAGACATCGCTAACTTAAATTTAATATCCTAATGTACTAGTCCATGAGTTTAAAGGCACTAGATTGTATTCCATCAATGAAAGCCAAGTTGTAGCAAGATCTTCCTTCTCCGCTAGCAAAAGCCTCCCATAAGACACGCTGATTGACTTCTTTGGATAGAAAAAGTAATGACAGTAATTAGGTCATCCTTACAAGCCTCCTCCAATAGACTTAGCAGGAAGGAAACCATCATCCATTAGTGATGTCTGGGCTGGGCTGGGGAGGTAGAGCTGAGGTACATATGCTGTGTGCCTGAGTTTTAAAAACCTCACATAGAAAGAACAGAATATCAGTAAACACTAGCTTCCATTAGCATCTTTTGTGAACTCCCTTCTAAGGTTAGAATGAGAATATCAACCACTCCATCACCACACATTTTTCTACATCATTTACAGTAACAAGAATGAGAAACATATAAACATGCATATAGTTTCATTCTTTCTTCATGGGAATTGTATTTGGGAATATTTTATCGGCAAAATTCAATGTGGTCTAATATTGAGCCTTGCCATAAATTTACTTAAGAAAAATGATTATGTGCTATCTATAAACTTTTCAATGAGTTCGACATTCCTTTAGGACCAAAGAGCAGCCCACTGCCCATCTTCTGTGAATGAACACCATTCCTAGACCTGATGTCACACAGTCCCAAGAGCATTCAAGTGACCAGAGCTCAGCACTGAGCTCGCTGTGTGCCACACACAGCCGCCCAGGGTGTCTGTTCATACCACTGATTCAAATGCAGGACTTAACTCTGGATGAAAGTCCTTAAGAAAAAAAGGCAGTTTTGTTGACACATAATCCACATATCATACAAGTAAATGCATTAGTGATATGAAGAAGAGCTGTACAATTATTACACAACTAATTTAAAACATGTTCTTCTTTTTTGGACTTGTTATTATCTCCCCCACACACCCCAAATCTCCTCTGTCATACCCTCAAAAAGCCAATAATCCAGTTACTGTCTCTATAGATTTAGCTATTGGATTTCACACACACACACACACACACACACTCTAATGACAAAGTAAAATGGAAAAAAATGCAATCAAAAGAAAATAGAAGATATTGAAAAACTAAAACAAATTTTAAAGGAGTCACAAAATAGCTCAAACAATAAGCTTTTAAATCTTAACCTAACTATATCTGCAATAATCCACTTTCCAATGAATTCTGCATGATAGCAAGGCTGTTCACATCGCTGGTCTATGATCAGAGGAAATTCACCAGAGGTTTAATCCATGTATATTTCCCCTTCAGTTTTTTTTAAACTGAAACAACTTTAAAAGGGTCAAAGGGGAGATAAAATGATATTACATTTTAGCCTAACTATATCTACCATAACCAACGTTACAGTGCTCTCTGTCTGATCCCCATATGCCCATTCCAAACACTTAGCCCACCATGCGCACACCTGCCAGCAGGAGAGAACTTGACAAGGACAGGACATTTGAATCGTATTTTGAAAATGGCATAGTGGTGTTCTTTGAAAGAAACCAGTTTGTCTTATGTTGGACTCCTATCTGGGTCTTGCCAACCGCAGAGAAAACAGTGCAGGACCAGGAGAAATGACTTGTTTTTATTTCCTACCAGATATTAAAGAAGATGTGCTAGTTTGGTTACTATTGCCTCTAGAAATCATGTGACAGGGAATTGTCAAAGGTATTGTTCTTAGGATCTCAGTCACTTTAGAAACCATTTGCCCTGACCGTATGGAAAAGTTTAGAGAGGTGAAGTGATTTGTCCCAGGCCACCAACTAAGGCAAATCCATGTCAGCTTTCCAACAAGCACAGCCTCAGTAGCTACTTCTTTCTGGATAGACCTGGGACTCTATTTTTTAAATGTATCTTAATTATTCAAATTCATTTATTAATAGCCT
Organism: Echinops telfairi; assembly: GCF_000313985.2. Classification (NCBI taxonomy): domain Eukaryota; kingdom Metazoa; phylum Chordata; class Mammalia; order Afrosoricida; family Tenrecidae; genus Echinops; species Echinops telfairi. The sequence goes on from NW_022111372.1 coordinate 71,500,243, forward strand.
TAGGTCTATAGAAATGTTGAACAGATATTACAGAGAGTTCCATCTACCCTTCTCTCCTGCACAGTTTCCTGTACTGTGAAAGACCGCTGCCATCCAGTGAGTCCCACCTCATGGTCCCCCTTATACATCCAGAGAGAACTGTGCTCCATAGGGCTTTCAGTGGCTTGTTTTTAGAAAGTAGATCAGCAGGTCTTTCTTCAAAGCCACCTCTGGGTAGACTCAAACCTCCAACCTTTCGGTTACCAGTTGAGCAATTTTACCTTTTGTACCCCCCCAAAGTTTCCCCCTATATATTAAGATCTTACATAGATGTGGTATGTTTGTTACAATTGGTACATCAATGTATATCAATATCCATTATTATTAAATAAAACCCATAGTTTACCTTAAGGTTCATGCTTTGTGATGTACAGTTTTGTGTTCAGAGTTTTGATAAATGGATAGGGCCATGTACCCTCCATTGCTGCATCCTAAAGAATGGTTTCAACACCCTAAAAACACCCTAAGCTGGGTTCTTCACCTAGTGTTCCTTCCTGAACACCCTTGGACTTTCTTGATAAAAATCCAGATCCTAACATTGTCCTAGCCTTTTCAAGTTCTCACTAAAAAGATGTTCTTCCACGTTAATAGAAAAGCCAAGACATATTTCACCATCATCCCAGGTTTCATGTTCATCCCACACCAGGGGTGGCTGAGCTTGTGTCAATATTGGACTTTCTCAAAGGATGTGCTTGTGGAGATATGCTTCCCAGGGCTTCCAGGAAGCTTGGGGGAGCCTTAGCCTACACAGCAGCTCAAGCCACACTCTGAAGGAGGAGGGCTAGATCTCCTCTTAGATCCCCACCTTCCAGAATGCCACTTTCTTTCAGATGCACTTACTTCGTGGTAAATATTTTCATCCCAGGATGGAAAAAGCAACAACTTTTTAAAGTCACATCAAAAATACAAATTAATGGGAAAGACAAATCACTAAGGTAATGATCACAAATAACATATTTTTCAGTTTATTATGACATTGCCTTTTGGTCCAGTTGTGAGAATTTTTGTTTTCTTTATGCTGAGTGTAATCCATACTAGAGCCATAGTCTTTGGTCTTGTCAGTAAGTGCTGCCTGTCTCCCTTTTAGAAAATATTAAAATTGTCAAGGAGTTCATTTCCTTGGATACACAATTAATGCCCGTGAAACAGCAGTCAAGAGGTCAAAAGACATACTGGGTGGAAAAGTTGCTGCCTAAGACCTCTGAAGGGTTGCATGCAAAGATGTCATTTTGAGAAGTACAGTGCACCTGACCCAAATCATGGCACCTTCAGCTGCCTCGTAATCATGCAAACTCTGAACAATGAATAAGGTAGTCTGAAGAGAAATTAACACCTTTGAATTATAGTGTTGACAAAGAATTTTAGAAAAGCCAATGACTGCCAAAAGAATGAGCAAATCTGTCTTAGAAGAAGTATAACAAATATGCTCTTTAGAAGCAAGGATGGTGAAGTGTTGCCTCACATACTTAGGACATATTATCCAGAGAGACCTGGCCCTGGGTAAGGATGTCATGCTTGGTAAAGGTAGTCAGTGGAAACAAAAAAGACTCATCAAGAGTGAATTATATAGTGGCTAACCGTAGGTACAAATAGAGGGAAAGTGGTGGGGATGGCTCAGGACAGGTCAATGCTTCTGTTGTGCTTAGGATCACTGTGAGTTGGAACTTCTTAAATAGTACCATCACCACCAACAACAACATCAACAATTATACAACATAACATTAACATTCATGAAACATTAACCTTATACAACATAACATTTATATAATATCAACATTGCACAACATCACAACAACATCTATACAATGTCAACATTACACAACATAGCATCACAATTTAATTTTGAATAGTTTTCAAAAAATAACAATCATTTTATTGGGGGCTTGTACAACTCTTATCACAATCCCCACATACATGCATTGTGTCAAGCACTTTTGTACATTTGTTTCTCTCATCATTCTCAAAACATTTGCTTTCTACTTGAGCCCTTGGTATCAGCTCCTCCTTTTTTCCCCTTCCTCCCCAGCCCACTCTCCCTAGTGATCCCTTGATAATTTATAAATTATTTTATCATATCTTACACCATCCAATGTCTCCCTTCACCCACTTCTCTGCTGTCCGTCCCCCAGGGAGGAGGTTATATATAGATCCTTGTAATCTGTTCCCCCTTTCTCCCTCACTTTCCCTCCACCCTCCCGGTATCGCCACTCTCACCACTGGTCCTGTGGGGTTCATCTGTCCTGGATTCCCTGTTTTATGGACATATAATTCATGTAGTCTACAGTTCAATAGTTTGGTCATATTAAAAAGAGTTGTACAATACAAGTTATTTTTATCATGAACAGCTTATGGTTCACTGTTTCTGAGAGTTCCAACTTCAAAGAGACAATTGAAATGATGTCAGACTGCATGTTGATGACCAGAAAGGAGTAGTCATGAGGATGTCCAGCAATAATCATGTCCAATATGGGTCCGAGTGCTGGTTTAGGCACGCTCATACCAACTCCAGAGAGAGCTTCAACTGGTGCAACTTTGCAGTAAAGTAATGTAGCAGTAAGGAGCAAGGGCTTTCAATGTTCGTGTTATGTCTTCCAGAAATTCCATTTCTAGAAAAGGAGCCCTGGTGGCACAGAGGGTGACACATTGGGCTGCTAAGCTCTAGGTCGGCAGTTTGAAACCATCAGTAGGTAAGAGGAAGAAAGTTGAGGCTTTCTACTCCTGTAAAAACTCCGTCTCAGAAACCCACCAGGCAGTTTCACCCTGTCCCATTGGCCACTATGAGTCAGAATTGACCCCATGGCAGTAAGTTTGATTGGGATTTTTGTTTTGCTTTGTTTTGTTTGTACCTTAAGGAAATACAAAAGAAAAAAAGGAATCCGCCTAAACATCTAATAATAGTGGATATTCTCGGTGCTTTTCTAGCAAAATCCTAGGACCTTTCCTGTTTGAGGAAACCCCCAGTGGGGGAGTCAGGGTCCTGTTCATCACTGCAGAAGTCAACTGGAACAGCTCCCTTGTGGGTACGATGGGACACATCCCCTCAGTTTGGCCAGCCAGATATTCCTCCTCAGAACAGTGAAACCTTGGTAAATAATGGATACAACGCATCTTGGGAAGATTGTGTGTGATACCCTGGCTAGGTATCACACAGAAGAGCCCATCTGATCCTTGCCCATTTTGCTTAGCCTACTTTTCCAGCCCACCCATAAATCATGTGGTCTATCTTATATCATCACAGCAAATTTTTCCTCCCACTGTGGTTACTTGGATGTACCTTTGATGCTAGAAACTGTGCCACCTGTATTCCCAATGCCACCTGTAGTGCAGGGATGTGCACATCCCAACGTAGTGAACAAGCAGTCTCAGAGCTTTCAGACTAAGAGTAACTAAGAAGAAAGGTCTGGTGATCTATTCTGAAGATTAGCCAATGATAACCCCGTGGATCCAGCAGAGCATTGTGCTAGATGCTGAGCCCCTGGATTGGAATACACGGTGGCCGCAACTCTGAACTGGAGCATACCAGCAACCACAAAGGTGGCCCAGAACTGGGCCCTGTCTCCTTTTGCTGTACATGAGTCACCATGAATTGGAGCTGACTTAACGCCAACTAACAAGAACAAATCCCTCTTCCACAGTTATCTAGTGAGAGTTAGTTTTGTGGCTTGCAAAGAAAACCTCAGACAAATAAAAGAGAATGATCAAATAAATTATGGAACAACTATTCAATATAATGCTGTACATCTATCAAAATTCATGTTTCCAACACATATTTGAAGGTATAAGACAGGCAGCATTGAAGCCTGTTTAGAAATAATGAACAATATATACTTAGATTTGCGTGTGTGTGTGTGTGTGTGTTTGCACGTGTAAAACATGCTGGAAAAGGGAGATGATGTTAACAAGTCAAGGAAGGAAAAGAGTGTTTGGGAACTGATTGTGGTAGCAATTGTACAATACTGCTTGATGTGATTGAACTATGGAATGATATGATATATGTATTAACTCCCAATTAATAATAATTTTTAATGTTGGAAGAAAACACAATACATGTTAATAGCTGTTGTTTTATGTGAGAAAAAAAGGATTCCAGGTGATGTTGGATATTCCTTACACTGCCCATGTCGTTTCATCATCAGACAGAAGGAGGCTGTCACCTCCACCAGAAAGCCTCATCGGGGTTAGACCCCTCCCGTGGAGGTTTGTGGCCACCTGAGACTTATTGAGGGCATAACATTGCACTAGAATTGCTTCTTTAATTTACCTGTCTCCCTGGCCAGTCTGTATTGCTCACTCAGCCCCTCAAAGAGTTCTTGCTCGTGATAAAAATGCAATAAAAATAAAATAGATCCATGAAAAAAAATTGTTATAATAATAATAAAAGGATGCTCTAAGGAAGAAAGATCTAAGGAACAGCAGACACATGAGAAAGAAATAAAGGGAAAAAAACTATTACTTTATAATAAGTAATTATGTGGGAGTGAATTGACTGTTTGGGGCCCAGAGAAATGGACAGGTGTTTCATTGTCTAGTAAATTAGATTGACAGATGGTATGGACAGATATAACCCATCACTTTTTTTCATAGTTTAAATCATTGTAATAACTGTCACCTCTCTTCATTTTTCCTTTGCTCCCAGAGATAGTGCCTGCTCATCCAGCTGCTGCGGTCCTCGGAGGACATCTTCTGAGATTACCATCAGCCAAATCCTGCATTGCCTTTGGACGGCTCTCCCACACTGTAACTCCTCACCACATTTTCAAAGCTTTTTTAGTTTCAGACAAGCTACAGGCTGCTCATTTAACTTTGCCTCTGCCTTGCCCAAGGAAATTGAAAATAAACTTTAATTTCCTACTCTAGGGTTATGGGTGTTATTATGTGTTTGGGGAAAAAATGACTATTGTTTGGTGGAATTAGAGACTATTGGGAGAGTTTCTGAAGTTAGTGAAGTTTCACAGTAGTTGATCACTTGTCTGTTTATTTAGGAGTCATGCTAATGAGCAAAGGTTTTGACAACATCTGAAGTTGGTTTGATAGCTGGCCTCAATCTGTCACTCCCAGTGACCAGACTCTAAGGCTTCAGATCTGAATTCTGGATTCTATTCAAAGGTTTCAACTGCCTGGTAGCTCCTGTTTGGGTCATTCTTGAAATCAACCATCTCCGGTAGAACAAAAAACAGGGGTGCTTTGGGAATTTCATCAGCCCAAGCCTGAGCATCCGGACGCGAAGAAGAGCAGAGAAACCTTGGTTGGAAAGTGAGCTCACCTGTGGAAATGTGAGGGGCACTGCGGGCTTTGGAGGTGCTGATGAAGCCAGGAGGGAGCCTGAGAGCCGGGGGCCCGCGGGACAAAAGAATAAGCTGTTCTTTCTGCGGGACAGAAAGCAAACACGACTTTGGTGAATTCAGTTTGTTGTTTTAGTTTTGATTCTTCTTTGGGAGTTATGTTTATTGGGAAAGTAGATAAGGTTATCAATAAAATAGCCAACTAATTATTGAATACCTACCATGTGATGGAAATTGTTCCATATATCAGATTGAACATGACAGAAATGGCCTTTACCTTACTTAAAATAGACTTAAGTTCAGTGAGGAGCTAAATATTAATCACAGAGTAGCATATTCACACAAATATATGCATAGATATATATGACACATATATGTTGACATGCATATGTGTGTATATATGTATACATGCATATACATAGGCTCCAAAAAGTACATGGTAAAATGGAATTTAGATACTGGGATTTCTCTGTGATCTTTTTAAACCTTCCTCGGCAAACAAGGTTATGTCATCTGCATATCTGAGGCTGTTAATAATAAGCCTTCCTCCAAACCTGGTCCTGGGTTCTTCTTCATATGAGCCAGAATGTCAAATTATTTAATCATCATGCAGATTGCTTAGGTCTGGTAAAAGAATACAACCTCGATGCAAATATTTTCTCTTCGGAAACCATGCAGTATGCCACTTTGTTCTGGTCAAATGGCTTATTTCTGAATAAGAAGGCTATTGAAATTTTAATAAGAATTTAATTATATCTTAGTCTACTTTCAATCCATAAATATGGGATACACTTCCATTTACTTAGATTTCCTTTCATTTCTTTTAATGGTGTTTTTATACTTTTTAGTGTAAAGTTCTATGATCTTCTTAAGTTTATTAACTTATTTCTAGGTATTTTATTTTCTTATATGCCTTTATAATAGGGGTGGCTTTCTTCATTTCCTTGTTCAGTTTGTTCATCGTCAATGTATAGAAAAACAATTGATTTCTGTACTTTGATCCCATACCCGGCAACTTTGCTGAATTCATTTATTTATTAGGTTTAGGAGTTATTTTCCTTTCTTTCTTCAAAACTCATCACTTTTATATTCTTTTTTAATTAACCATATTTTATTCTTTCCAAAACCATTTTACTGGGAGCTAATACAGATATCATATCATTCCACAGTTCAATTACATCGTCGACATTTCTAATGAGAAGCTACATGAAGCTACCCTGAGGCAGCCAGAGCCCTGGTAGCTGGAGGAGCCACGTGGAGACCCCTAATAGCACTGAGATGTTTACAATGCGACTGGATCCACAAGACTTCACACCTGCATTTTGCATCAATGCATGTGTTTTGTGAGTCTGAGGAGGACTTTATAAATTGGTATCGGACATATAGGCTAATATAGGATTTATGGTTGATCTGGACTGGGTTGGAATGTTTTCTCAATATTCAATTGCTCTTGTATCTAAAGCTCTTTCTTTTTTTAAGTTTTATTAATCATTTTATTGGGGGCTCATACAACTCATCACAATCCATGCATACATCCATTGTGTCAAGCACATTTGTACATTTGTTGCCCTCATCATTCTCAAAACATTTGCTTTCTACTTGAGCCCTTGGTATCAGCTTCTCATTTTTCCCCTCCCTCCCTGGCCTGCCTTCCTCCCTCATGAGCCCTTGATAATTTATAAATTATTATTATTTTGTCACATCTTACACTGTCCAACGTCTCCCTTTGCCCATCTTTCTGTTGTCTGTCTCCTAGGGAGGAGGTTATATGTAGATCCTTGTAATCCGTTCCCCCTTTCTACCCCACCTTCTTCCCACCCTCCTGGTATCACCACTCTCACCAGTGGTTCTGAAGGGAGCATCCGTCCTGGATTCTCTGTGTTTCCAGTTGCCATCTGTACCAGTTTACATCCTCTGGTCTGGCCAGATTTGTAAGGTAGAATTGGGATCATGATAGTGGGGGGGAAGAAGCATTAAAGAGCTAGATGAAAGTTGTGTGTTTCATCATTGCATAAAACTCTTTCTTATACACATATGAGTATCTATGAATTTGTTTCTCTAGTCTACCCAGAATTACACATCTCCCCTCACTGTACCCATGGGAGGACAGAAGTGTGGAACTTCTTACTCTACTACCTCGGTCCTCTTCTTAACCCCTTGTTCACTTTTACATCTAAACCTCCAGTACCCTCTTCATCCATGACACTCTGTCAGAACTCACTGTAACACGAAGCAGATGCCGTTCTGGTTGCAATGGATATCTCCAAGGCTTGAAGCAAGCATCAGTTTTCCTTTAGCTAAACCGTCAGCCGCTAGTACAGTGGTACCTTAATTGAGAAAGGAACTCCCCAAAGCCATGAGAGTCTTGGGCATCTTTGTTTTCAAGCTCAAGTCAGTGAAACCAGTGCCCACCAAGGGTTTGCATCCTGGTTCCTCCAGCCAGTAGCAATCTACTGGCTTTCACATAGGAAGAGATGTGTGGCTGATTCTTGGAGTAATATCCCAGTAGTAGCAAGGCCAAGTTGATGGCCTTAATAGCTTTCTCTGCATCCACACAGAAGCCTCTGTGTTAGGCCAGACTGACTAGAGAAACAAATCCAAAGACCCTCATATATGTGTAAGAAAGAGCTTTATATCAAGGGGTCATTAGATATCAAGAGAACATCCCAGCCTGGTCCAACCCAAGTCCATAATACTAGTCCGGAAGTCTGATACTAGTCCATATGTCCTTCTTCAGACTCATGCAACCACATGCCATGATGCAAAATGCAAGAACATCACCAGCCCAGTGGATGCAAAGTCCCATGGATCCAATGGCAGTGGCTCTGGCAGCTCTCTGAGTGACTGGATAGCAAGAAGATGAAGGCAGAGAGAGAGAGGGATGCTCCCCAGACCCTCCTTTTGTGAAGGCCATGCCCACAAGGAGTCATCATCAAGCTGTGACCTGATTGACAGGCTAGACTCCACCCCTGCACTTTTATATCTTCAAGCTGACGTGAAATTATATAACGACCACAGCCGCCAATAACCCAAAGATGGATAATACCCAAAGATATTGGGTATTATCTTCTGAGGGTATTATCTTCCACTGCAGAACACCAATAAGCTATTCACTATAAACGTTGTTGCTATTTTTGTTGGTTTATTGGTTTTTGGTTTTGTTTTGCTTGCTTTTTTTTCTTTTTTCCAGATTCCCCAGTTTGGGCAATATCTGCTACTTTGGTTTAGCTACTATGTATCTTCTCTGGTTCTTTCTATAGGAATCTCCCTACATACTCTCCTCCATTAATATAACTCCTCCTCTTTTACCACATTTCCCATTTGGGTCTTTTAGGGATGTCAATCTGAGCTCATTTCCCATTCCTTCAAAGGAATTAGTGTATGGCTTATACTTATCGTACTGGCTAGAGTGATTGGTTCAGAGGGTGGACAAGGAAACCTAGTCAAGATAACCAGAGTCTATTCCACATTTCTAAGTACCCTGCAATGGGTTGGGATGAGTCTGTCTGTCTCTCAATGCTGCTATGTCAGTTAGAGTGTACTTGGAGTTGGCTGTGGCCCTGGCCCCTTCACTCCTTGCCACATGGGGGAAACCCATCTTTAGTACAAGAAAACGAGGCCTCCCTGTAGAGATAAGAAGGGTGGGTACAATTGACAAATGTAAGACTCTCATCTAGTGTGGCCAAAGAAATAGACAAATCCTAGGAATCATTTTTAAACTGAACAAAAATTGAATCTCCTTCACCAACACAAGGGTGAAGTTTGCATGACCACCTTGAGGAAGAACGGGTTTGTTTCTGTGCATGTGTTGACCAGGTAGAGTGAGGAGCGAGGGAGAGAGTGTGTGGCAAAGGCAGCTGATGTACTTACTTGCTTCAACTGCCTGATTTATTCACAGAGACCCTGAACTGAGTTTGTCAAGCCCTATATTTCTTCTCATAGGCACACAGGAGACCTTTGTTGGGAAACCAAAACCCACTAAACTGTCTACAGATGTTAGCAATTCCTGTCCACACGATACAATAGTACTGAGTTGATTCAGACTCATGGTGAGCCCATGGATGTCCAGTGGCTGGTTCGTTGGGAGTCCATCGCCAGTCTTTCTCTCAAGGACTCTCCGGGTGGACTAGAAGCACTGCCCTTTCTGTTAGCAACTAGCGGTTAACTGTTAGCACCACCCAGGGACTCCAACACGCCTAAATTTCCTTCAGTAATCTTCTTTCCATAAGAAAGCAATCTCTCTGGGATACCATCATCAAATGTTTCCTTTTGACCCAAAATTCCACATGATTAATGAGTAGATTAACTCATCAGCCAAAGGGGTGTGCTCACTGTCCCCGAACATTTCTTGCACAATCCCTCTGCATACAAAATTCTCCCCACCTCAATGTCCTTGCTTCTTCCTGCGATTGATTCTGAGAGCATCCAAGCTTTTTCAATTGTATAACCTGTCATCCAAAATCCATGTGTGGGTGGGGTTGGCTGGAAGGATGATTTATTGATACAAGTGGTGAGGTGAGAAAATCCACATTTGGCATATGACTTTTAGATATGATTTAGTTGTTAGTCAAGTGTACATGAAAGTTTTATAGAGATTTATTTTTCTTATGTCAGTAATCTCTCAGCAGGCCCAAGTTTTATGAGACAGTTTGGGTGAAATGAAATTTAAGTATTTCCAGATCATATCACTTATTTATTATATTCAATGGCAATGGCAATTACTAATTGATCTAAGAGTTCTAGCCAACATTCAGCTTAAGTGATGACAAGTAATTATACCTTATTGTTATATGACTCAATGTGTGTTAGGTATTGAGGTAGACGTTTTAATTACCAAACCTCAAGTGGGTTGTGCCCCACATTCAGGCAGACCACAACTGGATGAAGGAGATAATTCCAAATGCCTCCTCGCCCAGTAAGCCTGCTCAGAAGTCTTTCCCTTTGTTAGTTTTCATTGTTGTTTTCAGCTGCCTTGAGATGACCCCTGACTCATGGTGACATGCACGCACAAGGAGCAAACCACTGCCCTGTCCTGCCCCATCCATATTGTGTTAGGTAGGCTGCATTCTATAGAGAAGCAAAAACAAGTATGAGAGAGAGAAAAAATTATATCAAGAAAATGGTTTAAACATTTGTAGAAGCAAATATGTCCAGACCATGTTAAGCTGAAGGCTTCTCTTGACTCTCGGAGTCTCGGTGGCTGATGATCCCAAGATCAGCAGGAAGAACACAGGCTGATAGCACACTGCACACGCAGATGAGTCCAAGGTCATCAAGTCATGCAAGGTCATCAAGTCATGCAGGAGAGGCAAATGAACCCAAAGTAGGAAGGTCAGATGGCAGGCTTCTAATGGCTCCTGCTATGGACAGGCAATATGGCACCCTTTCGCTCAAATCCAAAGAATCAAAGATTTATGAGTCAGATCCAGGTTCTGGACTAAGTAAAAGCAAGCAAGATTTTCCACAGCATCCTTATGTAGGACGTGGGTCACACCCACTAAGAAACCTTTCCATTGCATTATGACTGTGAGGTCACAGTAAGGGAGTTTTATTCCACCCTAATCTTCTTACATCTGATTGGCTACTCATAGCAGATCCCATCATGAAGCTGATTCCATTGTGTTTAGGCCACATCCTGTGGAATTACTAGGTCTTAACTGCCAAACCACTGAGAATCTTGGTCTAGCCAAGCTGATGCAAAACCTGGCACATCCATGACAGGTTGCAGATCAACTTGTGGTTTCATTGGCTGATTATTTGGAAGTAGATAGCCAGGCCTTTCTTCCTGGGCTATCGCAGTGTGAAGCCCTGTTGAAACCTATTCATCATCAATAGCAATACTCAAGCTTCCACAAGTTGAGTGGTAATTGCACTAATGTCCCCATGCATTCGATTAGGATCTGATTGTTTTCTGTTTCTCGTTAATAAGCATTTACTTAGAAGCCTCTGTGTGCCAGGCATACTGTTAAGTATTGTGAGGACTTCTTTTCTTCTTCCTCTGGTAAGAATGCATTTCTGCGTTCTTCACCACCCTTATGCATAAAGGAAGAAGATGAGTTGATCTGATTGATCATCCCTTGACATTTTACAGAGTGTGATACTCCTCTACTCTGCTGCCTCACCAAGCCTGGCTAATGTCCTTATTGTCCTGGCTCCTGGATGGCTGAGGGGAGCATAGAGTCTTTCCTTGCTTATGTAACTGACTATACAAATGGACTCAAAGTGCACCCATGTCGCTCTCCCCCTGTAGGTCTGACTGAGCCTGTGTCTCAAGATTTAGATCAGAATGGGAAGGAAAGGCATCAGCATTCAGCCTATGTTAAACATTTTATCCAAGTTTTAAACAGATCATTATGCATGCAGATTCCCAGTACTCACTGGCTATTAGAGACGCACTTCCCAGATGAATCAGCATTGTATAATGGTGCTCACACAGTTAGGCAAGCACAGGGATTAAATCAGACCTCAAATTGTGAATTCTAAACAATATTGCTAACTGACAAGACTTTGTGTGAAAAGGTGGTTACATGCAAGTCTGAATCCCTCATTGTTTAGAACATATACCAATCTCAAGCTATTTTATGATCATCCTATGTGGGCTACAGGGCCTGGCCCGAGCCCTGTGGAAAAAGAAAGGTTACATAATCTCCTGTCAACTTGATGATATTAAGGGTGGATGGGTTGGAATTTAGCCTGCCAATCAGGTCGCAGCTTGATGATCTCATTTGAAGGCATGACAGAGATAAATAGCTCACTGGGGG
>NW_022111372.1:71512424-71520093 GCF_000313985.2 Echinops telfairi
TCTCTCTCTCTCTCTCTCTCTCTCTCTCCCTCTCTCTCTCTGCTTTCCCTTTCCTGATGAGGAGACACACTCAGGAGCTGGGGGAGCCACATGGAGATGCTTCCACCATCACTGGATCCATAAGATTTTCTACCCACCAGCCAGTGATCTTCCTGCATTCAGCATCACTGCACATTCTGCGTGAGTCTCAAGAGGAATTCATGGGCTAATATAGGACTTACAGGCTAATATCAAACTCATGAACTTGGTCTGGACTGAGCTGGGATATTTCATTGATGCATAATTGCTTCTTGATATAAAGTTCTCTCTTACATATATGAATGTCACTGGATTTGTTTCTCTAGCCAACCAGGGCTAACACAAAATGGCATCCCCATCGTTGGTCAACCTCAGTGAGGCTGACCCTTAGAAGCTGTCAACATAAACACTTTGTGTTCTCCCTCGGGTTTGGAGTCACTTTGGGAGATATTTGGAGTGTTGCCCTGGAGGGGACGTTGCAGGAGTGGGAGCTGCTCTAGGCAAAGAGCAAGGTGCAGCTGGCATCCCCCCAAGAACTGTTCTCTCCTGTGTGGCAACCATCTTTGATTTGTGTTCTTCTTCCACCACCCCGCCATCACTGTACTTGTAATTTTGCAAAAGAATTTCCTCTTAACTTGTGAGAATTGAGGGGTGTTTTCTGCTCCACCCTAAGGTGGAGAGAGAGCAAAAGACCCACCCCTAAATCAGAGGGTAGAGAGCAGAACAAGCAGCAGTGGAGGAGAGCGTGGTGGTGTAAGAAGGAAGCCAGGGGGAAGAGTTGGAAAACAGCTACTAGCAAGGCTGTGTCACCATTGATGTGTGTGTGTGTGTGCGTGTGTGTGTGTGTGTGTGTGTGTGTGTGTGTGTCACTTCCTGGATATTCAAAGCCCTGGACAGACAAGTACCAAGCCTACAGCCCGTGCCCCCACCCTAGTTGCCCAGGGATAGAGAAGAGAGGAAAGTTTCCATGGTGAAGAGCAGGACCCTGCCTCCCTCCAATTCCTCAAGCAGTGAGGAGGATCGCCTCGCACGGGAAGTAGACAGGGAAAACCAAAACACCCTATTTCCCTCAGAAATATTGTACACACAATTACTTGCTGTGAAAGTTCCTGGAATTTTCTTATTCTTAATGTTTTGTTGTTGCTTCTGTTGTTAAATTGTGGGCGGGGTGGGGGGAGTCACATCACATGTTATTAAGCTCTCAATGTTTAGCGTAGGAGTTTGGACAAATGAAGCCCAGTGGTGAGCCAGCTGAGAGAAAATCCCTGAGGAAATGAAGCCCCCGTGTCCTCCCAAACCCAAACCAAGCAGATACCTTCAAAATCACTCCAAATCAAGGTAACCCCATTGGTCCCTCCATGCACACCAGAGTAGAGCTGTGCTCCACAAGGTTTTCTTTTTCTTTCTTTTAACAGATGAGCTTATTTATTCAAGGCTCTAGTTTATTTTGGACGGGATTCAGACTTAGAGGTGGAAGCCCTCAGCGAGGACAGCCAACAACCTCCGTCTCTTTGGTCCTGGGTTTCTTGCCTTCTTTGTTCAGGGGCTTTCTCACAAGATATTGGTGGATGTCATCTTTAGAGGGATGGAAGACGTTGAAGATTCTGCTGGCTCTTTGGAGCCCCAGGCGATGAGGCACAGCTGTATCAGTCAGTCTTGAACATCTTTCTCCCTCTTCTTTACAATACCCAGGTTGAGAAGGCTTGGATTGGCATCCACAATGCAGCTCCAGCAGATTTACGCTTCCTCTCCCCAGCTCCCCTTGGTCTGTAGCAGGAGCGCCCTTTACTCAGCAGCAGGCTGCTGGGAAAACCTTGCTTGTCATTCCCAACGCTGATGCGGACAACATAGCAAAGCAGCAGTATGGACTTGGAAATGAAACCGAAGGTTATTAAACAAAACAAAAGTGGGATGTCAGAGAAGGCTATGGATACTCACAGTTTAGCGTGTCTGTTTGCCATATGTGTAATAGGATGTTGCAAAGTGAACAAATAATTTAACATACTATTTCACAGAATGCCTCATGGACATTAATCCATGCATGATTGTATATCATTGCATTTTGGACTAATCAGTACTTACTTTAAAGTATTACTACCTTCTCTAACATGAAAAACATACTTAAGACATAAATTTTTTAAAAAGAAAATTTACATATTCTATCCAATTTGCTGAAGATAATTTTAAAATGGTTGCAGTAAGGACTTGCCAAAAATAGAGAAGCCAGAAATTCAAGGTGGGTTCAGAAGAGCCTCTGGAACAGGGGACACCATTGCTGACATCATAGATCTGGGCTGAAAACAGAAAACCAGAAACATGCTTATTTGTGATTTATTGTCTATAAAAAGGGACTTGACTGGATTATAACAAACTCTGGATAACATTGTAAAGAATAGGAACTCCAGAACACTTAATTATGCTCATGCAAAACTTGTTCATAGACCAAGAGTCTGTTGTTTAAAGATAACCAAAGAATACTGAGTGGTGTAAAATCAGGACTAATATGTGCCATCGTTGTATTCTTGTCCCCTACTAATTCAATATTTATGCTGAGCAAATAATGCAAGAAACCTGACTATATAAAGAATGTGGCATCAAAATTTGAAGAGGGTTTATTAACAACTGACAAATATGCAGATGGCATAACCTTACATGCCAAAAATGAACAGGAAATGAAGCATTTACTGATGAAGATCATAACCTACATCTTTCAATATGGATTATACCTCAATGTGAAGAAAACAAAACCTCTCACAATTGCTAAATAGAGAAAATGTTGAAATTGTCAAGGATTTCATTTTACTTAAATCCATAATCAACATTAAGGGAAGCAGCAGTCAAGAAATCAATGTATTGCATTGTGCAAATCTGCTAATAAAGACCTCTTTTAGGAAAGTAAAAGGAAATAGAGGAAAGAACTAGGTGGCAAAGAGCATTTATAGAGGTCTTCATACAAGTATATTCATATGTAAATATATTTATATATGATGATGGGGAAATCGATTTATGTACATATATTTATAAGTTTAGTATTAAGGTAGCAGATAGACATTGGACCTCTACTCAAGTACTCCCTCAATGCAAGAACACTTTGTTTTATGAACCTGGCATTGCATAATGCTCAACTTCCCAACACAATCACTGAAGACAAAGTGGTTACATAAGCAAAGGTGGTGAAGAAAGTTGATGGTGCCTGGCTATCAAAAAATATAGTGTCTGGGTAATGCCGGGGGCTTAAGTGGAGAGGAAATGTTTTCAGAATGATGATGCAATGAATGTACAAAGGTGCTTTACACAATTGATGTATGTATGGATTGTGATAAGAGTTGTATGCGCCCCTAATAAAACGATTTAAAAATATATATGTGTGTGTGTGTGTGTGTGTGTGTGTGTGTGTGTGTGTATAGCATCTGGGGTCTTAAAGGATTGAAGAAAAACAAGCAGCCATCTAGCTGAGAAGCAGTAAAACCCACATGGAAGAAGCACAACAGCTTGTGTGATCATGAGGTATCAATAGGATCAGACATCAAAGACCCACAACAAAAAAAATCATATCATTGTGACTGAGGGGGAGTGCGGAGTGGAGACCCAAAGCCCATCTGTAGGCAATTGGACATCCCCTTACAGAAGGGTCGCGGGGAGGAGAATAGCCAGTCAGGGTGCAGTATAGCACTGATGAAACATACAACTTTCCTCTAGTTCTTTAATGCTTCCTCCCCCCCACTATCATGACTCCAATTTTACCTTACAAATCTGGCTAGACCAGAGCATGTACATAGGTTAGAACTGGAAACAGAGAATTCAGGACAGATAAACCCCTCAGGACCAATATTGAGAGTGGCCATACCAGGAGGGGAAGGGGAAGGTGGGGGGAGAAAGAAGGAACCAATCACAATGATCTACCTATAACCCCCTCCCAGGGGGATGGACAACCGAAAAGTGGATGAAAAGAGACATTGGTCAGTGTAAGACATGAAAAAATAATAATAATTTATAAATTATCAAGGGTCCATTAGGGAGGGTAGGTGGGAGGGGGGAATGAGAAGCTGATAACAAGGGCTCAAGTAAAAAATGTTTTGAAAATGATGATGGCAACAAATATACAAATGTGCTTGACACAATGGATAGATGTATGGATTGTGATAAGAGTTGTACGCGCCCCCAATAAAATGATTTTTTTAAATAGACCTCTTCTACTGTATTAAAGAGCAAAGATGTCACTTGGAGGACTTGGATGTGCCTAACCAAACCATGATATTTTCAATCACTTCATATGTATGCAAAATGTGGGTAATAAATAGGAAAACCCGATGAATTTGCATATGATGTTGGTGAAGAGTGTTGAATGTATCACAGACTACCAGAATAACAAATGGGCCTATCTTGGTAGGAGTATAACTGGAATGCTCTTTAGAAGTGAGGATGGAAAGAGTTTGTCTCACATACTTTGGACATATTATCAGGAGGGACCAGTCCCCAAAGAATATCATGTAAATAAAAGATTGGTGAAAAAAAGTAAAATAAAAGATTAGTGAAAACAAAGGAAAAGCCTCCAGAGATAGATTGGCATCATGACTGCAACAACAGGCTAAAATATAGGAAAAATTGTTAGAATGTTGTCAAACTGAGCATTGTTTCGTTCTATTGTACAAAAGCAACAAAATCTAATCAGGGGAACGAAATGATATTTACACACATAGAAAACAAAGGCCAAAAGAATGTTCACCAAATTTCAGCAGCTCCTCATTACTTGCCAATTCTGTAGTTCAAATTCTGAGATTTATTTGTAAGCTCTAACTCCATACTTTTGGCATTTCACAGTCATTTCGTGAACATGTGCCATGCTGTGAAAACATTTGACTCACTCGAAACGCATGTTCTCGTGCGGAGGTCAAACAAGGTGATTCTCTGTCTTCTTTTTTCAGCTCTCATAACCAAGGTCCTTTTTGTGGCCTATTGGGTACTATGTATTTGGTTTGGGGTTTTCATTTTGGGGTGTTTGTGTGTTTTGTTGGTGTTTTTGCTATGTAAATAGCCCTCCCCAAATGAAGCACTAGTATTCTGAAGTCAAGAAGGCTGTAAGATGCCTTACAGAGATAAGGCTTAGATCAAATTCATCCACACATGAGTGATATTGCTATTGCCTGTGAGTTTAATGTTAATGAGTCAATAATATGTATTACATAAAGAATCTTTAAGCATAAAAATATAAACTGATGATGTATACCCAATTGATGAAAATGTGACCAAAGATGCTTTTGTATTTCCCTGGAGCAATGGTTCAGTCAGCATCAGCTAATTCTGTATCCACAATGACTTTATAGAACATCACTCCTATAAACAGCAAGCGTGGATTGTATGTATAATTAATAGCTGGAGGGTGAGCCTAGAGGAAGTTTTGTTAAATTTAAGTTTAATCTTATCAAGGCAATTTGTATAAAAATTGTGATAGTTGGGCTTTGTGTCAACTTGGCTGAGCCAGGATTCTCAAGTAGTTTGACAGTTCAGGCCTCCCCCCTGTTGTTATCTAACATAGTGTAATCAATTGCACTGTGGGCTCTGCCGTCAGCAGCCAAGCGACCATGGGAAAATTAAGTTGGAGGGTTACCACCTGAAACAGGTCATAGACCTTATGCAATTGGAAGGGAGTTTCACCCTGGATGTGACTTACTTCTGTATGCATTGGTGCTGTGTGGAAGCTAGGTCTCTTCATACTGGTCACAATCTTGCATTTCTCTCATCACTTCTGATTCTTTGAACTTCAGCCCACCTTATTGCCCATCCACTATGGGAGCTATCAGCAGTCTGCCTTATTGCCTGCTGACCTTGGATTCTTTCAATTCCGCGTCCACCATCCTGTGGCATTTTTTCTCTGGATTCAGATTTCTGCTTCCTGATTCATCAGCCATGGTAGTTACATGAGTCAGCAAAATCCTCTAGCTTAACATCTGACTCACAAGGTTGAACTGAACTGAACTGGACGTACCCACTTCTACAACTGTGAGACCCACTTTCTTGATATAAATTTATTTCTTTATATACACATATAAATGTCCCTGATTTCACTTCGCTAGAGGACCCAGCCTAACACACACCATAGTGCTTAAAATAGAAAACAAATATTTCCTTCTTTGGCCGCCATACCCTTTTCCCTCTCTAGGAACAATTTCAGCTCTTTGATCTTTATTTCTTTATATTCACTTTTATATATTAAAAAATATTTTTAAATAGTCAAATTAACTTGTCTTCTTGTAGACACATGAATATTATTTGTCCCATCACTGACAGTGTTGTACCTAATGACAGATCTTGGTACACTGAAAACAGAGATGAAGGATCAGTAGTTGGAAAATATGACCTTAATACCACAACCAATAAGGTACTAAGTAGTGGGTTATGAGTTGGACTGTCCACCACAGGTGGGTGGTTTAAGCTTAGCAACCATTTCACAGGAGGAATCTGAATTTTTCTGCTCATGAAGATTTACAGACTAGGAAACCCGCACAGACAATTCTACTCTATCCTATAGTGTCACTATGACTTGCTGGCAGTGAGTTTTGAGTTTTTGCATGCTAGAAAGGACACTAGAGATTGGATAACCAAACTTTATAAGACAAAGGTCTATTTATTGGAAATACAGTTTTCAGCAGCCTAACTGGTGGCTACCCATGTGAACCTTACCAAATGAGACACTCAGAATCAAATTTAGTAAATTTGTGGAAAGAGATCATGGAGAAATTCAATATTGTCAGTCAGAAGGCCAGGGGCCAACTGCAAAACAGACTTTGACTGCTCATGTGCAAGTTCAAGTTGAAACTCAAGAAAATTAAATTAACTCCACAAGAGTCAAGGTATAACCTTGAATGTGTCCCACCTGAACAACAGATTCCATGCACTGAACACTAATGACCAAAGACCTGAGAAGCAGTGGGGCAACATTAATAATATCATGCCTAAAGGAAGAAGGAAGCCATTGGAAAGAAAAAAAAGAAAGAAAAGCAAAAAAAAAAAGAAGTCCGGAGAGACTCTGAAACTTGCTCTTGAGAACATAGAGGAGCTAAAGTGAATGGAGTAAGTGATTAAATGAAAGTGCTAAAGAAAAGATTTCAAAGAGAGGCTCAAGAGGACAAAGCAAAGTATTACAGTGAACTGTTCAAAGATTTAGAGTTACAAAACCAAACAGAAAACACCCTGTGGGCTGCACTATGGAACAAGTCCATGTCCAAAGGAGCCCTGGGGGTGCAATGGGGTAAGTGTTGGCCTGCAAACCCAAGGGCAGCGGCTTGAACTCCTGAGCCACTGCGGTGGAAAAGGATGAGCTGCTCTGCTCCCATAAAGACAGTCCCGCAAACCATGTGGAGCAGTTCTACTCAGTCCTACAAAGAACTGTAAGTAATTGGCCCAATCGTAATAGGTTTGTATGTTTTCTAGAATTGAGCAATACAGGAAGCATCAAAAGAAGATGGAGGGACTATACAGAGCCAATGCAAATTGGTTGACATTCAATCATTTCAGGAAGTAGCATATGAACAAGAATGGATGGTGTTAAAGGAAGAAATCCAAGTTTCACTGGAAGCATTAGCAAAAAAAATAAGACAAATAAGGCTGAAGGAATTAGTGTAATATGCATTGAGATGTTTTGACAAACAGA
>NW_022111372.1:71520638-71521800 GCF_000313985.2 Echinops telfairi
AAAGCATCTCTCTCAGCGCTCACTTGGGTCTCCACTTGGCTCCTCCAGCTCCAGGGCTCTGGCTCCATCAGTGTGACTCCATGTGCCCTGTCAACAGGAATGTGAAACACAGAGAGAGAGAGAGAGAGAGAGAGAGTGTGTGTGTGTGTGTGTGTGTGTCCCTCATCCAGGGAGGAAGACAGGAGTCCCCAGATACCCTCAGGAGAAAGTTATGCCCACACAGAGGCAGGATTGGCTCTGACCTGATTGACAGGTTAGACTCCACCCCTTCACTCAAGTTGACAGGAGATTATGTAACTGCCACAGAGGGCTATCACTCCATACATCAAACAGATCTTAGCTGAAAGCAGAGAATGCCAGTAAGATGTTTACGTATGTTTTATTGAGGTAGTAAAATATTTATTTATTTGAATTCAAAATCAATACTTATGGAAGCAGAAATCAAGAAATTGTGGCATATTTCATTGGGAAAATCTGCTGCAAAAAGACATACTTAAAGTGTTTAAAAGCAAAGATGCCCTTTTGAAGACTAAGATATTCCTTTGAGGACTAAGGTGTTTCTGACCAAGGCCACAATATTTTCATTTGACTCCTATGCATGTGAAGGGAAATGAATAAGTAAGGGCAAAGAAGAATTGGTGTATCTGAATTATGATGTTGGTGAAGAACACTAAACACACCATAGCTTTCCAGAAGAACCAGCAAATGTGTTTTCAAAGAAATACTGCCAGCATGCTCCTTAGAAGCGAGGATGGTGAGAGTGCTTTTCAACGACTTTGGATGTTGTCAGGAGGCACCAATTCCTGAAGAAGAACATCATGCTTGGTAGAGTGTCCATGAGAAAGAGGAGGAACTTCAAAGGAGATAGATTGACACAGAGACTACAAAAAAAGTGGGCTTAAACTTACCAACAATTTTGAGGATGATGTAGAATTGGACTGTGTTTCTGTTTACATAGTTTGACTATGAGTCAAAACCAACTTGAGGACAGCTAAGAAAAGAACTTTGCTCTCCTGACATTTATATATTCATCTCGTTAAATCTGCAACCAATCTTTCTAATATTGTAACTCTATATATTGCTTACAGCAGTGACCATAGTATGTCTTCATGGTTGGGGTTTTTCTTATGCTAATTTTGTTTTTCCTAGAGTTAAGTCTTGC
>NW_022111372.1:71521900-71523463 GCF_000313985.2 Echinops telfairi
GGTTTTTCTTATGCTAATTTTGTTTTTCCTAGAGTGAGGGCGTGCGTGGGTGTGTGTGTGTGTGTGTGTGTGTGTGAGTGGGTGGGTGTGGGGGAGGTGGTAATTGATATTATTGTGTGCCTAGATTTTTATTTGCTTCTCCTTAATTCACTCCCACAGAACTCTAAGAATTTCTCCCATTTCAGCTATTAGCAATTTCTCAGCTCCTTTCTTAGGTCCATCCATCCTGGAGCCCTCCATCTTAGAGTGGTCTAGGTGGCCTCTAAATCTGGTAAGCAACTGTCATCCTGGTGAAACCCTGGCACCCTTTTCTATGGCTCCCCCTCACCCCCACCCAAATCTATTACTCTGTAGCCCACCCTTCTATTATCTAAATCTTCCATTTTATGCAGCATTCCACCCAAGATCATTTCACAAATAATGGCCCCAAGGTTCTCCCAGTTTGAATTGGGTCTGAGAATGTGCAAAGTAAATACATCAGTATAATTCATATTCACCCTGAGAGCTCTGTCGAGAGAAGATGGGAGACAGACAATGGTGGGCTAGAAGGTGGGGAAGGGAAAGAAGGAGTCAGAGTCCTGAAAGCCTGAAGGAATGAGGGACCCAGTAGTCCTCAATTCAGGGAGCATATGGAATTCTGGCCCTGAGACCCCGTGTTGCTCCTTGTCTACATAGACAATGAAATCCTTTTCTGTTTCTTTTGGACACAGTGCTCATTTTATTTCAGTTGGCTAATAAAGTAGGACAGGAATATTTGTTGGGTGACAAGACTGGGACCTCTTTGATCACCAGCCTGGCAAGTCCCTTGACCCCTTTGCTGTGTTAGCGCCCCTTTTTCTTATGCCCCATTGTTTTCTCCTTGTTTCACTCCTTCCTTATGGTGAACCACAAACTAAAAAGGGGTTCTATGGAATATAAAATTCTACGATCTTAAATATCTGCAAATGTCTTTTCCACCCTCGCACATGATTAATATTTTGGGAATCAAATTCTAGAATGGAAATAACTTTCCCTGAACAATGAAAATACATGTCTTTACTGATTTCTAGCTTCCAATTTGTGATCGGGGAAAATAGAGACCTCAATGTCAAATATAATTTACAGAGAAACATTTATTAAGATTTAATAGGGAAAAGCCAAAACAAAGGCAATGCATCCAAATAATGGAGACCAACAACATGAGGCCATAATGGCATCCAAGGAAATATAGAAATGAAAGCACTTAAATAAGAAATGGAGTACAAGGGGAATTATAAAAAAATACGATTGGTGATAGATCAATATACCACAATTGCTGGCAGAATTGGGCCCGTGGTTGGGATATGTACATTATGCTAGATAGCGACGCTGACAGGAATGGTTCTTGGGCTCTCCAACCAAGGCAGCCAGGATATGACTCATGATCATGCATACTCGAATATCCCCAATTCCATCAAAGGCACACCCAGGCAAGTCTCTAATGGTTAGGCTGCCTCTCCCTGGACTAACTAAAGGAATGGTAATAATCCACTTTCTAATCCTCTCTGCCTGAGGGCAAAACTATTCACATTGCCAGTTAATGAT
>NW_022111372.1:71524777-71526159 GCF_000313985.2 Echinops telfairi
ATGCTATCTTCACACACACACACACCTCCCAAACCAGAGGATCTACCCAGGAACTAGAAGATTTACACTCTTGGAGGTCCAAAGGGGTGATTATACTCCACCTTATAGGGCCATTAAGAATCAAATCGATGGCAGTGGGTTTGGGTATATATATATCAAAAGGCACTCTGTGAAAACATGGCAAAGACAGAAAAGAAGTTAACTTTTTATATAGCTGAATGCAAGTTCATTCCTTGAATTCATTTGTTCAAGACAAAATTGCTACATTTCTAGTGCCTTTATGAAAGAATACCTGAATTGATGCTAATCTTTTTCCAGAGAACTAGGAAGTTGGGATGTAATCTTCCTTGTTGATCACATTTCAAAAGAGATTATTCCAGGATCCTCCAGGAAACATCCTGGATTTACATACTTTCTTTCCAAAGAGACAGAGAAAGAACATCTGAGTCTAAATCTGATTTTGAAAGCTTTCACTTTATCACTTTCACTTAGCACTTCTTTTCCTTCACAAATGCAGTCTTGGGTTCCTTGCTTCCTTTTTCCTGGTAATGCGTCTGTGTTTTACATTGGAGGCAATCCTTAGGACTTGAGAGGCAGCCTTGGTTCTCCCCTTGCTTTGAGAAAAGCTCTTGTGTGGATGGTGAAGGCAGGCACAAGCTTGCAAAGTGGTGAGCCTTCGGGGGGGTGATGGAGCAAGGCTCAGCCCTCTGGTGGGGATACTCAAAGGTCATTAACTATGAGATTGCTTTCTTATATTGGTCCAGGTTTCCTGAGAATATCCGCCAATCTGCCTGCATGGGGGTCAGAGCCTAATTGCTACCACTCCTGGAATCCAGTGGTGAAAGAAAACTGGGGTATTCCATATTCAGTAGAAAACCTCTCTTGTTTAATAAGGAAAAGCTGCCTGGTGGTATTGTGGATAAAGCATCAGGCTGCTAACACAAGGTCAGTAGTTCAAATCTACCTGCCCCTCTGCAAGAGAAGGATGAGACTGTCTGCACTTGTAAAGATTTAGAGTCTCGACCCTAAGAGCAGATTTACTCTGTCCTATATGGCTGCTGTGCACCAGAATCACCTAAATGGCAGCCAGTTTAATAGGCATATCATCTGCATGCTGCACTCTGTTCCAAGCCTGGAACTTCACAGGCTCAATCTCTCTGGAAACTAAATGCACATTGTCCTCTGCTGGGATGTGGAAGGGCAAGTTGCCTCGCTATTTACTCCAATGTGGGGCTGTTCACTCCGGGATCAAACTGCTCCATTATCAGATTTCTTATTTTTTTTTTTTGCTATTTTTTTTTAAACATTTTATTAGGGGCTCATACAACTGTTATCCCAATCCATACATACGTCAATTGTGTAAAGCGCATTTGTACATCATT
>NW_022111372.1:71544861-71546358 GCF_000313985.2 Echinops telfairi
GTGAGAGCCCCCATCTATGGAACAATCCAAGAGGGTAAGTGTGAACAAGAGAAGCAGTGAGAGGAAATGGACACTACGAGAGGTTTGCAATGAAGAAAGAGGAAAGGCACAAGCCAAGTCCCAGCTCGTTCTCAGGGTCAGGCCCTGCTCAGTTGAACCAACACCATCATAATGAATCTCTCTCCTGAACAAAACGAGTCTGAAAACCCAGTCCATGTCCAGCCCACAGAATCCCAACAGAATCCGGGCAGTGCTTGGACATGAGGATGCTGCACTCAGGCCTGCACACAGACCCAGGCTAATGGCAGCCAGAGCAGAGAGCAGCAGGGTGCCAGGCCCTAGGGGAGGCGTGGAATCAGCTATCACATCATAGTTTGGCTCTTTCCTCCCCTACCCTCTTCCCGTCCTGTTTCTCTGAGGAACTTTAATGTTCTGGTCTTGGATTCACCCCCTACCTGCCACAGTATCATTATGCTTGGTGAGGGCAGGAAAACGTCATTTCTTTATACTTTGGGAACCCGAAGTGAAAGCCACTGCTAAAATCCAGTTATCATTATTCATTTGACTATTGTTTGCAAAAGTAAATAGATTCTGAGCCCGATTATATCCCATCTGTCTCTCGCTGGGCCTTAGGTCTGCTGGAATGCCCTCTCATCCTCCGCGGATGACTTCCTATTAATATTTACCAGACACTGCTCACCGTCTAATCCTCTTACCCTCGGATGTGTGTTAGCCACTCGCAGCAGCGTGAAAACACCCACGGTAACTATGTACTTAAGAGCCTGTGTTCTTGGCGCTTGATTCTGACCAGGGAAAGGAAACCAAATAATGATCAACTCATAAAATGAAATGCCCAAATTAGATTGTGTTTCTCCTGAGAGCCAGCCCCAAGATCACAGTGACTAACACAGCAAATGTGTGGAGCCCAGAGATTTATGCGTCGGAGAGAGAAGCCCGGCGGAGGCCTGCATGGAGTGATCCTCCCCATACTAAAGCAAGGTGGGGGCAGAGGGGGATGCAAAGCCTCAGCCCTGTGGTTCTCTGGTTTTATTCCATCCAAAAACTTCTGGGGCATACCCATGCTGTATTGTTTTCTAGCCTATACTTGCTTCTTGTCATGGGCCTTGATTTCTAAGGAGCCTGGGCTTGATCTGAGACAGCAGAGTTCAAAGTCAAAGTAGTGGTCACCCATGAGGGCTGGGGAGCAGAGGGGGAAATCTTGGGTGCTGCTATAGTACTGTGCTTTGATCTGCATCCTGCTAGCTCCGGCTTATTCCTTCTATGAGAATCCAACAAGATGTAAACATAAATGTGGATGCATGTCTCTATAGACACACTGGTCTTCAAAATGTGTTCAAGAACTGGTATCAGAGGCTCTTACCTGTCTGAAGCCACCGGGCCCTTTGACGATCTGATAAAAGATGAGGACTCTCTCCCCAGGAAAAGGCACTGCAGGCCACATTGTTGGTTCCATTTGGAGACTTTCATTGACTCCCT
>NW_022111372.1:71546924-71547823 GCF_000313985.2 Echinops telfairi
AACTAAACACCCTATAGGATTTGGTTTCTTGGTTTGGGAGTTTAGCGTCATGGTTTCATGGTATAATCTAGTTAATTGGCCTAATTGTGTTTTTAGTGTTTCTGTTCTATTTCCTGGTTTGTTGTATGGCCCATGAAGTCTTTAACAGTTCTTAAGCAGTCTTGCAAGGCACAACAACTGCTCTCTAATCACTAGAACCACATAGGAAGAATGAGGAATAAGAGAAGACGGAGCCGTGGTGGTAGAATGGTTAGGTGCTGGGCTGTTAACCACAAGATCAGCAGTTTGAAACAACCAGCAGATCCACAGGAGAAAGACTAGACTTTCTACTGTTATAAAGCTGTACAGTCTCAGGAACCCACAGATGCAGTTCTATCCACCGACAGGACCCTATGAGTGGGATGATTCAGTGGTAGTGAGTGCAAAGGGATGTGGAGCTGACTCCATGAACAACTGCTTCCTTCGCCAGAACCCTGAAAAGTGGATGGTGGCTAGCTGCCATTATTCAACATATCAATGAAAGATTCCATAGAAGAAGACTGATTGAAAGGGGGAAAGTGCAGAACATAATTTAAGCCTGGAGTCACAGACAGTGAATAAGCCCCAAAAACTATTAGCCTAAGTTTATCTTTAAACCTTAGTTGTTAAGGTGCCCACAAATTTGGCCTTCTACAAGAATCCTTCCTGGATAACAAAGATAAAATTATCTTCCCCCTTGGGAATTGTTAGCACTTCTTACTACTCAACCTTTTTCTTTAGTCCTGTATTGCTTATTTATTTGTTTGTTTGTTTGTTTGCTTATTATTTATTTATTTATTACTCATTCATTCTATGCTGAAAAAAGCAATCCATTGCCATAGAATTGATTCTGACTCGCAATGACCCTATTAGACAAAGTA
>NW_022111372.1:71547923-71562568 GCF_000313985.2 Echinops telfairi
AGAATTGATTCTGACTCGCAATGACCCTATTAGACAAAGTAGAACTGCTTCTGATAGTTTCTGAGATGGTACATCTTTATGGAAGGAGACAACTTTATCTTTCTCCCAGAGAAGCTGGTGGGTTTGAACCACTGAACTTGCAGCTCAACAGCGAACTCGCAATGCTACTAGGGTTTCTTACTCTATGTTGTTGCTAGGTGCCATCAAGTCAGTTCTGATCCATAGTGACCTATGCACAGCAGAATGAAAACTGCCTGGTCCTGCACTAGCCTCACAATTTTTCCTATACTTGAGCCAATTGATGTAGTCACTGTGTCCATCTATCTCCTTGAGGGTTTTCCCCTTTTTCGCTGCTATCTACCTTACCAAGCAAGATGCCTTCTCCAGTGACTGGTCTCTCCTGACAACATGCCCAAAGTATGTAACACAAAATCTCACCATCCTTGCCTCCAAGGAGTACTCTGGCCATACTTCTTCCAAGACATTTATTTGTCCTTTTTGCAGTCTGTGGTACTTTCAATGTTCTCCTTCAGCACCAAATGCATTGATTTTTCATCAGTTTTCCTTTTATTCAATAATGAACATCTATTGGTTTGTGGTCTAACATCCATTCGGCCCACTTCTATGTAAAATCTCAGATTTCCCCTTGGGAATGTCTACCTCCTTCACTCTCACGCCGTGCGCTCCAGGATAAATAGGGCTTTGCCAGATTGAGGTGCCAGAGGGTGATGATAGATTGTGTTTCAGATAGAACCGCATATATGAAGGCTAGGAGGAAAGAGACTCCACAATTATTTTCCAAGTATTAAGTCTTGTCTCAACAACAGAGTGTGAACTGCTTAAGTGTGGTGTCTTTAAGTTCTGGAGGTCTGTGAATAATAGTGTTCAGGATTGAACTGGCCCCTCCCCAAAAATATATCTGTTGAAACTCTAACCCCTGTAACAAGGAAATTGTCCTTATTTGGAGAAATAGGATTTTCCTTTGCAAGTTATTGTCAGTTAGATTAATGAAATCATACAGGAGTAGGGTCAAGTCTACTCCTAACCATTTCTGAGTGACATCACATGAAAGAGTGCAAAAGCCACAGAAACAGAGTCACCCAGGGGAAAGCCAGCATGGGAGGCCCCAGGCACACGCAAAGGAACAGCAAGTGGCACCAGCAGTCACTAGGAATGAAGACAGAGAGATGGGGCAATTCTGTTCTTTAATGAAATCAAAAGAGCTCTCGGGGCTCATGAGTTACATGTTGGGCTGCTAACCAACAGGTCAGCAGTTCAAAAACCACCAGTTGCTCTGCAGGAGAAAGATGAGGCTTTCCACTCCTGTGAAGGTTTACAGTCCTGGAATCCTACAGGGCCAACTCTACTCTGTCCTATAGGGACACTGTGAATCAGAATGAAGTCGATGGCAGTGAGCTTGGGTTGGTTTTCAAAGGCATCAACACAACTGATCACATTGATTTAGACGTCTAACTTCCAGAACTGGGAGAAATAATAATATTTCTGATTTTTAAATCTGCACTTGACTGTGTGGGCCATGACCCACTGTGAAGCATCTTGAGAAGAATGGGACTACTGGGACACTTTGTTGTGCTCATGCCGGACCTGTGCATGGGGCAAGGGGCAGCTGTGCAAACAGAACAAAGGAAGAATGCACGGTTTAAAGGCATACATCAGGGTGGTATCCTCTCAACACACTCATTCAATCTGCACGCTGAGCAGCCACCTCTTGTCTGCCAGTGTGTTGTGCTGCAGTAGCGTGTGTGTTGCTGTGATGCTGGAAGCTATGTCACTGGTATTTCAAATACCAGCAGGGTCACCCAAAGTGAACATGTTTCAGCAGAGCTTCCAGACTAAAAGCAGACTCCAAAGAAGGAAATAGACTGCCCATTTTGGAGGAATTAGCCACTGAAACCCTTATGGACAGATAAGCAACTTGCTGAGTATGACAAGCACTTTTGGTTGTATGACCAACAGCCATTCCCCTGGATCTTCCTTACTGATCATCAGTCTCATTCACCAGATCATGTATTTCAGGGCAGGTGATGATTTTTTTTTCTAGGCAGAAGGTGAGAAATAATTGACCCAGGTCAATGGAAATCTCGTTCTCGTAGGCAATGACTATGCGTGTGTGGCACAATTATAGCCAATGAGACATGAGGGGAGGATGGTGGGAATCCTGTTGATCAGTACAAGATCCATGAGAGGAAATACCCTTTTTATGCCTCTGAACACCGTCATCTGCATGGAGTGCTTAGATCTGGGGTGAACATCTTGGGAGACCACAAGAAGCACCAGCCTAAAAATAATCTGACTGCCTAAAGAAGGAAACACGGAAGGTAAAATGGGCAGTGTGTACTTAATAATGCTATAGGGCCGCTGAATTAACCAACCCGGGCCTCCATATGATAGGCTACATTGCATTTCTTCTATGATGGAATACCGTATGCTGTCAAATGCATCGTTCCATTCTGCTCCAAGAAGAAAGGAGTGGGGACAGAATGCCACCAAGTACAGAAGATAATAACTTTCTTATCACTTAGAGTTCTTTTTTACATTTAATGAAGAAATACTTTTAGACTTCCTGAAGGGGTTTCAAAAAGCTCATGAAAAAAAATCCATAATCTTCTACTTCCATTTTCCCACAAATGTTTCAAAGCCTGCCTAACATGGGCCTTGGTTTTTATTCTGTTATCGTGGTAACTATAGGTAGATTAACCCAGCCAATAAAACAAATACACAGCTATCAAGTGGATTCTGACTTACAGTGACCTATGTAGGGTTGCTGAGACAAAATCTTTCCCCTGAAGAGTGGCTGGTGGGCTTGAACTTCTGTTCTTGTGGTTGACTGCCCAGCACTTACCCCACAGTGCCACCAGATACAGATGGAATAAATTTGTCAAAGTGATAAGAGTCTCCCTCTTTTTCTGAACCTCTTTTCTATGGATAGTTCCCAAAGTCCACCTTGTCCCATTGCATGGCCCTGGTTCCATCAAGAGTGCTGGCTGACGCAGTGCTCTGGAGCGTGTGCTCCAGTTTAATCTCTGAGGTTTGTCCCCAAGATGCCATCGCCATTCCACAGGTCTGGTGTACACGCGCAGGAAATGCTTAGCAATGGCAGTTACATCAGGTTCCCAACACAGAGATGTTAAATATGTAAATTATGTGTGTGCACATGCACATGGGTACATCTCAGGTCAAAAAATATGGACAACTTTTCATTGCTGCTAAAAACAGGTCTCATTTGCTTCCAGTTATTCCAGCCCAAAGCTTCCTCTCTGAGGTACCCAGGTGGCCAGGATAATAAGTGGCAGGGATCAGATTTGAATCCAATCATTCTGACTCCAGACTAGGTCTTGACTGCAGCGTTACACAGCATCTGCCTTTTAGCTCACGTGGCACATCTGATTTATTGGGAGATGTTCCCAGGAGGGTTGTGTTGAGAAGGATGCTGAGGACATGAATGATCATCTATGACTGCTAGGGAACCCTGAGTGTGACCTTTATTTGTACAAGCGTGACTTGCATTACCTTTCCTAGAAAATGATCAACTTTTACTCAAAGTCCTGGATGTCTACAACTGGAATGGTACCAGCTTCGATTGCAACCTTTCAGACAAATAAGTTGGAAAGCCACAAAAGGCCATGCTGATTTTATATTGCCTAACTATAAGGGGTATTGTTCATATTGATTATGATGTAAATGGCCATCACCGGCTTTGTGTAGTACACAACCTGCACAATTGTACATGCCAGCCCTCCAAATGGTAATTCTCTATTTTAACACCTTGACTACTGCCTTCACAGCTAATTAGGGTTATTAGTTTCAGGATGTTATGCCCAGTATAAGGTCACGTTATTTTTATGTCTAATTAGATTTCTACTGTTTAAATTAAATTATCTTCCTGGATAACACAAACTTAAGGATAATACAGAGCATTTAGTCTGGCTCTTACAGAGTGCAATCTAAGTGAGTCATTAAAAATTCTTCATCTGGTTGAAGGCAATAATTAAGTCACCTATTCTCATTAGCATTTCCAGGCTAAACAAACTCAATTTATGTATAAGCTCTAAGCTTGTGCCAGGAAATGTGCTAAGCATGTTTATTTATTTTATGTTTTCATCCTTAGTACAACCCTATGAGGGAGGTTTCTAAGTATTCCCATTTTACAGATGACCAATAAGGCAGTGATTAGGAGCACAGGTGCGGAAGTGAAGCTATTTGGATTCAAAAGCTTAACTCCATAATCAACAGGGTCTGTGATTTGAGACAGGAGCCCTAGTGGCTCTGTGGTTTAAATGTTTGCCTGCTGACTTGAAGTTTGGCAATTTGAAACCATCAACTGCTTTGCAGGAAAAAGCTGTGGCAGTTATGATTTCTGATGAAGGGCAACTTTGAAAACCCTATGGGCAATGCATTCTGTCCTATCGGGCTGACATGAGTTGGGCTTGGATTGACAGCAATGAGGGTGGATGATCTTGGGCAAGTCACCCAGGTCTCTGGGTTGCAAAGTGGAGGTAATGATGGTGCCTAGTTCATAAAATTGCCCTGGCATTTAGAATATTTAGCATAATCTCTGGCAGGAATAATCAGCCTTGTTTTTCTGCTATTGTAACTATAATTACCCAATACCACATTGGGGAAGGGATTAGGGACATTGGCGATTTAGTGGTTCTGAGCTTGACTCACAGCCTCCTGCTCGGTCACCACCTGTCTGTCATTGGAGATTTGCGCGTGATTACGATGCTGAAGAGATTTTAGCAGAGTTTCTAGACTAAAATGAACTTAGGGAGAAAATATTGGAAATCTACTGCCAAAGATCAGCTATTGAAAATCCGGTGAGAGTCTTAGGGACAACAGCAAAGACCAGGCAGTGTTATGTCCCACTGTGCATGGGATCACCCCGAGTCTAGGGCCAACTCCCTGGCAAATACCAACACAGCTCATCCACTCAGACTCTCTGATTCAAGCTCACATTTCAAAGTAACCTTAGGGACTGTGTTATCCAACCTACTCGTGGAAAAGCAAGGGACCTGAAAGCTACCATGGGCATGAACTGCACACTTAGTAGCTAAATCAGAGAATTTTCTCTGAGGACAACCACTGCCTCCCCTGACACTTTCCTAAACCTGATGTTTTAGAGTGGAGCAATGCTTCATAGGATGGGAGTGGCTTTGCCAGAAGTAGATTGCCAGACCTTTCTTCTAAGGTGCCTCTGGGTAGACTCGACTCTCAGTTGGCAGACAAAAGAGTCAACTATTTGAAAAAAAAAAAGAGTCAACTATTTGATCACCCCGGGATTTTACCATTCTGCTACCTACCCATGGTATGAACCTTAACTTATGGAATGACTGGATAGATCTTTGAGGGAAAATAGCCAGTAAATAAGGGATAACTTGAGGACATGTTCTCCCACAATAGCACATGGATGGAGATGCCCAAGGAGTCCCCAGGCCTGGCATTGCTCTGCAGGCCTGGTACAGCGCCCAAGCCAGCAGGCACTGCATGCTGGGAAAACTCCCAAACCCCACAGCAATTATAGGACATCATTAGTTTGCTCGGGGGACTTCTTGTGTGAATTAGTATCTCTTATTAAAAATGAAATCCAAGATAATAAATTGTCCTGAAGGGCTCCAATGTCTTTAATCGTGGTTTTATCTTCTCCCCCAGGCCCTGTGACTTCTAATTGAGTTCCAGCTCACATCCTGGATGAATTATCGCTGGAGTGTGTGCGCTCAGTGAAAATAAACTCACAGTGAGACTCGTGTTTACTCTTTAATTCACTCTCTGTCCAAAAATAGTTTCCTTTTTAAAGAACATTTTTGTCTAATGGAGGACTGAC
Source organism: Echinops telfairi (assembly GCF_000313985.2). NCBI lineage: Eukaryota > Metazoa > Chordata > Mammalia > Afrosoricida > Tenrecidae > Echinops > Echinops telfairi. The sequence continues at coordinate 71,553,766 of NW_022111372.1, forward strand.
TGTTGATTAACCCTGTGCTTCATATGGGAAAATAAGAAACAAAACCCAGTCGGATTTATCACTCAGTGGTCTATGGAATAACGTGAACCTCCGTCATCTGTGATGAGTTTCTTCCCGTCTCGGGCCTCCGTTCACTCATCTATAAAACAAGGATAAGAATATCTACCTGCCACCCTTCTTGGGAGAATTCAGGTAAATAAAGTGCTTAATTCGGTTGCCAATGCTTAGTAGTAATTGGTAGTCTTTGCAAAGGTGAATATTTTATGTTTTTATTGACTTTGCAAAATCCTTCCTGTTTTCCTGATGATTCACACCATCTCCAAGGTACTGCATTTCTGTCTCTCTGTCTTTCTTCTTTCTTTCTTTGTTTCTCATGTTTGTACAGCAGACTATGACTCCGTCATCCATCTTTTCTCATTTATTCGTGATCTATAAGCAAATTCAGAAATGCCTCCAGGAACCGCTGCTTAAAGGAATCTTGCGCAGAAGCGAAGTAGCTGCCTCTACAGTGAAGAGACACCTCTTGGTTCATCTGGTTGTTAGTTGGTACATTGAGTACCTGTAAGTTGAGCCAACTTCACAACGTTGCTGCATTGGGATGACACCAGCAGCTTCGTTTAGCGCAAAAGAAATGGAGTGGATTTTCTTCTACTCCAAGGAGTGGAAGGATGAAGTTGGCTCCCGCGGAGATCTATCAAGTTCTTGTGGTGCTCGCTTGCTCTTTTTCTGTTATTATGGTTTCTTTCCCATCCTGCATCTCCGAGAGGAAGAGGCCCGTAGGCAGGCTTTCTTCCAGCACGGGGGTGAGAGTTGGTTCTGCGTGTGCATGTGAATCTGAGACTGTTAAGGAGGGAGCTGAATTTCTGACCTGGAGCCCAGATCTGGATAAGACACGGAGTCACTGACAGGAAGAGGCCGTTGCCCAAAATAGTCAATGCCTCTCTTCCCAGCACCTCTTGCCTCCCCTTCACTCATAGTTCTTCACAGGGTCAACCCAACCCCACCTAGAAGTAACCAGAACCCCAGAGACTCAAGTCAGGAGCATCATGACTTCCTCCTCAGCTCTTAGGCTACAAATCATCCTGAGTTCTCCATTAATTAAAGGAGGAATATAAATGCATGCTCCCTCAGGGAAACTATGGCATCAAAATTAGGTTGCCTAATAATCAAGGTAAGCATGGGCTCTCTTGTGCTTGCTTTCCAATCTCTGGTACATAGTTTCACATGTTTTTCCACCCCAAACACGTGAAGCTCTTCACTAGATGCCCTGCATGGGTTAATATTGACCTTGGTCCTGGCAGGCACGTCAGAGGATGAGGTGGCTCCCTGAGGGAAGCCCAAAGTGACAACCAGCAGAGGAAACCTCTCAAGATGTCTTCACCGACACTCCTGGTGCTGATCGGAAGTTCACAAGCACAATTCTGGAACCCCTGTTTCTGTGAAAGGGGCAAAACTCTTCATCTTGCCACCTCAAGAAACCATCTCTTCTCTGGTGGGAGCTCCTCTTCGGGGGATAATTATTTAATTGAATTAAAATCCCCCTCTTCCTCCTTCTCCTTCCTAACTCCCCAACAGGGATGGCATTGTTGAGTTGATTTCAACTCATAGGGACCCATGTGACAGTGTAGAGCTGTCCCGTAGGGTGTCCTGGGCTGTAAGCTTTATAGGAGCAAATTGCCAGCTCTTCCTCCTGTGGAGGAACTGGATGGGTGTGCTAATCACATAATTTGATGTAAACTTGAAGTGTAGGAGTATAGTCTAGCCTGATGCTTCCTTGTGGGAGTGGCCTCCTTCTAAGGAGGGTCCTGGGAACCTCCCATCTCTCTGCCTTCACCTTCTTGTTGACGCCACATGAAGACCTGCAGGAGCCCTCGGAGCTGTGTCCACCACCATTGGACCCCCACGACATTGCACCCACCAGTCTGTGGTCTTCCTGCAGGCTGCACCATTGTGTGTGGCTGTGTGAGTCTGAGGAGACACTTACGGACTAGAATCGGACTTGTGGACTTGAGTTGGACTGGCCCGGGATGGTTTCCTGATATATAAAGCTTCTTTTGTTTATTGGTTTCTTAACAGTTTTATTGACACTCAATCTACCTATCACACAATTCAATCTCACAAGTCATATTGAGAACAGTGGTACAAGCATTTCCACAATTTTGGAATGCTTTCTTCTCCCCACCCCTATGGTTAAATCACTTTTTAAAGAGTTGTGTAATTACCATCAGTTCTAGAGAGTGTGCCCTCCCTCCTCCCATGATATATAAAGCTCCTTCACATAAAGCTCACTCTTATACAGATATGAGTGTCTCTGAGTTTGTTTCTCTAGTCAACCCAGCCTTACACAATAGGTTTGAACCACACACCCATTGGTTCGTAGCTGAGCACTTAACCATTGTGCCACTAGAGCTCCTTAACAGGCATAGTAAGTTCCCAGAAGGCTTTGCTCTATCTTTGCGGCCCTGTGGGAAACTCATCTGTTCCAACCATCGTCTGTTGTCCTGGCTGGTCTAGCTGCCACCCCATCTTATGACTGGCCTCCAGTGGGGTATCTTCCCTTTGAGGCTGGCCTCTTGTCACACCATCCTCCAAGTGTCCACAGATAGCCTAGCAGTGGCACAGGATGCAGGTAGTCCTCTCTGCCTCAATCTTCCTCGGCTCTGCTGCTCCAGGAAGGCAGCCGTAGCCTGGGGTCCTCTGTACTGACGCCTGGGCTATGCTGTCCCCTCAAGTACATTACAGTGGCCATGTGGCAGACACCTGGGTTTTTGTCTCTGACAAGAGTCAGGGGGACATTTTCAGATCTCAGCCAGGTCTGCTGAGCTCAGAGGCAGGGTGGGAGAGAGAGCTCTGGTTTTCTCCACCTCAAGATGCCAGGCCACCACTTCAGTTCTGCAGCTGTCGCCTCGTGCCAGCCTGGCGCTCCCTGCAAGGTGGTCTTTCTTTGGACTCTCAGCTCCTCTTTTCGTCCTTCGTGGCTTCAGCAGGAAATGGGAGGCTGTTTTCTCGTTTGTTTGTTTTCTTTGTTTAAATCATTTTGGGGGTGGGCCTCATACAACTCATCACCATCCATCCATCCATCCATTGTGTCAAGCACATTTTTACCTTTGTTGCCCTCATCATTCTCAAAACATTTTCTTTCTACTTGAGTCCTTGGTATCAGCTCCTCATTTTCCCCCTCCCTCCCCACTCCCTCCTTCATGAACCCTAGATAATTTATAAATTATCATTATTTTGTCATATCTTACACTGTCCGATGTCTCCCTTCACCCACTTTTCTGTTGTCCGTCCCCCAGGGAGGGGACAGTGTGTAGATCCTTGTGATCGGTTCCTGAAATGGGAGGTTTTATGGTTGCTGTTGTTGGCATTAACAGTGGAGTCTGCCCTGACTGATGGTGGCCCCTTGTTATAGGGTCTTCAGAGTCTGACTGTTAGGAAGCAGCCCACTAGGCCTTTCCCCTGATGTGCTCCTGGTAGGCTCAAACCACCAACCTGTGGTCAGCAACGCAGCTCCACCATTCGCATCCCCCATTGACTAAGGTAGGCTGGAAGTAGAGGATGGCTGTCCTAGCTTGGGATGGCCTCAGAGTGCAGGTGAGAGTCCTCGGATGCCGTAAGGAGAATGTGTTCCAAAGCAGCAGGCCTGGCCGGTGGAAAGCACTCTCTCAGTTTTATGACGGAAAAGACCACCCCATTAGCCGGCACAGCTAATCACGTGTACTACTTAATTGATTTGTTGATATTTCTATGTCCTTGTCGCCCAGGCCAGCACAGTGCTTGAAACTTCACAGGGGCTGGAACATTCTTTGCTGACCTCATTCATTTTGAGAGTCCAAATTAAATCGACCTAAGTACAAACCTTTCCGTGGCACCGTGTGTAGAGGGCACTGCGCAGAGGGTATACCAATGATCCTTTGGGACCCCAAAGGGACCGAGATGGGAGCTGAATTTTACAGAGGCAGGTAAGCCTGGGATTTTCTGACCCACAATCATCCTGCTTCATGCTCTCCTTTCTAAACGACTTGTTATGCTCCCCTTTAAAAGAAAAGCGCTGAGGTGGGTTTAGGAAGTGAATTTAAAATCAGTGGTCCCAGTAAAACTGCCAGGTGCCCTAACCTGAAGAAAGTGAGCATAGCCGGAGGGAAGAAGTTGTAGAAAATGACGCAGGCCTGGTGGCTCATAGTCAGAAGGGCGCCGGGCAGAGAGCAGGCATTCCGTTGATGAAATGAGGCAATGAATGAAGTCAATGGCCAAATTGAACAAATGAGGGAACACAGGCTTGCCTTCAGAAAAACTCTCTAAACCTCATTTCATTTCCTCTGCCCTAAGGGTCCCTCCCCTCATTTGTCAGTTTATCATTACTGCAGAGGCTACGATGCTGAAAACTATGGTATCAGCATTTCAAATACCAGCAGGCTCACCCATGGTTGACAAGTGCAGGGGCAGTGGAATATTTATTGTGGCTCTTCTCGCCAAAGTCTCTAACTCCTGTCAAATGACCTTTCCCTGCATGGGTCTCATCTGAAGGTGGGGAATGATACTGATAGGACTCAACCATGAGTAATTGGGACCAGGTTTTCCTGGAATGCCATTCGGCGGTGTGTTCAATGAGCCCTCTGAGAAGCGGGAGCAGGGATCTTGGTACCGGCAGGAGCACGTGTCCTCTGCGCCCGAGACCCCCGTGCAGTGATCCTCCTGGATCCAGAAGACAGCTGTACCATCACAGGAGCAGCAGCAGAACCAGGAGCCAGAGCGTGGCACCGGAGGGTGGACTTTCCAGCCCAGGGAGCAAGTGCAGCTGAGTGTTTTTGTGCAAGAAGCTGGTTTGCAAAGTGAGGCGGCTCTGAGCACCTCATTGGAGAAGTTGCACTTTCTGAGCCACTGAAGTCGAGTCTGGTGAGGCTTTCTGGAGCGAGGTGCCGCTGGCCTCTTCATGCAAGGGGTGGATCTTGCTGACCTACGAAGCTTGAGTGGAATGTCTTTGGGTTGAGGTTTACAGCGGAGTGGTATGCCCCTTTGGGCATTTATTAGCAGACCTGAAACTTTGTAACAGGTCCTGGTAAACAACCACCCTGAGTGTTTCTCACCGGCATGGTAGCTTGTTAACACCCTGAATAAACCCTTTCATCGTGAATGTTGTCTGAGTTTTTGTGTAGCCATCACATGGACTATCAGGACCTAAATATAAATTTTAGAGCACTGATGAAGACAATTCAGCACGTTTCAGTGGAGCTTCCAGACTAAGGCAGACTAGGACGACAAGCCTGGCAATCCACTTCCGATAATAGACTAGTGTGCGAAATAGTGTGGGAAGATGCGAAGGTGGTGCAGGGCCAGGTAACATGTCATTCTGATCTGTGTAGAGCCACCATGACGTAGAGCCAGCATGAGAGTATCTAACAACAGCAGGCTCTGTCACCAAGTTGTCCACCTCTACTCTACGGTCGTGGATGGGCTTAGTTGTGAAACCCTATGAAGATAGAGGAGCACTTGCCCCGAAGAGCCTGACCTGTCACTGGGCACACGAGCAAATTCCAGGACATGCTCCAAGGAGCCCGGGTGCCGGTATAGGTAAGCACTTGGCTATGAGACAAAGGGTTGGCAGCTCTACAGGAGAAAGGCCTGACTCGATCTACATCTATAAAAGTTAGAGTTGAGAAATCTCTATGCAGCCATTCTGCTCTGTCTCATGGGGTCACTATGAGTCAGAATTGATTCAAAAGCCACTCACGACAACATCCTTTGTCCTGCCAGTGACTTAAATAAAGCCTGGTTAACTCCCAATGTTCAATAATGTATTCAATGAGAGCATCTCCTGTGTGTAGGAACTAATAAAAAGAGCTCTGAGGCAGTAAAATATAATTCCTGTCTTCAAGAAATAATGCCGGAGCTGAGAGAAAAATAAATACAAACATGGAGATTTGGATGGTACCAGGAAACTTGTAGTATGTGCTGAGCGACAGGTCAATGATGTCATCATTTCATACCACGGGTTTTAAAGCATCCAGCAAGGCCTTTAAGGACCAGAGAGGTGAGGAAAGCTAGTGGAGGGGAAGAGATCTCCTGGGTCTTGAGGAATGCATCAGACTCTGACAGGTGGGCAGAGAGGTGAAGGGACTGGGTCTCCATTGGCCACCTAGCCAGGGGATCCTCTGAAAATACAATGAGAAAAATCCCAGCTACAAATAGTAGATACCACGTCCCAGGCCTTAGGACAAGAATCAGACAAGAATCCTTCCAGTTCCCTCAGGTCCTAGGGCAAATACAGTTGGCATCTTGCCTACTCATTTCTTCCTTACAGAAGCTCAATTTTGCTAGAGACAATGACTATTGTTCTTGTGTGCTGCTCCCACTGAAAGCACCCCTACAGGACAGAGTCCACCACTTATCTGCTTGCCACACTTTGATAGCTTGATTTGTTGCTGCGATGCCGGCAGTAATGCCAGTGGTGTTTTAAATGCTTGCAGGGACATCCATAGTGGACACATGTTGGCTGAGTAACCAGACTCAAACTGAGAGGAAAGAAGATAGTATTAAAATTCTACCTTCCAAGAAAGCTTAAGTAAAACTCAAAACACACCAGCAACAACCACCTTTTATCGGGAGAAAAAAAAAAATCTACCTTCCAGAAGAGTCCAAAACAAATATGAAAGGGAGAGAACTTACCAATGAAGCCATCAAAAACCGTGGGAACACCAGCAGTAAATTGTCTGAAACAGTACTGGTAGATGAGCCCCTCTGGTTAAAAGGCACTCAAATTGAAGGTCGGGACAAAAGAGGAAACCCTGAAGAAGCTGAAATGACACAGTGGCTACAGCTATGGACTGAAACACAACAGCTATGGTGAGTACGTACTATACAGACCGGGCACTGTTTTGCCCGTCATACGTAGGGTTGCTTTGAGTTGGAACTGCGTCGCGGGCACCTGACAACAATGACACAGGACAGAGTAGAGATTCCCGGGAGCGTTTCCCACACCGAACGTTTTATAGGAGCAAATTGTTCTTTCTCCACGGTGCTATTGGGTAGACTCAAACCACGAATCCTTGAGTTAGTTACCAAAAGCTTAGCTATTGTGATACATAACCAGTTAAAATGTTTGATACACCCTACCTTCCATCCCAGGTAGAACTGGTCGTCTGGCATAGTTCTGATCAATGGGATGTAAGATAAAATCACAGGTAAATCTTCCTGGAAAGTTCACCAACAGGGAGCAGATACAGCTGGTTTGTCTCCTCAGCTTCTTCCCATTTTGCCCTTCCCCCATTAGATTGCCAAGGATGAGAGCAGACACACACCAGGAAGAGAGGAGAGGAGGTGCCTGCATCATTGTGACTCCTCTGAGCAATGGTTCTAAGCCTGGGTTACCTACTCCTGAGCCACTGGGGACAGGAAAAATAATAAGCTCCTATTTATTTAAGCCCCTTCATCTGATATTTGTTATTGGCAGCAGATCACAACCCTATCACCCACAGATTGTGCTGGTGGTTTGTAGGGTGTGGTACATTCCAATGCATAGAGACCCTATGGGACAATGTAGAACTGCCCCCAGGGAGTTTCCTAAGCTGTAAACTTCATAGGAGCAGACGGGACCATCTTTCTCCTTTGGACCAGTTGGTGAGTTTGAACCACCCCACTTTCCGGTTAGCAGCCAAGCACGTAACATTGTGCCAGGTGGTATTAGTACCATTTCTAGACTAGGAAACCAAGCCTCAGATAAAGCTTCATTAAGTAAATGCAGCATTCAAGTCCAGACTGGTTCGGGACAAGGCTGATTGTCTCCAAAGGTACATGGAGAACTTGCAACACTCCTCCAGAAGCTTTAACAATTTCATAACCTCTCACATAGCTGTTATCACAGCTGATGGGTGTTGGTAAGAGTCTCCTCCCTATTTGTTTTGGAATCTCCTGGCAGATAGATTTTTAAAGCTCTCTTCTCTGTCCTCCGCACTCTCCTCTGGCCCCAGTGTTGACTCCAGGCTGAGTCCCCAAAGCAAAGCCAGCTGTTGGGTCCATTGGGACGCATGGCAACGGTGTTTATTTCAGAATAGAACTACGTGTTCATGGCTGCAGGTTCATGGCTGGGGCCTTGGATAGCATATCAACAGGCCGCTCTTCCTGGGTACATCTGAGGGAGCTGCATCTTACAGACCTTTTAGTTAGTACCTAAGCGCAAAATCATTTGCACCTCCCAGGGAGTCCTTGGGTTAAGTAGTAGTAGTTGCTGTTGCTGCTGCATCTTATCCAACTTATTTCGACCCTATAGGGCAGGGTAGAATGGCCCCATAACTCACTCACTGCCATAGAATCAATTGTGACTCACAGGGACCCTATAAAACAGAGATAACCTGCCTCTGTGGGTTTCGGAAATTGTAACCCTTTACAGGAGTAGAAAGCCTCATCTTTCTGTGGTTTCAAACAGCTGCCTTTGCAGTTAACAGCCCAGTGTGTAACCACTACCCCACCAGGGCTCCTCCATAGGACTTCCTTAAGGATCGCCAGGTCTTTTCTTCCACGGAACTGCTTGAAATGCCAACCTCTGATTAACAACACAACTCTTAACCATGTGCGCTCGCAGGGCTGCTTGCAGACTAAGGAAGCAACCAATAAATGCTGATTGACTGAATTATTGAATTTTTTAAAATCCATCAGGACACAGGGGGAGCAGAGCTGAGAGCTCCTAAGGGAATACAAAGGATAGACTTGGGGGCTAGAGCGTGGTACCCCATCAGACTTGACTGGAGGACACACCTAGAGGTCAAAAATCAGACCTTGATCTATTTACAGGTTTTTCTTTCTTTTT
>NW_022111372.1:71564419-71566110 GCF_000313985.2 Echinops telfairi
CAGAGGAGGGATGTTCTTTCATTGCTGTCAAACTCCATCCTCCCATCCGGCTTCTGCAGACCAGTGACAGCAGCAGTGATTATACTAGTGATAACTAAACATTTGTTCCGAGCCTGAAAATTTAATTTCCTTGTGGGAAGCTGTAGAGAACTAAGCTTACTTAGGGCCAAGGACCTATGAACTTTCCCAGAAAGGGGAAAGAGAATACCAGATTCAGCCACTGGCCTGGATTTTCTTGTAAAATAAAAAGGCACCAGCTCGTTTTTGAATGCCCTTTTAGTAAAGGCACCTGATCCATTTTTCTCTCTGCCTACTTTCACATCAGTATAGGTAGAAAGACACAGCTAGGCTCGCCCAGAAAAACTGTCGAATTTGCTCTATGATTTGTGACTTTTTCTACTTATGGTTAAGGGAAGATTTGTGACTTTCTCTACTCTATGGTTTAAGGGAAGAAAAAAAAAAAGTCATGCCACTAAGTAGATCCCAACTCATAAGCGACCGATGGGAAACCGTAAACTACCCCATAGGGTGTCTGGATATGTAAGTCTGAACAGAAGCACACGGCTCCATCTTCCTCCCCTGGAGCAGCTGGCGGGTTCCAACTGCTAGCTTTTCATGTGGCAGCCAGGCAGAGTCACAGTGCTCACAGGGACCGCAGAACGAAACACTGATGAGCTCCACACCAGCCTCACAATCTTTCCTACCCGTCAGCCCAGTGTGGCAGCCATTGTGTCGATCCATCCCATTGAGGAGCTTCCTCTTTTTGGCTGACCGTCAACTTTGCCAAGCATGATAGCCTTTGACAGGGACTAGGCCTTCCTGAAACCATGTCCAAACTCTGTGAGGCTGCCCTTCTTCCAAGGCAGACTTGCTTGTTCTTCTGGCCAACCCATAACTCGGAAGCATTGCTCCTTCTCCGGTCTGATTTATTGTCCAGCTTTCACATGCTCATCAGGCCATTGAGAATACACGGCTGGAGCCGGGTGCACCTCGGTCCTCCAAGTGTCGTCTTTGCTTTGGAATACTTTATAGAGGTCTTGTGCAGAGTTTCCCGGGGAAACATGTCATTTGATATCCTAACTGTGGCTTCCATGGCTGATGATTTTGGATGCAGGAAAACTGAAATTCCTAGCAGATTCAAACTTTCCTTCATGTATCATGATGTTGTTTATTGATCCAGTTGTGGGTATTTTTGCTTTGTTTACGTTGAAGTATAATCCATATTAAAGGCTTTGATCTTCATCAGTTAAGTGCTTCTAGACTTCCTCATTTTCAATAAACCTGGTTCTGTCAGGTGCATATCGTAGGTTGTTAGTCTTCGTCCAATCCTGATGCTATTCTTCTTCACACAGTTCAGCTTTTTGGATTATTTGGACATGGATTTATTAAATGTGGTGAAAAGATACAACCCTGGTGCATCCCTTTCCTGTTTTCACCCACTCGCTACTCCCTTGTTCTTTTCCAATGACTGCCTCTTGGTCCATGCACGGGTTCTGCTGGAGCATAATGGGAAATCCCGTTCTCAGCAACGGTATCCGTACTTGACGATGGTCCACAAAGTCGAGTGCCTTTGCATAGTCAATAAAACACAAGTGAACATCTTTCTGGCATTCACTGCTTTCACCCAAAATCCATCGGACATCCACAATGATACAACCCTTGTTCCCTGTCCTCTTCTGAATCCGGCTTGA
>NW_022111372.1:71566263-71588134 GCF_000313985.2 Echinops telfairi
GCTTTCTTGGAATGGGCAGAGTTATAGATCTCTTCCAATCCAGCTGGCCAGGTAGCTGTCTTTCAAATTTCTTAGCATAAAGAAGGATCATTTCATTTCTTATTTTCTTCCCCTTGAATGTCTTGGAAAGTTGATGCCTTGCTTATACTTCCTGAGTGATCAACATGGGCCAGGTCCACTGTCCTTCAAGAGCATCCAGAAGCCAGCAGTGCAGGGAGCAGAGACTTGTGGGTGTCCAGTTGAGTCTACCTAAGCTAAGCAGTAGGCATCTGATGGAAATCTTCCTCCCTGGAAGCCAGCAGCTCTCCTCTGACTGCAGCAGGGACCTCTAGGCCTCAGGTCGGGGTTCAGGTCTCTCAGAGCCACCCAGCTTCTGTTGGGCCCACAGACCACCTAGTGGTTATTGAGTGAGCACCCACATTGTATTCTAGGTGGAGTTGTGTTCCTCAGAGAGGTGTGTCCAAGTCCTGGCCTGAAGAATCTGTGAATGGGACCTCGTTTGGAAATAGGGTCTTTGCAGATCTAATTAGTTAGGACCAGTCCTGACAAAGAGGGACTCTACATCAATGTGACTTATGAAAAGAGAGGAAGAGACAGAGTCATGTGAAGACTGAGGCAGACATTGGAGCTCTGCTGCCACAGCTAAGGAAGGCCTGTGGCCATCAGAAGCTGGGGGAGAAAGCATGGTCCTACCAATGCCCTGGATTCTGATTTGGGACCTCAGAACCGTAAGAAGATCCATTTCGGTTGTTTTAAGTCACCCACTTGGTGGCAACTTGGTAGCTAAGGAGCCCTGGCTGTGTCATGGTTGACATCTCAAGCCCTCCCCCACCTCGCCCACCCCCACCCACAGTGGCTCCACAGTGGAAAGGCTGGTGATCTACTGGGGTAAAGGTTTCAGCCTAGGAGACCATCTGAGGTGAGCCCATCCGATGGATGCCACATAGGGTTGCCATGAGTTGGAACCCATCCACTCCACGGCCTCTCAGAGCAACAGCCACAGTGCTAGATGAGTGGAATCGTGTGACGGGGCTGCTGGGAGAATTTGTAGCGCACCAAGAAATTGAACATGACAAAGAAACCATTTAATTCTTGCAGGCAAGCTGAAAAGCTGTGTATGAGATGGCCGTACATATAAGACCCTTAGGTGCCAGCTGAGCAAGCAATCTGAGCAAGCATTTGATGAATTATGCTGGTGTCCTGTTGGGAACCAGTCTCTGTCCTACTCAGGCGGCAGCTCATCCAAACTGAGGCAGGTCCAGACTCCGCAGCAAGGAGTCGTGGCCAGCGAGCTGTTGGCCGCTGGCTCACAGTGGATAGGTGCAGTCTGAAGGAGACTATACTCAAAAGAGCCGGCAAGGACGGGAGGGGTGGTGTCTCCAGGAACCTGGGATCAGGGAGGCGCACATGGGGCTCTTTTCTGAGCAAGCTAAGACAATGAGCAAGGCCTAATGAGCTGGCCAAGGCTGGCGTCACGTGTGTTCATCTCCAACGGCACCAATCCTGGGTGGGAAGGGCGGCAGCTGGATGATAGCACATGTGGAAAAACACGTAGGGTTTTGACTGCCGCCTCAGGATGAGTCAACAGTATGAGTGGCGGCCAAGGAAGCCGGCTCAGTCTTGGCTGCGCCCATCAAAGAGGGGGCGGTGCTGCCTCACCCAGATCAGACTGTGCAGAGAACAGACAGGTGGCCAGGGAGGGCCCCAAACCCCACCCTCTGGGAAACAGTGGGCTACCTTGGAAAATACAATCTAGCCTCCTTTTGGGGGATAGGTGGGCATCTCCAGTCTGTGGGCTCACCAGTGTGGGGTCTGCGGTCAGACTACTTGAGCTAACACCCTCAAGTCAACCCCTTCCCCAGCATAGCAGGAGGGTCCGAAGCATTTCACATGAAGCATCGGGTTGTCTCCTCAACACAACCCTCCGAGGGAGCATCATCATTATCCCTGTGGTACAGATGAGAAACAGAAACCAAGGGTCTTGCCTAAGGTCACACAGCTAGCAAGTTATCGAGCTGGGGTTTGAACTCAGGGAGAAAGTGCTTTCTTTGCTTGGCCCTGACCTGCTGGGTGATCTTGAGTCTTCTCCCCACGCTTCACCACCTCCTTCTGCCTAACTGGAGTCTGGGGGGATGAAGAATCACCATACTCCATCCGAGACGTGGACAGTGTGGCTGGCATGATAATAATGGACTGGAAAGTATCAAATGATGTGTTGAGGGGATGTAGCTTTATCTTGGCGCCCTCGTGTGGAAGCCCTGGTGGCTCCGCGGTTTCCAGTTGGGCTGCTAACCTCAAGGTCTGTGGTTTGAAACCCCCAGGTGCTCTGTGGGAGAAAGGTGAGGCTTCTGCCCCTGTGAAGAATTACCATCTCAGAAGCCCACGGGGGCAGTTCTTCCCTGTCCCATGGGTTGCCACGAGTCAGAGTCAACTTAATGCAGTGAGTTCTGACAGAGGCCTCTGAGGCCCCTGGGGGGTGCAAATGGCTCGACTCGGGTCCTAACCCAAAGGTTAAAACTTTGAATCCTCCCAGGGAAGCCACATAGGTGAGAGAGCACTCCCTTCTGGAAGACCACCACCATTGAAACCCTGGGACAGTCCTGCTCTGCCGTTGGGAGCACCATGAGTCAGAACGAACTTGACCTTAGATTCTGTGCTCGTTCTTTAGTTCCCCTCCAATTTTATTTCGAGTTAGCGAGTGCTGTATAGGAAACTCGCCCCAAATGCAGTTGCTTCAGGCAACCGTGTATCACACGACAGTTCTGTAGTCTGGGGCAGCCTCCCTGGGATGGTGGGCTGTGCTGGACATGGCTTCCGTGGGGCCGTTCCCGGGCTGGAACCTCTGAAACCACACTCTTCCACCTTCTGTGCCTGGGGTGGCATACAGGGGTGGGTGCTGGAACCTGCGGGGCTCGTAGGACATCTGTCTCCAAGGGCCTCCTCACGAACCCTCGCCAGAGTGGTAGCCGCAGTGTGATGTGTCAGCTCCTGGCTCCCGAGGCACGTGCGCTGAGACGGGAGAGTCAAACATTCATTCCAGTTAGCAGAGCCAGTTTCAATGGTGCATCTGAGTGAAGTGTCACCAGCCCACGGCGAGGAGAGCCCATGACTGGGAGGAGTTCGGCCCTCCACAAACACCAGCTATGGTACTGGCACTGCTCTCAGTGCTTCATGCCACTCCACGTCGTTCACATGAAGCTCCCCATGAACTGGGTTCCAGTAAGCACTGCTGTGGGTCGTCGTGGAGTTGCAGGATGGAGCCCCGCCTGGTCCCGTGCCAGTGTCATGCTCACCGGTGTGCTCAAGACCACTGGAGCCATCACGGTGCCTTTGGAGTGTCTTCCAACCTAGGGGGCTCATCTGCCCGAGACTATATTCTGTTGTAATCCACAGAGGTTTCATTGGCTAATTTTCGCCAGTGAGTCACCAGGCCTTTCTTCCTAGTCTGTCTTAGTCTGGAAGTTCTGTTGAGGTCTCTCCGCCATGGGCATTGCTTCCAGCATCACAGCAACATACAAATCAGCACCAAAACTCAAAGGCACTGCCATCCATAAAGCTGGCAAGGGTTTCTGTGCACAAACTCCTGTGGAGCAGCTGGGAGTTTTGAACTCCTGGCCCCGTGATTAGTAGCCCAATGTATACCCCTCTATGCCACGGGGGATCTACAAGTCAGCAATGTAAGTCTACCCAGAGTCTCATTTTTTTTAATCATTTTATTAGGGGCTCAAACAACTCTTATCACAATCCATACATATATCAATTGTGTAAAGCACATTTGTACATTCATTGCCCTCATCATTCTCAAAACATTTCCTCTCCACTTAAGCCCCCGGCATTAGGTCCTCATTTTTTCAGTGTCTCATTTTATAGAAGCAGGAAAACTGAGTCACAGGGAATAAGGTAACTCAGTGGAAAGGTTGGGAATGAGAGCCTGGGTGAATGAGACCCAGAGGGCTTGGTGGTTGGGATAGGGGTGCACATGAAGTAAAGATGGCCATCCACCAGCCCCCTCCACCCCCAACTTTGGTGAATGAACACATTCAGCGGCGGCAGGCCAAAGATTCAGCCTGTTTGCGATCCCAGCTGGGCCCCTCCCACCCCAACTGCTCAGCCTTGAGCACATCACTCCCTGCTCCCACGCCTTGATTAGCAAAATGGGCGTGATCTCAGGGGGATCCAGAAGGGGCAGGTGAAATGCTTAGCAGATTGTCTGGACGACAATGAGTCCTTTATAAATGTCAGCTCTCAGCATTTTTAAAAGTGCCCTAGGACATAGAGCTTTAAAGGTAGATCTGCTGCTACTATCAAAAGTCTCTGCCACGTGCCCTCGAGCCCAGCCAACGCTTTCGGTGTGTCCATGGCATCACTCCCCTGGGAGAAGCCCAGGTAAATTGGACCGCTGCAGCTCGTTGTCTGGGGAGTCGCCCCTGCCCGCCTCTCCTTTCCTGTTATTGATCGAATCTCCCTACCCCAATAAAAAACACAGACAAGTCCTAACTCCAAATGAATATGGCCTTGTTTGGAAATAGGGTTTTTCTTGTGGCGTCATTTCGATCAAAGGCATGCTGACCCTGCCCCCTGGAATGGAAAAGGGGGGGCAGGCAGATAGGGAGGCAGAGTTACACACAGCAGGTCAAAGTCACACACAGGCGTTGGGGGGTGGAGGGGAACACAGAATTGTGCATGGTGAGAGGGGACAGAGTTCACAGGGGTGGGTCAGAGGCACACACCTGAGGAGCAGAGTCGTTCACAGTGGGGGGACAGAACAGGACATGGGAGTGGGGCATAGTCCCACAGGGAGAGGGGACACTGAGGGGGCACGGCGGGGCATGGGAAGTTCCACCTCAAGCAGCAATACGGAACATCAAATATGCCTGCAGCCACCAGAAGCTAGAAGAGACAGAGACGAAGCTGCCCCCAAAGCAGACCGAGAGCACAGGGCCGCCAGGGCCCCAGGTTCAGAGCCCCAGCGCCTGAGCTGTGAGGCCGCCCAGGAGCCTCTTTAAAGCCACCTACGTTGTGGTATTTATTGTCAGCCCAGGACCACAGGAGATGCCGCTTCCTCCAATCTGATCCGCAAGCAGGAGAGGCTGCCCTCCCTGAGGGGGATCTTGGCTGATTCAGCTGCCCAGTGACTCACTAAATACCAAGCTCTGACGAAGCACCCGAAGCACCCGGGGTCTCAGGAAGGGAGCTGACACCCAGGAGAGGAGCAGTCTCATCTCACACAGGACGAGAGTGGCTTCCATACCGGCAGGAACACTAGGTAGGCATTCTGGGCACATGTCTCTCCAGCTTTAATGAGAGGCTCCCGATCACTTCTGAATATTCAAACCCACCAGTGGCGGCCCTCCCTCATCCCAACACACATTCCCAACCCTGATTGCTTTCCAGCGTCTCCTTAGGGGTCCCAAAGGTTCTCAACAGGAGCTGCCTCTACCAATTGGTCTCTCCTTTCCACAGCGGGCTCTCCCCCAGGAAACCTGCAGAGACCCACACCAGGAATCCCCCCACCCTCACACTGCCCCTGCCCCATCCTGCACACAACCCTTCAGCGTCCGGGCGCTACCTAATAAAACTCGCTCTGAACTGGCATTCTCTTAGCACCCCAACAGCTTCTGACCCCATTCTCCATCTTTCCCAATCTTTCCCTCTGTATGCTATTTTTTAATTCTGTCAAGGCAATTCTGACTCATAGGGACCTTATAGGATGAAGTAAAATGGTCCCTTTGGATTTCTGAGACTGAAAGTCTTTACAAGAGCAGAAAGCCACCTCTTTCTCCTGTGGGTGGATTTGAACCACTGACTTTGAAGTTAACAGTTCGATATTGTAACCCATGGTATTATAAGAATGCTATCAAATGCCAGTATGGGCGTCAGGCCTCATGTGTAAGACACTTGAATGCTTCTTCCTGGATTCCAGACAAAATCCACATGTGTGACGCGGTTCCAAGGCTTTCCTTGGAAGTGCTGTGAACCCAGGTGCTCTGATAAGGACCCACTTGTTGAGAAGAAAAGGGACCTGTGTCTAGCTGCAGCTGGAACTAGAAGGATGGGCCCTAATCAGACTACCTCCAGCTGACCAGCCCTCTCTGTCCATCCCTCCTGGTCTGTTTTTATCCACAGCACTCGCCACCATCAGTAATTTTGAGCTCTAGACTTATTGGTTTATTGTCTACTCCTCCCCCACCCCACCAGTAGACTAGGGATCTTGTCCCTCTGACTCCTTGATTCGCTAATGCCTACAGCACTGTCTTTTTCATGACACAAAACGAACACGGCTGCCATCACGTTGATGCTGACTCATAGCAACTCCAGCGACAGAGTAGGACCGCCCCACAGGGTGTCCAGGATGGAAACTTTGTGGAAACAGAGCAGATGGTGCCAGTCACGTTTTGATTGGCCGCCAAGCACTTCAATCCCTGGTCACCAGGATTGCTGCTGGTACACAATAGGTGCTCAGGGTGTACGTGCTGAGTGGAGGAATGAGTGAATGTACACATTCCTGTCCACCACCCCCATCCTCTTTCTAAAACATCACGCCAACTTCTACTCAACCTGCGGCCTTGGCAATTCCCTTGAATCCACAGCAGAGAATCCTCTCTGGAGACCCTTATGCCTTAAACTCCACTCCCTGCCATCAAGTCAATGCTGACTCACAGTGACCCTAAAGGACAGGATAGAACTGCCCCTGTGGGCTTCTGAGGCTGAAGCACTCTATGGGAGTAGTAAGCCTCAACATTCTCTTATGGAGCAGTTGGTGTTTTGGAACTACTGACCTTGCGGCTAGCCGCCCAACTTGTAGCCCACTATGCCACCAGGGCTAACTCACTGCCATCAAGTTGATGCTGACAGGGTAGAACTGCTCCTGTGAGTTTCTGAGACTGTGACTCTTTAAGGGAGTAGAAAACTCTGGCTTTCTCCTGCAGAGCAGCTGGTGGTTTTGAACTACTGACCTTGCTATTAGCAGCCCAAGGTGTGAGCACTACACCCCCAGAGCTCCCTTCCTCGAAATGTAATTTCTGTGTGTGTGCTGAAACTTAGCCCCTATCCAGGGATGAAGGAGTGTTGGTGGCATGGTAAAAGAAAGCTTGGAAGTTCAAACCCACCAGCCACTCGGCAAGATGAAAATGAGGCTGTCTGCTTCCATAACAGTGTACAGCCCCAGAAATCCTATCACTCATTCACTGCCATCAAGTTGATTCTTTTTTTTTTTTTTTTTCAAGTTGATTCTTATAAGTAGCAATCCGACAGGACAGAGTAGAACTGCTCCTGTGGGTTTCCGGGGATAGAAATCTTTTCGGGAGTAGAAAGCCTCATTTTTCTCCCACAGAGCTCCTGGTCAGTTTGAACTGTTAGCCTTGTGTTAGCAGTTCAATGTTGTTGAGTTGACATCATTATGAGTTGACGTCAACACCATGGCAGTGGTCATGGTTTAGGTTGTGGGGTGCCTATGTGGGTATTGCCCAAGGCCCTAAAATTCCCCTCCAGGGCCAAAGGAGTGCCTGGCCACAGATAGGAAGCCATCATGACCCCATTGATCCTAGAACTCCCACAGACTGACCCATGTGGGCGCTAGGGTTCCTGTCCCCACGGTGGCAGTTCTCAGACACCTGGAGTCAGGGCTTTGCTGAAGGTGGCAGTGGCGTGGGCGCTTAGCCACTGGTACCTCAGGACAAACTGCAAGAAGCACTGGTGGCTGGGTCTCTGCAGAGGGAGGAGACAGGCTCCTGGTGCCAGCTCCCCCAGTTAGACACCCTGGAGGGTCCTTGACTTCCTGAACCTCACATGTGACCAGTCACCTGATGGGGCTGCTGTGTTAGCAAGAGGAAGACCGGGAGGGAAGTGGGACAGTGATGAGAGGTGCGGGTGAGGTTTGACTCCTAGAACAGCAACCTGGGAGCTACGTGACCTTGGGCAGGTTTCGGTCTCGACCTCAGACACACTGTTGTTTAGGTGTCTGACACTGGGCTAATGAGCTATTGTTATTAAACATAAAAGAATGCAAGATGGTAACCTGATCCCAAGACTCTAGGAGGAGAAAGGCAGGCGTGGTGCAAAGGGATAGTCTTACCATAAGTGTCTTAAAATTTGAAGTGTTCTCCTTCTCATGATTCTCCTCCCCCCGCCCCCCTTCACCCTATACACATGTTGGGAAAGGCAGGCGTGGTGCAAAGGGATAGTCTTACCATAAGTGTCTTAAAATTTGAAGTGTTCTCCTTCTCATGATTCCCTTCCCCCCGCCCCCCTTCACCCTATACACATGTTGGGAGAGAGGGAGTTATGGGGGGAGCATATTGGGTTGCTGGGCCTCAAGCAGGCCTGAAATCGGCCCCGGAGCCAGCGGTCCCAGCTCCTTTTCTTCAGTCGGGGACTGTCCAGCAGTGACGCCTGATGAGACGAGGCTGTGGAGGCAGGCAGATGACCGCTCCAAGGCCAGCTGTGCCACTAAGCTAGGCGACCTTGACCACTTTAGTTACGCTCTCTTTCCTTCCCTAGATCACGCAAGTATCGGTAAGTCCCCTGGTAGAGGGGTAAAAACACAGGATTGTTAACTGTAAGGTCAGAGGTTCGAGCCCACCAGCTGATTTGTGGGAGAGGGCTGCTGCTTCTGTGCAGATGCACACCCTGGAAGCCCGGGAGGCAGTGCTCCTGGTCCTGCAGGTGTGCCGCACATCCAGCTTGGTCCGACTACAGTGGGTTAGTTTGGGTTTAGCCAGTGGCGAGATTCAAATCATTTAACAACCAGTTTGCTGCCCTAATGGCTGTTTTACTTATAAAAAGGTGATTACCAAAGGTCAATTATTATTTCATACAGTTAATAAGAACAATAAAAGAGGTGCACAAAATTAGATGATTTTATAAAAGTTTTAAAATATGAATAAAAATATTAACTAATAGCTGACAAAAAAACAACAGAGCTTTATTTAAGATAGTTTCACATTGCCTCTTGATTGGCTTCCTCACTTGCAATACTCTTCTCTTTGACCCGAGCATCATCGGCCATGCGATTTACCCAGAACCAACTTTGCACGCGTTGTTTGGCACTTTTTCTCTTTACGTTCTTTGTTTGTTTACCGAAGTAACAAATGCAAGGGACTAAGAATGTAGTATTTCATCAAAAGTATAACAAGTTTTAAGCATAGTTCCATCTCATTTTTTATTCCTAAGGACAGAAAGAACGTTACTAAGGCCACTTAGACTATGCTGTTGTGTAGAGGAACGTTAAAAAAGAGCAAGGAATATGAATTTGTGATTTCCACATTGGACAGCGGCCCAGCCTCCAACCTTGTAGAGGACTGTGATTTCAAGTGCCATTTTAATTATAAGTTCGCCAAACTACACAAAATAATAGATATCAGGTTTGCCGACCTGGTGTAAACCGGCTGAATCCGGTTTACTGGGTTTAGCCCCTACCTCAACTGGGAGTGCATTACTGGACACATGGGTGTACCCCCCCCACCCGGCCACCACCACCACCACACCCTGAAACAAGCTCACACTTTGCACCAGCCTCCTTGCCTTGCTCAAGGTCAATGCCCTCCTCCCTTCACATCTCCGCCTAACTAGTCCTCAGGGCCCTGCTCAAATGCCACCACTTCCATAACACTTCCCAAGTCTCTGTCTTCCTGTCTTCCCCCGCCCCTCCATACACAAGCTACATCATTATGTGGAAATCACTCTGGAGTTGAATGAATGATACAGTTATTTTGTTCCTGGAGCCTTTCTAGATTGTAAGCTCTGGTGCTAGTCTGAGATTTTACGCTAGCTTTGTCCCTAGTAGCTGTATGACCTCAATCAAGTTACTGAACTGCTCTGGGTTTCAGTTTCCCCATCTGTGACTAGGAAACAATAGAGCCCTATGTCACTGGGGTAGGGTGAGAATTAAAGGAGATGATGCATCGGAAATGTAGTACTTGTGTATGCTAAGTAAATGTTATCGCTGCTACTGAGTTGATTAACACTATGTTCGTGCTGAGTCTGAAAGGCTGTCAATTGAAAGGCATTCCTGTGGGTTCCACTCCAATCAGATATGTCCCCCAATGCAAATCCTGAGGTTACTGGGGCCCCAGGGAGAAGCAATTGGCTAATCATCACCAAAGAAATGCTTAGTTCTCTCTCTCTCATGACATATTTTATTTTACTTTTGGTTTTGTTTTCTAACAGTTTTATTGGCATATAAGTCACATGTCATACAGTTGGATGGTTTAAATATATTAAAACCAGTTGTGCAGTCAGTCATCACCACAATCAATTTTAGAACATTTTCTTCATTCTTGTACTCATGGTTATTAGCTCCCCATTTCCCCAGCCTCTTCTGCCATAACCCTGAGGAACTCTTAATCTAGTTACTGTCTCTATGGATTACCTATCCTGGGTTTCACATATAGAAAATCATAAAAACTAGAAACTAACACCACCAACAAAATGAAAGGCAGGAAAACCTCCATCCAAGAGAAGGCAGAAAATAATAGAAACTAGAATAAATTGGAAATGGGCACAAAGGGAAAGCAAATGCTAAGATGTTAAAATGTTAACCTGACTACCTGCAGTAATCCACTTTCTGATGCACTCTGAGGGCACCACATCCTTGATCAGGGATCAGAGGGAATTCACCAGAGACTTCATCCACAAGGGGACTCTTCAAAGGCATGTGGGGCTTCCACTGGCATCCATCCGAGCTGTCCTTCTGACAGTAGGACTTTGGGTGGCTAATGTCAAAGTACAGGAGGGAAGTGGGTTGCGGAGGATGGAGAAGGAGCTGCAACCTCAGCCCGCTCCCAAGCTAAACTGTGTAACATGAGAAAAGGCTGCCAAACACTGGGCACTTCGCATGTTGCACCATGCCGGGCCCTTTCTATATGGCCTCTCTCTAAACTTCATAACCATCTCAGCGTTGGTCTCCTTCTTGTCCAGTTGAGGACCGTACCTCCAAGAAGTTAGGTAACTCACCCAACTCACACCACCGGTGGTTACAGAGCCCACACTCCAACCCAGTCTCCTGACTCCGAAGTTCCTAAAAAGAAGGTGGAGGGAAGGGAGAGCTATTCAACCAAGAGCACACACACCCATGATAGGACAGAAAAAGCAATCAGGGGAACTAGTGGTTTTATTTGTGGAAAATTAATTCAGCATGCAACTTCATCATAACATCATTTTGCAAAACATTAACTCCCATCAATGTTGTAAAAGTCTGGGAAGCTACAGAATGTCTTTTTTTAAAACCTCTTATTTTCTATAAACATCCAGGCAGAACAAGGCTTCCTCTCCCGGTCCCTGGATCAGTAGATTTTAAGTCTTAAAAGGTCAGGGTGGCTGCAAGAAAACCACACACATTAACATGTCTTCAGAAAGGTACCCATCAGCCGGCCAGCCCAGGAGAAGGTAATGCTCCCTTTAACTGCTCTGTTCCTTAGACCCTCCCTTTCTGGGTTCAATCCACAATCAAACACAATTATTTTCTCCCTGTCCTAGAAACAGCCCTGGAGAATTCTTTCAGTCTTTTCTCTTGTCCGACATCTCCCTCTAGTGACCACAACTCAATTTTTTAAAAGAGACAGCAAATCCACTGGGACAGCTAGGTTTTGTGCCAATTTGGCTGGGCCAGGGTTCGCAGTAGTTTAGCAGCAACCCCTTATGATGTGATCTAATACAATGTAATCAACTCCATGATGAGATCTAACAGAACATAGAGTCATAGAGGTAGCCCACTTGATAAAGTCACAGTCTTGATGGAATTGGCAGAAAGACTCCTTTGGGGTGTGACCTGGGAGAGCTTGTCATTTCTGCTGGCTCTGGATCCTGTAAGTGTTTCATTGACCTCCAGCCATGTTGCCTGCCAATCCCAGGAGCCATCAGCAGACTAAGGACTTTGGATTCATTTGACTTTGGATCCACCCATCTGGCGAACGCAAAATCTGAGGTTCTGAGAACATGGCCCCGATCTGGAGTCCAGAGACCAAGCTCAGAATCCCAGCTCTGTCCCACCTCAAGCCCAGAGGCTTGGCAACCCCTCCTCCGGACCTTTTCCCCCTTCCAGGCTTGTTTCCTCACCACAGAGCTGATGACACCCATTTGTCCATCCTCAGATTTGTACATTAGGTTGCTGTGGGTAGGTGCCACAGAGCTGGTTCCAACCCATCACAAGTCTATATGCATAACAGAGCGAAACACTGCCCAGTCCCGTGCCGTCCCCACAATTGCTGTTTGATCCCGGGGTGCAGCCACTGTGTCAGTCCATCTCGTTGGGGACCTTCCTCTTTTCCGCTGACTCTATTTACCAGCCACAGTGTCCTTCGCAGGCATACCTACCCTTAATCTTATATTTCTTGTATTTTTCACAACTAGTTCCATTCCCGGAACACAGGCAGATTTTTGTCACAGAGGAAAGACAAGGGAGCTCGTGGGTAAGCCAAGACCATCGTTTCAGCGGTCTTGAGTTCAAATCTTGGCTCTGCCAGTTACCTTGGGCAAACTGTCTAACCTTTCTCATCTTTGCTCCCCTCTCTGTAAAATGGGTGCAATTGTAGGATTCAACAAGCTAATTCAGCTTCTCAAACTTCAGTATAAGCAAAAGCTCCTGAGAAACTGGTCCATGGGACAGGCCCCTTCTCAAGTTTATTGATCCAGAATATTTTTAAATGGTGCAGGCAACCAAACTGTTGACAAGCTGTGCAGGCAATTCACACACAACATCGTTAGAGCTGGGTGTGGTCGCACTAGCCTCCTGGTCTCCAGGCCTGTCTGCACACAGGAACCGCCTGCTGCTGTTGCATGTCAGGAACTCGCGTCCAACCCATAGTAACCCAATAGGATGAAGCAGAAGTACCAGCCCCATCAGGCACCAAGGCTGTCCTCTTGACAGGTGTTTCCTCCTGCGGAGTCAATGGTGGGTTTCAACTGCTGCCTTGTCTATTGGTGGCTGTACATGTAACCACTGCACTACCTGTGGATCCTAAAAAGTGCTGATGCCCTTCACCACCACAACTCCTAAACTCAAGCATTGGGATTTGTTAAGAGTCCCCCTCCCACAGCCACCCCTTGATGATTCAAGAAGCCGTGCCCACACCATGACTCCAGCACCAGGGATTTGTTCGACCACAGTGAACCTCCGTCAACTGCCAGAATGAAGATAGAGCAACCGCCCAACACAAAGAAGGAGACCAAACTTCAGCCCTCTGGAGATTACAGTATAGCAACCAGACTGCTCTTTCCATTTTCAGGGGACCCCTGGGGAAAAGGGGTGCATGTCCTGTGTGAATCTTCCCTCTCCATGAAATAGTAAGTCAATAGACCCCCACCTATGAAATATGGTAATTTCAGGATTATCCATCTTGAAAAAAAGAGATTAGACTATACACCACTGTACTGTCTAGAAAAATGCCTGTCTGATGGGTACAGTTCAGCGAGGAACCCTCTCAGGGAGAGACCTGCTCAGGGGCAGATTACCTGAATCTAGCACCCTGGTATCCTGGATCTGAGTGGTGTTGGCAGGTGTGGCTGAGACGTCTCCATCCACCCCCAATTCACTGAATCGGAATCAACAGTTTATCAAGATCCCCAGGTGGTTCTTAGGTGTCGAGAGCTGCAAGAACCCCCTGGGGATCTTATGAAAAGTGCCGGGACTGAACAGACCTCATCGGCCCTGCACACAGTAGGGGAGGGCGGAAAGCCCCTCTTTGTTTTTATCACAGCCCTTCCTCAACCAGCCCAGGATGTTCATTAGCACCGGTGAGTGAGTTCAAGTACACCTAGGAAATGGGCTCCAGCCACCACAGCACAGATCACAAGCCTGCCGGCGAGGAGGCCTCTCCCAGTCTCCGGATCTCGCAAGCACCTTCTCCATCACCCCGGCTCCTTGCCTGCCTCCTGTGCACCGCTGGGGCTCCGCTGTAGGTTTGCTTGCTTCTCCTGGTCTGCCTTCCCCCGGGGGAACATAAATGCCAGGCATTGGGGATTTTCAATCTTGTTCATCACTAGATTGGCAGCCCCCACCCAGCACAGAGCCTGACACTTGGGAAACAAAACAAAACCAAAAGCAACCCCATTGTCATTGAGTTCATCTTGATTCCTGGCTACCCCATGTGTTACAGCATGAAACTGCTCCAAGCAGAATGGTAGGCCTTTCTTCCGAAGTGCCGCTGAGAATGTTTGAAGGGTTGACCTTGAGCGATCTCTCACTACTACCCAAGGACCTGACACCGAGAAGGAGCTCAATGGGTATTTATTGAATTCCGAATGAAGGGCTTGTCTTCAACAGTTCTTGGTTAACATCAAGGGCCCCTGGTGGTGCCGTGGGTCAAGCATTTGGCTGCTAATCACATGATCAGCAGTTTGAACCACCAGCTGCTCTGCAAGAGACAGAAGAGGCTGTATAGTCCAGTAAAGACTTACAGTCTCGCAAAGCCTAAGGAGTGGTCTATGCTGCTCTCTATAGGCTCGCTAGGGGTTGAAGTCGACTTGCTGGCAGGGGATTGGTTTGTTTAACATCAGCAACTTCATACCAGAGCCAAGACAATGTGGGTTTGGGAAAAAGGAGCAGCAACTGAGAGCAGAGGTGGTATTAAATGGGGCAGCTGTGTCACCTGCCTCCCCCTGGCACCGTGGAAGTCCCTGCACTGCCATCCCTTAGGCATGGAGGCTAGCTTAGGTGAGTGTGCAGTGTTGTGTCCTATGAAATCCAAATGCCTTAGCCCATCCTGGAAGGTGGGGGGGGGGGCAAGAGGAGGGCAGGGTCTTCTTGCCTGTAGCCACAAATGAGCAACTGCAAATAGTGGGCAACCTCCGACGTGCTCTGTTTCTGTCTTGGGTCTTGTGTCTGTGTGTTTGTTCGTTCTTTGTTTTTCTTAGAGCTATCACACAGTGAATACCCAGACCCAACAGTTCCTCTGAGGAAGAAGCAAGTCACATCCCACACAGCAGCCAGCCTGCAGACCCCAGAGTCCCTCCTTGTCCCTTTCACAGGGCAAGACTTGGGGTAGGGGCGGGGGGGGGGGGGGGGGGCGATGCAGAGACAGTCTTTCCCCAGAACTTTCAGGTTTTTGATTTCCAGACCCTTCTGTCTGCCCTGAGGCTTCCCCACAACCCTCCACCCCTGGCCCCCCTCTGACTTGGGGGCTTTGGGACCCACACTGAGAGGATGCGTGCAAGCGGTGCAGAATGCGCCTGGTGAGCAAACCCAGCTGCAGCTGCTCGGCCCTCCGGGCAGCCGGGCAGAGCGCAGCCTTCAGCGGCAGGTCCGGCGAGCTGCAGCTTGAGAAGAGCAGCCAAGGTCACCTGGGGGACTCTGCCGACATCTTGCCTGTGCAACCAGGGAGACCAAGAGGGTTTGTTCACTCCTCCCTCCCTCGTGTCACTTCTAAGAATCTGGCTACTGGGGAGATTTAATCCCGGGCACTGTCCCCAGCCCCCAAACCAGCAGCCCCTCATCGTTCTGCTTAGCCGGTCAACATGCAGTCCAGCCTTCCTGGTCTCTGGTCCTCTCCTTCCTCCACTCCCCCTTTCAACATATCTCAGCCAATCTCACCCCTTTCCCTCCTTCTCCATGGACTCAATCCTCCTGCCTTGCAAATCTGCTCAGCTATCTCTGGCACACAGCCTGTTCCTCCGTGTGATGAATAAGACTGAGAACAATGGATCATAAATAAGACCTCATTTTCAAAGGGTTCCACAGCACCATGCTAGAGCCTCCCAAGGACCTTCGGAGGTTACTAGCGACTCGAACAGTCGAAGTTCCTTGCCGAAAAGCAGCTTGGAGGCCATGCCAAGTCGGGGACTGACCGTATGCGGTCTTATTTACATCTTCTCAGGAAACAATCAGGAGAAAAATTAAGTGAGTGGAAACGACAGTCTGGATTTTCAAATATGACTGTTAGTACATTTCAAGGGCAAGATTTCTCCCCACTCTGTCGCCCTGCAATTAAAGTCGATGCCATTGTCAGATTTGGTATCATATTTGCCTTCTGAGATTTGGTATTATATTTGCCTTCTGACCCACCTTTCGGAGACACCTGCATTGCTCCACAAGAGAAAAGCCATCTGCTCATTTATCCGCTGAATCAAACACGTGCGTATTCACCCCCATCGACCATTTTTATTGTGCTCCTAGTGTGTGCCAGGCTCCAGGTTAGTCTCGCCAGGCAGACACAAGACAGGAAGAAGAGTGTGTCCCTGCCCTCGGCAGCTTGGGGGTCTTGGGGCAAAGCCGGGCACTACAGTCAGTCACACTGAGAAGGATGCCGTGAGGAAAGGGGCACAGTGTTCTGCCACTTCGCCAAAAGAATTGGCCTGTGTCTGGAACGTGAGGAGGGCTTCCTGAGGGAACAACAGTCGCCCTGAGAGAAGAGAGGTGAGAAGACCAGGACTTAGGGAATAGACGAGGAAAGAGCATTTCAAGGAGAGAGACCTACATGGGAAGGGAGATGGTCCGGGATGGGTATGGCGCACAGAGAGGCTGAGGTGATTGAAGGTCAGACCACAAAGGACTTGCAGGCCCAGGTAGGGCTCTACGTCTCTTCCCGCAGAACAATAAGGAATGTACCCAGATTAAATCCAATCTCATAGTAGGCAGTTGGGGTGATACAGAAAGAAGAACGCCTCCATTATCTAAAAAAATAATAATAAAATAAAAATTAGCATTTCCAGGATTTCACTGGCACGCTCAGAGCCCTGCTGCAAAGTAGAATGTGGATTTTCTCAGTGAGGTAGATCCCACTCGTGAGCGGACAAGAGGGAGGGAAGGGAGAATAAAGCATTAATACCTCTCCGGCCCTTGGTACTTTATATGTATTGTTTCGTTGAATCCTAGTCTCCCCATGATTTAGGAGATAGGCAACAGCATCACCCCCATTTTACAGAAAGAAACTCACAAACTCAGTGTCACCAAGCCAATGCTGACTCCTGGTGACCCTACAGGCGGGGTAGAGCGGGCCTGTGGCTACCCTAGACTGTAGCTGTTTACAGAAGCAGAAGGCCTGGCCTGGTGGCAGCCGAGGGCGTCCTGGCTGGCTGAAGCGAAGAACCAGTCCGAGATCACGCCATGGGGCACACTGCTGAAGAAGCGAAGGAGCTGCTGCGGCCCACCTCAGTGAGCTGTGCAAAGACATGTTTCGAAGATAGCCACTCACCTGACTGGGGAGCTGACGGCCATCAGCCAAGATTATAAGCTCCTGGAAAAGATGAACAAACTAACCAGCTTGAAGTATCGTATTGCTATAAGCATTAGTAGAAACCTGAAGGACTTAACCCAGAGTGTGCTGGTTGCAGCCTTACCTGGATCAGATCAATTTAATTGAGGAGCTGGTAGCAGCCCTTGAGCAGGCAGCTGACAAGCTGGATGCGTATTTGAAAAAAGGTGGAAGTCAATTCCCAGAAGGTGGGGAAGTGATGAACAAGCTAGTCCTGTGGGACAGAGCCTTTTTGTACCGTGTAAGAATGTTTTAGACCAGCAGTTCTCAACCCGTGGTTGAGAACATATTGTTTTGTGATTAATCACTATGCTTTAATTATGTTCAATGTATGACCATGAAAATATATCCTGCATATCAGCTATTTACATTATAATTCATAATAGTAGCAAAATTACAGTTATGAAGTAGCAATGAAAATAATTTTACAGTTGGGGGTCACCACAACATGAGGAACTGTATTAAAGGGTCACAGCATTAGGAAGGTTGAGAACCACTGTTTTAGAGTATCTGAATCAGAGGCTGATGGAAATGTCAAAACCCCTAGAAAGGAGACGATGTGGAACATCATATCAACTGGGTCTACTCCTGAGCTTCCTTCCGCAACTCACAGTCCGAACTCCTTGCCTTCTGATTGGTTGCTTCGCCCTCCGTTCAAAACAGAGACTCAAAGTTCCGAACAAACCTGGGCCTGCTGGGATGATCCAGTGAGAGGACCTGTTTTCTCGGGCACTGGTTGATGTCTTTGTTATTTTCCTAAACAGCTGGCCTTTGAGTTATGGTGTAAATGTTTTTGATATTAATAATGAGAATGTATTGTTAAGAAGAATCTAAATTTTTAAAAGAAAAACAAAACAAAACAAGTAGAAGGCTTCATCTTTCTCCCAAGGAGTGACGAGTGCTTTTGAACTACTGACCTCATGATTAGCAGCTCAATATGTACCCACTACATCACCAGGGATCTTCATTTTACAGATAAGGAGAGTGAAATTCAGCGATGTTTAGTAAGTTGGCTAAGGTCACACAGTTATTGGCAGATCCAAGGTTCCAACCTTTGAATGTTGGCTCTGTCACCTCTAGTCTCCATGGTTTCTAGAATCCCTACACAGACAGTCTAGGGCTGTCACCACGATGAGCCTCAAGGGTTTGTCCCCACTGGACTATTGCATCAGCAACGGCCTCCCCTTTGCCCAGAGCAGTGGTTAAATTTCTCTGCCTCTTAGTTCATCTTCGGTAGCAGTGACCAAGTGGTCACTCCATTCTTCTGGAAACATGTTCTTTTAATTCTGTCCTGGCCGTCTGCCAGACAATTTACTGGTTGGACCTTCTGGGTCTGCTCAGTCAGATACCTCTTCAACCTTGATTTTCTGAGCTCTCCAAGCTCTACCCTTAGCCTGTTTACAACCCTTGATTTGATTATTTCATTTATCCTAGGGCTTGAAGTTCCACCAACAAACATGACAAGCAAGTCTGCACCTCCTCATTCTCACTCTCCCACGATTTGTGTGTCTATATGGATAACAGTCACATAGACCTCCAAGTTAACTGGGGATCCTTCAAACTTACCCTTCCCCGTGACTTACCCCCATCTTAGTCCAACACACCTCCTTTCTAAAAGCTAGGTCTTCTCATCAACTCATATCCTTCCCATGTGCCTCACGTCCTATCTAGCAACCAGAACCATTACTTCCTGTTAAATCCTGAATCTAACCATGTCTTACCGCCACTTGAGCCCAAGCAACCATGGGAATCCAAGCTAGCATGTTTCCCCACCGGGCTACTGCAGCTGCTTTCACACGGTCTTCCTTCATGCTGGCCTCTCTACAGTCTCTTCTCTACGCAGCCGTCAGAGGTGCAGGGGTTCCGTATGTGACTAGCAGGCTGATCAGAGTTCAAATCTCACCTCTGTCCTTGAGCAAGTCACTTCGCCTCTCGATTTACCCACCACTAACCCAGAGGTCAGAAAACCTACACCACAGCATTATGTGAGGACTAAATGAGGTGGTGTGTCTACAACATTTGGCATCGGGCCTGATTCTTAATGAGTACTCAATAAGTGTTCGTTATTATTACTTGTCCCTTAGATTCCTCTAAAGCCAGCTGAAACCCTAAATAATATGTAGTAATAATGCACTTTAGGCCGGCTCAAAGAAGCCATGGTGGCATAGTGGTCACACATTGGGCTGGTCACCAGTAGGTCAGCAGTTCAAAATGACCAGCTGCTCTATGAAGAAAGAAGAAGCTTTCTGCTCTCATAGTCACAATCTAGATGTCGGGCAGTGTAAGACATGAAAAAATAATAGTAATTTATAAACTATCAAGGGTTCATGAGGGAGGGGGCAGGAAGGGAGGGGGGGAAATGAGGAGCTGATACCAAGGGCTCAAGTAGAAAGCAAATGTTTTGAGAATGATGATGGCAACAAATGTACAAATGTGCTTGACACAATGGATGGATGGATGGATGGATGGATGGATGGATGGATGGTGATAAGAGTTTTATGAGCTCCTGATAAAATGATTAAAAAAGAAAAAAAGTCACAATCTCAGAATCCACAAGAGCAGTTCTTCCCTGCCCTATAGGGTTGTCATGAAGCGGAGTCAACTCAATGGCAGAAGGTGCTTGTTGTTTGTTTGTTTGTTTGTTTGAAGGCCAGCTCTCTCAGATGAGCATCAGCCAATGGTGATGCTTGCTGGAAATGTTTTTACAATGTCTGATGCCTAATTCATTATTTGGTAGCCTCTCAATCCTTCCTTCCATTGTGCTGTTACAGAGTAGCACTATGGCACCATCATAAACTCTAGTAACAACTACAAATATGCAAACTCTGTGGCGTAGGCACAGAGTTCTAAAATGTGAAATGAGATTCTGGACAGCAGGGGTTTTTGCACATAAAGAAACTGCTCCCTGAAACCAGGATCAGAGCTGGGGGGTGTTGACACTCACAGACTCCCACTCAGAGTCAGGGTCTTGCTCTGACATCCTGGAAGAACCAAAGTCTTAGCCAAGAGGAGGTGGGCGTGGCCAGGGACCATTGCTCATAATGTTGGTGCCCATCTGTGGAATTTCCAAACTATGGAGAGAGAAAAACAATTGTCATCCTTATGAAGACACTAGATCTGAGCACCGTGGACTTCCAGCATCAGCTGGAAGAGTTTATCTTAAGAGAACAAGGAAGTCACTGAGGGGCACATTGTTCATGTGATGAGCTGATTTGCCCATGTTAGCTCACAAGAAAACATACAAAACAAGAACAATAACAAAGTAAAACAGAAAAAGCCTCAATCAAAAGGAAAGTAGAAAATATTAAACACTAGAATAATAATAATTAATACAAGAAGAAAATGATTGTACCTGTGATTATACAACTCTTCTTGATGTGATTGAACTGTTGAATTCTATAATATGTGGATTATGTGCCAATAAACCTGTTTTAATTTTTTCCCAGAAATTTTGTAGGCAGGTTGTTAAATAATTGTCCCTTAAAAATAATGGAAATTGGCACAGTGTAAGAGGCAAGGATGGCAAGACTTCATTTCACATACTCTGGACATGTCAGGAGAGACCAGTCTCTGGAGAAGGACATTAGGTTTGGTGAAGCAGCAGGCAGCAGAAAAGAGGACACTGTTCAAAGAGCTGGATTGACACAGGGGCTGCACTGATGGGCTCACACACAGGGACAATTGGGAAGATGGCACGGGACCGGGCAGTGTTTCGTTGAGTTCTGCATAAGGTCACTATAGAACACAATGGCGCCTCACAACAGAGGGGTCACTCACATTCACACCCCATCTCTGACTCTTTCTTTTGGCACTTCTTCCTGGGAGGCACGGCTGGGTAGGTATTCAGCCTTCAGGCTCGAGTCAGGCCCACCTAAGTTCAAGTTCTAGCTGTGTGACCTTGGGCAACTGTAAGTCCTCTCTGAATCTAAGATTCTTTCTCTCTAAAACCACCAGGTGAACATCCCATCACACACACTGTTAGAACGAGAACTCAGTGCAGTCATATTTGACTCTCAGAATGTTTTGTAACCAATTCACTGTGCTGTTGCCATTGCCCATGGGGTCGGCTTCCATTCATAGGGATCCCTTATGCAGCGGAGTGAAACATGCTGGCTCCAGTGCTGTCCCTGCCATCATCCGGATGCTTGAGACCAGTGATGCAGTGCAGGTGTATGTTGAGTGATTTACAATCTAAGAGGCTCATCTTCCAGAACTTTATGAGATAATATTCTGTTGTGAGTCCCTAGAGAAAGACATCGTGCTTGGTAAAGTAGTGGGGCAATGAAAAAGAGGAAGGCCCATCTAGCTGAGAAGCAACAAAGCCCACATGGAAGAAGCACACCAGCTTGTGTGACCATGAGGTGTGGAAGGGATCAGGTATCAGGCATCAAAGAAAAAAAATCATATCATTGTAAATGAGGGGAAGTGCATATTGGGGACCCAAAGCCCGTCTATAGGTAATGGGACACCCCCTTACAGAAGGGTAACAGGGAGGAGATGAGCCAGTCAGGGTGAAATGTAGCAAAAATGAAACATTCAACTTTCCTCTAATTCTTTTTTTTTTTTTTGCACATGACAAAAAATTAATTTTATTAAATATATGGATCATCACACAGATTCATAAGGTAAAATATGATATATATTCAGTATTACTATTGTTCAATGAAAAAAATTTTACCACACAA
>NW_022111372.1:71589504-71594301 GCF_000313985.2 Echinops telfairi
TAGATATCATGAAATGACCGTTTAGCTGAGCAAGGAGCTCTTGTATTAGGGGAGTGCGCATGAGGAGGCCCAATGTCCACCTGCCACCCTACTACCAAACCTATAATTATTTGCACCTAGGTCCATTCCCCCCTTGATCTTAAATATATTCTTAAATGCTTCCTTCCCCCCACTATCATGATCCCAATTCTACCTTACAAATCTGACTAAACCTGAGGTTGTACACTGGTACAGATAGGAACTGGAAATACAGGGAATCCAGGACGGATGATCCCTTCAGGACCAGGGGTGAGAGTGCCGATACCTGGAGGATGGAGGGAGGGTGGGGTAGAAAGGGGGAACCGGTTATAAGGATCTACATATAATCTCCTCCCTGGGGGATGAACAACAGAAAAGTGGGCGAAGGGAAACGTCGGACAGTGTAAGATATGACAAAATAATAATAATTTGTAAATTACCAAGGGTTCATGAGATGGGGAGGGAAGGGGGAAATGAGAAGCTGAAACCAAGGGCTTAAGTGGAGAGCAAATGTTTTCAGAGTGATGAGGGTAACGCAAGTACAAATGTGCTTGACACAATGGATGTGTGTATGGACTGTGATAAGAGTTGCACGAGCCCCCAATAAAATGAATTTTTAAACAGAAAAAGAGGAAGGCCCTCCACGAGATGGGTGGACACAGTGGCTGCAACAATGGGCTCAAACACAGGGAGAGTTGTGAGCATGGCCCAGGACTAGGCAGGGTTTCATTCTGGTGTGCAAAGTGTTGCCACGGGTTGGAACCAACTCAATGACACCCAATAACAACAACATTCCATCATGATACATATGGTTTTCACTGGCTGGTTTACAGATGTAAATCACCAGGCTTTTCTTCCCAGTCTGAAAGCTCCACTGACACCTGTAGGTCACAGATGACCCCACTGGTGTTAGAAGTACTGGGGGCACGG
Source organism: Echinops telfairi (assembly GCF_000313985.2). Classification (NCBI taxonomy): domain Eukaryota; kingdom Metazoa; phylum Chordata; class Mammalia; order Afrosoricida; family Tenrecidae; genus Echinops; species Echinops telfairi. The sequence continues at coordinate 71,590,453 of NW_022111372.1, forward strand.
CTTCCAGCATCACAGAAACATGCAAGCCAGCACTGGGCAACATACTGAAAGACCAGCAATAGAGTATGCCTCTCTCACTCCTCTTAGCGCCCTAGGGCTGCCATAGCATACCACAAACTCAAGGGATTACAACAACACAGAGGTAGCCTCTCCCAGTCCATAAGCAGCTTCACTGGGCCGGAATCAAAGTGTTGGCAGAGCTATGCTCTCTCCAGGGGCCCTGCGGGAGATCTAGCCCTTTCTTCTTCTACCTTCTAGTGGCTGCCAGCATTTCATGGCTTCTGATCACATCATTCCAATATCTGAGCACATGGTCACCTTGCCTCGCCTTCTCTATGTAGCTATTAAAACCTCTGTGTCTCTTTCTTAGGACATCATGGACAATTGTGTTTAGGACCCAACCATATAAGCCAGGATAAGCTCTTCCATCTCAAAATCCTTAACCTGATCACATCTTCAGAGTCTATGCCATATATGGAGACACAGGTTCCAAGGAATGAACATGGATGGGGGGTGCTATTATGAAGCCTACCTTCCACACCTAGTGAGAAGGAGAAACCAACAATCTCTCCAAATTTTGGAAGCTGAGAAGACGAGGTTGTTGTGATTATTGTTGAGTAAGAGCCACTGAGTCCGTCCTGACTTATCACTCGCCCACAGCCCTTGAGTCGACTCCAACGCATGGTGACTCACAGGAAAGGGTAGCAAACCTATGGGTTCCCCGACTTTAACCCTGCAGGAGTAGGAAGCCTCACCTTTCCCCCTGTCCTGACTCAGAGTGACCTCTTATGACAACAGTAGAACTATCCCGTAGGGTTTCCCCGGCTGTAATTATTATGGGAGCAGATAACCAGGTATTGCTACCACAGACCATTCTCCAAACCAAACTCCCTGCTGACTCAGCAGCCCCATGTGACAGAGTAGAGCTGTCCCTGAGTTTCTAAGACTGTGACGCTTTGCTGGAGTAGAAAACCCCGTCTTTCTCCCAGGAGCAGCTGATGGTCTCGAGCTGCACACCTTGCAGCCCAACATGTAACCACTCTGCCACCAGAGCTGCTGCAGAACCATTCATTGCGTGGGCTCAAGTGGCCAACTTTTCAGTTAATACAAATGCTTAATAATTGTGCCATCGGTGCTTCTGGGAGGCTTCAGAGGACCAAGCAAAAAAAGACTGAACGGGAGACCGAAGGAAAACCCAGAGAAGAGAAACTGTATGGCAAACAAGAGAGAGATCTGTGGTGGTAAAATGCTGCTGAGTATTTGGTAAGATGAGAACAGAGGCTTGAACTTGAGTTTTCAATGTGAAGGTCATTGGCAACCTAACTGAAGCTTGTTGAGACAAAAGCCTGATTGGCCCCAGTTCAAGAGAAAATGGCAAGAAAGAAAGAAAGGGAAAGAGCATAAATATAAAATAATTGTGCTAGGGCTTTTCTGTAAGGGATTGCAGTGGCTAGAGGAGGGTGCAGGGTAAGAGGAGTGATTTTTTTCCTGTGATGAGAAATTTTCAGCCTAATTTTTGCTATTGGAAAGGAGACCGTTGTAGAAAGGAAAAATCAGTGTTGCCAGAGGGTAAGAGAGGATTCGGTGAGTGGCGTTCTTGAGTAGGAGAGCAGATTTGTCGTGGAGTGAAGGCGCTGCTTCAGATCAGAGCACAGACAGATTGTCACTGTTGCATGAAGGAAGGGCATGGAGTGTAGGAGAGTGTACAACATGGTATTATGGATTGAAGTATCCCCACCTCCTCCCAGTGGGGTTGTCAATCCTAACCTCTATGCCTGTGGGATAATCGCATTAGGAAGAGGTTCCCTTAGTTATTGCTGAGGCAGGATTGGCAGAGAGTGTGACTTTAGTCCATCTCTCTTGAAATGGAAACGAGACTAAACAAGCAAGTAGAGCAAGGACGGCGGAAAATAGATGGCCATCCCCCTGGATATCGCCAAGTCCCCCGGAAGCAGAAATGGCAGAAGAGATAAGCGCCTTCTTTCAGAGTCCACAGAGGGAGAGCTGGCCTCCTGAATTTGGACTTCTAGCCTCCTACATCATGAGAAAATCAATGGCGCTTTGTTTAATCACCCCAGGTGGCTGTTTTGGTTGCGTTGTTGTTGTTGTTGTTTTTGATAGCACTCCTAAATAACTAAGACCCCTGGGAAGCAAGCTCAATGTGAAGAATGGGGCCAAGTGGATTGGATGTTTCCAGAGAGCACATGCAGCCCTCCTCCGGGTGAGGTTGAGAGTGGGTGCCTGGGGCTATGTGCCAGGATTGGCCGCTGTACTGAGGCCCTCTGGAAGTTGTGACCTCCTTTGACACACATGTTCTATGACTAGATGCAGTCCGTACAACAAGCTGAGTTGTGGTGAGCTGCCATCGAGTCCATTCTAACTCATGGAAACCCCATGTATGCAAAGTAGTGCTCTGTTCAAGGTTCCCTTTTTGGAGCAGATAGCCAGACCTTATTTCTGGGTGCCTTTGAGTGCATTTGAGCCACCAACCTTTCAATTACCGTACATACTAGAGTATATGCTGAGTTTTTCAGCACATTTTTTATGTAGTGTTTGAGGTAAAATTAGGTGCCTCAGCTGATATTCCGGTAGGCTTATACTTAAGTATATATGGTAATGGTCCAATGTTTAAGCATCTGCACCACCCAGGACTCCTCACAACCACCTACACTGACATTAACAATACTGTAATAGTATAGAGGTAAGGAAACTGAAGTTCAGAGAAGAAAAAACTGCACAAAGGTCACACGGCAGGGGATAAGAAGTTCTAGGTTCTAGTCTTGCACTGAAGCCAGGGAGCCCCAAACTCCACATAGTAAGCAATTTGCTATGAAGGCACCTTCAAGAATCTCGATTAAACACTGACTGGATTCACCAAGCCCACCACACGGCATTAGAAATTAACCGGCATTAGAAATTAACCGGCATTAATCTGCACTGGGGAGTTCCTGGGGGATGCAAATGGTTAGCATGGTCACCACGAACCCAAGTTTGAGTCCACCCAGAGGGACCTCAGAAGAAAAACCTGTTAATATACTTCCAGAACATATCCAAGGCAAATTCTACAGAGCACAGTTCTACTCCAACAAGCACACGGGGTCCACAGGAGTCAGAGTTGACTCAGTGGCAATTGGTTTGTTGGTTCGGTTGGAATCTAACTAGGAGTCAGGAAGAATGGAGAAGTTCCAAAGGGAAGGAAGCCAGCAAAGACCATGACGAGGCTGTCCTTGAGCCTTGCCGTGACAAGGAATAGCAATTATAACATTGGTTCCAATTCACTGACAAAGAGAGAAGTGGCCTTTCCAACATTACACAGCTTGGAAGAGGTGGAGTTCTGGCTGAAACTCCATCTGCCTGGCCCCAGTGCCTGTGTTCATCCCCTCTAGGTCCCATCCCCTAACCTGAAAGGACAGTGGGCAGAGACAGAGATGTGAGATTGCTCACATTCTGACCACAGCACCAGAATGAGTGATCAGGGACGGCGTCATGAGTCCCTACCCCCAAGGACTTTAGAAGCTGAGGTCAAGAAAGACAGGAGGAGATGGCCTGGGTGAGGGTAGCTCCTTGTCCAGGGTGCACACCCAGCTGCCCGCTCATTGTGGCACCGCAGGCCAGCCTACAGGGCCTAGCCATCTGCTGAGAAAGATGCACAGAGCAGGCATGGATGGATGCACAGACAGGGCGTGCTTAGGCACACAGACCACAAAAGATTGAAGGAGCCATAGACGCAGGCCATCTAGAGGGTATGGAATACCTGCACATGGGACTGCTCTGAGGTTCAGAGCCGAGGTTATAGGTGCACCATCACGCTGACCACCTCTTACCTATGCTCTGCGGCAGGGGCTAAGG
>NW_022111372.1:71594407-71598243 GCF_000313985.2 Echinops telfairi
TGATTCTTTAAAATTTTTTATGGGTAGCTTGTCGGGTTTCAGGGTCTTTGGCTAAAGTTCTCTTTGTCTAATTAATTCTAGTTGATTCATTATGCAAAAGGTAGACGTTTTCATGTTTTCGGTATTTTCCTTCAAGTCAATTCTTTCATCCTGGGGAGGTTGAGTAGCACAAATAAACACTCAGCTGCTAGCCAACAGGTTGGCAGTTCAAAGCTGCCTAGCGGTTCTGCAGGAGAATGGCCTGATTGCTTCCATAAATATTACAGCCTGGGAAACGCCAGGAGGCTGTTCTGCTCTGTCCCACAGGGCCACTATGAATTGAGGTTGACTTCATAACCCAACAACCACCACCCAGCCCTGGGGATGTGACAGGTGATGACCTGTCTGGGCTTTTGGTTCCTCGTCTACCGAACCGAGTGCATGGTGGGAGCCCTGTCCTAAGTTCTTTAGAATTAAATGACTGGCTTCATAGCAAGGCCCACAACTTCCCGGGGCATTAATTGGAGACCAATAACGTGTAAATCATTCTAGTTGAAAATACTCTGGCCACATTTATCTCTGAATCCTACCCTACATATAGCCTCTCAATTCCTCAGCTCTGTGCACTTTCTGAGTGAAAGATGGGGTCTTCTACCCCAGTAACGAGGAACGTCTTGAAAACTCACAGGGCCATTCTAGTCTGTCCTACAGAGTTGCTATGAACCGGCATCAACTCAATGGCAGTGAGTTTGGTCTTGGTTTGGTACTCTTCCTATTATTGCTTAGCCTCTGGCTAAAGTGCAGATGACCCAAGACATCAACAGAATGAAATACCCCATGGTCTTGTGCTATCTTCACAATTACCCCTAGGCCCAAGCCCATTGATGCAGCTACTATGCCAATCCGTCTCAGTGAGGTCATTCCTCTTTTGTACCGCCCTTCCACTTCACCAAGCATAATATCCTTCTCCAGGGACTAGTCTGTCCGGATAATACGTCCAAAGTATGTAAGGCAAAGTCTTGCCATCCTTACCTCGAAGGAGCAGTCTGGCTTTACTTCTTCCAGATAAACTGAGAAAAGATTGAAGTTACCAAGGATTTTATCTTGCTGGGATGCACAATCAATGGTCATGGTAGCAGCAGTCAAGAAATCAAATGATGCATTGCTTTGGTTAAATATGCTGCACAAGACCTCTTTAAAGTGTTCAAAAGCAAGGATGTTGCCTTGAGGCTAAAGACTATGCCTGCCCCAAGCCACGGTGTTTTCATTTGCCTCCTGTGCATGTGAAAGTTGGATATTGAATAATGAAGACAGAAGAAAACTTGATTCTCTTGAACCATGGTGTTGGCAAAGAAGGACAGTGTAAGATATGACAAAATAGTAATAATTTATGAATTATCAAGGGTTCATGAAGGAGGGGGAGCATGAAAGGAGGGGGAAAATGAGGAGCTGATACCCAGGGCTCGAGTAGAAAGCAAATTTTTGAGAATGATGATGGCAACAAATGTATAAATGTGCTTGACACATGGATGGATGGGTGGATTGTGATAAAAGTTGTATGAGCCCCCAATAAAATGATTTTTTTTATTTTAAAAAGTACCAGGGACTTCCAAAAGGACAGACAGATCTGTCTTGGAAGCAATACAGCCAGAGTGCTCCTTAGAGGGAAGGCTGGCCAGGCTTCATCTCAAATACCGCGGGCATGTTATCAGGAAGAACAGTCCCTGGAGAAGGACGGCATGCTTGGGAAAGTGGAGGGACAGAGAAGGCCCTCTATGAGATAGATTCACACAGTGGCTGCAACAATGAACTCAGACAGAAACAACAATTGTGAGGGTATCGTGAGACTGGGCAGAATTCCATTCGATTGAACCAACTCCACGGCACCTAAGAAAAACAAAATGACATCATTGGGTGAAAGGGTCTATAAACCTGCCCCAGTCACTTCCCCTTGGCCCTTGAGAAAATACCTCCTCTCCTCACTCACTGATGTGGGACTGTCCTTTCCAGGAGACAGACATCTGTGAGAGATAAAATCTAAATTGCAAATATATCCAGGAGAGAAACCCTAAGCCTAATTCTTAGTAGAATGTAAATAACTGATAAAACCAAAAGCCAAATGCATTAGTCCAGGTTAACTACAGAAACAAATTCATAGACATTCATATGTGTATAAGAAAGAACTTCATATAAAAGAGCAATTGTATATTGAGAAAACATCCCAGCCCAGTCCAGATCAAGTCCATAAGTCTGCTATTAGCCCATTTGTCCGATACCAATCTTTAAAGTCCTCTTCAGACTCACGCAAAACATGCAATGACGCTGAATGCCAGTGGGTGGGAAGTATTGTGGATCACAGGCCAGTGGGTGGAAAGTCTTGTGGATCGGTGGCAGTGGAAGCATCTCAGTACTGGTAGGGGTCTCCACATGGCTCTTCCAGCTCCAGGGCTCCAGTTTTGCTGTGTCTTGTCAGCAGGAAGATGAAGCAGAGAGTGAGTGTGTCTGCTCCAGCTGAGCTATTTATCGCTTTCATGCCTCCAAATGATGTCAACAAGCTGCGACCTGATTGACAGACTAGACTCCACCCCTTCGCAAGTTGACAGGAGATTATGTAACTACCACAGCAAACTCACTGCCATTGTGTCAATTCTGACATATATCGTGACCTTATAGGACAGGATAGAACTTCCCCTGTGGTTTGCTAAAGCTGTATGTCTTTATGGGAGTAGAAAGTGTCATCTTTCTCTGGTGGAGAAGCTGGTGGTGTAGAACTGCTGACCTTGTGGATTACTATGCCACCAGGGATAGGGAATCACTGAGGGGCAGAGGCAGCAGAAGTAATCAGCCTTTAACCCATTGTCATTGAGTCACCTTCGGCTCTTGGTGACCCCACTTCTTTCAGAGTAGGACAATACTCAGTAGCCATTTCAATGACTGCTTTATTTCCACATAGAAGGAGGAGGAATACAATATGTTCCTTGGTCTCTGTATAGGACCATTGGGAAAATCAAGTAAAGTAAAATGTGTGAAGTGGTTTCCCCAATATGTAAATCAATTTGCATGATAAATGTACTTGTTATTTTAAATTTTGTAGTAGGACTTTCTTGACATTTCACTGAAAACCAGAGTTCTGTGGGGAAAGTCAAAAGGCAAAGTTTCCGCTCTCTCCGTGTGCCTCTCAGTCACTCATAGTCTGAGACGTCATTCTGCCTCCTGGCCTCTGGGAGCCGGGGCTCTGCCTGCCCCACAGGCTCACCGAGTGCCTCACTTATCCCCACAGGTTCCCTCATCCACACCCTTGTCCTGCCCTGAGCACCCAAAGACGATGATTTGGTCGCTAGGACTTTCTTCTGAAGTCAGTGGACTCCCTCTCGAACTAACACACAAACCCGTGGTCCAGTTGCCACCATCCACTGCCCATGTGTGTCAGAGTACAACTGACACAAAACCTGGGTCCGCAAGGTATTCAGTGGCTGATTTCTCATGAGTAGATCACCCCGGCTTTCTCCCCCAGAGCCTTTTGGGTGAACTTGAACCTCCAACCTTCTGATTAGCAGCCACGAGAGTTCATCTTTTACAGCAGCCAGCGACTCCAGACTCGCCTCCAAACGACTGAAAGCTCACGAGAAGCAGAAGCTCTGGGTGAACCGGAAGCTCTCAGTAGGCTTCCCTCAGGAGAATGGCTGAGACATATTTTGTTTTTCTCTTGCTCAGAAAATTTTAATGAAGAAATCTGACAGGCAAAAAAGTAATAAATGATCACAATTTGAAACCAGCAAGTCCGGTGTATTTTCTGGAGACGCACCTGTTCTCCCTAGGGAACACCCTGGCCTTCTCAGTCTGTTTCTCATCACACA
>NW_022111372.1:71598343-71600657 GCF_000313985.2 Echinops telfairi
CACACACACACACACACACACACACACACACCTGTTCTCCCTAGGGAACACCCTGGCCTTCTCAGTCTGTTTCTCATCACACACACACACACACACACACACACACACACACACACACACACCCCACTTCTCCCAGTTGAAGTAGTTACAGAAATCCACCCGATTCAAGGAAAGGGAACACAGACCTCCCCATCATTCAGTGGGGGACTGTCACATGATACCAATCACACTGAAAGGGTGGCCTGTGGGACTGGGATGGCCATCTTTGGGAAATAAACCAAACCACACCGGTTGGTTTTCTGTCAAATAGTTCGTCTTTTTAAAGCAAGCCCCACCCAGTCTGCACGAACATACTTTACACAGTTGCTTGTGTTAATGTGTAGTATTCTCCCAAACTCAGAGGTGGAAGCCATACCTATCTGGAACGTTACCCAGTGGGCAGACTATCTCCAAGCAAGCTTTTTTTTTTTTAATTATTTTATTGGGGACTCGTACAATTCTCATCACAATCTATACATACATCCATTGTGTCAAGCACATGCACATTTGTTGCCCTCAGCATTCTCAAAACATTTGCCTCCCACCCTAGCCCCTAATATCCCCCCTCCCTCGCCCTTCCCCCCTCCCTCATGAACCCTTCATAGATCATAAATTATTATAGTTTTGTCATGAGTTACCCTGTCAAGCTTTTGTAGAAGAATGTTTCTGAACCTAATCTGAAAAATAACAGTGTCCATTCTTTGAAATTCTAAACTATATTTTCCTCACACGTTTTCTTGATTTTCATAAAGAAATCCGTTGCTATGTAACTGTATACCTATCAGTACAACAATAGGAAATGCCAATCCACGGTCCATCTAAAAAGCACCCTGCCTTCATATGTCAAGGAATTCAGACGATGAGGTCATTGGAACACACCAAGGAATAAAAATGTAATGTTCTAAAGACCTTATTTTAACAAAAGTGTTAAATGCTGGCTTGTATTATAAATCATTTACATATATAGATCAATTTCTTACAGGCAAAATGCTACACTAGTTTTTTAGTGAGAGAAAAAAAGGTTTTATTAAAAACTATTAATTCTGCTTAAAAATGTAAATTAGTGAATTGTTATAAACATTTATATTTCAAGGAAACAGCATTCTAACAAAAGGATAGAAATGAGCCAACTCTTTTTATATTGTATATTATTAGTATATTTATAAGGATCCTTGATGGCACAGTGGGTTAAGCATGAGGTTGCTAACCAAAAGTTCAGCAGTTTGAACCCACCCGCTACTCCATAGGAGAAAGATGAGGCAGTTTGCTTCCATAAAGATTCACCGATTCAGAGAGAGAGAATGTGCCAGACCATGACAGAGCACATCCAAGACCTGTCTGCAGTGGTGGAGGCCGCTGGGAACCAAGGCACCGAGACCAAGGCACGGCGATTCAAAGGAGCAGTGCTGAACCTGTTGGGGTAGAAACCATGGGGTGCCTTCTTCTCATCAGGCCAAGACTGTGAAATCGCGTGACGGAGCAAGGAAGCAGAATGCCAGGGGACCGTGTGGCTCAGTGGTGAAGGACTGCAGAGAGACTTGGCTGCTGGCTGAGGAGAGGTGCTGCTGTGGACCAGTGACTGTCTCCTTCCTGTTTACTGATCCTGACTTGTGATAACTTATAAAAGCCCCTAATAAACCCCCTTAATTGTGAATTTTGAAACAATTTACAGATTCAAAAACCCTATGGGGCAGCTCTACTCTGTCCTATAGGGGTCACTATGAGTCAGGATCAGTTCAATAGCATGGGTGTTACTATATTTTTATTACTATTATGTAATTATAATACACTTAGACCATATATTGCATAATCATATCTGATCGCCTCTGGTTTCCCTATTGCCACAAGGCAGACATTAGATAGGCCTTCACCCTCTATCCTTTTATTCCATCCTATTTGACACCAACCGCCCCTCGCACCACACTCAACACCTATGCCAGGTTCAATCATGTATTGCAATGGCCACACAGAACTCACAGATAATAGTCAAATTAAGGGGGTTACTGAGCAGGTTACTACGGGCCATACTTGTAAAGTATACAGTCACGGGTCGCACAAACCCCTTTACTCAGCCGACTGCCAGGTCTCCTGCTGGTCTGCAGGGCCTCAGTCACATGGTCCCTTGGTTTCTCTCCATGGGTGTGCTAGTCCAGACTGACGAGAAATAAATTCATAGGCACTCATATATGTGTTAGAGAGAGCTTTATATCAAAGAGTAATTGTGTATTAAGAAATATTCCAGCCCATTCAAGATCAAATCCTTTTTTTTTTTTTT
>NW_022111372.1:71601735-71615154 GCF_000313985.2 Echinops telfairi
ACCTATAAATATATGCACATAGATCTATTTCACCATCCTCATATATAAATGTATTTACATTTGTACATGCTTGTATTTAGACCTCTAAAAATGCCCTTTGCCTCCTAGTTCCTTCCTCCTATTTCCTTTTACTTTCCTCTTGTCCCACTATCATGTTCAGCCTTCATTTGGGTTTCAGTAATTCCTCTCTGTTACATTGCCTTTGATCAAACCCAACCAGGCCTCCTAGACCCTCCTCGCCATCAATTTTAGATCACTTATCCCTGGGTTTGTTAACACCCACATCCTTTCCCTTGCCTCCCCCTCTCCCATGCAAGACCAAGTCCTTAAGCCCGACATTAGCCCATATGTCCAATACCAGTCCATAAATTCCTCTTCAGACTCACACTACACATGCAGTGAAGATCACAGGCCAGTGGGTGAAAATTCTTGTGGATCCAGTGGTGGTGGAACCATCTCAATGCCGATGTGGGTCTCCATGTGGCTCCTCTACTTCCAAGGCTTGGCTCTATCAGCATAGCTCCATGTGGCTTGTCAACGGAAAGAGGAAGCAGAGAGTGTGTGTGTTCTGCCTCCTAGAATCCTCAGGAGAAGGCCATGCTCACACATAGGCTTCATGGGCTATCACCTGACTGACAGGCTAGACTTTACCTCTTCATTCAAGTTGACAGGAGATTATGTAACTGCCACAGTGGGCCAGGAAGTCCACCAGCTGATCTGCTTCACAGTCTCATAATTTCCATACTGCTCCTCTGCCCTGTCTCCTGGTCTCCATGTCACAATCGCTGTGTCTCTGGTCTCAGACTCTATCATTTCCGACATAGATCGTAAACATGTTCTTTCAATGGTCCTGGGGTTTCTTTCTGCTTCTGAGATGACTTGTATACACAGAAGAATGGCTTTAAGGTGTAGCTTTTGTCTGTTAGCAGACTGTGCCCTCCAGGAAACAAAGGACATCCCTTGGTTCACACTCTCCCCTAAGGTTGAAACTTAATTCCACCTTAATTCTGACCATTAGCATAGCAGAGCGTTCTCCAAAATGGAATAATAGCCTCAGACATAGAGGCCATCATTTCATATGTCACATAAAGAGTTATGACTAGAATGGCTATATTAATTGACTACATCACAATGATATTACTAATCTGTACATGCACAGAGGTTACACATTGGACTGCTCATCACAAGGTCAGCAGTGCAGACCCATAAGCAATTCCATGGGAGAAAGATGAGACCTTCTACTCCTATAAAGAGTTACAGCTCTGAGAACTCAGGGGCAGTTCTACCCTGTCTTATGCGATGCCATGAGTCAACATCAACTAGATGGCAGTGAGGTTTTATATACCTGTCATGTGTACAAAACAAGCTCACTGCCCTGGAGTCGGTTCTGAACCAGGGAGACCCTAGAGGACAGGACATAACTGATCCCATGGGTTTCCACTACTGGACCTTTTGACAGGCGTAGAAAGGGGCCTCTTTCTGCTGAGGAACTGCTCCGTTTGGACTAGTTAGCAGCCCAACACTTGAACCACTACACTGCCAGGTCTTCTTCTACCATATAGAATACATTGTCTACGACATTGAAGAAGCCCTCTGCCACTTCAGAAGGCTGCCCTGCAGCCGCTGTGCGTCAGAATCAACAGGATGGCAGCGAGTTATAGATTACATTTCTATATCACATTACTTTCACCATTATTACATCAATATATTACTACTATATTATTAAATGAGCTGAATAAGTCTAGCCAAAAGGAAAGAAATCCTAGCCCTGGGGATTTCCAGCATCATGGGATACTGATGGGGACGGTTTGGGGAAGGGACCCATCAACTTCATCTCTGTTTCAGCCAGCTCTTCTTCTACTTCAGAACAGAACTCCTTATTGAGGGACAACCCCTTCCTCCGTTTTGGGACTTTTTATAAAAACCAAATGATGATAAAGCGCAGAATGTTAACTTAGTCTGTGGCTCCGGTCTCTCTTCCTCTGTTGCCAGTTGTGAAGGGGTTGTTAAACACTAGCCTCCTCCTCGGCCCACCTTCCTCTCCTTGTTTCCAAGACGGAGCCATCATAGCACTCTAGGCAGTTTTCACTTTCAAGTGCCCGTCTTTCTGACTCTTTCTAATTCTTCCTTCACACGCCTCAATATTACCTGGGCTCGCTACCCCCTTCCTGGATGCCTTCAATGAGGATCCTCATGGCGATGATCCCATCAGCCCATCATCAAGTTTTCAGAACTCCCAGGTTGCCGTGGGGAGCAGTGGTACCACTGCTCCGCAGAGAAAGACTAGTCAGGGAAGAACGGCTTGCCCGTCCATGTAGCTAAAGTTGCCTGAGACATACACCTACTCTGAACCATTTCCCACCTCCAAGGGCTAAGGGCAGGCAGGTATTATGGATTGAATAGTCCCCCCACCCACCCAAAAAAATAAGTATCAACTTGACTAGGCTGAGTGATTCTCAGTATTATGTAATTAGCTTCCATTTTGATATAGGAGAAGAGGCTTCAAAACCTTTGTGGATATATTTATTCCATTTTACTTTTAGTTCCATTTTTTCGTGAATGTTTTTATTCAAAAACCAAACTCACTGCTATCAAGTTGATTCTGGCTCAGCGACCACCCCACAGGACACACTGGAACGACCCCCGTGGGCTGACGAGAGTATAAACTATCAGAGTAGGAAACTTCAACTTTCTCCTTCGGAATGGCTGGTGATTTAGAACTGTTGACCTTGTGGTTACCAGCATGTAACCCATTACTCCACCAGGACTGCTGGTCATTTTGAAGTCCCCTCATAAGTATCCCATGTGTTATAAATTTTAACCTCTATGACCGGCCGGAGCCAGGATTAGCAGTAGTTATATGTTAATGAGGCAGGATACAAACTACAGGATCAGGTTGGATCCTGAATCTCTTTTTGGGGGAGCATTAAGACTTCAACATACATTTTTAGAGGAACACAATTCAATCTATGGCAACTCTTATGGGAGAGGGGTCGCAATAAAATTTATCTCACAACTGTGTAAGCAGACAAGAAAAGTGGACAGAGAAGTTGGTCTACCAGCCAGGGAGTCCCCTCCACAGCCCATAAACCTATGGGAAGTTTCATGGTTTCATTATTCCCTGGACAGTGTTGCTAAGGGAGGATCCCAGAGATTTGTATTAACCAGATGTCAGCCAGATGTAAGCACTTACAGGAACCTAGAAAGTATCGGGCGGAGGGGGCGGAATGAAAAAGGGGGAAGGGGAGGCTAAGAGGTGGCATGAATCCCAGAAGGACTTTGATGAATGCTGTGATTGTAGGCAGGGACTGCATCTGTGCTGGCCTCCCTCCAACGGCAGTGGAAGGAAGGAAGCCAGGGATCCGCAGTTCAAGCCCTGCAATTCCTCAGGGCTGCGGTATGAACCCCAGCTCTGCCACTGGACAAGTTGCCTCATATGCATGTGCTTCTGTTTCCTCATCTAGAAAATAAGGGCTGACAATAACATCATGGAAACGTCATGAGGATTAAGAGGTACATGTCAGCGGAATACTTTAGCCTAGTGCCTGGGGCACAGCAGGATTTTGACAAATATTAGTCCTTGTTAATCATCCACGCTCTGAAATACCTGATTAATCACGTAGGGCTGTGAGTACTGGAACTGACTCTGTGTGTCTCCATTTACATGCCTGGAGTACGGTGCTCAGAAAAGTATTTGCAATACCAAGTGAAATATGGCATCATTTCTCAAGTCACGTCTGACCGGTGTGCACACAGAACGGAACACCCCAGTGCTGTGCCATCCTCACAATCGTTCCCATGCTCGAGCCCATGGTCACAGCCACTGTCTCAATACATCTTATCGAGAGCCTGCCTCTTTTACGCTGCCTCTCTGCTTTTCCAAGCATGATATCCTTCTCCAGGGACTGGTCTCTCCTGACAACATGACCGAAGTGCGTGAGGCAAAGTCGCATCTTGCCTCTAAGGAACACTCCAATTACCCTTCTTCCAAGACAGATCTGTCTGTTCTTTTGGCAGTTCGTGGTCCTTTCAATATTCTCTAGCAGCACCGTAAGTCAAAGGCATCGATTCTCCTTTGTTCTTCCTTATTCAATGTCCAACCTGCACATGCACATGAGGTGACTGAAAATGCCCTGGCTTGAGTCAAGCACCCCTTAGTCTTCTATCAGAAGTTCCCGAAAATTTAAGGAAGATTTAATGGCCTTGTGCTATGGTCTGGGTTGAATATTGTCCACCAAAAGATAAGGTAAAATCCTAACACCTTCACCAGGAAATGTGACCTTGTTGGGGGAAACAGAATTTTCCCATGAAGATGTTATCAGTTAAGCAAAATATACTGGAATAGAATGGGTCCTAAGGTGAATGCTATCTGAGTAACATTTTATAAAAGCAAACAAAACAAGCAATCAAGGAAACTCAAAACCCAAACCCAAATTACTACCATTGAGTCGGTACCACCTCATGACAACCCTTTAGACCAGTGGTTCTCCACCTTCCTCACGCCGTGACCCTTTCATACAGTTCCTCATGTTGTGGTGGCACCCCAACCATAAGATTATTTTCATTGCCACTTCACAACTGTAATTTTGTTACTGTTGTGAATCCAGTGACCCCTGTGAAAAGGTCATTCGACCCCCCCAAAGGGGTCAAGACCCACAGATGGAGAACAGCTGCTCTAGACAGAGCAGAACTGCCTGGACGTAGAAAGTCTCATCTTTCTCCCACCCAGCGGGTAGTGGTTTCAAACCGCTGTCCTTAAAGTTAGCAGCCCTACTCAGTCACTTAAAAAGAGAAAACAGCATATGGGGAATGACAAGATGTCTATCTGGGGCGGCAGAGGAACTGACAGAGACCAGGAAAGTTCTTCCCTGAGAACCAATAAGAGCAATGAATTTAGAATTCCCACCTCCAGACACATGAAGAAATGTTTTTCCTGTCCTTTCAAGCCACCCGGTATTTTTTGTGAAGGCAGGGCTGGAAAACTAAGATATGAAGTCAAGCAAAATAAGGGCTCCGGCGATTGTTATTATGTGGGTGTTATCTAGAATATTAACCCTTTCAGGCTAGAGACAATTTATAAAAGATTGTACATGCCCCGCCCGGGCAGCTCACAAACCTCGTCGTTTGTCGTTTTTGCTGCAGCCACGGAGTCCACCCCGACTCCTAGGGCCCGAAGGGACAGGGTGGGCTGTTGCAAAGGGTGCCCGAAGCATCATCTCACAGGAGTCAACAGGAGAGCTCCCTCTGAGGAGGAGCTGGGAGGTCCAACTGCGGGTCTCCCAGGGAGCTGTTGAGCACATCACCACAAGGCCACCAGAAACCAGATGAAACGAGCTGCCATGGAGTTGATTGGACTCATGGTGATTCTACAGGACAGGGTTGAACTGCCTCTGGGTTGTGAGAGTGCAACTCTTTACAGAAATAGAAAACCTCATCTTTTTCCCTCAGAGCAGCTGGTAGTTTCGAACTTCTGACCTTTCCGGTTAGCAACCCAACATTGGGGTTTAGTAACCCACTATGCCACCAGGACACGTTATCTTCCATCTGCGACTCCCATATTGGACCTCTTAAATTACCATCCTTCTTTTGAGTGTTAAAGCATCAGCATACCTTTGGGAGGGAGGGCAAAGGGCACACTGCAATCCATAATAATGATCAGAGAGGGAAAAGGGGCAGGGATAATATTTGTCTCACAAATGTGTAAACGGGAGAGAAAGGTGAACGGGCGGAACCCAAAAGGGTTCATCTTTCCATGACCCAGATGCAGCAAAGGGCAGCACAACTCCCTCTTTTGTTGCTCAAACCCAGCCCTAGGAGTCAGCCTTGACCTGCTTGACCTCCACCACCCCGACAGCCCCTCCCCAGGCCTTCAGATGGGCCCTGTCACCATCACCCTGGTGCTGTTTCACAAGAGGGTACAAGGTTTGAAATCACTCTATCTCAAAGGAGCTCCTGTCGTAACAGCTGGTCGCCTGCCATGGAGGAAGTTGGCTAATTAATAAGCTTTTAAATGATGAAGTGTTGAAATATTATTGGCCTGCCCAAAAGAGTTGTGGTCCCTTACTTGAAATTCAAAGCACTCTACTCTTTAGCCAGATTTGAAAAATATTTTTTCCAGTTTTGAGCTTTCTCCTTCGGTACAACGAGAAGCAAGTGATCAGCATTCCCTGCAATACAGTTTTCTGAAAGTGTTCTCTGGACATCGTTTTGAGGTCCTGGTTGGAGGTTCGTTTGCTCCCTTCCTAAGCAGAGACATCTCCAACCACTCCCCTGATCAGCTTCTCACGCTCTTGAACCACTGTGCACCTGTCCTAATGGCCCCAACAACCAGGGGCAGACACTATGGCTCCCAAACCTGCGGAATTAATCAGAATGCCCAGTCTTCCAGGAAGTCCACAAACCTAGTTAACTCACCCTGTTGACTGTCCACAAGCCCTTCCCTACAATCACAGCTTATTGCTGCCTTGTCCCCAGAACAATCCACTGTGTGACCCTGCACCAGGGCTTGCTGTGCCTCCTGTATCTCAGACTGTGAGTACAATAAACGTAGTCACTTTTCACAGCATCCCTGACTTTTGTTACCCTCCCTGAACCTGACCTATCATCCCATCAATTCAGCAGAACAGTCCCTTCTAGCCCTGAGGTCTTAGAATGCCTCTAGCCACCCTGTCTCCCAACCCACCTACACCTAAAGACAATTGATCCTCTACCATAATGCTATCATTTCCTCTCGGCTCGTTGGAATACTAGCAATGGAATGTCCCTTCATACTCTTACTTGCTCCAGCTGAAAATATTTCCTTTTTATCATTCTTCTTTTTAATCATTTTATGGGGGGCTCATGCAACTCTTATCACAATCCATACACACATCAATTGTATAAAGCACATTTGTATATTTGTTGCCCTCATCATTCTCAAAACATTTGCTCTCCACTTAAGCCCCTGGCAACAGTTCCTCGTTTTCCCCCTCCCTCCCTGCTCCCTGCTTCCTTATGAACCCTTGATAACTTATAAATTATTATTTTGTCATATCTTACACTGTCCAACATCTCCCTTCACCCACTTTTCTGTTGTCGGTCCCCCAGGGCCTTTTTATAATTCTTGAGAGTATTTATTGTCTAACTAATCCAGTGGTCAATAACCTACTGCCCCAAAGCTCAACTTTACTTGTTTCTGCAAATAAAGTTATTGGAACACAGCCCCACTTATTCATTTATGTATTATCTGTGGCCACGTTGGCTACAACAGCAGAATTGAGGAGTTGTGACAAAGACTGTTTTTCCCCACAAAGCTTAAATATTTACTAGCTATCCCTTTATAAAAAGTCTGAAATGCTTAGGGGAAAAAAGGATGGCAACATATGTACGAATACATATTTATTTATGGAATACAATTGGTATATGGAATGTTATAAGAACTGTAAGAGCCCCCAATAAAATTATTAATTTAAAAAAAAGACAGTCTGATTGCACTCCTAGAATATGAGTCTCCTAGGCTGGAAGATACTCGAGTTGCACAGTGGCCATAACAATGAACTCAGACACACCAACAATCAGGAAGGTGGCATAGGACCCTTCATTCTGCCACATGTAGGGTCAGAGTCAATGCCAGCTAACAACAACAGCAGCAAATGCTTTCAGAGAAACAAGTTTGCTGAACACTGGACAATCTATATTTCTCACATTCGAAAAGACAAGGTTGGAGGCTAAGGCCTGGAAACGATCAAAAACCACAGGCTTAGCATGTTATCCCATCCATTGTCCTAGAGGGTTGGGAGAGAGATTATAGGCATTGAATATTATTTGTTAATGTGAAGGCAGACACATTCATATCATGGAGTAGAACCAACATCGGCTTGAAATTTTACGCTGAAGTTCTAAACATGGTGAACCTTCCAAGTTTTAGGAGGGCCTCTTCATATTGTTGCTGCTCTACCACTATTATATATCATTTTGGTAGAGAACTCTGGGAAATACTGAACTATGGTACTCAAGTTGAGGTATGACTCTGCCTCTCACGGGACTTTGTATCCTTACTTCTGGCACAGCAGCTGATTGTAAGGGCTGGCGAAGTGCTGGGGATCATTTATAAAGTTCAACAAGCTCCGGCTTCAGGTGGAGAGGTCAATTAGATGACTCCCCTGCAGAAAACGTGCCCTTCTCTCTAAATAGAAAAACAAGGTCAAACTCACTGCTATCAAGTCGGTTCCCACTCGCAGTGGCCCTGTAGGACAGGGTGGGCCTGCCCTGTGGGTTTCTGAGAGTTAACTCTTTACTGCAGTAAAAAGACCCATCTTTCTCCCTTGGAACTGCTGATGGTATTTAACTGCTGACCGTGCAGTTAGTAGCCTATATAGTAGTTCCCTACACCACCAGGGCTCTGTTCTGTATAAGAAGAGAGGGAATTTATTAGTGCCTTGGTTTCACTATATAAAATTGAGTTGTATTCAAAACTGTAGCCAAATATTTGAAACAGCCCGAACACTAATTCAAATCACAAAGTAGTTCCTCCGCGCACTAAAGACAGGATCAATCTATGTATGAATGAAGGAGAGGATAGAGGTGCCCTAGTGGTGTGATAGTTACATGTTGGGTTACTAACCACAGGGTCAGCAGTTTAATGGGCTGACTCGGAAACCCACAGAGGCAATTCTACCCTGTCTAAATCGTGTTGCTATGAGTCAAAATCAACCCAATGGTGTTGGCAGATGTTAGACTGATTATTCCATAATGTAATGTAACGTAATGTGGTAGTTACATAATCTGGTGTCAATTTGAGGATCAAGAGTGTAGGGGTGGAGTCTAGCATGTCAATCACGATATAGCCAATGAGGCCTCTGTGGGGGCAGAGCCTTCTCCTGAGGACTCTGGAAACTCCTATATTTCCTCCTTGGAGGCAGGAGTCTCTCTCTCTCTCTCTCTCTCTCTCTCTCTCTCTCTCTCTCTCTCTCTCTCTCTCTCTCTCTCTCTCTCTCTCTTTCTCTTTCTCTCTCTCTGTCCCTTTGAAACATCTCTAAGGAGAAGCCACATGGATCTACCCTGATGCAACCAGAACCCTTCGAGCTGCAGAAGCTATGTGGAGACCCCTGCCAGCACTGGATCCACAGGACTTCCCACCCACTGGCCACTGATCTTCCTGCATTCGGCATCATTGCATGTGTTTCATGAGTCATGATTCTGCATTTGGCATCATTGCATGTGTTTCATGAGTCTGAAGGACTTTATAGACTGGTATCAGAAATAGGGGCTACTATCAGACTTACGGACTTCCTCTGTTCTGGGCTGGGATGTTTTCTGAATATTCAACTGCTCTTGTATATAAAGCTCTTTCCTATAGACATATGAGCCTCCCTGGATTTGTTTCTAGTCAACCCTGACTAAGACAGTAATCATCTTCCATTTTAAGTTGAAAGCCCCAAAGTTTCCTCATCTAGAGATGTTGGGGCAAAGCTCCTTTTCCTCTGAGCCCTGCATCCCAGTTGTCATCCTCTGACCTCGGACTCTGGGGATATGAGCCAGCAGCCTGCTGACTGACCTGCAAATTTGGGGTTCTTCAGCACCATGCAACCAACTTCCAGTCTGATGTCTGGCCCATGGAGTTGGGACTTGCCAGCCTCCACCGCTGTATGAACCATCAGGCCCTGTGCTGACTGCAAGCAGGCAACTCAAAGCCACCACCCCCTCCTCAGGAGAAAGATGAGGCTGGTTTCTCCTGGGAAGATTGGCAGTCTTGAAAATCCTACACAGGGTCAATATGACTCAGAACTGACTCAATGGGTTTGATTTTTGTTTTGTTTTATACAGACACGCACACACGTTTGTAGGAAGAGTTCATTATCTTTTCATTCTATTTTCCATGAACTTTTTGAACATATATATGTGTGCACATACATTGTTGTTGCTGTTGTTAGATGCTATTAAGTCGGTTTTCACCCATAGTGACCCTATGCACAATAGAATGAAATACCGTCTGGTTCCATCCTCCCATTGTGTACAAATATTCATATATGTACACATGTGTGCATATACATAATGCATAAGTGCATATATATATGTCTATACACACACATATATACATATACACTGGTTTTGCTCTTCTAGAGAACCCAGCCCAAGATGAAGAAGGGGGAGATACTAGAAAGTCTAGCCAACCCCTCCCTGGCTGCCCGCAGCATCACTACCACAATCTTACGCCACATCCCTCACTCCAAAGCATCTTCTTCTTGAGGTACTCTGACTTCTGAGCTCTGACCAAATCTCTGACCCACTCAGTTTTGTTGCTTGTTTGTTGCTCAGTTTCATCTTGACAATGTTTCTAAAGGGCAAATGTCCCTGGGAAAGGGTAGCAAAGAAGAAGAATAAAGCGGGGCCAGCATGAGGAGTTCATTCATCATCAGAGTGCAGGCTTCTCGGGCCAAACTCCAGTTCCACTTTGACCTGCTGGGTGGCCCTCAGCAAATCATTTGCCTGCTCCTCACCTTTGTTTTCTCTCCCTAAAGTGAACGTTAAAGCTAAGCGATCTCCAAGGACATCCCCAACTTTGAACTTGTATAGATCATGGCTACATAATTCATTAAAAGGATAATCACACGGAGAGACCTGGGAAAGATAAACCTGATTGAACACAATTTAGTGGCAAAATAGCATGTACCGCAGGAAGCCAATGAAAATGTTCAATGTTTGGTACAGGTAAGTTGATTCAAACATCCGGTTTTTTTTTTTAAGAAGTAAGTTTTGAAATCTTCTTTCTGCCCCACATTCCAATTCACGTTCAAAATGGTTTCTAAACTTTCAGAGTTACTATATCTATGTGCAAATGGAAAGAAATATGTGGCCTGAATTTCACCTTTGCTCACATTCATAAGCACCTTGCACTTTTCACTTAGTACGTATGGAAGTGTCTTCTACGTTAGTTTAATAGAGAGAGTGCCTTTGTTCTCCTTACAGCCACCTAGAATTTCTTTGTAAGTCACGCCATAATTCTTCCAATCAGCCTCCTACTGTTGAAAATGTCCATTCTCTTCTGATCATTTTATTACACACGATTCCTAAATGGATAACCTTGAATGCTTCTTTTTAAATATGGACAGATATATTTACAAAGTCTCAGAAATGGCATTACTTTTGTAATTTTTTTCATTTGCATTGTTTAAAGAGAACACCAAGTTGCATTCTACAACGATTATACCAACTCACCACCCACCAGAGTGTGAGAGACTCTTCCCCCACGAACTCTTCTATGTGCTTTATTATCAGACTTGTGAGATCAGCTAATTTGGTGCTGTTAAAAAAAAAGCCTAGGTTTTAATTTGTATTGCTCTTTAGAGATAGTGATTTTTTCCTTATATTTAATAGCAATATGCATTTCTTTCCCCCCAAAATTAAAATCTGTTTTCCCCTTTTAAAACAAATAGTACTATATATTTATTTATTTATTTGTATAAATCATTTTATTGGGGCTCTTACAGCGCTTATAACAATCCATACATTAATCGGATCAAGCACATCTGTACATATGTTGCCATCATCATTTTCAAAACATTTCTATCTACTTGAGCCCTTAGTATCAGCTCCTCTTTTTTCTCTCCCTCCCAAACCTCCCACCCTCATGACCCTTTGATAAATTATAAATTATTATTATTTTCATATCTTACACCATCTGCTGTTTCCCTTCACCCATGTTTCTGTTATTAGTCCTCCTCGGAGGGGGTTGGGGGGAGTTATACGTTAATCGTTGAGATCAGTTTCCCCTTTCTCCCCCTTCTCTCCCCACCTTCCCCCTACCTTCATGACATTGCTGCTCCCATGATTGCTTCTGAGGGATTTATCTGTCCTGGTTTGTGTGTGTCAAAAGCTCCATCCGTACCAGTGTACATGTTCCAGTCAAGCCAGATTTGAAAGGTAGAACTGGGGTCATGATAATGGTGGGGAGGAAGCATTAGAAACTAGAGGAAAGTTGTGTTTCAAGAGTGCTGTCCTGCACCCTGGTTGGCTCATCCCTTCCTGTGACGCTTCTGTGAGGAGATGTCCAATTGTATACAGATGGGCTTTGGGTCTGCACTCTGACCCCCCTTGTTCACATGGAGATGATTGTTTGTTTGGGGTCTCCTGATGCCTGATACCTGATCCCATCGACACCTCATGATCACACAGGCTGTTTTGCTTCATCCATGTGGGCTTTGTTGCTTCCCTGCTAGATGACCACTTGTTTAACTTCAAGCCTTTAAGACCCCAGATGCTATATCTTGTAATAGACTGGCAGCATCAGCTTTCCTCACCACATTTGCTTATGCACCCATTTTGTTTCCAGCGATCATGTCAGGAAGGTGAGCATGACAGAATACAAGGTTATTAGAACAAAATGTTCTTGCATGCAGGGAGATCTTGAGTAGAGGCCCAATGTCCATCTGTTACCTTGATACTTAACATATAAATATATGTACACAGACCTATATCCCTGTCATTATATATTAATACATTTATATATGTACATGCCTATATTTATACCTCTATAAATGTCTTTTGCCTATTTCTTTCCTATATTTCCTTTTACTTTCCTCCTGTACCACTGTCATGTTCAACCTTCCTTCAGATCTCAATAATTCCTCACAGCTACATTACACTTGATCAAATCCCACCAGGCATTCTACACCTTCCTCGCCATCAATTTTAGCTTTCTTGTGTTCCCTTGTCCCTGGGTTTATTGGCTCCCACCTCCCTCTTCCACACCTCTCCCTTTCCCCTGCCCTCCTACCCCACCCCCCTCAACCGTTGTTGGTCCCACTGTTTTCTCCTTGGGATTGTTTGTCTTGCCTTCCTTATATAGATAGACATGAAGAAAAAGAAGAAGGGGGTGGGGAAGGCCAATAAAGAGTTTCAGGTCTGCCTGCTGACCCTTATGCGTGTTTTCCAATCGAGTCTAATGAGATGCCAAGCCCTGCCCTCCAAGTCAGAAGTCTATTTTCAGGATTCCTCAGGGACTTCATTGCTTTGCTCCTTTGCTGCTCTATTGCATTCCCTTCATGTTTTGTCCCTGTGTGCGTGGGTCAGACTGGGCACAATTCCCACACTGTCTCCAGTGCTGTCCCCTGTCGTGCTGTGAGTCAGTCTCATGGTGGGGCCCGCCCTGTGGTCCTCTCTCTGCCTGGGCTGCTTTGGTCAACTAGAATGTGGTCCACTCTCTCTCTCTTTCCCTTCTGGTTTCCTTCCATGTGGGCTGGGCAGACCTACCACCCTCCCCGGGCTGTATCTTCAGGACTGTCCCCTCCAGTGCTATGTTCTGGGGAGGAGGTTGACATAGCTGGGATAGGGGCTGGCCCACAGACCTCTCTGCTGGTGCAATGCTTCATGCTGCTGTGCTGCCCTCAAGGGTTGGCATACCAGGATGAGGTCTTGTCTCTCTCTCCCTTTCCTGTGGAA
>NW_022111372.1:71616865-71618024 GCF_000313985.2 Echinops telfairi
CAAATCTGGCTAGACCAGAGGATGTACATTGTACAGATAGCAACTGGAAACACAGGGAATCCAGGACAGATGACTCCTTCAGGACCAGTAGTGAAAGGGGCGAGCCCTGGAGGGTGAAGGGAATGTGGGGTGAAAAGGGGAAACCGATTACAAGAATCTAGGTATTGCCTCCTCCCTGGGGAAGGGAAAGCAGAGAATAGGGCAGGGGGGAAACATAAGACAGTGTAACTTATGACAAAACTATAATAAGTTGTGAATTATGAAGGGTTCATGAGGGAAGGGTGGGGAGGGGAGGGCGAAAATGAGCAACTGATATTAAGGGCTGAGCTGGAGGGCAAATGTTTTGAGAATGATGAGGGCAGCGAATGTACATATATGCTTGACACAATGGATGTATGTATTAATTGTGATGAGAATTGTACGAGCCCCCAGTAAAATAATTAAATTGCAAAAGAAAAAAAAAGTATAGTCCTCGACAGGAATGGAGTACCCAGTAAGCAAGGCAAACACAGTGGTGCTTGTGTACATCATCTGACCCTGCTCAGTCCAGATTAGTAAGTAAGCAGAAGTAAGGCCATGCTTACCTTGTTTCTTGGGCAGTCTGCTCCTGTCTATCTTGCAGACTTTGTAGAAAATATGAAAGATGATCCATGTAAAACTGCCATTAGCTCATCCTTATTGCTTCATAATCATACTATAATCGGCTAAAGTCAATTTGATTGTTAATATTATTGCTCAAGTATGGATAATGCCTCAAGCTTTGCAAAAAAGCTCTGGTGGCCTGGCTTTGCTCAACTACCTCTTTTTCCTGTTGGGTTTCCCAAAGAGTATCCTCCTCCTCATGAGGTCACACCAACAGTTTCAGCCTTTCGAACCCATTTTCCACATCATCTTCGCTTCATGACTTGTGTGACTGAAAAGCTTAAGGGTGTGGCCGGGCAGGAGGGGGAGTTTCCTCTATGACGCAACCCCTGTTCCCAAGAGCTGTGCCTTCTAATAGCACCATGAGACCTTGGCTTCTCACTGTAGCCGAAGGTCCAACCCAGCCTTGTCTCACAGTGCACTGTGGGCAAAAGTCCTTCTCCCCATCCCTCTGTAGGTATGATAGGGAGAATTACATGCAGGGTTTTCCTGCAGCCTGTAATCCCCTTGACTTGGG
>NW_022111372.1:71619229-71626297 GCF_000313985.2 Echinops telfairi
GCCCCGGTGTGTCCATAGAATGTCCAAGGCTGTGAACTTTTGGAAGCTCATGGCCTCTGGGTGTGTTTGAACCTCCAGCCATTTAGGGTAGTCTCCCAGTATTTGTCTGTTTGTACCATCTTGATACTTCAGAGAGGAGATCAAAGGAGAAGAGAAAGGGAAAAGCGTGATGAAAAAGAAACAAAGGAGGAAAAAAGGAAAGGATTGAAACGGATGGCATTCTTTCTCACACTCTCTGGAGAAGATGTTTCTGACATGATCCGACACCACCAGCACCCTGTCTGAGCCAAGGACAGCACACATAGCCACTGCCAGATGATCTGTGAGAAAATGCTGGGTGAGCCTACGGAGCTCCGCTCTGATAGCATCAGGAAGTGTCTCCAGGCCTGCAAATCAGCATCACAATTACAGACACCACTGAACAGACAACAACCCATCAATCAACTAATGAAAATCAAGGAGGAAGATACTGCAATTATTCACGGGGGGGGGTGAATATTGTTTTACCCTCTGCAGAACTGATCTCAGGGGAAATTGGTTATCTGCTTTCCTGCACCCCAAGATCCCAGGAAGCACCTTCTTTAGCATATCACCCCGACCCCAGATATAACAACACTGACTGCCGGCGCTCCTCTCACTTCGTGGAACACCCCCTCTCCTTAGCTTCATCTCCTCCAGATCTGCTTACGGGAAGATGGGCTGGGAAACCCCCCATTCTACAGTGAGAACGGATGGTGAGAATAAAGCCTTCCTCACCCAGATGCCCACATCTTATTCCTCTTCATCTGTGTACATGTTACTTTACATAGTAATAGTGGCTTTGCAGATCTGATGAGGAGGTTAACACAGGAGACTGCCCAGGTAAAGTTAAGTTGGTAGACTAGGGCAAATCTTTTGTGCCACCCAGGTGCCTCCATTCGACAACCACCAGGAACAGAAAGAAATGAATTCTGCCAACAACCAAAATGTACAAGTACACGGGTCACCCACAGGAAGGAACACAAACCTGTCAGACATCTGACCCACAGAACTGTACCTTAATAAATGTCAGCCTCATGTCTCCGCTCCTGATACTAACATGAGCCCCAGTCAACCAAGGGATGCCACTCGGTTTGTTCGCTAAGGCAACTATTATGGTACCAGAGGAGGAAAAAAGGGGTGGGGTGGTATTTGGGGATGTATAAGTTGTTTTGTCACAATGCATAGCCATGGTTGCTTCTTTACCCCATAGAAAATTTTTTTAATTTTTATAAATCATTTTATTGCGGGTTCTTACAGCTCTTATAACAATCTATAAATCAATTGTATCAAGCACATTTGTACATGTGTTGCCATCATCATTTCCAAAACATTTTCTTTCTACTTGGGCCCTTGGTTTCAGCTCCTCTTTTTTCCCATCCCTCCCCAACTCTCCTACTCTCATGAATGCTTGACAATTTATAGATTCTTTTTTTTTTTTTTCATATTTTACACCACCTGCTGTCTCCCTTCAACTACATTTCTGTTGTTTATCCGCCGGGGGCAGGGGGGTTGTACATGGATCATTGTGATTGGTTCCCCCTTTCTCCCCCTTCTCCCCCTACCTACTCCTACCTTCATGGTATCATTACTCTCATTATTGGTCCTGAGGAGTTTATCTGTCCTGGATTCTGTGTGTCGACAGCTCTTATCTGTACAAGTGTACACGTTCTGGTCAAGCCAGATTTGTAAGATGGAACTGGGGTCTTGATAGCGGTAGGGAGGAAGCATTAAAGAATTAGAGGAATGTTGTGTGTTCTGTCAGTGCTATACTGCACCCTGGCTGGCTTGTCCCTTCCTTATGAAGGGATGTCCAATTGTCTACAGGAGGGCTTTGGGTCTCAACTCCAGCCCCATTCATTCACATCAATATGATTGTTTATTTGGGGTCTTCTGATGCCTGATACCTGATCCCGTTGACACCTCGTGATTGTACAGGGTGGTGTGCTTCTTTCATGTGGGCTTTGTTGTTTCCTTGATAGATGGCCACTTGTTTAATTTCAAATCTTTAAGACCTCAAATGCTGTAGCTTTTGATAGCCAGGCATCATCAGCTTTCTTCACCACTCTTGCACCCATTCTGTCTTCAGTGATCATGTTGGAAGATGAGCATCACAGAATGCCAGGTTATTAGAACTAAGTGTTCTTGCATTGAGAAAGGACTTGAGTATAGGCCAATGTCCATCTGCTACCTTAATACTTAATCTATAAATATATGTACCTAAACCTATATCCCTATCATTATATATAAACATATTTACATATGTACATGCTGATGTTTATACCTCTATAAATGTCTTTTACCTCCTATTTCTTTCCTCTATTTCCTTTTACTTTCCTCCTGTCCCACTGCCATGTTTGACCTTCATTCACTCTCTGTACTTCCTCTCAGCTACATTGCACTTGATCAAACCCCAGCAGGCATTTTAGGCCCTCCTTGCCACTTATTTTAGAACTCTTGTTGTTCCCTTGTCCCTGGGTTTGTTGGCTCCCCACTCCCTTTCCCCCACCTTCTCTCCCCTGTCTCCCCCAGAACCGTCAGTCACATTGTTTTCTCCTCAGGATTGTTTATCCTGCCTATCTTATATAGATAGACATGAAAAAAAAAGAAAAATCAAAACAAAAAAATAGCCTGTTAATAGTTCCAGGTCTGTCTGCTGACCCTTATGAGTGTTTTTCTGATCAGGTCTGATGCAGTGCCAAGCCCTGTCCCTGAGTCTGAAGTCTATCTTCAGAATTCCTCGGGGACTTTATTGCTTTGCTCCCCTTGCTGCTCTGATGTGCTCCCTTTGTGTTATGCCCTGGTGTGGGGGTTTCAGATGGGGCACAATTCCTGCACTGTGT
This sequence comes from Echinops telfairi, assembly GCF_000313985.2. Lineage (NCBI taxonomy): Eukaryota > Metazoa > Chordata > Mammalia > Afrosoricida > Tenrecidae > Echinops > Echinops telfairi. Next base: position 71,622,091 of record NW_022111372.1, read on the forward strand.
CTCTGGTTCTGGCCCCTGTAGACCCCATAGATATTTATGGAGTGCCTACTACGTGTCAGATGCATAATTCCCAACATGCATGATGCCTTCTAGGTCTTTCCTCTATTTTCTACACAGTGGACTTAGCCTGTAAATTAACAAGTGCTTATTGAACAACTGCAGTGTATCAGGTACAAAGGCAACTCAATCAGATTCACTGAAAGATTCTTCCAAAGGCCAAGAGAAACCACACACAATCTGAAAACCAACGCCATCAAGTCTATTCCAACTCACAGCAACTCTAGAGGGCAGAGCAGAAATGTGAGTCTGTCTCCACACCAACCACGGAGTATTGCTCTCTCCCTGGTACATATGGGGGGGAGGAGAGGAAGGGTGGATCCGAGGCCCAGATAGACTGGTTAGTCCAAGTAGACCCCAGTAAGAGGTGAAGCTGCAATCACAACACTAATCTCTGACTCCAACAGCTGCTCTCTTTCGCAGATGCCTCACCACCTGGATGAAGATATGGCTTCCCACGAGGTAACTGACCAGGTTCATGGACAGTTGTGTCTGTCCACTTTCCCTTCTACCCAGTCCAGACAGAACCAGTTTTATTCTATTAAAATGAAGCAGTGGTTAAAATCTCCTTGTCTAATACACTAAGAATAAAGTTCAAACCCATTCACCCTACATGATCTGGCCCTTGTCTATCTTTGCAACCTCATTATCAAGTATTGGCAATCTTCCATCAAACTGACCTTGTTTCCATGTCTCAGACCCACCAAGCTTGTTCCCACCCCAGGGCCTCTACTGTGCACTCTCCCTGCGTCTCTGCACAGCGAGCTACTTCTCATCATTTAGGTCTCAGCTCAAGTGTCACTTCCTCAAAGATGCCTACCATGAGGACCAGTCTAAGGTCGCATCTCTATCACTGCCCATCACATTATTCTGTTTATTCTCCATATAATTCCTTAAAATTAATTTTGTTATTATGTACTTATCAGTGCCTGTCTCACTCAAAATAATATCATTTGTATGCTGATATGCTATCTAGTTCACCTGCTTTTCCTAGAACACAGACTCCAACATTCTACATTGTCATGGCCGGGGGTTGGTGCCGTCAAGCCAGTTCCAACTCAGAGCGACCCATGTCCAACAGAACAAGACACTGCCTAGTCCTGGGCCATCTCACAATGGCTGTCTTGATTGAGGCCATTCTTGCAGCCACTGCATCAATCTTTCTTATTGGGGGTCCTCTTTTTGTGGACCCTCTACTTTCTGTCACACCCCATCTCAAAGCCCACTGCCATCTAGTCTGTTCCAACTCATAGCAAGCACATAGGATAGAGTAGAAATGCCTCTTTGGGTTTCCAAAGTGGTATGTCTTTATGAAAGTAGAAAGCTTCATCTTCCTATGCAAAGCTTCTGGCAGGTTTGAACCACTGACCTTGTGGGTAATGCCACCAGGACTTTACCAAATAGTTGTTGATGGGTGCTTTTGAGTCAGTTCCAACTCCTAGCACCACTATGTACAACAGAATGAAACACTCCTCAGTTCTCCACCACCCTCATAAACATTGTTCTGTTTGAGCCCATTGTCACAGCCACTGTGTCAATCCATAGAACCCCTCTTTTCCAATAACTCTCTACTTTACCAAGTATGATGTCCTTTTCCAGGGACTTGTCTCTCCTGATAGCATGTCCAAAGTACATGAGATGAAGTTTTGCCATCTTTGCTTGTACGGAACATTCTGGATGTGCTCCGTCCAAGAAAGATCTGTTTGTGCTTTTGGCAGTCTGTGGTACTTTAAAATATTCTTCACCAACATCGTGGTACTTTCAATACTCTTTGCCAGCTTCCAGCATCACAGGAACACACAAGCCACCACAGTATGACAAAAATAGACAGACAAGTGGTGGTACCACATAAGCACAGGAAAAAAAAAAAAAGAAAAAGAACCAAGTTCACTGCCATTAAGTTAATTCTGACTCATAGCAACCCTACAAGATGAGGTATAAAAGCCGCTGTGGATTTCTGAGACTGTAAATCTTTACAGAAGTGGAAAGCCTCATCTTTCTCCCCCAAAACTGTTGCTGGTTTCAAACCTCTGACCTTGTGGTTAGGAACCCAGTGCATAACCACTACACCACCAGGGCTCTCATGATACCACATAATAGATATTTATTAGATAAATGTTGGACAAAGGAATGCATTGCTCTTCATTAAAACATTCTTATTAGACTCAAAGAGATGTCCATCCACATGGACAGCAGTGGGAAATGTTTAAATAAACGAAGACACATGGAAAATTCTACAGCAATTAAACAAAGAAAAATAGACCTATAATTATGGGCAGGAGATCATGTCTTCATGATAGCATTGGTTTTTCTAAGTAACTTACAAAACATTCTACAACACAACTTTGTATATATAATGTGATGTATGTATGAGTGTGTGTGTGTGTGTGTGTGTGTGTGTGTGTGTGTGTGTGTGTGTGTGTGTGTGTGTGTGTGTGTGTGTGTGTGTGTGTGTGTGGTTTTGGAACCATATACACCAGCAGCTTTACCTAAGGAATAAGAAGATAAGAGATATTTTCTTTTTTTCATTATTGTCAGAATGAATTATAATTAAATTCAATAAATTTTATAATAAAAATACTCATGGACTGTTTAGCGATTTGCTTTGAAATATTTTTTAACGAGATGAGTTTATAGCTGGATAAAGAATCAGTTGACTGAACGGATATGTGATCAAGTAAGGATAACAAAGTGTTCATTGTGGAAGCTAGATGGTGGTTATTTGACTATGTAAGTTTTTCAACTTTATATTTCAAATGTTCATAATAAATTCGGGGGTGAAATCGTATTAGATATTCAATGTAAAATTTCTTGAATGCCTATTATAGCAGGCCTGACAGCACATATTACATATTTGAGGGGCATGGAGATCAAATATCATCCTCGTGTCTTCAGTCTTGCTACCAGTCATGGCCACAGCTGATTTCCATCTTGTATGGTCCTAGAGCACTAAGACTCAACAGCAAGGCTGCCTGCATTTGGAGATGTATTAGGAAGTCTGTACCCCAAATGTCAGTGGATCAAGTCCCACTTCCAGAGATTGTTATTATTAAATATACTGAGTCTGTGGACAAAACTAAGGAACATGATGGTGTGGTGGTTACATGTGGGACTGTTAGCTGCAAGGTTTGCAGTTTGAAACCACTAGCTGCTCCACAGGAGAAAAATGAGGCTTTCTACTCTCATAATAAGTTATAGTCTTGGAAACTCACAGGGGCACTTCTACCTGACCTATAGGGTCGCCATGAATTGGAATTGGAATCAGAATCCCCTGGATGGCAATGAGTTTGTTAATAGGCAAAACTAGGACCAGAGGACTACTCTGTTTTACTGTAAATTCCAGTCTTCTCAGTTGACAGGTGAAGACGATGAAGAACACCAAAGGGGTGAGGTGACTTGACAGAGGTTGCACAGCAGGTCAAGGGCAGAGATGGAACTAATGGTCTTAGGGCTGACACATCCCCATTTGGTCACTCTGGAACCCCAAGTCTTCCTCCCTTCAAACAGGAGCAGGCTCATAAACCACCCCTCTTCCTACTCATGTGTCCTCACATGACTCTGCGGAGGAAAGGACAGCTCATTTTGCTGTCTCAACAAGCATGCAGTTTGGAATTCCTTTGTTTCCCCTAATGTTTTTCCTTCCCCCTTTTTGTGGTCAAGTGCTGGGCTGGCTGGAGGGGAAGGACTCAGGGGTCTGCGGGGTTTCACTGCTGTTTCATTACATAATGGAAAGCCCGCCATGGGGGAGAGTGAAATGCAAATAGGGCCATCAGAGGGCCCTTGGCTGCTGTGGGAGAAGCCTCAGGTGCTACTTCAGTGGGCCTCAGAGCTTGACCATCTTGGCTCTGGGGAGAGGTTGGTGAGACTTCTGGGAAATATCCATTTAGTGTATTTCTCATCAACTATTTCTGGAGCATCTGCTATTTGCCAAGCGCTGTGCTAAGCACATAGTATCTAAGAGTAGATCTGAAAGACATAACCCTCATGGAAACCATATTCTGAAAGAGATGGTGTCAGATAATAAATAGACATACAAATAAATGATTGGCAGTGGTTAGTACTGGAAATTAAATCAAAACTCTGAGAAACTGTAATAATGGCTCACTCACCGCCATCTAGCCAATTGTGCCTCACAGGACCCTATAGGAGA
>NW_022111372.1:71628309-71632365 GCF_000313985.2 Echinops telfairi
GGAGTAGAAAGTCTGTCTTTGTCCCAAGGAGCGGCTGGTGGTTTTGGACTGCTGGCCTTATGGTTAGCTGCCCAGTGCGTAACCACTATGCCATGAGGACTCTTCCATAATAATACCTTCCATCTATTAAATTCATCAGTTGTCCACTACCATTCTATAAAGTACATACGTTATCTCCATCTTTTGAATGGGGAAATGGAGGCATGCGGCAGGTAGGTGACTAGCTACCGTCAGTTAGCTGAAAAGCGTCACAGCTGAACTTGAACCCAAGAATCTAGTGTCAGAGCTGGGGTCTTAACCTTTGGCTCGCAGGGTAGAGCCTTCTTTCTATAGCCCCGGGAAAACCTTTCTGAGTTAGTGAAGCGAGGCAGATCTGGCCATGAGAAGAGCTGGCGGAAGGATACATGTAAATTCCACAGGAGGGAAGCCTTCATTCAACATGACCTGTGAACTATCAAAAAGCCACAGGAGGGAAGCCTTCATTTAACATGACCTGTGAACTACCAAAAAGCCTGGACATTTTTATCCTAAGTGTGTTGTATAAAGTGTTTTTGCAGACATGCTCTTTCTCAGTTTTCTCATCTGATCACCAAAATTTGGTAATGCCAATCAGACAGAAGAGATGTGGGTATCAATGGTTCACAGCACACGATCTAACAGACAACAGAAAAGTGGGTGAAGGGAGACACCGGACAGTGCAAGATATCACAAAATAATAATTTATAAATTATCAAGGGCTCATGAGGGAGGGGGGGCCATGGTGGGAGGGGAAAATGAGGAGCTGATGCCAGGGGCTTAAGTGGAGAGCAGATGTTTTGAGAAGGATGAGGGTAATGAATGTACAAATGTGCTTTACACAATTGGTGTATGCATGGATTGTGATAAGAGTTGTATGAGCCCCTAATAAAATGATTTAAAGAAAGAAGGAAAGTGAGTCAGGAAATACAGAATAAATGGTCATGTCAAAAGCTAAAAAAAAAGAAAAGAAACACGATCTGAAGTTCATTGTGCTGGAAACTTGGGGCAGAGGTGAGACAAGAACCCCTTTAGATTCGTGTCAAGTTCCTGTGCAGGAACGAGTCGCCCTTTTGCTTCACAGGGTCCCCTAATTTGATGCACCAGTGTAACCCCAGAGTGTCTTGTTCCATTCTCCACCTTCTCCTCCCACTGTCGAAGCAATGTAGCCAGCTTACTCAACAACTTCATAGCATGGGAACCAGATAAACAATTCTGTGCTCATCTGCTAATGAATAGTAAAAGCTGTTGGAATCCTATAGTCAACCTGTCTTTGTACCCCTGTGAACGCAGACAACAGCCGATGCATTTTTCCAAGCAGATCACCTTGGCCATTAGCATTTCCTTCTCTGCCAAAGTGGAAGTCATTAGTTGATTAATGGCCTATTCCCAGACGTGATTTGGCCAGAGTTTGAGCCTGGGGCCTTTGGCTAACAGGTGGCAGTTGGCAGTTACCAATAAATCAAGCATTGCTCAAGCCAGTTAATTCCTTATTTGAATATGGTCTGAAACCAGCCCCAGGAAGATGGTGTAGCCTGCCGAGCTCCCCCAGGACTTGGCTTCTCAGCATGGCACACAACTTCCCAAGCTCCAAAACCTGCTTCAAGTTGCACCACCTCCTCACTGGCCTGCGGAAACACAAACGTGGCTTTCTGAGGAGGCTCCCTTTGTTTGTGGCACCCTCCCCCACCTTTCTTAGAAAACCCTTCTGTTTTCTATCTGTGAAACCAAACACAGACACTGCTGACCCAGGAAACCTTCTCTGGCTGTCAGCACCTGCACACACACACACACACACACACACACACACACACACACCCTCTTGCCCAGTCTTCCCTAACAAAATGAATGACGTTCCTTGAGCACATATGATAAGCCTGTGTGGGTTTCAAATTAACTTTACCCCCCAAAATGTGGTCTTTGTCCTCAGTTCCTTTCCCCAAGGATTAGAGTTTCTGGGATGAGGCCTCGAGGTTTCTGCTGATGAGGTGTGACTCGGGTGGCAGCTCATCAGACTAGGGGACCTGTGTGATATCAGCTAACCTCATGGGTGGGGGACACGATTCTTTCAGTTATGCCTAAGGAATGAGGCCACCCCGCATAAAGACTTTGGACATAGAAACGTCATGTGCTTCCTGGGTCAGTGCACGTGGGACGGTAACATGTCTCCTTTTGCCTATGAGCTCAGCGTGAGAGGGTCAGAGAAAAAGACACTGGGTGTGTGGCTGGTATTGGAAGGGAAGTGGCAAGCAACTGAAAAATGGGGTTTGATATAGGCTTACAGATCAGGACTCTGGTAAACACTCCCCATGCATTATCTCAATCTGACCACAAGTCAAAGAGGCAGATTCTACACTAACCCGATTTTATCAGTAAAAACAACTGAATCTTAAATAGCATGGCCAAATTGTGCTGGAGATGGGAAACAACCCCAATCAATTCAGGATCTGTAGAAGTGCTTGCCATCATCACCATCACCTGGCTCACCTTGCAGCTAACGTTTATCAGGCACTTACTGCGTACCTCTCCGTTCAAAGCCCTTGACGTGCATTCTCTCATTGAACTTTCACAACCATCTTGCAGCTGATTTGCTCCAAGGTAGCTTCACTGTCATCTCTGAAGGTGAGAACACTGAGAGCTGGAGCAGTTTCATTATAGAGCCCAGCACACCCCAATGCAAGGAATTTACCCAAAGTAGCCGCAGCTGCTATGAGCCTACTCGACAGTCTCTCTTCCCTTCTTGTCTCTTCTCTTCTAGAAGAACAAAGACCGCGTTGCTGGAGATGGCAATGTGGCCAATTTAAAAATAAGAACTAAACTGAGCCAAAGTCTCCCAGCATCCTTTGGAGAGAAGGTAGCCAATGAAATGCATATCAGTACGGTGGGATGGCTTCCATGAAACAGTTTGAAGTGAGTGTGCTCAGGTAGCACGTACCTTTCAATGTTCACCCTTTCTGCCACTTCCTGAATGAAACAGGAAGTCTGGGTCTGCACGAACCACCTATGAGCCCAAAGCAATCCCACAAACAACGACCCACCAGAAGAAGCGAAGGGTCTTGGGTCCCTGATGACATTCGGAGTGGCAAGATCACCCAGCTTTAGATTTCAAGTCATTTGGGGACCAAAAAAAACCCCAAACAAACCAAAAAACCCACCTCTTTCTTATTGAGATTATTATTGTGTTGATTCCCCATTACTTGACATCAAATTCAATCCCTAGCCCATTTCCTGTGCGCCTGACCACCCATCCCACTGGACTATAAGGTCCTCTAAAGTGAACTAGTTGCCTCATTTGTCTTGGTACCCATGTGCCTCGTACAGGGCCTGGCTCCTGTACACCAATTAATGGCTCCTTTGCCATGTTCATCCTCTTTTCTGAAAAGGAACACAAAGAAGTCAAAGTTGGGGAATGGATAGTTCTTCCTACAGAATGGAGGGAAGGGACACGTGGAGGCAGGCAGCTGGCTTTAGTGTGTGAAGCACAGGCACTGGGAAACCCAGCCCAGCTTTCAGCTTGCACAGGTCTGGGGCGGGCCGTGTGGGTTGGGTGCCAGGAGATCCCCTGGCTCCTGGCTTCAGGCAATGTGGTGCCAATAATCTGCCTGAGGAACTCAGGGCTCGGAGCCAAATTATACCTGGAAGATGAAGTCAGCAGAATACCTGGGTCAGAGCTGGCTATCAACCAAAACAGCCAGTCTCTGCTGTACTGCCAGTCTCTGCTGTACTGAGTAGCCCTAGGAATGACCTCACTTCTCCACCCTCCCTTTGTCATGCCGGACACCCTCTGACATGGCTCTTGATGCCAGTTAGGCGTCAGACATGCCCTGCGTATGCCCTTGTCGTTGTTGCTGTAGTTCGAGAGCTTCAAGTTAGTTCTGATTCATAGCGATCATATGTGCAACAGAATGACACACCGCCCATTTCTGTACCATCCTCACAATCAACCACTAGGAGCCTCAGTTTCTTCATCTGCACAGTGAGTAGAAAGGACACCGCCCACTCCCGTGTCCCTACAAGGAGCAGGTAAAAGGATCAAGTGTA
>NW_022111372.1:71633614-71634796 GCF_000313985.2 Echinops telfairi
AGAGTGAGGTTTAAAATTCTACAACTGGATTTAAGATGCAGAAAATGTAAGCACAGTGGGGATATTTAGAAAAGAACCCATGTTCCACTTCACAATAATGAATGCATCCTCAAAAGACTAACCTTCAACTGGTAGGTCTTACTTTCGAGCCTCAGACACTGCTTGGTAGCTCTGAAAACGAAGACTGTGATTTACATAAATGGGTTCCACAATAAGGTAAAAGAAAATAAAGTTCATGTGATCAATAGCAATGATTTGTTGTTTGGTTAGCTTTAAAACGGCCACACATTTTTCTTGGGGAACACAAGGTCCTGATATAGAAACCCAGGGTTTAGGATCTGATCAATAAGCTCTGGGCATCTTATTCAAGTCACTGTTGGTAGGAAACTAAGCTAGGTCACGTGCTAGTCGCTGGCCAGCATGCACCTGAAACTGAAGAAGAAAGAGAAGGGACTGATCGGATGACCTCATTCAGGTGACAGTCAACTGAAAAGCTACAGCACTGTTTATTGTGTTTAATTGTTTTCATCCAATCTGAATGCTTTTTATCTCCATTTTTTCATTTGCTCATGCTCCCTCTCCCTACTATCCTGTACTCAGTTGCTTCCCACAGTTATATTACCCACAGAACTCTGCACACATAGGGCTGCCATGAGCTGGAATCGATTCAATGACCATTAAGAACAGTAAGTTTCCACAAGTATCCCCAATGCATGTTCCCATGGAAGACAAAAGAGTAGGAAAAATTGGACAGGCAAGGCCATCTCTCTTAGCCTCGGTGTTTTCTTCTTCTGTAAACGAAGCTAACCGTGCTCACCCCAGAGTTGGGGGAGACTCAGCTGAGACAAGGTATGTGGACAGCCTGCCATAGCACGTCATCAATGTTTCTCTTCCCTCTGCCCCTAGAAGACTCAAAGCTTCTCAACAGTCCTATCTTGTGACCCCACGTCCCTTCCCTGAGGAAGTAGGTAAAGGAGAAAATGTCCTGAGGTAGGTCAGAAAGGGGAGTTGAAGCAGAGATTGAGGGAGAGATCTGCCCTTTTGTCATCTAGAACAGGTGCTTCCAGTAGAGACCGCACCCATTTACGTGGCCCGTGAGAACATCCCTAGGTGCTGTGTCTCAGCTCCACTCAGAACTTGGGTGATGTGTGCCATTCGTGCTAATCACCTTTTTAAAACAAT
>NW_022111372.1:71645147-71646372 GCF_000313985.2 Echinops telfairi
CTGTCATCTGGTGGGGGGTGGGGGGGGGGAGTACACCATATCTTGAGCTGAGGCCAGTCCTGCAGTCCTCTCTGTGAACTGAGCTGCTCTGAACAGGAATGTCACTCTCAAGGGTTGGCACACAGGAATGAGGTCAACTCTCTCTCTCCTGTGGAGACATAAACAATACCTTCCCCTTAGGTGGATAAGTGCCCTGGTCCCCCATTGCCGTCTTTTTCCTTCCCCTGCCCCTCTATGGGGCTTAAAGGAATAGGAGTGGGGGCTGGGGGAAGAATGTCTTTCAGCACAGGTGCTCTCTGCAACTTTTTTTCTTTTGTTGCATCATTTGGTTTGGTCTGGCTCATTCAAGAGTAGCTGATCCTCAGCCCAGGAACTGTTTGTTCTGAGCATTGTCCCTATGGCTGCTCTGCTGGCTGAACTTAGCTCAGTGGACCCATGTTGTGCTTGTCCTTTTGTGCTTGGCTAACTACACTCAGCATCATATCCTCCAACTGTTTCCATGAGGTGCTTTATCTTTTCATCACTATTTTGTAGGGATACATGGCGATCCAGTATGTGTATATACTCCTGTATAAGCCGAGGTTTTCATCACATTTTTATGCAGTTTTGTGTTAAAATTAGGTGCATCGGCTTATACTTCAGTATATACAATACCAATATTTTTAAATCCATTCTTCTATTGATGGAAATTTAGGGGCTTCCAATTCTTTGTGATTGTGAACTATGCAGTGATGAACAATGAAGTGCATGGCCTGTTTCTGATTTCTTCTGGGTATATGCCCAGTAGTGGAATTGCTGGGACATAAGGTGTGTTAGTCTGGATAGACCAGAGAAACAAATCCATAGAAACTCATATGGGTATAAGAAATCATTTTATATAAAGGTTAATTGTACATTAAGAAAGCATTCCAAATTTATAGAGGTCTAGATAAAGACACATACATATGCAAATATATTTTTATATGAGGATGGGGAAATAGATCTATGTGCATATATTTAGAAGTTTAGTATTAAGGTAGCAGAAGGACATTGAGCCTCCCAAATATATTTTTATATGAGGATGGGGAAATAGATCTATGTGCATATATTTAGAAGTTTAGTATTAAGGTAGCAGAAGGACATTGAGCCTCCACTCAAGTACTCGCTCAATGCAAGAATACTTTCTTCTATTAAATTGGCATTCTATGATGCTCACCTTCCCGACACAACCGCTGAAGACAAAGTG
>NW_022111372.1:71647399-71654173 GCF_000313985.2 Echinops telfairi
TGTATGGATTGTGATAAGAGTTGTATGAGCCCCTAATAAAATGATTTTTTTTTAAAAGAAAGAAATCATTCCAACCCAGTCCAGTCCAAGTCCATAAGTACCATATTAACCCATATATCCGATACCAATCTATAAAGTCCTGTTCAGACTCACGAAACACATGCAATGATGCTGAAAGCAGGAGGATCACAGGCAAGTGGGTAGAAAGTCTTTGAATCCAGTGGCATAAGCATCTCAGCACTGTCAGGGGTCGCTACGTGGCTTCTCTAGCTTCAGAGGTTTGGCTGCATCAGGGTAGGTCCATGTGGCTTCTCCAGCTCCAGGCACTAGTGTAGTTCCATGTGTCTTGTCAGCTGCAATGTCTCCCAAGGAATGAGCAGAAAGAGAGAAGTATCTCCCAACTCCAAGGAGGAGAATACAGGATTTTCCAGAATTCTCAGGAGAAGGTCATGCCCACACAGATGCCTCATTGGTTTTGATCTGATTGACAGGCTAGACTCCACCCCTACACTCTTAATCCTCAAATTGACAAATGATTCTATAACTACGACATAAGGTAACTCAATTTCCATCTGTTTTAGGTATCGCCAAATCTCTTTCCATAGTGGCTGTACGTATCTAAGAGACCGCCACTAGTGAATGAGAGTTCCTATCTCACCACACCCCCTGCAACATTTCTTGCTTTCTGATTTTTTTAAATTGGGCTTTCTTTGTGGGTTGTTGGGTGGTATCTCATAGTTGTTTTAATTTGCATTTCCCGGATGGCTAATGCTTGGGAACATTTTCTTATATGTTTAATGGTCATTGGGGTTCTTTCCTGTGAATCTTCTTTCTGTTCAGGTCTTTTGCCCACCTCCTCAATGGGAAATTCATTTTTCTCTGATTGTCAGCTTGCAGGATTCTGTACATTTTAGTGATAAGCCCTTTGTGTGATATGCCCTTGCTATGTATCTTTTCCCAGTGTGTGCGCTCTTATTATTCATTGGTGATGTCTTTGAATGCACAGAAGTGTTTTATCTTTACTATGTCCCACTCATCTAGTTTATCTTCCTCTTAGTGTGTATCCTTTTGTATTTCTGACAGCCCATGTATTTCCTTTGCTAAGGTTCTTAGCTTTGTCTCAATCTTCTCATTAGTAATGCTGATAGTTTGGGGTTTACCTCAAAGTCTGTGATCCACCTTGTGTATGGAGAGAGGTCAGGATCTAGCTTCATTTTCCTGTGGGTAATTTCCAGTTTTTCCAGCACTATTTGTTAAAGAGGGCATCTGCTTCCCATTTGATATTTTGGGGCCCCTTATTAAAGATCAGTTGTCTGTTGGCTACTGATTTTATTTCTGGATTTTCTGTCCTATCCATTGGTCCATGTATCTGTCATTATACCAGAACCGTGTTGTTTTAACAACAGTGGCTGCGTAATACGCTTTAAAGTCAGGTAGTGTAAGTCCTCCCACTTGATCCTTCTTCTTGGGGAGTTCTTTACCAATTCTGGGCTTCTTCCCATTCCATGTAAAGTTGACAGTCAATTTTTTCATTTCTTTGAAATAAGATACTGTTTGAATCTGAACTGCATTAGAGTTGACATCTTTACAATATTGAATCTTCTGATTCACAAGCATGGTATAGTCTTCTATTTGTGAAGGTCCCTTTTGGTTTCATGTAATAATGTTCTGCAGTTTTCCTCATACAGATCTTTTGGAGGGCAGGGGGGTTGGTTAGGTATATCCTAGATATCTCAATTAATGCTTGGCAATTATGAAGGGTTGCAGGGAGGAGAGGAGCCAGTCAGGTTGGGGTTCTCAATATATAATGATTCTATAACTACCACATAAAGTAACTCAATTTCCAGCTGTTTCTTTGTGAATTGTTAGGTGGTATCTCAACATTTCTTGCTTTCTGATTTTTTTTCCTTACTCCCATCCATTGTATATAGCAATCCAATTGACTTCTGCTTGTTGATCTTGTATCCTGCCACTCTGCCATATTCCTCTATCGATTCCAGCACTCCTATTGTGGAGCCTCTGGGGTTCTCAATATATAAAATCATCATCTTCAAATAACAATAGTTTTACTACTTCTTTCCCCAGATGAATACCTTTGATGTCCTTCTGTTGCTTTATGTTATTAGTTAGGTCCTCCAAGATGATGTTGAATAAAAGTGAAGACAAGGGGCATCCTTGTCTGGTTCCCTTTTTCAATGGGAATGTTTTCATCTTTTCTCTATTGATTATAATGCTGGCTGCTGGTTTTTCATATATGTCTTGTATTAAATTGAGGTCATGTCCTTCCATTAATGTGGTCAAATGCAGCACAGGTCAGCACACAAGGGCCGCGAGGGGTGGGGGGAAGGGGGTCTGCTCAAGGACATGGGCGGAGACTGTGTGCAGGTGCCAGTCAAGAGCAGCAGCTCCAGGAGTGCAAGGGAGGCCCTGGGAGGCTGAGAGGGGGCAGGAAAAGCAGCCTAACTGGTTGTTCTGCTTTCTCTGTAGGCAAGAATCTGGGTGGGAAATCTAAATCGCCTCAAAATGCCCTGATCTAAGTCCAAGTTCTAAGTTCCCTGCATTTGCCTGCTTAAGTAGGGAGGCGTGTTTCAGCCAGCACTGGAGAGGGAATTACGATGGCATGGGGGGAAGGGGACCTCAGCACAGTTGCACTGTTTTCCCACGGGCAAGAATCTGGTGGGAAGTTGAAATCACTCCCAAGGTGGCCCGTGTCTGAGTCTGACTTCTAAATTCCCTAAGTTTGCCTGCTTTGGTAAGGGGCAGATCTTCAGCCAGTGCTGGAGAGGGGATTTTAATGGCACAGGGAACAGGAGACCTCCACTCCGTTCAGCTGTGTCCTCTGTACATAAGAATCAGAATGCAGTCTTAGCTGAATCCTGCAGTGCAAAAAATCTAGGCCCTGTGTCTAAGTCCCGCTACTTGGCCTCCTTACCAGTTGTTCTCTGTTTCACACGAAAAGGTCTACGTAGCATATTCTCCTTCAGCGCCATCTTCCTGGAAGTCCTAGTATTCAATGTATAAGAAGTCTGTAGACTCTTGCTTCCTCATCATTCCCCAAACATTATACAGTTATTGCCACATGAGTTGACTTCCATGAGTGATCCAGACAAAAACTTAATCAGGCTTACAGATGCAAACTTAGAAAGATGTATGAATCTTTTCCCATAGACTATTGTGCACATTGTACGGTCTTGGTGCTCTTAACTGTAGATGTCATGCTTTCTAGTCTTACAGAGCTTGTACTTACACTGGAGCTATTGTTGGTATTGCCATTGAGTTGGCTCTGATTTATGGCCACTTTAGGTATAACAGGTATAACAGGTATATTCATGAATGTTGGTATAGTTGAACCCACTGTTGTGGCTATTGTGTCAATCCACATACATTAGTAGAGTAATTACTAATGGACACTTGCATCTGCTTCTTCTCATTTTGTGTTATTCCAAATCAACAAATGAGGTTCCAAAGACTTTATTCCACCCCTATCATAATTCTACTTTAAGAAATCAATTCTTCTAAAGCAGTGGTTCTCAACCTTCCTAATGCCTCGCCCCTTTAATATAGTTCCTCATGTGTGGTGACCCCGAACCATAAAATTATTTTCGTTTCTACTTCATCACTGTCATTTTGATACTGTTATGAATCGAGTGACCCCTGTGAAAGGGTCCTTCAACCCCCAAAGGGGTCGTGACCCACAGGTTGAGAACCACTGTTCTAGAGTCATTTTTTGGTTCCTTTTGATCTGGGGAGCTCAGTTTCTAGCATGAAACTGGGCGATACTTTGTTGTTAAACATAAAGTATTCATTGGCTAATTGTTGCAAACAGACCATCAGTCTTTCTTTCTAGTACGTTTTAGGATAAAGTTTCACTAAGACTTGTTCACCATTTGTAGCCCTGCTGGTATGTGAAATACTTAAGACATAACTTCCAAGATTATAGCAACACTGAAGCAAACACAATCTGACAAACTGACAGAGGGCCCCTTGTATTAGTAAAGGATAATTACAGTTAAAATTCCAGAGAAAACTAACCTTAATATTGAAATTAAAAGTATAAAGCTTCTAATCAGACTTGGATTATCTTTTCAAAGAATTGAAATGTCAAACCCATGAAATATTTTTTAAATAACTAACATTTTGAGTGGAGCATATCATAGCAAGTTCTTAGTGCCTGATTCATTTGAAATTTGCTTTATACAATGTTTGCATGACTCATCACTATGTTTCTAAGTAAAATAACCTAGACTTTTAATGATTTCCTATCATTCGATTTCTATTTTGACAATGACTTCAGGATTTCACTTAAACTGTAGAAAGACATGGGAGAAGGTAAGTGCCAGACAAATAATGAGAAAAATCAAATAAATAGTCTAAAAATGACATTTTAATCCCATTATTAAGACAACTTCACTAGGCAACCAGGTGAATGAAGGGACACATAAACAAGTTTAATTTTGGCTGGGCATGAAAAGATGGGAGCTCTAACAGTAAAAACAAAAAGCGAATGTGTCACCTTGGCAAATAAAGGTACCTTCAATCACCTCATATGTGTGCAAAATCTGAACAAGGAAAGTTGGGAAAGAAATTTTGTATTTGATTTGTGGTGTTTGTTGGCAAAGACTATTGAATAAGCCATGGGCTACCAGAAGAACACATCTGTATAGAAAGAATGTTCCTGAGAAGCAAAAATGACAAGACTTCATTTTTCCACGTTAGTCATATTATCAGGAGGGAGAAGGACATCATGCTTGACAAAATATATCATTGTTAGTTCTCATTCACTTTGTTCCAACTCATAGACCCTTATGTAAAATAGAACAAAGCACTGCCTCGTCCTACAGCATCCGCACAATCATTGTTATGTTTGGTTTGGGTCCAATTTTTATAGCTTCTGTTTGAGCCCATTTTGCAGCTTCTCATTGAAGATCTACCTCCTTTTCACTAACCCTCTCTTAGAACAAACACGACTCCCTTTTCCAGAGACTGGACCCTTCTGATGATATGTCCAAAGTGCAAGATGATGCATCTCGCAATCCTCTCTTCTAAGGAGCATTCTGGCTGTACTTTCTCTGAGACAGATTGGTTTGTTCTTCTGAAAGTCCATGGTACTTTCGATATTCTTTTCCCACACCATAATTCAAATACATCAATCCTTCGCTGGCCTTCCTTATTCCAGCTGGTAATGTAGAGAATCAGCCCAAAAGAAGAAGATCCTGAATGAGATGGATTGACAGATGCAGTGATTGCCATAAGTGGCTCAAATAGCAAAAAGTGTGAGGATGTCCAGGCAGTGTTCTGTTATGTTAGATCTAGGGTAGCTATGAGGTGGAACTTCCTAAATGACATCTAACAATAATGATGAGCAAGAAACAACTGAAATGCTCATGAGCAAAGGTAAAGTGTGGGCTGAAAGGATAGTTTAGAGACATTGTCATCGAGGCAAGAGGAGTCCCCATGCCAATTCATAGGTCTTACCTATCAGTCTCCATAGAGTAATCATGAGAAAGAATAGAGCAGGGAAGAAGACCTGAGAGACCTTCTTCAGTGGTGCAGGAGTGCTGAGCCTGACAAGGTTTAAAAGAGGAGTTGGAGAATTGGGAGAAGCCCATCCATATCCTGGCCTTATATGAATATAAAATGGTGATCAGTTGTCCATGAAAGATAAGCATGAAATCCACCCAATCTTGATAAAGTACTCTGATGTGAAGCAAAAATCATCTGCTCCTGAAGAAGAGGTAAGAAACTCACTTGTGTCCTGGACCTGGCCACACTCTGACACAGACAAAAGCTGCTAGAAGAGACACAGAAAACACACTCACACTCAAGCTCTCCCACTCAGGCAAAGTGGGGTCTGCAAATCTACCTGGGCTAGATCCTGACTTGAGCCAGAGCCAGAGGCTGCCGCCAACTGAAGAACAGGATTCCTGAGACAGGCCAGCCCCGGAGGCGCAAATGCACAGAGATGGAAGCAGAGCAGAAAATTCAAGAAATTCCCATTTCCTACAAATAATAAGGTTGTGAAAAAAAGAGGTAATAGGAAAACAAGGATAATAGGAAAATATTTTATACAAAATAGAGATAAAACAAAAATTTGTAGGATCCAGCTGAACTGGTGCATAAAGAGAATCATATAGCATTAAATGCTCATATTTTAAAAGAAGGAAGATTGACTAATACCTAAGTTTTACCTTACAAAATTAGAAAATACAAAGCAAATTCAACGCACAGTAAATAGAAGACAAAATAATATGAGTAAATTATTGAAATAGAAAACAAAAATAATAAAATCAAAGAAATCAAAACTTTATACATTGAAAAGAGCAATAAAATTAATAAACTTCTGCATATACTGCTGATCAAGAGATAAGGACAAATGATTCAAATTATGAATATTAGGAGTGAAAGAATAAATATAATCATAGATTTATGACATTTAAAAAGATAAGGGAATATTATGAATAACTTTATGATGGTAAATTTGATGGCTTAGATGAAATAGACAATTTTTTTAGAAACTACAGTTACTAAAACTCACTCAAAAAGAAAGTGCTAACCTGAATAGCCTTATATTAATGAACGAGATTGAATTCATAGTTATAAATCTGCCCACAAAGGAAACTGTAGATACAAAAAGAGAATGCTAGAGAATTCTACCAAATATTTTAACAATTTTGCCCCAACTATTCCAGAGAGTTAGAGAAGGAACATTTCACAGCTCATTTCATGAAGCCATAATTATCCTGATTTTAGAACTAGATAACAATATTATTTTTT
>NW_022111372.1:71654712-71656459 GCF_000313985.2 Echinops telfairi
TGTGATCATATTGAGGATCATCCGACTGATCTACTTAGGAAAAGGAAATCTAATTTCACTGACAAGAACGTGAAGGAGGTTAATCCTTCTCCAAGTCAGTTGGCTGCTTACATAAACAGAACAGTCGGACTGTGAAGAGCCCAGAAAAACTACTTAAGCTATGACATAAAAAAGTTCATCTTCTTTCCCAAATTCTAGTTACAGAAAGAAAGCGTCAGCCAGAGGTGGGGGCTGTGTCATAGGAAATAAAGAAAATGAACTGCCTTGTCCTGGGCATCTACCTGACAAACGACCCCATGGTAGTTGAACATAGTTGATGAACTCCACGGATTCTGGTTCTCCCCAGACAGAAGGCTCATAGTGAAAAGACAGTGACTTTATTTCTGAGGTTTCTCAGGACCATGAAACAATGGCACAGTTTGTTCAGTGGAAATTTGAGGTTGAATGTCACTATGCATTCATAATCTTCTGGAGGAAGAGACGTAGAAGTGAATGTTGAGCCTATGTGGTGAGATTAGAAGATCTTGGGGTTGTGGTGCATTCTCTTCCTGTGCTCACCAAAGTTTGCAGGAGAAGAACAAGACAGCTCATTTGGCTGCTGTTGCCTCTAGTAAACTCACTACTTAAAAGCAAATTTGATTTGTTGCCTCTAGTAAACTCACTACTTAAAAGCAAATTTGATAAATATGTAATAATTGGTTTAAACTGGCTTCAAGTAGTCATAAAAAGGTGGTGGTCAGAATTATTATCCAAAATCAAACTTTTAAATGATGGAAATATTCAGATTTTCAAAAAACAACTAAATGAATTGTGGGAACAGGAAAACATCTTACTTTGGTTCCAGGATACACTGGTAACATAGTTAAGGATGTAGATGCTTATTTCTTACAATTGCATTGAGAAGTTTCATTTACTAAAGAATAGTTGGTTGTTCAAAACATCCCTGAACATTCCAGAAAAATATTGCCTCTGAAAACTTTGAACTGTGGAAGAAATCGAAAACATTCTTCTTTCTTAAAATCACACAATTAAGCCACTAATGAAATCCTAACTATCTACTTCTCACTGAAGTGGAAATATATACCAAAGGAGCAGCTTCAACTTCAATACAGGGGACGTGCATTCTGAAAATTTTCGGCAGTTGCTGTATTTGGGATTTATATGCTTAAGAACTACTGGATCGTCATGCTCTCCTATAGGTTGCATAATATAATCTATACTCTGAAAAATGACACAGGACTTATTACTAGGAACCACAAAGACCAATCATCACGATTTCCTTTTATGACTGTGTTTTACAAGAAAACACTTAAGGGGAGAAGAGAGACCCCCACACCACAGGGTGATTCCCAAGGAACAGAAAGGAGAGCAGAAGAGAGAGAGAGGATCTTCCCTCCAAGCTGACAGACAAAGGAAGCCTTCCCCTAGCTACTGCTGTGAACTCGGACTTCTCACCTTAGAAAAAGAAACAGAGAGAAAACACTTCTGTGCGCACAGCTATTTTCTCAGGTTGGAAGAAGAAACTTACAACATCAAAGCAAGTAATCAATATTAAATTGCTTTCATTCACACTGAGATACTATCTATGCAAAATGCCATAATTATTAATAAGCCAATGTGTAGAAAGATCTGGGGTTTTTTTCAGATCTTTTTTTAAATGAAAACCACTGTGTTAGACGTCAGACAGTGCAAGATATGACAAAACAATAATTTATAAATTATCTAGTGTCCATAAGGGAGAGGGGAG
>NW_022111372.1:71665150-71673717 GCF_000313985.2 Echinops telfairi
GAAATGTTTTGAGAATGATGAGGGCAATGAATGTACAAATGTGCTTTACACAATTGAAGTGTGTATGGATTGTGATGAGTTGTATGAGCCCCTATTAAAATGATTTTTAAAAAAAGAATAGACCAGTTGTGAACATGGCCACTGACTATCTCAAATCTCACCATTTACAAACTCAGAAAGTTACTGAGATTTACTTTCTCCCATATCAAACTCAAAACTCCTACAAAGGGTTCTAGGTGGTCAATCCGGGTCAGGTATTCATCACTAAACTCATCAATTGTGGCCATAAGGTTGGGTATTATCAGTGGTTAGATTAGATTAGGCACCTATTTCTAAGCCAAACACCATACAGTGAAGAGATTTCTCAGAAGATAGAAGCTACCACTCTAGTCACATGACTACAGTAGAAGGAGTACCACCTAGAAAAGTCAGGAAAGATAAATTATCATATGGGCTAAAAATAAATAGAGGATTATTATGGGGTTTAGGAACATCAGGATCATTAGATAAAGGCATGGTGTCTAGTCTTAAGAAGTCTTTCTGGAGAAATAGTGTCAGTTATAAAATCTTTCCCTCCCTTGTCTACAAATATGTTTTTATAAAATATAGCTTCAAATCAACTATATTTAATGCATTATTTGGGTAAACCCTTTATTAAATTGCTTTCTAACAAATGTTTTAAATTTTATTTTAACAGCCACCCGCTTTCAGCCCCTGGAGAGAGTCATACATAAACTCACAGCAGACACTATACTGATAAGAAACTAACCTTTGTTGGGTTTGGCCACTAGGAACTTGAGGTTGTTTGTTACTGCAGCATAACCTAGACCAACATGACAAACAAAGGCCTTTTGGATGTCCAGCGTGACCAACAGAGGATCCCACTTAGAACCGCCCTGCTAGAGTGTCTGTCCTTGTTCCAATTCTTCACTTCCTGCTTCCCATCAAAAGGGAAGTCCAGTGACACAGTGGGTTTCTCAGTGGACACCTAACTATAGGACAACTGTCTAAAACCACCTGATGCACTGCAGAGGGAGGAAGAGGCCTTCTGACACTCGTAGAAACTGACAGGAGCAGCTCTACACTCTCCTATAGGGTCAATGTCCTATAGGGTCACTATGAATTGGAATATACTCAATGGCAGTGAGTTGGTTTTTTTTTTCATTTTCTCCATCAAAACACACTTCTCCTGTAACCCATGCGTTAGTGATACTGAATCTGTATACTAATTCCGGCTGACATATTAATAACCACAGAAGTATAAAAGAGCCATCCTTTCAGAAAAGACATTTATATTTTAACTTGAGCCAAACAGCAGAATGTCTTATTGCAAAAAATGAAATTCAATACCATGGCAATCCAAAGAGAAATTTGCAGCCTGTAAAATATTTTCTGACTGTAGTATAAAAAGTAACTCATGACATATTTTATACTTCATAAAGAACTCATATTCAATAGCTCAAGGGTAGCTATGATCATTTAAGTGAGGAACAGAGGCTTGGAGTTAGGTGCTGATGAGTCAGCTCCAGCTTACAGTCCAACCAAATGAAACGCTGCCTGTCCTCGCGCCATCCGCACATTTATTTTTATGTTTGAGACCATCGCTGCAACCACAGTGTCAATCAAGCTTGTCAACGGTCTTCCTCTTTTCACTTCCCTCCTACTTTACCAAGCATGATGTTCTTTTACAGCAGCGGTTCTCAACCTGGGGGTCGCAACCCCTTTGGGGGTCAAGCGACCCTTTCAGAGAGGTGGCCTGATTCATAACAGTAGCAAAATTACAGTGATGAAGTATCAACGGAAATAATTTTGTGGTTTGGGGTCACTAGGACATGAGGAACTGTATTAAAGGAAGGTTGAGAACCACTGTTTTACAGAGACTTGTCTCTACCATATGTCCAAAGTACATGACCACAGTCTTGCCCTCCTCAGATCTAAAGACGCTTCTGGTTATACTTCCAAGACAGATGTGTTTGTTTTTCTGTCAGTCCACGGTACTTTCAATACTCTTTGCCAACACTGTGATTGAAATGTTTCAATTCTTCTCAATGTTTCCTTATTTATAGTCTAATTTCCACCTGCTTGGGGCAGGTGCACCTTATTCCCCAAATGGCACCTTTGTAGAGAGCTTGGAAAGCAGAGTGGCTTTATGTGCTCTATATCCCTTGATTTCTTAACTGCTGCTTCCATGTGCTTTGATTGTGCATTCAAATAAAATGAAATCCTGGGCAGTTTAAATCTTAATTGGAGCTTAGAAAATTTAATTTAGCTGCTCAAGTTTACATGGCTAATAGGTAACAGAACTTTTTAATCAAGATCATCTGACTCCAAATATATCCATTCAATAAATATCTCTAAGCGACCTACTATATACCAGACACTTTTCTAGGCATTTGAACACACAGCAGGAAATAAAAGAGAGAGAGAGGGGAAGGAAGGGAGGGAGGGAGGAAGGAAAAACACCTTACCTTTATAGAACTTACATCCTAGAAACTAGAGCCAAGCAATAAATAAACAATTTCATTTTATGTCAGTTGGTAATAAGTATAATAGGAAAAAAAACAGTGTAAGTGATATATAGGCGATAATGGAAGTGTTATTTTATAGAGTGGTCCTAGTAGACTTTCCTGAAAAAAACACATTTCAGTAGAGACCTGAAAGAAGAAATGGATTCCTCCCATGACTACCCAAGGGATCGACATCCCAGACAGAACTGGCAGCAACTATAAAGGCCTTGGAACAAGAGTGTGTTGATGTTTTTCAGAATTAGTAAGAGGAGCTGAAGAAAGCATACATGAAGAATGCAAAAGGGTACTTAAAAGACACAAAAGAAAGAAAAGGTCAAAGTGGATATCAGAAGAGATTCTGAACATGTTAATCATAGAGTAGCTAAGGCTCATCAGGAAAATGATGAAATCAAAGAGCTGAACAGAAAAATTTAAAGGGCAGCTCAAAAATATAAAGTAAAATATTATAATAAGATGTATATAAACCTGGAGTTAGAAAACCGAAAAGGAAGAACATTTTATTCAAATCTTAAATTGAAAGAACTCAAGAAAAAATCCAAGCCTCAAGTTGCAATCTTGAAAGATTCTATGGGTAAAACATTGAATGATCTAGGAAGCATCAGAAGAAGATGGAACAAATATACAGAGTCACTGTACCACAAAGAACTAGTCAACATTCAATATTCAGGAGGTAGCGCATGAGCAAGAGCCAACAGTGCGGAAGAAGAAGTTCTAGCTACACTGAAAGCATTAGCTAAGAAAAGCTTCCAGGACTCGATGGAATGCCAATTGAAATGTTTAACAAGCTGAGGAAGCACTCACGCGGCGTCTATGCCAGAAAATTTTGACTAGGCCAACAGGCTGGACGAGAGCCGTATGTGTACCTATTCCAAAGAAAGGTGACCCACACGAATTTTTTAATTATAGAACAAGGTGATATCACATGTCAGTAAAATTGTTCTTAAGATCATCCAATAACAGTTGCAGCAGTGCATTGGCAGGGAGGTTCAGGCCAAATTCAGAAGAGGATGTGGAACAAGGGATGTGGAACATTGCTGATGTCAGATGGATCTTGGCTGAAAGCAGAGAACACTGGAAAGATGTTTACTAGTGTCTCATTGACTGCGCAAAGACATTCAACTGTATGGACCATAATAAACCATGTATAAACGTTAGAAGAAATGGAAGTCCAGAATACTTCGTTGTGCTTGTGCAACCTGTATGTGGATGAAAAGGCAGTTGTGTGAACCTTACAAGGGCGTTATTGCATGGTCTAAACTCAAGAAAGGTGTGAGTTGGGGCTGCATGTACAATGACCTGGTGCGGTGACCCGCACCTGTGGAGGGTTTACACAGGCAGAGGTGGAGTGGGATTACTAAGAAAGACAAACAACAGGGTGAGGAGGACTGGTGCAAATGCAGCAACCAGCAAATTTATTTTTTATCCAGCAGATATATATATATACCATCAGTATCAGGAAGCAGGGTACGGTAAACCTACGTGTTTAGTCAAGCCGACTAAGATGTTCCGTTACTTTTCTAATCTAAGAATGACTAAAGAACATTCTGTAGCAAAAAATGTTCCTTTCTTATCTAACAGAACGCTCTACACGGGCTGTTCTATACAAAACAAACTCAATAGGCTTGATATGATCTCCTTAACTATTCATATGCCAGAGGTAATGAAGGGTAGAGTTCAGGGCTGTGCCGTGTCCTCTCCATCGCTCAGACTTTGCCTGTAAAGCGACGGTCCCCAACAACCTGGCAATCTTGTTTCTATGGATAAACCCAAAATAAATGCACACACACGTTCTCATCAAAAGACAAGTAAAAAACTGATAACAGCAGTATAATTTGTTATAACAAAGAAGTTGAAATCAGACTTATGGAAAGATGACAACCCAGGCAGATGCACTACTCAGACCTGCTCCTGAAAGGACATGAAAGAGGGGATTCACTGGAGGCTTAAAACGTGTGTGGACCTGAAAGATGGGTTTGGACTTCCACTGCTATCCACAGCTTTCTGCAGACCTGGTGTTCACAACTTATGCTCTGATATCATTCCCTTCTTTGGATTCAGGTTATATTATTTTTTTAATAAATCATTTTATTGGGGGCTCATACAACTCATCACAATCCATCCATTGTGTCAAGCACATTTGTACATTTGTTGCCATCAGCATTATTAAAACATTTGATTTCTACTTGAGCTCTTGGTATCAGCTCCTCATTTTTCCCCTTCCCTCCCTGACCACCCCTCCCTCCCTCACCCTTGATAAGTTATAAATTATTTTTTCATGCCTTACACTGCCCAAAGTTTCCCTTTACCCACTTTTCTGTTGTCCGTCCCCCAGGGAGGGGGTTATATGTAGATCCTTGTGATTGGCTCCCCCTTTCTCCCCCACCTTCCCCTTACTGTCCTGGTATCTCTACTTTCATTATTGGTCCTGATGGGTTTATCTGTCCTAGATTCCCTGTGTTTCCAGCTCTGATCTGTACCAGTGTACATCCTCTGGTCTAGCTAGATTTGGGATCATGATAGTGAGGGGGATGTCCAGTTGCCGACAGATGGGCTTTGGGTCTCCACTCCGCACTCCCCCTCATTCACAATTATATGATTTTTTTTAATTCTTTGATGCCTGATACTCAAGTTATATTAGTCACAGTCACTGGATCTCACAGGCTGATGTGCTTCTTCCATGTGGATTTAGTTGATGCCTCACTCAGATGGCTACTTGTTTGAAGGCAAGCCTTTAAGATTCCACATGCTATTCTTTCTGTTAGTCAGACACCATCTAGTTTCTTCACCACACTTAACAATAGCACCCATATCTTTAGTGATCTCTTCTTGGGGGCAAGTATCAAGTAGGGTCATATCATAAGAAATAATTGTTCTTAGATTTGGGTTACAATTAAGTGTAAGCCCGAGATCCATTTATATATCCATGGTTTTATATGTCTCTGGTTCTCTTGTTTTTTGTTTGTCTGTTTTTTTGTATCCCAACTGGCAAAAGATAGCAAACATGCCCACACTGCTCAGCCATGCCCATACCTCACATAGCCTCACATACTGGTTGAGAGCCACCATCCACTAACTACCACCTGATCGGTGATAGACAGATGGCCTAGGACAATGATTGTGAGGGTGACTCGGGACCGGGCAGTGTTTCATTCAGTGATAGAGTCTCTTTGAGTTGGAGGCAAGTTGATAGCACCTAACAATGTCTACAATGTGCTTCAAATGATTTCACACAAAAGTATTTTAAATGATCCATGGAAGTGGGGGCAAATTTTGGCAAGGACATGGATAAACTTGGAGGACAATAGGCTAAGTGAAATTAGTCAACCATAAAAGCACAAATATTGTATGAGACCACCATTGCAAAAAGACAAGGAAAGGTTTTCACACAAAAGGAAGCATACTTTAACGGTGACCCAGGGAGGGAGGAAAGAAAGGACCAATTGCTAACTAGAAAGCAGACACAGAATTAACTTGAGTGGAGACAAAGGCAATATACATTAAGAGGAAGGTCAGCAAAAAGTGGTGGAGGCAGGAGGAGACACGTGGTGGAGTGCAAGAGTTAAACACAACAGAGGTAAATACTCATATACACAATTCTGTATAAATGGCAAGACATTAGTAGATGCACAGACAGACAAGCAGGCTGAACAGGTGTAGAAGGGAGAGTAGAACTATGCCCATGAATATATATAGGCTAGACGAAGGCTATTTCTACATGTGTATTTACCTGTGCTGCAAATATACTGATCAAAGTGGCAGCACATATAGTGAGGAAAGTTATGGAAACTTTTATAACATAACTAAATACCTTGAAAGATGGGTGAATCAATGGAGCTGGGAATTCAGGATCATACTTTATGGA
The DNA here is from genome assembly GCF_000313985.2 of Echinops telfairi. NCBI lineage: Eukaryota > Metazoa > Chordata > Mammalia > Afrosoricida > Tenrecidae > Echinops > Echinops telfairi. Next base: position 71,671,541 of record NW_022111372.1, read on the forward strand.
AACACCAAGGTCAATTGCCAAAGTATAGTCCACAAAGACAATGTTCTACTTTGGTGAATATCGACTGGGGTCTTAAAGCTAGTGAACAGTCATCTAAGCTGCTATTCAATTGTCCATGCGACAGCTCCTATATATTTCCCTTTGTGCCTTTTACTGTAATCCCCACAAAGTAGCCTCACTTATCCTACTTCCTCCCTGTGTTTCCTGTTTCAATCCCCCCTCCTTTCCTAACCCCTCTGAACTTTGTCCTTGGGCAAAACTGCCCTTTGATCTTAGATGGATGATTACTCTATGCTTTTCTACTTTCTCGTGTTCTTGTTCCCCTTATAGACATGTCTATTTTGGGGCTGAGCAGAAAATTCCAAAGGGCAACTCAAGAAGACAAGGCCAAATATTATAATGAAGTGTACAAAGACCTCGAATTAGAAAACCAAAAGAGAAGAGCACACTCAGCATATCTGAAACTGAAAGAACTCAAGAAAAAATGTAAGCCTCAAGTTGAAATCTTGAAAGATTCTATGGGTCAAATGTGAAATGATGCTGGAAGCATCAGGAGAAGATGGAAAGAATATACAGTCACTGTACCAAAAAGAACTAGTCGAAGATCCCCATTTCAAGAGGTAGCATGTGAACAAGAACCAATGGTGTTGAAGGAAGAAGTTTAAACTACACTGGATGCATTAGTGAAAAACAAGGCTGCAGGAACTGATGGGAGACCCACTGAAATGTTTGACCAGACCAAGGAAGCTCTGGAAGCACTCAGCTAGGCCAGGAAATTTGGAAGACAGCTTCTTGGCCAACTGACTAGAAATCCATATTTTTACCCAATTCAAAGAAAGGTGATTCAACATAATGCTCAAAGTATAGAACAGTATAATTGAATTGCACGGAAATAAAATTTTGCTTAAGGCCATCCAACAATTTCAGCAATACATTGACAGGGAACTGCCAGGAGTTCAGGTATGATGCAGAAGAAGACCTAGAACAGAGATATCATTGCTGATGTCAGATGGATCTTGGCTGAAAGCAGATAATGCCAGAAAGCTGTTTACGTATGCTTTATTGACTTTGCAAAGGCATTCCATTATGTGTGGAACATAATACACTGTGGCTAACCTTGAGAGGATCCTAGACCACTTCATTTTGCTCATGAGGAACTTGTACATGGACCAGAGACAGTTGTGCAAACGGGACAAGGCATACTATATGATTTAAAATCAGGAAAGGTATTTGTCAGGATTGTATCCTCTCACAACATTGTTCAATTTGTATGGCGAACAAGTCATCAGAGAAGCTGGATTACATGAAGAAGACGGCGGCATCAGGATTGGAGGAAGACTTATTAACAACCTGCAATAGCCACATGACACAGCCTTGCTAGCTGAGCGTGAGGTGGACTAAACTTGCTGATGAAGATCGAGGATTGTAGCCTTCACTATGGATTAAAATTTAATGCATAGAAGACCAAAATCCCCCCAGCTGGACCAACAGGTAACATCATGATAAATGGAGAAAAGGTTGAAGTTGTCAAGGATTTTATCTTGCTTAGATCCACAATCAAAGCAGCAGTCAAAAGATCGAAAGACGCATTGCATTAGGTAAACCTGCTGCACAAGACCTCTTTAGAGTATTGTGGAACAAAGATGTTACTTTGAGGACTAAGTGCGCCTGACCCAAGCCATGGTATTCTCCATTGCCTCCACTGTGAAAGTTGGATATTGAATAAGGAAGACCATAGAAGAATCTATGCATTTGAAATGTAGTGCTGGAGAAGATTATTGAGTGTACCAGGGAATGCTAAAAAAAGACAAATAAATCTGCGTTGGAAGAAGTACTTGCCAGAGAGCTCCTTAGAAGCAAAGGTGACAAAATTTTATCTTACACATTTTGAACATTATTGTCAGGAGACACCAGTGCCTGGAGGAGGGCATTATGCTTGGTAAAGTGGAGGAGCAGCAGGGGGTGGGGGTGTTGTACATCGATCATTGCCATTGGTTCCCCTTTCTCCCCGCCCCCATTCCTCCTACCCTGATAGTATCACTAATCTCATTATTGGTCCTGAGCGGTTTATCTGTCCTGGGTTCTATGTGTCAAGTAATCTTATCTGCACCAGTGTGCATGCTCTGGTCTAGCCAAATTTGTAAGATAGAAATGGGGTCATGATAATGGGGGGGGGG
>NW_022111372.1:71674006-71689071 GCF_000313985.2 Echinops telfairi
TAAAGAAGTAGAGGAATGTTGTGTGTCTCATTGGTGCTATGCTGCACTCTGGCTGGCTTATCCCTTCCTTGTGACCCTTCTGTGAGGGGATGTCCAATTGTGTACAGAAGAGCTTTGGGTCTCCATTCCGACCCACCTCCTTCACATAAAAATGGTTGTGTGTTTTGGGTCTTCTGATGCCTGATACCTGATCCCATGGACAACTCATGATCACACGGATTGGTGTACTTCTTCCATGTGGGCTTTGTTGCTTTCCTGCTAGCTGGCCACTTTTTAAACTTGAAGACTCCAGACATAACTGGGCACCATCAACTTTCTTCACCACATTAGCTTATGCACCCATTTTGTCTTCAGCAATCATGCCAGAAAGGTGAGCATAACAGAATACCAGGTTATTAGAACAAAGTGTTCTTGCATTGAGGGAGGATTTGAGTAGAGACCCAATGTCCGTCTGCTACCTTAATACTTAACCAATAAATATATGTACTTAACCAATAAATATATGTACACAGGCCTATATCCCTATCATTATATATTAATATATTTACATATGTACATGTCTATATTTATACCTCAATTAGTGTCTTTTGCCTCCTAGTTCTTTCCTCTATTTCCCTTTACTTTCCTCCTGTCCCACTATCATGTTTAACTTTCACCATTATCTTTTAATTCTAGTTTTCCACAAACTTTATGAAGACCTCTAATAGAGAAATCATAAATCTCAACAATAAGAAATCTAACAACCCAATTACAAAAGACCTGAACAGAAACCTTACACAACCTCTACTCAAGTACTCCCTCAACACAAGAATATTTTGTTCTAATAATCCAGCATTCTGAGAGGCTCACCTTTCAGACATGATTGCTGAAGACAAAACAGGTACATAAGCAAATGTGGTAAAGAAAGTCGATGGTGCTTGGCTATCAAAAGATATAGCATCTGGGGTCCTAAAGGCTTGAAGTAAACCAGCATCCATCTAGCTGAGAAGCAACAAAGTCCACATGGAAGAAGCACACCAGCCTGTGTCATCATGAGTTGTCAATGGGATCAGGTATCAGGCATCAAAGACCCAGAACAAAAAAATCATGTCGTTATGAATGGGGCGGGGAAGGTGGGGAGTGCAGAGTGGAGACCCAAAGCCAATTTGTAGGCAATTGGACATCGTTTCAGGGAGGAGACATGCCATCCAGGATGCAGTATAGCACCAATGAAACATACAGCTTTCCTTTAGTTCTTTAATGCTTCCTTCCTCCCACTATCCTGACCCAATTCTACCTTACAAATCCAGTTAGACCAGAGCATGTACATGGGTACAGATAAGAGCTGAAAACACAGGGATTCCAGGACAGATAAACCCCTCAGGACCAATATTGGGAGTAGCCATACCAGGAGGGGAATGGGAAGGTGAGGAGTGAAAGGGGGAACCAATCACAATGATCTACATATAACCCCTTCCCAGGGGGATGAACAACAGAAAAGTGGGTAAAGGGAGACATAGGTCAGTGTAAGACATGAAAACAGTAATAATTTATAAAGTATCGATGGTTCATGAGGAAGGGAGGGTGGAGGGGAGGCAAAAAATGAGGACCTGATACCAAGGGCTCAAGTAGAAAGAAAATGTTTTGAGAATGATAATGCAACAAATATACAAATGTGCTTGACACAATGAATGTATGTATGGATTGCGATAAGAGTTGTTTGAGCCCCCAATAAAATGAATTATTAAAAAAAAAAAGAATAAAGGAAACCTTACCCAAGAAGATACATAGCTGCAAAACAAGCATTTGGAAAACTATTCCATATCGTATGCCACAACAACACTTGGATACCATGACTCACCATTCCCCAACTACCAACTACTGCCAACTAGTAGATTACCACTCACAGCCACCCTGTACATGGTTTCTGAAAGTGTGCATCGCTGTGGCAGCAAGCGGCCCCATCTTTCTCCCTTGAAGCAACTAGGGAGTTTGAACCACTGACCTTGGAGTTACCAGTCCAGGACTTAGCCAACAGCACCGCCATTATTATTAGGTGCTGAGTGAGTGCCGATCCATAGTAACCTTAATCACAACAGAAGGAAACACTGCCATGTCCTGTGCCATCTTCACAAGTATTCTGATGTTTGAGCCCATTGCTGCAGCCACTGTGTCAATCCACCTCCCTGAGGGCCTTCCTCTTTTTTGCTGCCCCACTGCTTTCCCAAGTATGATGTCCTTCTCTAGGGACTGGTCACTCCGGACAACTCGCCTTCTTTGCCTCTACGTTGTTCTCTGATGATACTTCTTCCAACACAGATCTGTTTGTCCTTTAGAAAGTAGTTAGTTAATTTGTGTGTGTGTGTGTGTGTGTGTGTATTCGGACCTTGGACTTTGCAGTTAGCCGCTCAATGTATATCCCACTATCTACCATTAGACTAGATAGAACTCAAAGCCATGACATCCTCAAATGCTAGTAAGAACGTTGAACAGCAAAAACTCTTACTCATTGCTGGTGGAAATGCAAAATGGCACAGCTCCTGTGGAAAGCAGTTTGGCCATTTCTTAGAAACTAACCATCGGTTTACCATTTAATCCTAGGTATTTGCCCAAAGAAGATTAAAACTGAATCCAAAAGAAATAGAAACAAATGGGATTAAGAGATTGCATTAATAATAAAAATATCAATAGCTAGATAAATTCTACCAAATATTTAAAGAAAAATTAATACCATGTATTCGCAATTATTTTTTTTAAATAGAAGAGGAAGGAACACTTCCCAATTCGTTCTGTGAGGCTAGTATTATTCTGATGCCAAAACTCCTCATCAAAATACTCTCTGTCAAAATTGGGTTTCTATCTGAAAAAGGATGAAACAGAATTCATACGTCACCCAGATACAAAAACAAACTCAAGATGTATCAGAGACCTAAATGAAAACCCCAGAGTTAAAAATATCATCAATGGGAAAATAAGGAATAACGTAAGGGCCCTATTATATGGTGTAGACACATTATCAATTGTAATGAAGAAAAAGCATAATAGACGACAAAATAGATTACTGGCACCTACTGAAAATAAGACACCGTGTGCAGCAAAACAACCCTATTAAAAGTGTAAAAATAGAATCCACATAGAGGAATAAAGATGATTTGACAAGGATACAATAGATAAGGGACTAACTTCTAAAAGCTATATAAACCTGCAACATCTCAATCAGAAAAAGATGAATAACTCAAATGAAAAGTGAGCAAAAGACATGGATAGACAGTTTGAAAAAGATAGTCAAATGGCCAACAAATATCTCAAGAAATGCTTATAATCACTAGCCATCCAGGAAATTCCAATCCAAGCAAAGATGAGATACCACCTTACACTGACCATGACAGCTATGTTTTTTAAAAAACGAAAAAAAATAGCATGCTGAAGAGGCTGAAGAGACTGTGGAGAGATTGAAACCCTCGCTCATACACTGCTAGTGAGACTGTAAATATGTAGAGTCATGTGGAAAGCAACGTGGAGATGCTTCAAACAACTGGGAGTAGAAATTCTACACAATGAAGCAATGCCTCTGTTGAGTATATACCCTATAGAAATAACAGCCATAGCACGACAAGACATATGCCTTTCATGTTCACCGTGGCATGCCCATCAGTAGAAGAATGGTAAAGAAAGTGTGGTACAGTACTTATACACAATGGAATGCTATGCACTGCTAAGAAAACCAATGATGAAACCATGAAGCACCCCGTGGCATGGTGGGCCTGGAGAACCTTATGCTGAGTAAAGTTCGTCAAACATAAGAGGGTAAAGGTTGTATGAGACCACTCGTATAAGGATTAAGGAAAAAGACAAAGATTGAAACAGCAAAGGAACAGCCTTTGGAGGTTGCCACGTGGGAGAGGTCAAAGGAGGGAGGATGAGGAAACGGACCAAAGGGTTGGAAGTCAGAAATATTTAAAAATCACTATAAAATAAAAGCTCACTAAATTCAGAAACTTATAAAAAGAATTTTATAATCCCTGCATGATCAAGCAGAATTCCTATTGGGAATGAAAGGTTGGGTTAACATCTAAAAATTAATTAATGGAGGACATCGTATCGATATCATTAAAACGCACATGGAGACCTCAAAAGATGCATAAGCATTTGACAAAATAGAATACCTTTTCAAGACAAAAACACTCTACATCTTAGGAACTGAAGGGAATTCCCTCAACCTCATGAAAGGCACCAATGAAAAACCCACAGCTAACATACTTCATGGTGAAAGACTGGAAGCTTCTCCCCCAAAGATCAGGAGTAAGGCAATAATGTCTGTTTTCATCCTATTCAATATTGTCCTGGAGGTTCTAGTCAAAGCAACAAGGTAAGAAAAAGAAATTAAGAGCACAGTGTATTCAAAATTACATGTATGGTTCACATTGTATTTCTACTGGACACACAGCTTTAAAACTTACACCAATGACTAGACCACTCAGTCTCGATTTCCTCATTTGTTATGAGGCAGCTAAAGAGTACTGGCCTCACAGGGATGCGGCAAGGATTAAACAAGATCATGATTTTAGAAAAAAAAATCAAAAAAATCAAAAAAAAAAAATAAATAAAGCAATAAACAATCAAAAAAAAAAAAAGATCATGATTTTAAGGAACTTAGAGCAGATATGTTGATCCCTCTTTTTGTAAATACTATCTTTTATTATAAATGTTAGCTCTTATTATCAGGGAACCCCCTGAGTATTAGGTACATAAGCTATATCAAAATACCCCTAGCAGAAACCTTGGATTTATTCCACTATAATAAAATGATTTTTTAGAACTGAAAGGGATCTTAGAAACCACCACATCTAGAAGTCACAAATAGCCGTTTTGCAAAAGTATTGTTTAGCCAATACTGTTTTACAATTGAATCTGAACATGTTTATCTTGGAGATAAACACTACACTTTGCCACAAACCCTACCACTCCCTGTTCCCTTAGCAGATCTTCAACATGTGGTTCACCTCCATGGTGTGAAGCCATTTGAAGTGGTCTGATCTTAAACAGGTCCAAGTCTCTTACTTGCCCAGAGAAGAAACTGGGGCCCCGAGGAAAGGCCTTCAGTAGTAAGAGGAGGACTAGATGTCAGGACTAGATGTCAGTACTTCTGCATGTCCCATGCAGTACAACATCTAAAGGCTCCTGATTACTATTGAGTCCATTCTGGCTCATGGAGACCCAGGCCTGGCAGACTAAAACTCTGCTCCATAGAGTTTCAATGTTCATGAAAATGTTCGTTTTCTCAGAAGTGGATCCTCAGACCTTTCTTTCAAGGCACCTTTGAGTGAACTCGAACCACCAACTTTTCAGTTAGCAACTGAGCACATTCACTGTCTGTACCACCCAAGAACTCCAGTTCCTGAACAAACCAAGCGAAACCAAACCCACTGCCATGGTGTCAATCCACACTCCATAGGGATCCTATATGGGCCATAAATAGTTATGGGATCAGTCAGCCTCATAATTCTCCCGCAGAGGAGATGGTTGGTTTGAAAAGCCAGTCTTGCAGTTAGCAGCCCACTGCCTAACCCGCAGCCCAACCAGGGCTCAGGAGGTTCAGTTTGCATTCTAACGTGCAACCCGCAGAGGCCTTAGTGGGACTTTGAATTTTTCTTTAGTTCCCTGGCAGCAGAATAAATGAATCAAGACTGGAGGGTGTGGTACCATTAATGGGCACCAGGGAACCATTCATGAAGAGGGGAGTAACTTGGAAATCAAGAGTTCCAAGTGGCCTGGTCAAAGAAGTCTCAGAGCCAATCCCTTATAAACAAGCCAACCAGACATCCTGAAGCATGACTCATCTCCACTGAACTGCTTTTCTCACGTTTGTTCTGTAAACCAAATTTTAAGAAGTGTCATCGTTTGATTCCTAAGGCAACCCCAAAGAGAAAGGTGACTGGGGCAATTATTCTCAGTTTACTGGTCAGGAAACTAGGCCTCTTGTAAGAGTCACGAAGTGTAGACCTGAGCAGGGACCCAAAGAGCATCATTGCTACCAAGTTGATTCTAACTCATGGCAACCCCTGTGTCAGAGCAGAAGTGTACTCCAAAGTGTTGTCCCTGCTGTGTTCGTTTGGAGGCAGAACACATTTGGGGAGCAGACCACCAGGGCTTTCTTCTAAGTGCCTCTGAGTAAGTTTGAACTGCCAACCTTCTGGTTAGCAGTTGCTCAATTGTTTGCACTTTTCATAGATTCTAGCCAATGATTTTTGACATAACCAAATACCACCACACTATTTAGTTATTATTTTTCTTTAGGAAATTTTGCTTTATTGTCATATAGAAAACCAGTGTTACTTACTGTCGAAGATCAATAAATACGATGCTATGATAACAAAACAGTTCTAATTAAAACTGTTGCTTTTAAAATGCCCAACACTCAATCTGTGTCAAAGATTTATTAACCAGAGCCCATGGGGGAGTCAGAGGACCCAGAACCAGAACCAAACCTACTGCCCTTGACTTGATTCTGACTCACAGTGGCCCTGTGTCCAGTTTCCAAAGCTAGTACTTTTCATGGGAGCAGCCAGCCTCTCTTTCTCCGCAGGAGGGGCTGGTGGTTTTGAACCGCCGATCTTGCACTTAGCAGGCCAATGCTTACCCAACAGGCCATCAGGGTTCCTAGAAGACCCGAGAATCAGTGTTTTTTAAAGTTCTCCCCACGTGATAGCAGCCCAGGTTGAGAGCGACTGAAATAGATGCTCTTGCTGTTTTAACAGACTCCCTCCCTGGGTGGTGCACACGGTTAAGGTGTTAAAGTTTGGCCATCCAAATCTGCCCTCGGGGCCTTGGAAGAAAGGCCTGTGACTTATTTTTGCAAGCGTGGCCATTGAAAGCCCTAAGGAGTACAGTTCTACTCTGACACAAAGGAGGCCCTTCTGAGTGGGCCTTGACTTGGCTGTTTCACCTGCTAAAGGCTCTGAACCTGAGTTCAGTGGAGAGATGGCCAAGTGATGGAGAGGTGTTCAAGATGCATTAGCCACAAACTTAGACTGTCTTCATGACATCAGACGAGCTGAGCAATCGATTGGAAAGGGAGAGAATGCTCTCACTCCTGATTGGTTACTGCTTCCTGGGTTGTTTCTTCCCTATCTAGAATCATCTCACATGGCCCTTCCCTTTGAGAAACACTGGGCCAGTCAGTGTTGGGTTATCTGGTTTCTATTTCTATGCTCTTCCATCTCCAACTGCCCCGTCAACTTTGCAGCCCAAAACTCCAACAAGGTAATGTGGAGAACCAAGCCCTCTTCACCTCTGTGCACTCTGGAGCAGGGAATCCCAATGCTTGTGTTTGCATCACGCTTTCAGCCCCATCTTTCTATTTCAAGATGAGTCTCTCCAGTGGTTGGCATTAGAAAACCTTAAAGCAAAACCACAGTTCTGTCTCCTTTCATTTCCTCTTAAGAAGCCCCTCATTTTCACCCAGGAATGCCTGGCCCTGGACATGGTGAGGTCACCCAGGCCCTTTTGGATCTTAAAAGGAAGTATCACCCGGGAAGGGGAAACAGGAGCAATTGTGCAGAAAGACACATGACTCAAGGAGGGGCTTCTACTATTCAGTTTCTCTTTCTTCCCCTGTCTCGGATACACAAAGTCAGCCTGCCCTCGTTCAGCCGGGGCTAGGGTGAACGCTAGACCTTTGTCTGGGGACTCCACATCTCCAAGCGGCTCAGTGCCTCCTGGGGCCTGGGGCATCAGTAATGGAGCTGGAAGTGTGCCTGCATGGCTAGGGCCTGAAGGAGGCTGCTGGGAGGAGAGCGCCGCTTCGAGAGCAAGCAATTGGGCTCACTGAGCAGGCAGTAAAACAAAGTCTCCTCACTTCCCATTTTTGGACCCTCGAATGCTGACATGTTGTACACCTCCAGACAGTCCAGTAAGCTTACTGTCTTGTCAGCTGACCCCTTCTCTCTTGTGTCCCTTAGAACCTAAGATCCAGCCTTGTGAGTTCTCTCTAGTCTCCATCCCAAAGCCACTCGGTCCACCGCGGGTGTCAACGCCTGCTGTGCCCAGAGCCCAGAATGGCCCTCTGACCTGTTGCTATCTGTCTGAAGCCTACCCATCCTCAAGGCTGATGCCAAATGCTACCTCCTCCATGACTCTAAGGTGATCCCCGACCCCATCAAATACCCATGGTAACAGATCTAGTGATACTGCATCATTAATCCACTGCCCATCTGTCCATTCGTTGTTCTGTGGTGGCTTGTGTGTTGCTAGGATGCTGCAAATTAAGCCACTGGTATCCCAGATACCACTAGGTCACTCATGATAAGGTGGCCAGATTTTAACATTGGTAAAGCGGGACACCATTGATAAAACTCATATCCTGGTGAAATAGCCACATGGCAGCCGAAAACCGTATACCCTAGCTTGTCGTGCATTCTTTCCAAAAATTGGGATTTTTTAAAAATGCCGTGGGATGCAGGAAAAATTGTTAAAAATCTGGATTGTCCCGCCAAAAGCGGGACATCTGGTCACCTTACATAGAGGACTAGTTTCAGTGGAACTTCCAGGCTAAGAAAAATGAGGAAACTTTGGCAATGGAAACATGAATGGTTCACAACAGAATACTGCCCGATATGGTGTTGGAAGATGAGCCCCATAGGTTGGAAAGCACTATACGCTAGCCACCATAATGGATTCAAATATGACAGTGATCACAAAGATGGTGCCGGGTTAGACAGCATTTTGTTCTGGTGTACATGGACGTCACCAGCAGTCAGAGCTGGTTTGACAGAAACTCACAAAAACAATACTGTCAATAATAAACAGCGCCCAGAAAACCAACCTGGATTGAAGTTGATTCTAATTCACAGTGACCCTATAGGACAGAGTAGAACTGCCCCAGAAGGTATCCAAAGCTGGGTCTTTACAAAAGTTGATTGCCATATCCTCCTCCCGTACAGCAGCTTGTGGGTTCAAACTCTAGACCTTTAGGTTAAGCAGCCTGTGCATCAGGGCTCCTCATCAACAATAATGGTTGCTATTGCTGGGTGCCATCGAGTTGGTTCCAACCCATAGCAACCTGTGCACAACAGAACCGAACACTGCCTGGCCCTGCGACATCCTCACAGTGGTTCCTGTGCTCGAGCCCATCGTTGCAGCCACCGTGTCAATCCATCTCCTTGAGGGCCTTCCTCTTCTTTGCTGCTCCTCTGCTTTACTGAATATGATGTCCTTCTCCAAGGACTGGCCTCTTCTGACAACATGTCCAAAGTACGTAAGACAAAGTCTCACCATTCTTGCCTTTGAGGAGTACTCCCGCCATATATCTTCCAAGACAGATTTGTCAACAATCATAGGAAACATTTACTGAGTCCTTGTGAGGTCCATGGTCTGGGTGCATGATCTCAACCAAGTCCCAAGTCCCAAGTCATCCCTGCGTTGCCACTTTCCATCTCTAGGACACTAATAAGATTACTTATTATTTCTACTTCTCATTTTCCCTGGACATCAGTGGAAAACTATAACACACCTTCCCCACAAGGTTATTGTGAAATTAAAATAATAATGCATATAAAGCATGCAGCCTACTATTGGATGTATGATCTTTGCTCAGTAATGAATTTTTACTATTAACTTCTCATGGCAAGTCTAAAAGTGTGTATTAATGCTGTGACCAATTTTGCAGAGTACAAAAAAAAAAGGAGCAATAGAAGAGCTGGGTAACGAGCACAAGTTCAGAATTGTTATCGTAGTTTGGTGCCTTCGAGTTGATTCCAACTCAAATCAACCCTATTGTACAACACAACAGAATGAAACAATATGTTTGGGCCCGTGATGGTTTTCAGGTTGCACAAGTTCGGAAGAACTTATACCTAATATTTTTGTTGAGTTCTGTGAACAAGTTGCTAAAATGGCATTTGTAATCAGAGTTCTCTAAGGTGGATGGCTAGGCAGCTGTCCAGTGTGGAAATCATGATTTATCTTCCTAGTGATGTTTAAGGTTCACCTGTGCCGCTGCACATCTAGAATACTAGTAAATCTGAAGTCACGTTCATTCAGTCCACAGATATCAAAAATTAGAACTATGCTTGAATATTTATTTATTCATTTCATACGACTGGTTATACTTTTGATGAAATACTACATTTTTATTCCCTTGGATTTGTTACTTCAGTAAACAAACATAGAACATAAAGCGAAAAAGTACCAAACAACCAGAGGGTGACACACTTTTGTTTCAACTTTGTGTTAACCTCCAAAGTCCCATGAGATATTATGAGTGAATTACGCAAATCTTAAAAGTGTTCAAAGAGCTAAAAATAGTATCAGAACAGTTGCTGTAAATTCAGCAGAAGTGGAAAAGGGTCTTTCAAAGATGAACATCGTCTGTCCAGAGAAGAGATGTGGTGACTTACAGTTTCTAATAATATATTAAACACAGTGACTATTGCCTAAATGTTCTACCTCTAAAGGAAGGGGATATTAACCCTGCAGTATAAAGATGGTTAAAGAAAAATCCGATGATGCTCAGATAAGCAAATGATCGTGCAAAGGAAGACAGCAATCAAGAAGCAATATGGAAATATCTTAAATAGCAGTTACTGTTTTGTCAGGCATTATCTAATATTTTTCATTATATTTTAAAACTTTTTCTTATAACAATCTAATTTTGTGTTGCTCTTTTATTGTTCTTATTTAAGAATTGACTGTATGAAATAATAAACTACCTTTCAATATATCGGGGCCGGCAGGGTGGGGTATGCTTAAAACAGTCATTAGAACAGCAAACCAGTTGTTACATTATGTGAATCCCACCACTGCTTTGAGCCCATCATTGCAGCCAGTGTGCCAATCCTTTCATTTGGAGACCTTCCTTTGTCTCTGTACCCCTCGCTTTACAAAGCATGATGTTCTTTTCCAGGGACTAGCTTCTCCTAATAACATCTCCAACGTGCAGAGAGGAAGTCTCACCATCCTTGATTCTAAGGAGCATTCCAACTGTACTGCTTCCAAGACAGACTTACTCTTTCCTTTGGCAGTCCATGGTGCTCTCAAAATCCTTCACCAGCACGTACTTCAAATGCATCGATTCTTCCTTACTCAATGGTCAACTTTCACGTCGCCTAAGAGGCTATTGAAAATACCTGGCTTGGGTGAGGCGCTACTTAGTCCTCCAAGTGACATAATTACTTCCCCGATGCAATGTGTTGTTTTATCTCTTGACTGCTGCTTCCATGACCATTGATTGTTGATCCAAACAAGACATAATCCTTGACAACTTCACATTTTTCTCCATTTATCGTGTTACCTATTGGTCCAGTTGTGAGGATTTTGGTCTTCTTTACATTGAGTTGTAATCCATAATGACGGTAGCAATCCTTGATCTCCATCATCAAGTGCTTAAGTCCGCCTTACTTTCAGCAAGCAAGGTTGTGTCATCATAGGCTGCAGGTCATTAATGAGCCTGCCTCTAATCCTGTGTCATATTCATCCTCATATTATCCAGCTTCTCTAATGATTTGCTCAGCTTACAGATTGAACCAGTATGGTGAGAGGATACTTGTGAACTCCTTTCCTGATTTAAAACCATGTAATATTCCCTTGTTCTGTTCACACAGGTTCAGCAGGAGCACAATGTCGTGTTCTGGAATTCCCATTCTTCTAAAGACTATCCATACTTTATCATGATCCACACAGTTGAATATCTTGACATAGTCAATAAAACATAAATAAACTTCTTTCTGGTATTCTCTGCCTTCAGTCAAGATCCTTCTGACATCAGCAATGTTATCTCTTGTTTCCTGTCCTCTTCTGAATCCAGTCTAAACCTCTGGCAGTCCCTGTCAATGTACTGGTGCAACTGTTGCTGTAAAATCAGCAACATTTTACTTGCATGTGATATCAAAGATATTGTTCTATAATTTGAGCATTCTATTTGGCCACCTTTCTTTGGAATGGGTACAAATGAATCTCTTCTAGTCAGTTGGTCAACTAGCTATCTTCCAAATTTCCTGACATAGATGAGTATTTCCAGTGTTTTGTCATCTTATTGTCATCCTATGGGAAAAAATATTAAATGATGCAATAATTTTAAATGATATTGAAAGAAGATGGAAAAAACACACAGTCACTATACCAAAAAGAACTGTTAAAATTAAACAGTCTCAAGAGGTAGATATGATCAAGAATCAATGGTACTGAAGGAAGAAGTTCAAGCTTTTTCCATAGAATCATTCAGAATTACAACTTGAGACTTAAATTTTTTTCTTGAGTTCTTTCAGTTTAACATATACTGAGCATATTATTCCTTTTTGGTATTCTAGCTCTGTCTTTACACATTTGATTATAATATTTGACATTGTCTTCTTGAGCAGCCCTTTGAAATTTTCCATTCAGCTCTTCGATGTCATCATTTCTTCCATTTGTCTCAGCTACCCTGTAAGTTTCAGTCTCTTCTGATTCTCATGTCTTTTTTATGACCTTTTCCCTTTTTCCATATGCTGCTCTTGATGTTATTCCACAATTCGTCAGGTCTTCTCATTAGTGTTCAATGTGTCAAATCTATTTTTGAGATCTTGATATTCATGTGGGCTAGACTCATGGTCATATTTTGACTCTCTTGGGCTAGTTTTAATTATTTTCAACTACAACCAAACTTACATGTGAGCAATTGATTATCTGTTCTACCATCAACCTCTTCCCTTATTTTAGCTGCTAATATTGAGCTGCTCTGTTGCCTCTTTCTGGGGTTGCAGTCCATTTGATTTCTGTGTGTGACATCTGGAGAAGTCCATGTGTATAGTCACCTTTTGAGTTGTTGGATAAAAGGAATTTGCAATGAAGGAGTCATTACATTAGTTGCCCAAAATTCTATCATGTGGTCTCCAAATTCATTTCTATCACCAAGGCCATGTTTTCCAACTACTGTTCCTTTCTCTTTGTTTCCCACTTTGTTCATCCCAATCTCCAATAATTATCAATGCATCTTGATTACATGATCAAGCAATTTCAGACTGAAGACATTGGTAAAAAGTCTTCCATTTCTGTGTCACTAGCTTTAGTACAAATTTGAGTAGTTGTGTTGATTATATTTCCTTGCATGCAGGTAGATATTACAAATAACATTGTATTTTAAGACATGTCTTTTTATTTGGGGCTCACACTTAATTCCAGTCTGAATATAAGATCAATTAGTTCTTATGACATGCCTTGCTAAATAAGCACCCTCGTGTAGAGATCACTGAAGATATGGGTGCTACAGCAAAATGTGGTGAAGAAACTAGATGGTGTCTTGCTATCAGAAAGAATAACATCTAGGGGGTTTAAATATTTGTCTTCAAACATCTAAGGGAGATATCAACTAAGTCTACACAGAAGAAGCACACCAGTCTGTATGTTCCAAGGATTGTAAATAATAAAATACCAGTGACAAGGAGGGGACAGTATCAGAGCTTAAATTGTGAACAGCAGGTTTGCAGAAGGCTATGGGTGCCTGTGGAAGTCCAAAATCCATTTGCAGGGTCCACACTTGGACTAAGCATCTGGTGAATTCCCTCTGACCATAGTTGAGGGATGTGAATAGCTTCGCATCATGCAGAGTGCAGTGGAAGGCATATTATTGCAGATGCAATTAGATTAAAAACAAACACTTCATCATTTGATCTCTCCTTTTGACCATTTTAAACAGCTTCCTTTTCAATTGAGGTTTTTTCTCTTGTATTTTGACATTGTTGCTGAGCTTTGCTTTGTTTCTGTTTTTCTGTATATGGAACCTAGAATAAGTAAGGTTCTACAGCTTTATAGACAGTGAGTGCATTGGCAGTTTCTTGTGAGGTATGAGAGGGGACATTGGGGGAAACAGGGAGCTTATAGCGCTGAATACAAGAAAGAAGAAAATGTTCTCAAATTGATGATGGAGATGATTTTAAAACTCCTTTTAATATAATTGAGCTATTTAATTGTATAATGTGTGGATTCTATGCCAATAAAACTGTTCAAAAACAAAGAATTATCTGCTGGTCCACACATGAATTAGTGAATCCTCTCTGGGTATAGTCAAGGGATGTGAATAGCTTTGTTATCAGAGATAGAGCATTGAAAAGTCGATTGTGACAGATGTAGTTAGGTTATAATCTTATCACTTAATCTCCCTTTTGACCCATTTTAAACTTGTTTCAGTATAAAAAAAAATGAAGAGGAAATACACATGAATTAATCCTCCCATGACCCTTCTGACTAAGACCAGGGGTGTGAATAGCCTTGCTGTCATGCAAAGTGTATTGGAAAGTCAACTATTACAGATGCAGTATGGTTAAAATTGAACACATTATTATTTGATCTTCCGTTGATCCATTTAAATTTGTTGCAATTTTTAATATTTTCTGCTTTCTTTTCTCTTGAGATTTTTCTGTTTTACTTTGTTAATGTTGTTGTTTTATTTGCATTTTTCCCTGTATGTGAAATCCAGGTTAGGTAAATCTATAGAGACAGGGACTGGATTAACAGTTCCTTGAGGGTCTGACAGAGAAGTGGGGAAGAAATGAGGAGCAATAACAATGAGTACATGAAAGAAGAGAATGTTCTGAAATTGATTGTGGTGTTGATTGTACTACTTGTTTTAATATGATTTAATATGATCGAACTATTGAGTAGTATGATAATGTGAATTATTTGACACTAGAGCTGTTTTTAAAACAAGGAATGAACTTTTTGACAATGAATGCTAGGCCATTCCTTTTGAATTTGTGCTTCCCAGCAGAGTAAACCATATGACTTCCTGATTCAAAACAGCCAATACCAGTCCATTCCAGCTCACTAACACCTAGGACACCAATCGGTATGTGTTCTATTTCATTTTTTTAATGACTTTTGATTTTCCTAGGTTCATACTTCATACATTCCCAGTTCCAATTACTACTAGATGCTTACAGCCATTTACTGTCATTTTGAGTCATGCCCCATCAGTAAGTCAAGGTCCCGAAGGCTTTCCTCCTAACGGTTTTACTCCATCTGTATCCTCATGGTCGACTCTGCTTTAAGAAGGCAGCTCTTCCTCAGTCATACGTTGAGTGCCTTCTGAACTGAGGCGCTCACCTTTGGCACTC
>NW_022111372.1:71690544-71698866 GCF_000313985.2 Echinops telfairi
GAGGAAAAATGAGGACCTAATGCCGGGAGCTTAAGTGGAGAGGAAATATTTTGAGAATGATAAGGGCAATGAATGTACAAATGCGCTTTAAACAATTGATGTATGTATGGATTGTGATAAGAGTTGTATGAGCCCCTAATAAAATGATTAGAAAAAAATAAAAATAAAAACAATGATGAGTTTTGTCTCTTACAAAAAAAAAAGAAATACCAGTGGCATAGCTTCCAGTCCAGCAAACCGCAGGCCACAATACGATGAACTGAGAGGAGCCCGAATTCCACACCTTCTGGTCTTCATAGGCTTTTCCCATAGCTCTCAGCTCAATTGTGTGTGTGTGTGTCTGTGTGTCTGTGTGTGTGTCTTCTTGTGCTGCATTCTCCACTTATCCTTATGTCTCCCCTAAACTCCATAAGGACACAACTCAGCCAAATGTGCTCACCTCGCAGAGTGGGTTACAAGCTCGGCTACTAACCACAAGGTCAGCAGTTTGAACCCTCCGGCCCCTCTGAGAAAGAAAAATAAGACTTTCTGCTTCATAAAGATTTACAGCCTCAGAAACCCACAAGGGCTGTTCTACTCTGTTTCCAAGCACTTCATTTGGACTTATTTGAACACCTTTCTCATCCTATCCTACTTAATGACATCAGGGTGCTCATCATATTTCCCCAATTAAACTTGAAAGTCCTGATGAAAAGTGATTCTGTCTCCACTTACTCACACACCAGGCACTCAACAACTAGGTGATTGATAGATTCTTCAGTGTTACCTTGCAGAAAACCCCTAGTTTCCAAGTGTATACGATATCTGCATGCACTGAAAACACTTCTGTCCTAAAGATACTATTAAAGAAGGATATAGTTATTCATTCACAATATTTTTCATGAGAACCAAGGAGATATAAAGAGTAGTCACATTCTCCTCCCTCTCACTGTGGAATTTTGACCCAGCCATTGATTATTTAAGAGGTTCACACACTCTTTCTAGAGGTGCCAAGCAGGCAGTACAGTCAAATTTGATGCACAACTACATTTTGTTGTGCTATTATAAATAATGCTTTAAGATTTGCATTTGAGTGCTTTAGATGAGATGTGATCTCCTCAGCATTTTGCTGTCTCCAGCACCACCCAGGTAGGAGCCCTGGTGGCCTAATAGTCACATACTGGACTGTTCATTATAAGGTCAGCAGTTCAAAGTCACTAGCCCATCTGCTACTACTCCAGTAAAAATGAACAGTCTGCCCACAAGGGGAGTTCTACCCTGTCCTATGATGGGGTCACTGCGAGTCGGAATCAATCGAATGGCAGTGAGTTTGGTTTGGGGAGTACTATCCAGAAATGTCAGGACAACTGTGAGGCTGACACCAGACCAAGCAGTGTTTTGTTCTGTTGTGCATGGGGTTGTTGTGTATCAGAAATGACTAGATGGCATCTAACCACAGAAGCATCCAGAATCATATACTGGAGGGCACCCTTCATTCATTGACCTCTCCTGCCTGCCTCCTAAACCCAAGAAAACAAACTCACTGCCATCGAGTCAACTCTGACTCACAAAGACCCTATAGGACAGAGTAGAACTGCCCCTGGAGATTTCCAAGTGTATAAATCTGGGCAAGAGTAGACAGCCTCTTCTTTCTCCTGTGGAACAACTGGTGGTTTCAAACTGCTGACCTTGAAGTTAGCATCCCAGCTCTTACCCTTTACCTGCCTGCTACAGTCCCCAGATTTCACCATAAACTTGAGCACAATAAAGAGTGTTTCCTTCAAGCCTTAGCTCTAGAAAATCCCTAGAGACCAATGAGAGGGTCTGCATGTTTAGTTCGTATTTAGTTCAATTGCAGTACGTTACAGTGGTCATAAGAGAAAGTGCGGTATGAGCACCTGGTAATTACATCAGGTCATTGAGGTAATTAAGGACTGTTGGCTGGGGCATTCGCTTTATGGCTGAGTGCTCTGAAAGTTCTTGCACCTTTCCAAAGGGCTTGGGTGTCCTCTGAATAGTATTTTTATTACATATGAATCAACAGAGTGTTTTTTAGCTCAAATTTTCTGTGCTTATCATGGTACTAAAGACTGAAAGACTTATAAGAGTAAGAAATGTACAGCTCCTCATGTACAGCTTATTTATACAGCCGAAAGAATGAATTCAGCCTACTGTGTACTGCGAGTCATCAGCGTGCACGTTTCAGGTCCTGGAGCATCTGAGGCATCCACAGGCAGTCTTGTATCCTAGCCTCACAACAAACAGCCTTAGGAGACATATCCTGGGACTGTCATTTTAACATGAAGAAACTACAACACATAAAGTCTGAGTTTGTCTTTTCCTATTTGTCTTTTCCTCTTTAATTATTATTATTTTATCCTTACCATTTTATTTTGATTTTATTGTTTCCAATGGATTTCCCCAGTTTGTGAAGCACAGAGGAGTGGATGCACAGAGACAATAACTGATGCAAGGGCTTCTAAGGGATGTAGGGGTGGGAGACAGGGAGGGTGAAGGGATTTCAGCATCAACAATGAAGGCAGCAGGGGAGAGGGAGCACTGGGACTGATGGTAATTACACAATTCATTTTAAAGGCTATTTACCCATGGTGGGGTCGAGGGGAATGTTCTAAAATTGATTGTGGGAATGATTGTACAATTCTTTTTGATATAATTGAACTATTGAATTGCATGATATGTGGAATCGGTGCCAATAAAAATGTAAAAAAATAATACTGAGTGCTTTGCCCAAAATAGTATAAACAACAAATGGTACAGCTGGCATTTAAGCAAGCTTCTGAGCTATTGAAGACCATTACGCTTAACTATGCCCTCTAGTCTACCTGTCACTGCAACAATGGACTCAAAGATGCCAAGGATCATGGCACAGGACCAGGCAGTACTTCATTCTGTTATGCATAAAATCACGTCATTCTGTTATGCATAAAGTCGCTTCATTCTGTTATGCATACAATCATTCTGTTATGCATACAATCATTTTGTTATGCATAAAATCACTATGAGCCAAAATCAACTCAATGGATAGTAAAACAACATACTGTTCAGATTATCTATGTTGGAAAGGGACACATCACTGTTTCCTATCCGCACTGCCACCCAACCTCAATCAGGTGATGCGTTTTTGCTATAAGAATTAACCCTGGCAACCTCCCCCCATATGGCAGACCAACGGAGTCAGGGGATTGAGGAGGGATTTCAGACAGTCACACATTGCAAAGAGAATTTGAGCCCTTCAACTTGATGATGAAAGGTGCAATATTTCCAAGCCTAGGATTTCCCTCAAGGAAGTCTCTCTCTGACTATCTACAAGACATGAAGAAGATGTCTTAGGCCAACCTAGCAGGTCTCCCTTGCAATAATGCATTTCTTCATACCTAAGGAGTTGGCCAAGGAGAGCACGTCCTACCTCTGAGTGCTATTGTGGGTTCTCCAGCTGATTACCTGGCTCTGCCATCATAGGGAGGATGCAAGGGCACCACCCAGGTGCCCTGGAAGTTGGTTGCATCAATATCTCAGCTAGCTTGGAAGATTTGCATACATGATGTCATGCAGAGAAAGTTAAACGGATGTGAAGTCAACTGGTTCAACCTGCTCCGGCCCTTTGAGACGTGTGGCATTTATATTGCTTCAAGGTTTTGGAGCATGCCAAAGACAGGTCTGCTGACTAATCCTCACACTTTCTCTCACTCGTCAAGAACAAGAATGGCATCCAGAGAAGGAAAGAGATGAGAGCAAACAGGGAATGCAGTTGGGGAGTTGGGTGTTGAATTCCTTATCGACAGTTCAGCTCTTCCCTTCAACTCCCTTCTGGTAGGATGTTTGGGATTATAGTAGACAATGCCCCAGGGCTTAGCCACCTTAACCGCTGATTCTGGCAATTCCAGTCTTCGGAATGACAGTGCTCAGTTCTTCATCACAGGCCCCCAGGCACGATTGCATCCCAAGGCTAAATATGATATGATTTCCAGAAAGAGGGACAACTTTCCTTCCTGGAATTGTCAAACAGAACATTATTGTGGACATGAATATGGCTTTCAGAAATTATTTAGTGGCAAGGGATATGTTGGTTCCATATTCTGAAGATAATATGTGTAGAGCCCTGTTGTTCCCAACTGTGGACTGAATCACCCCAGGGGGCTAGAGGGAATTCAGAAGAATGCTGTGAAGTATTTTAAATTCTCAAGGGAAACGGGGTACTCAACATCTGTTGAACATACCATGAGCTCAAGGTAATTAACAGTCAGTTTCAACATTAGATAATGCTATATTGCTTCTGATCATGCCATATCTTTGTGAAGGTATGTTTTCTCACCCACCAGCCCTTTGATTTCCTTCATCCTATTTTGTCCTCTGTACATATATATTCAGCTCCATAAGAGTCAATGTCTATCCCACTCACACTTATATCTATGGAACTTACTGTAGTGCCTGGTACATAATTCCCACACAAGAAATAACTGTGGGATCAATAAATGCCAGTGTAAATCACACAAAGGTGTTTGACTGTAGCACTATCAAGCCCAAAACATGTCAGAAGACTTTGCCAGCAAACAGGCAGCCAGGTGGACCCTAACACAATTACATCATGACCCTGGGCAGAGGCATTCGACTGCAGTATTGGAGATTCTGAATCCCCAACCGTGCAGCCTTCTTGCTGGCAGACATTGGGCAAGTCATTTGTTCTGTCTATACCCCAGTGTCTTTGCCTTAAAGGTCAGTTATAAGAACTGTCAAGTTTTTAAATGGATTCTGCAAATAACAAGCCCTCCATACAAGTTAGCTTCTAATATTATGTCAGAGCTCAAAAACTGCTCTTAGAATAAGTGCTCACATTCCATTCTTAGAGGGAAGTGTCTGCCTCACAGAGTGACCAAACTGACTCTTGGTCTCTTCAAATGCAATGCGTGAGCAATTCAGACCCATGAGTGTCCCAATTCAACTCATGGTACCGCGTTTCCCCAAAAGTAAGACATTCCCCGAAAATAAGACCTACTTACAGTTTTGCATCTCGCTGAAATATAAGGCGTCCCCCAAAAAATAAGGCCCCCCAAACATAAGGCCTCCTGATAATCAGCCCCCCCAGAAGTTACCGTAACTCTGGACTCTGGACCGTAGCGGCAGGCGCCTCCACCTTGCAACTCACTGTTGGCCGCAGCGCAGCCGGAGCAGACAGGAAGTGTTAGTAAATGTACCATAGATTATGAGTAAATGTACCATAGATTGTCATACATGGAAATAACAGTAGTAACAAGAAATTCTTGATACTGTAGGATTCACAGTCTGTCTGGTTATGCTGGTTTGTGATGACAACTACTACCGTACCATATACAGGTAATAAATTGCCTTTTTTTGTGTTCAACAGTAAATGTGTCCAGTATTCTTCTTCATGGAAAAATAAGATATCCCCTGAAAATAAGACCTAGCGCATCTTTGGGAGCAAAAATTAATATTTGGGGGGAAGTAGGGTAAAGACCCAAAAAAATCCATTATGAAACTTGGATTATCTATTCACTTGGACTACAAAAATGAAGGGTAATAGCTGGATGGTTGCCTGCTTGTCTAGACTCAGCTCCCTCTAGGGTCCAAGGGCACATCTAACTGTATTTGCTTGACCTTCCCACCCCTTTACTTACTCTCCTGTAATCTACTCTCTTCATGTCCCAGTCTTGAAAGGAAGCACAGGATACCAATCATGGGGGAGGTAGGTGCTGGGTGGGGTGGGGGGCACCAGTGAGAGATGTCATATGTTCCCCTTCTTCAAGTGGGTTAATGGCCAGTCTTCATCAGTTCACACCAGGAAAGATGGATGTCCTGTTTCCAACCTCCCTCGGTCGGACCCTCCCACTGATGCATCATCCTAACAAACCCTTAGAATCCAATCATTCCCCTCCCCCGGACCTATCTTGGCCTACAATTCTATGTGCACCCACATTGTAGGAAGCCATTTATCTATCTGGCCTCTTAGATATGACTTAGCTAAGGATGAAAGCCTTTTTGTAATTCGGAATTGCCTTCATGTGAGGTGGCTTTAGAAAGTACATGGAAAAACTGAAGTAAAAGATAGTGGAAATTTTCCACAAGTAGAATAGTCTCTATACTACCCTGTTCTACTGTAACACACCTGGAAATGCCATGTATTGGCTACTGGATTTTAGTAGGGGGTCTACCTTACAGCTGAGGAAACTGAGACCAGGGAGTTAAAGTCCTTTTTACCACCTAAATCACCCAACAAGGAAAGCAGAGTTGGGACCAAGCTTAAAATGTGTCCAACTTCAAGGCCTGTGTTCTGGCCTTGATGTGATCGTGGCTGTTGCTTTGCCTTCCCCGTGAATTTCTCTGGCCTCTCAAGTGCCAGAGAGGTGTTGTGTCATCATGGGCACTTACACAGCAAACAGCGGGATGCCTTAAGTATAAGTTCATTTGGTGACTCATCACCCACTACCTTGCCACATATTTTTCTTGACATTAATTTTCATGCCTTGTCAAGTCTCCCCACCCAAAGTGCAACTTGTAGTGGCAATGCCTATGTATTCTGATTCTTTCTACCTCCCTGAGTTTAAAATAGCAGCATTTTTCTGCTAATAAGAAACATACAAAGAAACCAGACCCAATGCCATCAAGTGATGCCAATGTGTCGGAGCCCTAGATAGGTAGGATTTCTGAGCTGTAAATCTCTACCAGAGCCAATAGCCTCAACTTTCTCCCTTAGAGCAGCTGGTGAGCTTGAACCATTGACCTTGCAGTTAGCAGTCCAATGCTTACTGACAGTGCCACCAGAGCTGCTAGTAAAGAACATAAATAGTATGACATTCATGTCTATTTGGTTGTGAGGCATTCTAGTTAAATGACTGGAAGACCAGTACCCAGTGTGCAGACATGTTTAGAACCACCTAGCTTATACCTGTGGGATAAGCATCCTCCTCCCTGGGGGCTCAAGGAAACCTCAGGAAGACAGACATATTTCATTTCCTTTGTGTTATTAGATTTTTTTCTTTATTTTTTGCCAAGGATGTGAGTTACTTTTAAAGGGGACCATAAAAAATCGGGTACTTTGAACAAGTAGTCAGTTAAGACCAGTCCCTGGAAAAGGCCATCAACCTTGGTAAAGTACAGGGGCAGCGACAGAGAGGGCGT
Organism: Echinops telfairi; assembly: GCF_000313985.2. Lineage (NCBI taxonomy): Eukaryota > Metazoa > Chordata > Mammalia > Afrosoricida > Tenrecidae > Echinops > Echinops telfairi. The sequence goes on from NW_022111372.1 coordinate 71,697,679, forward strand.
TCCTCAACAAGACGGATGGACACAGTGGCTGCAACAATGCGCTCAAGCATAAGAACAATTGTGAGGAAGGCGCAGGGCCAGGCTATGCTTCGTTCTGCTGTACGTCGGGTGGCTATGAGTCAGAACTGACATGAGAACACTGAACAATCCCAACAAAAACAACACAAAAAATAAAATAAAACAGAGAAAAACATCAACTGAAAGAGAACAGAAAATAATAAAACCTAGAACCAATTTAAAATTCGCCGAAAGGGAAAACAAATAATAAAGTGTTGCATTTTAACCTAATTATGCATGCCACCACTTGTCTGTATGTTGTACTGGCTTATGTGCTGCTTGAGGCTGGAAGTAATGTCACTGGTATTTCCGATGCCAGCAGGGTCAAAAGTGAACAGGTTTCTGAGGAGGTTCCAGACTAAGAACAGACAATAAAGAAGGACACAAGCTCCCCACTTTGGAGAAAGAAGCCGCTGAAAAACTTACACATAGCATGATGATACAACCTTGCTTGCTGAGAGTGAGGAGGACTTGAAGTACTTGCTGATGAAGATCAAATATCATAACCCTCAATATGGATCACAACTCAATATAAGGAAAACCAAAATCCTCCCAAGTGGACCAATAGGTACCATGATAAATGGAAAAAATGTTGAAGTTGTCAAGGATTTGTTGTTGTTGTTGTTGTTGCCTTGCTTGTGTCCACAAGCAGCGCTCATGTAAGAATCAGTCAAGAGACCAAAAGGCCTATTGCATTAGGTCAATCTGCCGCACAGGAGAACTCTAGCATATTGAAGAGTAAGGATGTTACTTTGAGGACTAAGGTGTACCTGACCCAAGCCATGATGAGCTCCATTGTATCATAGGGATGTGAAAGTTGGACAATGAATGATGCATTTGAATTGTGCTGGAAAAGAATATTGAAAGTCCCATGGACTGCTAAAAAGACAATCCGGTCTGTATTGGAAGAAGTAAGGTCAGAGTGCTTCTTAGAGGCAAGCATGGCAAGACTTTGTCTTACATACTTTGGACATGTTGTCAGGAGACACCAGTCCCTGGAGAAGGACATCTTGTCTGGTAAAGTGGAAGGGGAGTGAAAAATAGGAAGGCCCTCAACATGATGGATTGACACAATGGTTGCATCAATCAGCTCAGGAATAGGAACAATTGGGTTTTTGTTTGGGTTTTTTT
>NW_022111372.1:71700280-71710835 GCF_000313985.2 Echinops telfairi
GCACACTGGTCCGATGATCAAAGAGCGAGAGACAAGAAAGGCGAGACTCAACAAGGCATTTATCTCTCTGCCCTTCAGTTAATCCCACCTGTGTTTATCGGCCAGGCTGGCACAATAAACTATCTCAAGGCCCAATGTCCTTCTGCTACCTTAATACTAAACCTATAAATATATGCACATAGATATATTTCCCCATCCATATATATATTTGCATAGTAACATGCCTTTATTTAGACCTCTATAAATGTCCTTTGCCTCCTAGTTCTTTCCTCTATTTCCTTTGACTTTCCTCTTGTCCCACTATCACGCTCAGTCTTCATTTGGGTTTCAGTAATTCCTTTTGGTTAAATCACCCTTGATCATGACCTACCAGGCCTCCTATACCCTCCTCACCACCGATTTGGATCACTTGTTGTTCCCTTGTCCCTGGGTTCATTAACACCACTACCTTTCCCCCCACCTCCCCCTCTCCCATGTCCCCCCGGAACTGTCTGTCACATTGTTTACTCCTGCAGATTGTTCATCTAGCCTATCTTATTTAGACAGACCTGCGGAGATAATAACATGCACAAAAACAAGACAGAGCAAAACCAAGCAACAATATACAACAAAACAATGACAGAAAAAAAAAAACACAACAAGAAAGAAAAGCTTGTAGTTAGTTCAAGGACTGTTTGTTGGCTTTTAGGACTGTTTTCCAGTCCAGTCTGTCGGGGCACCACGCCCTGGCCCCAAAGTCCACCTTCAGCATTCTCTGGGGACCTTGCCGCTCCATTCCCTTGCTGTTCTGTTGCACCCCCTTAGTGTTTTGCCTCGGTGTGGCAGGGAATAGGAACAATTGTAACAATGGCACAGGACTGTGCAGTGCTTCATTCTCTTGTGCACAGGGTCATTATGGGTGGGAATTGACTCAATGGCACCTAACAACAAGAATACATCCGCATTAGTCCACTTTCCAATGCACGCTATCTAATTGCAAGGTTATTTGCATCCCTGGCTGGTCAACGGTCAGAGGGGATTCACTGGAGACTTAATGTACATGGGAACACTGCAAACAGATTTTGGGCTTCCACTGTCATCCACAGACTTCTGCAACAAAGTGCTCGAAATATAAGCTCTAATAATCATTCCTCCTCTGGTCTTGGATTTTATTGTTTACAGTTCCTGGACCACACGCACTGGTGTGCTTCTTCTGAGTGCACTTAGATGACTGCTTGCTTGAAAGCAAGCCTTTAAGACCCCAGACACTTTTCTTTCTGATAGCTGTATATCATCTGATTTCTTCACCACACTGTGCTATAGCACCCAAATCTTCACTGGTGTCTTCATAAGGGCAAGTATCTAATAGTCATGTCATAAGAACTAATTGCTCTTAGATTAGGGCTCCAATTGAGTGTGAGTTCAAAATCCATACATACTTGAATATCTACAGGTTATGTATGTATCCCTGGTCCACCTTAGAGACATCATTATCCTTTTATTGGATTATAAATCATCTTCATGGGGAATATGATAACTCTATTGATAATATCATTAATTTAGCCAATTTTACAGAATTTTAAACAATGTCTAGTAGAGGAAAGTATACATGTATAGGACAGGTTTATAGATCAATACATGGATTGCTGACTTATACAGATCAAAAACTCAAGTGACGGAACACAATGATAATGGGAGACTGGGCAAAAATTTCAACAATGTTTATTCACAAAGGCAGAGCCATGCCCACTAGACTAACGTGTGTTATAAAAAGCTAAGAAAGCATGAAAATATCCAATAGATGGTAGTCTCAGGCCACCATTCACTGGGCACCCTCAAAGCCAGAGATCTAAACCAATGTCCAACAGCCTCCAAATGCAAAAGCTTGGCATAGCAGTCATCTATTTGCTTCCTCTCACACGAGAAGCCCTGGGTTTTCTGTTTTTCTTTTCTTTTCTTTTTTTTTTTTTTGAGGCCCTGAGTTTTTGTGTAACTACTTGCCCCGGTAACTCCCTTTCTCTCAGGCAGAGCAGTGCACACAGTTCCTGGCTAGTGCAAATGGATACGCACTCAACTAATAAGTGAAAGGATGGTGGCTCAAAGCCATCCCAAAGTGTCTTGGAAAAAAGGCCTAGCAATTTACTCCTAAACAGTCACAGTTTTTATACCCTGCGAGTCAGTTCCACTCTGCTCACATGGGGTTGCCATGATCCAGGATCCACTCAGAGGCAAACGGTTTGCTTCTGGATGGCTTTATAGGGTGCCCAGCCCGTACGCAATCGTTGTTTGCACAGCGTGCCGGAAGAACGAACAAGTCTGTCTTGGAAGAAATACAACCAGAAATATATCCTTCGAAACGAGGCTAGCAAGAGTGTCCCACACACCATAGGCACGTTATGAGGAGCGACTAGTCCCTAGAGCAGTGTATCATTCTTGGTAGAGAGTCATCATAAAAGAGGAAGACCCCTGATGAAATGGACCGGGTTGACACAGCGGCTGCAACAATGGATTCAAACGTGACAATGTGAGGATGGTCCAGGAACGGATAGCGTATCACCCTGCTGTGTGGGTGTCGCTCTGAGCTACAACCCACTCAATGCCGTCTTACAACAACCGCAATCTGAGTTGACGTGGAAAGCGGGACAGCATCCTAAAATGAGAGGACATCATTCAAGGAGCATGCCCCCTCTAGGCCACTCCCCCTGGCCTGGTCATACCTGTCTTCTACTAACTGCGAGAGCAGACCAGTTGTTCCCACACCTTCCCAGCATCAGCATTTCTACACCTCCGCAATCCTCCTCAAAGCTTAGGACACACCTACTTCCTTCCGTTGCCCATACGCCCTTTCCTTTCACTGGGATCAACATGAAAGCTTATTTAGAGAGGAAAAGGCTTCCACGTGTGAATGGCCTCATGCTGCAGTCAGTCCAGTTGAGCAGGCTGAAGGTGATGCAACGCAGGAATGACTGCATCTGACACTTCCGCCTGCATGTCAGGAGCCCGTGATGAAAGGATGATGTGGTAGAAATTTGAGCAGAGTCATCACTGAAGAGGGGTAGACTGGGGAAGACATCTTAATTCCTTTAAGAAATAAACTGATTTTGGAAAACATTTACAAAATATTCAACCATATATGTATGTATATGTTTATATGTTATAATAGACATATATTTATATATGTTGAAGGAAACTTGAAAAAAGGAGTGAGAGACCGTCTTTGGTCTAATAAGCTACACCACACCTAAGACAGATGCTGCTCCATCACCACCCATAAAAGTACAGCATTGCGGCAGTGGTTTGGCAACTTCCATCCCAGAATTATCATTCATGAGCACACTCTACTCTGTTTGAAACGTGAATCACGATCTAACCTAGGTCGGTCTGATTCCACCATGCAAATTACCAACTATTATACAGCTCTTTTGGGGTGCTTGGTTCATCTCTTTCCCCCACCTCTTCAATAACATTTTCTTTTCTAATTAGGAAAATAATCCATTTGGGAACATTTAAGAACCCATAAAGAACAAAAGAAAATTCATCCACAATCACTTTACCTTTGAGAAATGCATTTACATTCTTGATGATGTAACCTCCTAGTCTTTTTTTATGTTGTTTTTTCTAAAAGAACACAACTGAAATGGCAAGTAGGCACTAACCTAGACTAGACATGCCCCTAGACTAGACATACTCCTTTAAAAGTACTGAGCCCCCTGGGGGAAATGCTTCATTAGCCACACAATGGCCACATTTCTTCACCTCCTGAGCAACTCACCTATCAGGGGTGTATGAAGGGGGTATATGCGAACCCATCCTCCGCACTGCCTATCCATTTCCCCTAGTTGAAGTAAGTAGCCATCCTCTGGGATACTGGTCCACCCAGCTAAAAGGCAAGGTTTGACTTAAGTTTCATTGTACATCCTTCTCCTTGCCAGCAATTTGTTTATGGATGGCCACGGAATCTTGGGGGAGAAGGCTTCCAGGGATTTCTGGGGCAAATTCTTTGTTCCTAAGAGAGATTAATCACCCATCTGTCACTTTGTTGTACTTTGGTGCCTTGTGTGTGGCTGTGAGGCTGGAAGCTATGCCACCGGTACTTCAAGTACCAGCAGGGCCATTTATGGAAGACAGGTTTCAGGTGGTGAGGGGGACCTGAGGTGGGGTGGGGCGGGGTGGGAGTGGGGCTGATGGTGGGAGTAGGGAGTGTTGGGATTGATTTTATGAGCACTTCTCTGGGGATGGTATGCTAAGTACATTACAGCATGCCTCAGTTAATTCTCACAAACTTAACCCAATTTTACAGATGTAGGAAACTGAGGCTTAGAGAAATTAAGTAACCTGCAGAGGAGGTGTTGGAACTCAGGTGCCTGTATCTCCAGAGCCACGCCCTCAAAAACATCAACTTCTTGTCCTTGGGGTAGGTGAACCGTGAACACCCCAATCTTTTCAGATAAAATGCGACCTGGGGCTGCAGTCTAAATGGAAAAGGAGGCCGTATGGGTTTGTGTTGACACTTCTTTTGCATAACTCACACTGTTTTTACTTCGACTTAAGGCTACAATTCAACTTTTTTATTATTTGAAGATGGAGACATCCATATATATTTTTAAATTATTAATGTGGCATTGAGCTGCTAACCACAAGATCAGGAGTTTGAAGTCACCAACTGCTCCGAGAGAGAAAGAAGAGGCTTTCTTCTCTCATAAAGAGTTACAGTCTCAGAACCCCAGAGGGGCAGTACCACTCTGTCACATAAGTCACTGAGATTCATAATCCACTCAGTGGCAGCAAGTTTTTGGTTTGGTTTTGGTCTTTAGTTATGGTGCTCAAAGGGGCTTATCTATATAGTTCTAATCTATAGGGCAAAGTAGTACTGCCCCGGGGACGGGTGGGGGGTGGGGTGTTCTAAGGCTGTAGTCTTTACAGAAGCAGACTACCAGGACTGCTCGTCTTTCTCCTGTGGAGTGGGAATTGCTGATGGGTTCAAACCACCGACCTCTCAGCAGCCAAGCACTTCAACACTGCACCACTGGGCTCTACAGTGGGGCAGCCATGATCAGTGAAGGCATGCATCTACAAGTATTTCATATCGATTTCATATTGTTAAATTTTCTGTTCAGTGACCTTTGATGATTGAGAAGAATGAATACATTTTTACAGAAAGACTCCGCCTCACCAAGTCGGTTCATATTTATGGAAGAAAATATCAAATTGTGGGAAGGCCGACTTCTTCAGGAGGCCTGGCTCTTTTCCTCATATATGCCAAACACCACACACACACACACACACACACACTGTCATATGACCAACAGACAATACCGCATGGCTTGGTCACGTAACAAGATCTTGGATGTGAGACGTTTTTCTGTTTTGCTTTTTAAATGTGGGAAGAAATTCCGTTGCACTAGAAGCCTGGGAAGCCAGAAGGGCAGAGATGGGAGGCTCCATCTCCGCCCCCAGCCAGCGCCCAGGTCAGATAACCAGTGGAACTGACCGAGGACCTCGAGGCCGCCGACGGAGAGAAACTGGGGGTGGGGGGTGCAGGAAGTATGCGGCTGGGAAGCTCCACCACTCTCGTCCGGGTTTCCCGTTTTCCCCCCTTTGAGACTGCGAGAAAGTCACCCCGGAAATCGGAGTCCGCCTGAAATCCCGCCTGGCCCCAGCCCCCGCCCCAGGAACTTCCCCCGAGGGGGGCGGAGGCTGAAGGCAGGGGGACCCAGACGTCCACCGGCTGAGGCGCGCTCCCCGGCTGGGCCGCCTCGCGGCCGTGCCCTCTATCGGCGACTCTGGGCATGACCCACACCTGTCTGTGTGCCCCGACCCAATCCAGCCCTTTGCCAGGGGCGGCTTCCGACCCCGCAGCGACCCTGCAGAACAGAGTGGACCCCTGGTAGCACTTTGAGTAAGGCCTTTAACGCAAGGTCGGTAGTTCAAACCCACCAGCCACTCTGCAGGAGGGACGATGAGGCTGGTTGGTCCCATCAAGATTTACAGTAACTAATCCTTGGACGTATCGCAGAGGAGGTTGCTGAGAAACGGGAAACTAATAATGATGAGTACAAGAATGAAGAAAGTGTTCTAAAACTGATTGTGGTGATGATTGTATAACTCTTCTTGATGTGATGAACTATTGAATTGTATGATATATGGTTTATATGCCATTAAACTATTGGGAGGGAAATAGGGTCGCTATGAATCGGAATCAACCCCGCGGCTCTGAGTTTATAGGACAGAGTGGAACTGCTTCATAGAGTGAGTTCCCAAGACTCTGGGTCTTGAAAGAAGCACACTACCTCCCCTTCTCCCTCACAGCACCTGGTGGAAATGCCACCCTTTAGATGCGCAGTGTTCTTGTGCTGACAGGATAGAGGTGGGGATTAGGGGTCTAATACCTATGTACACCTTTGCACAACTCTTGAGACTTTCAAATTACGTGCATCTACATAATGCTCTTAAGGGCCATAGATTAATGTGCAAATCAGGGTAATGGTCCGGTCTGGGTGTCCATGAGGTACCCAGTGTGGCTCGGGTTGCCTGTGTTCCCATCTGTGGATATGGAAAGTTCTGCTCCGGCTGCAATGAGGGAGTGCCTATGAATCTGTGCTGTGTCTCCACACACATATTTATCATGCCTGTACAAAAATGTGTGTGTGTGTGTGTGTGTTGTGTGGAAGTACAGCGGGTGCATTCGAATGTATCTGAAGTTCAGAAGTGAAAGTAGGGTGCCCCAGTATGCTAGTCTTAAACTTGTTGCCCTTTCTCCCATCCACTCTCCAGCTAGGAGAACCATGGCTTTTGCTACTGAAGCCTCTCTGTACAGTGTCTCCATCCCGCTGTGAACTCCTCAGCCTCCTGCTCAGACTCCGATTGGCCTTCCTTCTTCCTCAGTCTGAGGCTGCCGTCTGCTGTCCCTGAGTACCTTGGCCATGATGTAAACTGAAGAAATCAACATTCCCAGCTCCTTCCTTTTTCCCCACCCCAAAGTCATTTCCTCTTAGTTCATTACCTGGAGTTTTGATGTCAACGTTACTTCAGCATTATTGATACACACAGAAGAAGAAGAAAAAAAAAAGGAACTTCTTGAAATTCCCCCAGAAGGTTTTGAGAGATTTTTTTTTTTCTTCTCAAGTATTGCAATGTTGCAACTTGGAACAAGTCAGTTTCTAGTCTGGGTTTCCATCAGAAACCTTGGTAGGAGTAGGGTATATAAACTCAGCAGCAGCAGCAGCAGCAGAAACACAGATTCCGATCCAGCTGACCCCACTGCCTTCTCAGAATCAAGGTAAGCTGGGATGGGGACCCCTTCTGTGCGAGCCCCAGTGTCTGGCAGATGAAGCGGGTGGGTTCTGGAAGCAGACCTAGTGACTTGCTGGAACTCTAGTGAAAAGTCAGTGTTTGAGGGACTGAATTCATGAAAAGTGTTCCTGTAAAAAACAAATAATGATTGTACGCCATGGACTGTGAACACCTGGTCTAACAAGTCTCGGGTTGTTTCTGTTTTTTCACACTTTTCCTTGTTTTGAAGTGCTATTCATATAAAAAGTATGTTCCTCAGTCACACTGGTCATCTGTTACAGGATTGTAGAGTGTTGAAGTGCGTGGGGCTTGCCTAGGATTATAAACCTTTTAAAATTTTGTCATGGCAGCTGTCTCAGTGAGGAGTCTACTAAGTCCATATGGAAGAAGCACCCCAGCCTGTGTGATCCAAGGGTGACAATAACAAAATGCAAATATGACAAAAGCATCAGAGCTTAAATTGCAAACACCCAGTGGGTAGAAGGCTATGGAGGGCAGTGGGAGCCCAAAACCCATCTGCAGAGTAGCTAGTCAGATTAAGCCACTGGCTGATCCCCGCTAGCCACAGGCAAGGGTCAGATAGAGATCATTGTCATCTTGATTATGCTGGATGAACTTGACCTCCCTATTGTCCCAAACTCAAATGGTTCCAGGTGCAACTATTTCTTGCTTTACCATAATAAAAGTTTCCCCCCTGGGCTTTTAAATATTGATGTTGGGCTTTTCTTTCTGACTAGTTGTTTGCATTTTGATCTTTAATTATCATTAATTTGTCATGATCATTCTATTTGACTTTTGGTTTTTATTGTTTCTGTTGGGTTTTCCAGTTTGTGAAGGAAACAGAAGGAGTATATGCGTAGAGATAATAACTGATGCGAGGGCATATAAAGGACGTAGGGCTGGGGTGGGAGATAGGAAGGGTGAGGCGGTCGGGGAGCAAACACTGTATGCAGGAGGTGGGAGGGAGCAGCAGAACTGATGGTGATTACGCAACTCCTTTTAAAAGTAATTTAACCACGAAAAAAGAAAATGTTCGGAATTGTGGTAATAATTGTACAATTCTTCTTGATATGATTGAACTATTGAATTGTATAATATGTGAATAACGTGCCAATAAAACTGTGGGGGCAGGAGGAGGGGGATCTGTCCTGTACCAGGAAGCTTAAAAAACTTTGGGAAACTCCCATTGTCTTTTAATTCATTATTCCATGGGTTTTTAAAGCCCTCTCATATTCCTTAAAGTCACTGAATGTGTAAGTATACCCCATAACTGAATCCTACAGAGCACACCTGTGTTCCCGTATTGTCCATGGGTTTTATGCCATAGCTAGTTGTTCTGTCAACCAGTTTGACTACCGCATGATCTGTTTGTCTAACCCATGTGTTTATTTTCTGGTTGACTAGCTCTGACCTCATTTTTTAAAAATGAAAAGCAATTGTACTGTTTAAAACTGGTCCCTGAATATTTTTAAAATCTTAATGGAGTGGGGGGAGAGGGGTGGTCTTTACAAGTGTCTTCTCCTTGCCCAGGTAAGTGTTATGTGATAAATAACACATGATCAAATGAAGTTATCATTTTTTGAAGGTATCATTTTAATAATGAGATTACTCAATGACTTGCTCTTTTCAAATAAGAAGTTCTAGTAAACCAAAGCACAATTAAGCTCCTGCCCGCCAAGTCGAATCTGATTCCTAGCAGCCCTGTAGCACAGGGAGTACTGCCCCTGTGGCTTCTGAAGCTGCAGCTCTTTGGGACTGTGAACCCTCATCTTTCTCCCTCACAGAGGTCGGTGGTTTCAAACTGCTGGTCTTGCATTTAGCAGCCCAGTGCATAACCACCACACCTGCAGGGCTCCTAAGAAGTTCTGGTGGGGATGAAAAATAACAAACATATCACTAACTACAGTATTGCAGTGCATTACATGCTACAAAAGGAAGGCTAGGTGCTGTGAGAGCAAATATTCAGGGTCTCGACATTATCTAAGGAGCCCTGGTGGTACAGAGATGAAAATGCTCATCTGCTATCGGAAAGCTCGGTAATTCCCCATCGAGGGAGAAAGTTGTGGCAGGCAGTGTGACAGCTCAGAAACCCACAGGGCAGTTCTACTCTGTTCCATAGGGTCGCTATGAGTCAATGGTACTGGGTTTGTCCTTGGTTGACTTCACCTGAAAATAATGACCTTGGGGTAGGCAGAGCAATGCATAACCCACTCCATCACCAGGGCTGCTCAGGTCTCTCAGCATTGTCATGCTCCCTGGTATCCACGCATTGCCTGGAGAGCAGCAGAGTTAAGCAAATGCTGCCTCCATTTTTGTTTCTCCTGGGTGTGATGAAGAGAGGTCCATTGCCTCCCCACCCCTCAGTAGGTTTCTGATTTAAATGTGGGGGGTGTTGCAATGTCACTTGCTTCCGGTGACCATCCCCAGGGCTCCCTCTGTCTTGCACCTGAAGCCCAGGGAGGAGGTACTGGGCGCATCGCCAAAGGGAAAACCCCAGCGTTCAGAGAGTATAAACGAATTGCCAGGAATCTCCGATGTCTCTATTTCCCAAGTGCAGACATCTGGGCTTTACAGGCTGCATAATCTCAATACCTACATGGGCATTTCCCTAGAGCCAGGCACTGGCTTTTTATAGCTACCCATTATATTCAAAACAGAAATATCAAAATATTGCTATATCTTTTCCTGATTAGTTTGTACAAACAAGCGTGTTACTGATTGCCTTCTTTAATACCTTCATGGCACTGCTTACTTCCAAAGATCCTTTAAGATGGATATTTTGTCCATTTAATAGATGAGGAAACTGAGGCTCAGACAGTAGCATGAGAATCAGGACTCAAGCTATGTCTGGTTCACTCTCAGCTCTGAGTTCACTAACTGTGGGCTCTGTGCTAGTTAATACGTTGCTGTGGCCATCGCTTGGACTGGTTGATAAATGTGTCCCTGAAAGCGCCATGCTCAATGACAAGAAAAGTGGGCTGTGTATTGAAGGCTTGGCTTCAAGTCCACTCAAGCTTTATATGATAAAAGAATAATGGAGTTAGGAGGGCCCACACCCCACCCGCACCTGCATTAGCGTAAGTTCTGCTACAGTCCTCAATTGTCAATGCTCAGCCACTCCAACCAAGGGATGCACTTTTTTTTTAATTCATATTTTTAAATCATTTCATTGGGGGCTCATACAATTCTCATCACAATTCATACATACATACATTGTGCAAGCACATTTGTACATTTGCTGCCATCATCATTCTCAAAACATTTTCTTTCTACTTGAGCCCTT
>NW_022111372.1:71712864-71726115 GCF_000313985.2 Echinops telfairi
GGTGTAGAGGGTTCTTGTAACACACTTAATATTAACCTGACATTGCAGAGAAGCAAGGGGAAACTAAGGCTGAAATGCAATGTGCATAGAACGCATGTACGTGTGCCTCCCAAACATAACTGAATAATACTGACTGTCTTCTCCCTTCCTTCCTTCTTCCTGCTCTCAACATCTCCTCTCCCTCCCACTTCCTTGTGTTCTCCCTCTTCCACAGATGCAGCAGCAGCGGTTGGTCATCTCCTGGTTTGCCGTGGTTTTGCTGGCATCGCCCCTCATGGCCATATGGGAACTGGAGAAAGATGGTAACCAGCTTCTCTTTACCCTCTTGGAAGTGACAGGATTCTAATTCTGGACCCTAAGGCAGCTCCTGATGGGATGTCAGACTGGATGGGCAACACCCACACCCCCTCACTGGATCTTTACTAGTGGGAGCCGGCACCCTGGGACTAATATTTTCCACTTTTACCTCTTGAGGATATCGCCATTGTTTGGTTCTTGTGTTTCTGTAGACCAGTGGTTCTCTCTCAACCTTCCTAAGGCTACCAGCCTTTCATACAGTTCCCCATGTTGTGAAACTGAAATTGTGCTGGAAGTTTCTTTCTGTGTGTTTGGCTAATCATTTTATTGGAAGCTCACACAACTCTTATCACAATCCATACATCCATCCATTGCATCAAGCACATTCGTACATTTGTTGCCATCATCATTCTCAAAACATTTTCTTTTCACTTGAGCCCTTGATATCAGCTCCTCATTTTTTTCCCTTCTTCCCTCATGAACCCATCAATTGTGGATCACTTATTTCCTTGTCCCTGCGGTTGTTAACACCCACTTCCTTCCCCTCCACCCCACCCTACTCCCCCCCTCCCATGTCCCCCCAGGGAGCCATAGGTCCAGTTGTTTTCTCCTGCACATTGTTTATCCTGCCTATCTTATCTAGATAGACCTGCAGAGATAAGAATATGCACAAAAAACAAGACAGCAAAACAAACCAACAAAGAAAACAAAACAACAGCAACCAAAAAAGAAACGCCTGTAAATAGTTCAAGGTCTGTTTGTTGACCTTTACGAGTGTTTCCCATTGAGTCTGATGGGGCACCACGCCCTGGCCCCAGAGTCCATTTTGGGGATTTCCTGGGGACTTCGTTGCTCTATTCCCCTTGCTGTTCTGTTGCACACCCTTAGTGTTCGCCTCGTCAGTGTGGTGGGGGCACAATTCCCACACTATGTCTCCACCGTGGTCCCCATAGCGCTATGGGTCAGTGAGGGACGTCGTGTCTGGTAGTGGGGCCGGCCCTATGGTCCTCTCTGCTTTGGCTGCTCTGAGAGGGATTATCGTCCTCAGGGCTTGGTGGGCCAGGATGTGCTCCACTCTCTCTTCTTCTCCCTTCATTTGCTCCTGTGTGCTCTGATCAGACATGTCCCTCTCCCTGAGCTTCAGTGCTGTCCTCTGAAGTGAATTCTTCTGGGGGGATAGGGGCTCTCCACATAGTTGGGATTGTGGCTGGCCCCTCAGGCCTCTCATTGGTTCCCTGCTTCATGCCAGTATGTCGCATTCACATCTTGGGCATCAGGTGTGCTGGAAGTTTCTCATCTCCACTACACCTTTGCCAAAGACTTCAGTGCTGTTTCCATTTTTCAGTGTGTCCAGGTCTTCTCTATCTGCCAACAAATCAAAGGTTAATTAGTGAGGGCGATCTTCTAGTTAGTGAGCTGCCAAGACAGCTATGGTCTTTCTGCTTCAGGGTTTCTAGACCTTGAGCTCAAATGGGGCCCACTGCCCAGAGGCCATCTCAGCAAGCATTTGCCAAACATTAGTTATGAGCAAATCTATGCTTAGGCAGTGGAGATGCCGCCATGGTTTAGAGAACACAGTCCAGAGTTCATAGAGCTTATAACCTAGTCCTCTTCCCCCCATCCTTCAGTTTATGTTGTAGAGTTGGACTGGTACCCTGACGCTCCTGGAGAAATGGTCGTCCTCACATGTGACACTGTAGAAGAAGACGGAATCACCTGGACCTCCGACCAGAGCAGTGAGATTTTAGGCTCCGGCAAAACCCTGACAATCCACGTCAAAGAGTTTGAACATGCTGGCCGATATACCTGTCAGAAAGGAGATGAGGTTCTGAGCCATTCGCTCTTGCTGCTTCACAAAAAGGAAGATGGGGTTTGGTCCACTGATATTTTAAAGGACCAGAAAGGTAATCCCATCCTCTTGGATATTGCTAGTGTTCTCTTCATAAGTTCATAAGCGATACAAAATAAAAGTCAAAGAAAGGCAAAATGCAGTGAGTATAGTTAGTGAATTAGCATCTACTCCCTTACTGAGACCACCCAGAATCTCCAGTGTCCTTTGCTGTCTTAGATAGGATTGCATTTATCAACCATCAAACTCTTGTTATGGGAGAGATTTGTGTTCAGGCTGAGTGCTTTCCCTGAGATGCTCTGTTGTGGTTGCGCATTGGCCCGCTAGCCCCAGGGTCAGCAGTTCAAAACCACCAGCTACTCCCAAGACAAAGATGAAGTTTACTACTCCCATAGAAAGTTACAATCTCAAAAGCGACACAGGCAGTTTTCCTTGTCCTGTAGGGTCTCTATGAGTCAGAATCAACTCAAGGGCAGTGAGAATATGCTTGCATAGGCAGCCCTGGTGGTGAAGTATGTGGGTTACACTTTAGGCTGCTACTCACCGCTCAGCAGTTCAGACCCACCAGCCACTGGTGAAGTTGTCTGGAAGCCCACCAGGGCAGTTCTACTCTGTCCTATCGGGTTGCTATGATTCAGAATCCGTTTGATGGCAGTGTGTTTAGTTTGGGGGTTTTATTATTGCATGGCTGGTGGAAATGAATGAATACGCATAGTGCCTTATATCAACACTGAGGTGATAGCCTTGGAGGGAGGGGAAAATTAAAACTATTTCTCTCAGATGTGTTCGATGTCTATTATACCCGATTGACTCAGCATCCTATTGGGACCAACTGTCAGGAGAGCTGTCTCATTTTTCAAAAAAATATATGGAAGAACTTCACAATCTTTATTCTTCTTCCAATCCAGAACCCAAAAATAAGACCTTTCTAAAATGCGAGGCAAAAAATTATTCTGGCCATTTCACCTGTTGGTGGCAGACAGCAATCAGTGCCGATTTGAAATTCAGCGTCAAGGGCAGCAGAGGGTAAGTGCAACCCATGTGGCTTCCCAGCATTTTGTTAGAACTGTTTCATTCCGAAAATAAGGGTGGACAAACTCAAACTCAATTCCAAGCTTTTCCAGCCCCTCTGTTGCTCTAGATTGAGGAAAAGGCATGGATATTTAAGCCAATTGCTTGAACAAATGCACATGTTTGGACAGGATATTATCAAGGTCTGAGGCTAGCCTAGGTTGTGTTTGAAGCCACTCTCATCCAACTTGCCTAGAAATGCTTCATTAAGGCTCATAGCACCATAGGGAGGGACAAAAAGAGAAATAGAAAATGCAAATGACTTGCCAGAATGGCACCTTGAGTCAAAAATAGGGTATAGACCGTAGGATTCTTAAGTTGACTCCAAAAGGATGTGATCCCACTAGACATTTTCCCCTGGTCACCTCAGCTTCTTTCTCTTCTGCTAATAGCACCCATGGGAAACTAATGGAGCAGAAGCGTTCACTATCCGACACACTTGCATTGTCCCTAAGAAACCTGTTTCCATGGAAACAGAACCGATGTTTTTGCCCATCTTTGTGACTCCCTGAAACCATGTGGGATACTAGAGCCAACCCTAGCCACTCAGCCTGGCTCCAACACGATTTCGCTGGGTAAATTAACCTCGGTGGTGGTAGTAGTGGTATTAGCTACTAGTGACCAGCTCATGGATGACAATTGTGCTGCCCCATAGGATTTTCTTAGATGTACTCTTTATAGAAGCAGATCCCACCTGTGCAGGTGGGTGAAAACTCTCTAATTGGTCAGCAGCCAATGCAAACCACTTGCACTAGTGGTGCTACCTAAATTAACCTTTGAGGTCTCATTTTTGCACAGGTTTAAATGATCACACTGACTTTAAAAAATGCCTACACGAAGTGCACAGAGACACAGGTGCAAGTGTCCATTGTAGCGTTTAGGGTCATCAGCAGGGGAATGGTTCAATACAGGGTGGTACATAATGCACTGTGTAGTTATTAAAATTAATAGGCCAACCTATATTTTTTATAAGTCAGAATCAAGTCAACGACCTTGATGTTGGTTTGAGTTTGTATGTTTTGATGTGGAGAGCTCCCCATACTATGTTCAGAGAGGGACATGTTGGTTACAAAGCAATGTATATCATTTGAGCCCACTTCATAAAAAATATATACACCTAAGTAGATATAGAGAAGGATATAGGTGTAGTATATAAAACATCTGTATATAGGATTTTATAGACATGAATATATGATTACTTTGCATATTTACTGGAAAAGTTCTGGGAAGCTCCAGCAAGCTAGGATTCGTATTTTTATCTTGGGGGGGAGCTTAGGGATAAAAGATGGAAGAAGGAGGCACACACACACACATTCGTATGCATCCTTATCATTTTAATTTGAATAATTAGTATGCATTGATTTTTTCCAAAGTAAAATAAGACACATGAATTTAAATTTTTAATAAAACGTGTTGACCAGGGGCTCTAGATCTAAAAATTTCCAGATTCATTTAGGCCAAAAGCATATGCACGCAGAGTTGCTTCCAGATATCTGTGCCAGGACCCTGACACTCAGCATGTTCTCATGGGGAGGACAGTTTGCCAGCCCTGGGAGAAATCACACTCGCTGGAGAAGGTGAGTCCTCAGACAGCCGGCTTCCCTGCCTCACTGGCTGCAATCAGTAGGAACTCATCCACAAACGGATAGCCGTCCAATAGACGCCGACTCAGGGCAAGCCCACGCGTCGTCGGAGTAGAAGTGTGCTCTGTAGGGCCTTCAGGGACTGATTTTTCAAGAGTAGTCACCAGGCCTTTCTGTCGAAGATCCTCTGCATGGACTGGAACCCCCTGGTGAGCAGCTCCATCCCAAATGGGTAACACGGGATATTTGATTTGATTTCAGCTCTTCTGACCCCCAAGGTGTGACCTGTGGGGAGGTGGCACTGTCTGAAGAGAAGGTCAGAGTGGACCACAGGGAGTATAAGAAGTACACAGTACAGTGTCAGGAGGTCAGCGCCTGCCCAGCCGCCGAGGAGAGCCTGCCTATTGACGTGGTGGTGGAAGCCATTCACAAGCTCAAGTATGAAAGATACACCAGCAGCTTCTTCATCAGAGACATCAGTGAGTTTGCCTGGGGTTTTGCACTTAGGAACACAGACTCTATTAGTCACACATTCACCATGCCCAGGCATTGGGCTAATGGGCTACTAGCCTTACCTCTTTCATTCTGCACCAAGGTGGGGAAGACAATGGAGATACTATGATCTATATTCTAAAGGGTGAGAAATTGAGTCTTAGATAAGCAACTGGCCCCAGGCCTCGGGGTAACAGACCCAGACCTTGCCATTGCGAAGGGAGGGCTCTTTGTGACCCTGTCTCTTCCGCTGCCCCGAGGCCGCTCCTCTGATGGATCCAACATAACGTTTATATACCAAACCAAGGACAGGCACATCCCTCCTGGTGGCCACTATTCTCTCTCTCTCTCTCTCTCTCTCTCTCTCACGCATTTTAAAAGAGAGAGAGAGAGAGATAATTTGTTTGCGAATATAAACTCTTAGATTGGACATCTTTTTTTCATTTGGCAAGTGGAGATCTTGGTCATTTATCCTTCTCTTTATCATTCATTCCTGGAGCCAGCTACATGAAATGAGAGCTACCGACCCTGCTCAAGCCTGAGTCCTTGTGGAGGGTTTGCCCTTGGTGGGTGGAGAAGGGTGGGATCTACTTCACCTGGTGTGGCCAAGAGGACGGGATGTTCAGCTGAGACCTATAGAGGTTGTGCTCAGAAAAGGGAGGAGACTCGCAGAGCAACTACAAGGTGTCATGATCTCCATATGGAGTCTAATGGGCCCTGCTATAGCATGTCTCTCCCTCTAGTAAAAGGTAAGCCTGATTAGGACCAAGTCTTGGGGACACCTACTTGCCTAGAAGGCTCTCCCCTCATGCTCTGTGAGAGGCTCAGCAACTCCCCATGCTTGGTGCAAAAGGGGGCTCTCGGGGCGTTACCCGGAGGTGAGCATCTTGCTCTCAGAATCTTCTGAGCACAGGCAGAGGTCATGAGGGAAGTGGCCCCCAGAGTGCAGGGATGAGAAGACTTCAGAGCCTCGCAAGAGTTCAATTAAGACTGTGGTGATTGCCAAGGGCTGCTCTCCATGGGCACCGGCAGTCCAAGCATCTCATGTCTGCCAGCTGGTTTATTCCATTTGCCAAGAGATACTATGGTCCCGGCCGTTCAGCAGCTAGGTACCTTGTGCGCTGTGGCCCCATGTTGGTCCCAGACTCCAGAAGGTGAGCAGGATGCCCTCACTGCCTGGCAGATGCTGGGGGGGAGGGGGGAAGGGGGGAGCAGCTGTGGCGATAGTAGATCATAAACGAGAGAGTGAGGCAGGCTGGCTGGGAGGGAAAGAGGGTATTGTGCTCCAGTCCAAGTCCCAAAGATGACAAGTGAAGCCCTGCGGATCCTTAAAGTGCTGGAGTTTTAGAAAGGAGAGTGGTAGTTATCTCGTGTAAGGACTTTACGTGGTGAAGTTCATTTTATCCTTACAACCACTTATGAGGTGGAAGCCAGCATGAAATCAATTTTCCAGATGAAAATGGTGCTCAGAGAAGTTAAGTAACTATCCTACAGCCCCACAGCAGGTAAAAGATGAAAGGAGAAGCAGAAGCCCCAGAGCCCCATCAGGAGAAATCTCTGTCTTCAGGAGCCCTGGTGGCGTAGTGGGTTATGCATGGCTCTGTTAACCACAAGATGAGCAGTTCAAACCCACCAGCTGCTCCATGGGGAAAAGATGAGGTTTTCTGCTCCCATAAAGATTCGCAGCCTCAGAGACCCACCGGGGGCTGTTCTACCCTCTCCTATAGGGTCGCTAGGAGTTGGAATTGACTCAATGACAGTGAGTTTGACGGAGTTCTCTTCTTCCACAGTCAAACCTGACCCACCCAAGAACCTGCAGGTGAAGCCACTAGCCAATTCTCGGCAAGTGGAGGTCAGCTGGGAGTACCCCAACACCTGGAGCACCCCACATTCCTACTTCTCCCTGACATTCTGTGTCCAGGTACAGAGCAAGAACAAGAGAGAAAGGGTAAGGCGTGATTCGTGTGTGATATGTTCTGTGGTCAGATTGAAGCAGGTCAGAGCAGATGATTGACAATAAAAACAACTTTTCTTAGCACATTCTATGGGCCTGGAATAGTGGAAAGGGGTCCCCTTGTATTATCCCACTTAATCCTCATCACTGCTTCATACGGAAAGGCATTGAAGCCTAGAGAGGCTGTGACTTATCCAAGGTCATTCAGCTAGCAAGTGGCAGAGCCAGGACCAAACTCAGTCCACAAGACATGAAGCCCTGTCACCCAGTCACTCTGTTGCCTCCAGGATCGCTGATGCATGCAGAATTGGGACTCAGTGGATATCATTGATAATAGAACATTCATTCTGTGTCTTGACTGAAAATAGGTAACTCTCACCTGCTCCAGATGTTAGCTTATTTTCTTAACCAAAGTGTGGGCACTGACATAGGCTGAGAGCTTCAAGCTTTCTTCTCTTGGCTTGAGAACTCCGCAAAGGGCCAAAGGCAACTTTGACAGAGCCCTAGAGCTCCTGGGACCCCACTTGTAAAACCACTGCAAGAGACCTTAGGCAGCAAATCATTGGCATGCGGCAGAAAGCTTTTGCCATGTCAGACAGCTGTTGTGGAGTTGGCCCTGCACTCATGATGATCCCACGCACAAGGCTATCAGAACATTGTAATCCATTATGTTTTCATTGGCTAGTTTTTTTGGAAGTAGATCACCAGGCCTTGCTTCCTAGTCCATCCTAATCTGACACCATCACTAAAACCTGTTGAGCATCATCGCAACACACAGCCCCCACTGAGGAAAGGAAGCTGCCTGTGGGTGAGGTGCCTGGGCTGGGGATCAAACCCAGGTTTCCTGCACCCAGGCAAGGATTTATCCTTGAGCCAAAACTGCCCTGGAGTGGGTCAGTCACCCCTGAAAATTTCAGCAGGTTAGGGGATTTTACCTAAACCTGGTTTCAAAACCTTGATGACTATCTTCCCTCTTTGTATCACCTAACCTTGATAGGTAATATTTGCTGAGTGCTTTTACAAGGTAAAGATTTTACTATTAGGGTCACCTTTTATTTTCACAACTCTGCGAGGCTGTCTTTTTATTATTATCCCTATTTTATAAATAAGGAAGCTGAGACACCAGGAACCTAAAACATTTCCCTGAAGTCACAAGTACATACACTCCTTTCTCACATATGTACATGGTTACGGCCAGAAGCCAGGCCATTATGCGAAAAACAGCATTAGGTGAAAATGGAAGATGAGGGATTGAAACTGCTGGCCTTTCAGGTAGCAGCCAAGTGCTTTCACCCCTGTGCCACCCAGATGCCTGTCTGTTGGTACCACCCAGGTGCAAAACAGAAAGTAACAAAGTAGAAGCTGTGTTGAGAGCTTCTGCCAGTAGGTGGCAGAAGGTCTACACCCTCCCCAGTGACTTGCAAATGTGGCGTCCGAAGATCTGGGTGTGATTGTTTCGGGAAGCTGTCCTTTGCAGAAATACAGGCTGCCTGCCTTACGACTGCGTTGGCGCAGGGCACTCACAGATTGCACTGCCCTTTACAGAAAGACAAAGCCTGCGTGGACAAGACCTCGGGCAAGGTTACCTGCCATAAAGACTCCACGGTCCGAGTGCAAGCCCGGGACCGCTACTACAGCTCCTTGTGGAGTAATTGGGCATCTGTGTCCTGCAGTTAGGTGAGCACCTCAGGCTTGCAGACTTAGTGTACCTGGCCACAGGGCAAGGAGGGAGGGGGTGCGGGGGCTGCAGATGGGCAGTGGGCAAATGGCGTTCCCAGCACACAGTGGCCAGAGTCTGAAACACGCATTTGTTCATTAACAGGCTTTATTTGACACCCATATTGGGCCAGGCACTGTGCTGAGCCAGCGACGCAGCAGTAGCAGCAGGCAATTTCTTCCTAGCTGCCTCGGAGTCTATTCTGGCTCACAGTGCGCCCAGGTGACAGAGCAGAATGGCCCCATTGGGTTTTCCCGGCTGTAATCTTTACAGCCGCAGATTGTCACGGCTTTCTCCCCCAGAGCCAGTAGGGGATTTCAAACTGCCAACCTTTTGGTTGGCATCTGGGTGCTGAACTGCTTGTGCCACCAGAGTCCCTACAGGGGAAAGCACAGGCAGAAGAGTGAGGGGGGCAGGGATCAGAGAATGGGGGGCCTGCAAGCTAGTTTCAGGAATTCAAGTCATCTGATAGGGGCACTGGGGAGCCATGATTGCCTTGAAGCAAAGAAGTAGCATGATCAGATACTGTCTTAAGAAACCGCTCAGGTGAGCCTCTAGGGAGGAGCATGGTATTCGGCCCCAGAAGGAGGGGCTGGGCCCTTCGACATGGGATCCCTAACCTACCAACTGCCCAGGGGAAGCTTTTATGACATAAGAAGGGCTTGGTGCTGTGTTTCTCACCTATATTTTACCATTCTCTTTCAGGTTCTAATTCCTGGAAGAAACGTGGAAGCTTCCCGGCACAGTGGTTTTTTTATGATGTCATAGCCCCAAAAATTCTATTTTTTCTGATTTTCTTTATTTTTTTTAGAAGCGTATAATAATATCTTTGGTATATTTTTATATTTAAAGGCAAAGTGCTGATTGAAACAAACAGCTAATTTATTTATAGATTGGCCAGCTCTCAGGTTGCCACTGACCTTCATGCTCTTTTATACATATAAGTAATTTATGTATTTATTATTTTATAATTGTTCCTTAACATCTGTATGCAAAGATGCATCCAATGTTTTCGAGACCTGATCCAGGAGGCCTACTGGCCCTACTATGCAAAAAAAAAGTGAATTTTCATGTTATTTATCCTGACCACTTTATCCAGCCAGGCTTTGAGTGCACTGGTTTTATGCCTGCCAGTGTGCGCACTGTGTGCTGACGTGAGTACAAGCATATATTTGCGATGGATGGGGCATAAGAGATGTGGAAATAGAGACACTGAGGGGCGCTTGGAGGAGATGCTGTTTCCAACATCCAGGAAGACTTCCCTGCCCCATCATGTCTCGGGATGTCTCAGGAAAGCTACTTCTGAGCAAGTGTATCCTTTGGGCCTGAACTGAGAGAAGACCTGGAATGTGTGAAGTTGGAATTAAGCTTCAGCCTTGCTGGCAGTCACCCCTCCCACTGGTATGAGGCAGGAGAAGGTGTGCAAAGTCGCCTGGGATAGTTCAAGGGGCTTATGATTCAAGAGGAAGGGCAGATGCCGCAGGACTGCCACCAGGTCGACTCTGGATATGGGGCTAAGGAGGAGGCGTTGTCAGAACCTCAGGCTGCTGCTTAGTGACCGAGTGAAAAAACCCACAGAGAGGCACCGAAAAGGATGAAGAACAAACTGCTTACTGCTCACCCTCAGGGAGCCTCACGAGATACCACAGACTGGATTGGCGGGGAAGGTGCTATTTTTAAGTCAGAAAATGTGCTTTTGATAAAGTGGTTGAGCATGGTTTCTATTTATTTATTATTTATTTATTGTGACATTCCAAACTGACCTAATAAAAGGATAACTCTCCTTTGCCATTGTTCGCAGTCGTCTTCCTGTAGCTCCTGTACCACGTTTGCCTGAGGTGCAACTTGCTGCCTGCCATTTAAGAATCACCCCTCCTTCAAGTGATTCCCTCTCCGGTTTTGCACAGTTTCTCCTTCCCTTTATAGCATTTCCAAAGTCAGTGAGTGTCCTAGGGAACTCAGTCCCTGTCATCTGAGCAGGAGGCCCCTCTGCAAGGGCACTGAATTGTAGTCTGTCCTCTCTGAGGCTGGAATGCTCTTGAACATGCATTTCTGCTTTCCCCTTCCATCCTGGTTTACCCGAAACTGAAACCAAAAACACTGCTGGCCCGTCAATGCCAACTCACGCACCGCGACCCTCCGTGTGGCAGAGGCTGCTGCCCACGGCTGTCCTTGGCTGTCATCTCCACTAAATCCCATCACCGGGCCTCTTTTCTGGGGGTCACTGGCTCAGTTTGAACTGTCTACCGTTCTCAAACTCAAAATCTCACTGCCATCAAGTCACTGCTGACTTATAGGGACCCTTTAAGACAGGCTGGAAACGCCCCTGTAGGTTTCCAAGGCTGTAACTCTTGGTGCGAGTAAAAGGCCTCGTATTTCTCCCATGGACCAGCTCAGCATCATGAACCACATAATAGAAGGATGAGCATCCCCTCTGATAGAACCAGTTCTGGTATTTGCTGAGGCTTGGTAGCCGTGGGCTTAGAAAGTTCCAATAAACTTCATGCTTGTCTCCCTAACCAATCCTGCTCCTGATAAATTTTAGGAGAGAAGCATGGAATGTGGGCCTCACGATATGAGATGCTTACAGGCTCAATCTATTTCTGTGCTCTGGCATGAGAAGGAAGGAGTATCGGTGTAATCAAAGTCACCCAGACATGCTTGACAGAGAAGGGAAGGTGGGCACTTCGAGGTTAAAGAATGGGCAGGATCTGCCAGTTTGGGTGCCGCTGAAAGAACAAGGGGTAAGATCGGAGAGAGTACGGTCCAATTCCCTGCTCTCTTTGTGATAAATGTTGTCGAAATCCTGGATACAGTATTGGCTCCTCTTGGTAACTGGCAGACCATTATAAACTCCTTGTCTGGACCATACCCAAATGGGTCTCTTGCATGAGAACTGGGGTGGACAGCCTTATTTCATGAGTTTACCAGTAGGCTATCACGGGATTTTAATGGACAAACGCCCATGAAATCTAATCTGTGCTCATTTTAGCAAGAGAAAGGGCTTTATTATTCAATTTTGCAAAATCATGTGCCCGAGCTCTGAGACAAATTGGGCAAAATGACTGGGGGGAGTGGGGTGTGCTTCATAGCTCCTCTGAAAGTATTTTATACTCTAGCTCACAAACCCCCTCCCCCAGTTACTCACTGGCTGAATACGATGGGGTTAACAACCTTTCCTGAGGGTCATCTAAGAGTTTCCCCCCTCTTTCTTAATTCATCCGGTTCCCACATTCCACATCCCAGGTGCCTGAGCTCTAGTGGGTGTCCTAGTGGTTTTCAGTGGGTGCCCTGGGGTTTTAGTAACTGCTCTCTGTTTGCTGAAGATGGACAGGCCTGGTGACTACTTTCTCACGTCATGAACAGCCAGTTCACACAAGTGGCCAGAGTAATTATAAAGGGGCATTTATTTATATTCCTTACCTTTTTTCTTTTTTTTTTATTCCTTATCTTAAGTGTTTCCTGGAGTTCTTGTTCCACTCCGCTCCAGGCCCAATGGAATGAGGAGATAGCCCTGTCTTCCTGCCCATTTGAAATACACCATCTTGTGGAAGAGTCCGCGCTTGATGGCATGCTGCGGGTTAATAGCAACTCCATGTCCTCCACCAGAGGCTTTCCCTTACCAAAGCACTTTCCAGGCTTGTAGTGAACAACACTACATCGTTCATCACATTTCAGAAGCACGGAATCCTAGGGAACTTCCAAAGCTTGCAGCCGTCATGGGGCTGAGCTACAAGCAGAAAACCTACATGCTGTGGCACCCATCAAGCCCTGGGCTTTGCTAACCCAGTCTGTCAGCATTTGATTAGTTGGGTATGTGCAGGGTTTTTTCTTTTAAGCAGTTTCTCCAGCATAGTCCTTACTTTTGTTTTGCTCTGGACACTGCAGAATATATCTGACATCCAAACATAACAGATAAGGGTTGGAAGCCCTGAGACTGGCCTCCAGGCCTGGCTGGACCTGCTAAGTGACTATGTGGCATTGAGCAGGACATTGGACACAGCCAGTTTCTTGAGTCCATTCCCATTTCCATATCTCTCCCCTGATGCTCCTCTTCAGATAGAAATGTTGGCAATCTGCATCAGCTCTTTCCCAGACACTTTGCTACTGAGCAAAGACCTAAGCCCTTGTTCTCTTTGGTCAAAGAGATGAAAGAAAATTCTATTGGGAATTTTGGAGATGTCTTTGGTTTTTGTGATAACAGTAATAACCCTAGATAGCAAGAGCCTTTTCATGAATAGCATCAGGCCTCCCTCCTTCCTCCTCTAGAGCAGACAAAATTCTGGGA
>NW_022111372.1:71727185-71728875 GCF_000313985.2 Echinops telfairi
GGGGCTTAAGTGGAGAGGAAATGTTTTGAGAATGATGAGGGCAATGAATGTACAAATGCGATTAACACAATTGATGTATGTATGGATTGTGATAAGAGTTGTATGAGCCCCTAATAAAATGATTAACAAAAAAAGAAAAGAAAAAGAATCTGGGGTCTGAGTGACATCACAGAGCAACTAAACCAACCCTTTGAACTCTCTATTCCAGGCTTCTGGCTACATGAGAAAGACAGACACCTATTTGTTTTTAAAATAGAAATCAAATAAACAGATCTATCTAAAGAAGACTTTCTCATCCACATCCAGTCCTTAGAGGTACCATTGATAGAATAGCTGGCCAAGTCAGGAAAAGGATCCCGGTCAGCAAAGGACAGGGTCAGGGGGCTGGCACTAGAGAACCTGGGTCTGCTGCTTACAGCAGCCATGACCCTGGGGAAACCAAGCCTCATTTAACTTCCAAAGATGCTGGGTGGGGTTGGAGCCAGGGAACAAACAAGAAAATGAACATGAAGGCCCACTGAAAATTTCAAGAGCTACCCCTCACCTCCCATATTAAAGAAGTGGGGAAACAAAGGCCAAATATGAACATAAAGGCTGCTATCCACTCTGTTAAGAAGGGATCTCTCCCAATGATGATAAATAAGGAAACCAAGCTAGGGTGTGGCTGCAAGGACACCTTGTACCTCAGCAAAATTCACCACCTCTAGGAAGAGTGGGGCAGGTGGCTCCCATCCGACCGGTACCTCTGTTTCCCCATCACTTAGCAAACATGGTCTGAGTTGCTGCTCTGACCCTGACACTGTCCTTAATCCTCAGGATCCAAAAGAACCACTTTCTGTGGAATCGATTGTGACTGATGGAAAACTCATGTCTGTCTTAATAGAATTGTGTCCCATTGGGCTTTCAATGGATGAGTTTTTTGGAGGTAGATCACCAGGGCTTTCTTTCAAGGTACTTTCTTGTAGACCTTTCGGTTAGCAGAGGAGCGCATTAACGGTTTGCCCCTCCCAGGGACACCTACTCTCAGGAGCAAGGAGTGAGAAAAATTGTCCTGATCTCCACAGCTCCCAAATGCTTGAAATTCTAATCTCAGCAGGCCAGTTCTTAAAGGTCAGTGGTACTATTAAATGAGATAGTCAATTTAATGTGACTGACACAGCACCTGCCACTCAGGAAATTATAGCTTTCTCCACTGGCTGAGATGCAAAAACAATTAACTCTGAGCCGGCTGCTAAACAAGAGATTGGTGGTTTGAACCCACCTGCCTAGTGACTCCGTGGGAGAAAGACCCGGTGATCTACTCTCAAAACCATCACAGCCTCGAAAAATGATGCTCTGTCACACGGGGCCACTAGGAGGCAAAAGCAACGCAATTGCATCTAAAATGAATTTTTTGAGCCTCAGTTTTTTTACCTGTAAAATGGAAAATAATATCACCTATCTCCTACAGTTAAAAAAAAAGAATAACACTGTCATTGTGTTAGACAGGGTTCGCTAGAGAGATAAAACCAGATTGCTGACAATTTTTATATTTATTTATAAAGATAATTAGATATATAACACAAGAAATGAACAGTTAAATTGTGAAGTACAAATGGCTCAGTGCAACTCACTCCCATGAGAGAGAGTTGTGAGACACTAGCAGTCCTTCAAGTCCAGTCTACTGCCAGGTCTTCCTCTCTATATAGAG
>NW_022111372.1:71729746-71733907 GCF_000313985.2 Echinops telfairi
GAACGTGGAACAAGAGATATCATTACTGATGTCAGAAGAATCTTGATTAAAAGCAGAAAATACCAGAAAGATGTTTATGTAAACATTTTACAAAGGCTATTTCAAGGCATCGGACTATGTACACCATAACAAACTAGGGATGCCCTTGAGAAGAAAGAGAATTCCAGAGCATTTAATTGTGCTCATGTGAACCATGTATGTGGATCAAGAGGCAGTTGTGCTAACAGAACAAGGAAGTATGACATGGTTTAAAAATCATAAAACATGTGCATCGAGGTTGTATCCCCTCAACATACTTATTCAGTCTGCATGCTAACCAAATAATCACAGAAACTGTATTGTGTGAAAAAGAATGGGCCATCGGGACTGGAGGAAGGTTTACGAACAACTCTGATATGCAGAGGACGCAACCTTGCTAAGAGGACTTGAAATGCTTTCTGATGAAGGTCAAGAACTGCAGCCTTCAGTATGGATTACCACTCAATGTAAACAAGACCAAAAGCCTCACAACATCATGATAAATGGAGAAAAGATTGAAGTTGTCAAGGATTTCATCTTGCCAGGATTCACACTGAATGCTCAGGGAAGCAGCAGTCAAGAGATCAAACGATGCACTGCACTGGGTCAATCTGCTGCAGAAGCCCTCTTTAAAGTGTTGAAAACCAAGGGTGTTACTTTGAGGACCGAGATGTGCCTGCCTCAAGCCACAGTGTTTTCCATCGCCTCATGCATGTGGAAGTTGGACATTAAATCAGGAAGACTGAAGAAGAATCGATGCATTTGAACTATGGCGTTGGTGAAGAATAGTGAAAATACCATTAAAAAGAAACGAAAAAGAAAATACCATGGACTGGCAAAAGAACAATCAAATCCACCTTAGAATTTCAGCCACAATGTTCCTTAGCGGCAAGGATGACAAGTCTTTGTCTTCCATACTCCGGACACGTTATCAGGAGTCCCTGGCAAAGTGGACAGGCCGCAAAAAAGAGGAAGGCCCTGGACAAGATGGAATGACACTGTGGCTACACCAATGGGCTCAAACAGAAGCACAATTGTGAGGATGGCGCCGCTCAGGACCAGGTTTCTTTCTTTGAACGTAAAGGTAGCTATGAGACGGCACCGGACAACGTAACCTGTCCCCTTAGGGTGATGGTGAGGATGCAGTGAAGTGTTTAGAGACAGCGTAAAAATGCATTCAATAAGTTTATTATTATATTTTATACATAACCTGAAAGGAGTGCAATTTTGGACCCTGCACTTTGGGGAGGTGGAGGTGGTTACAAGGTCACCTTGGCTTCTCTGGGAACCAAGCTGGGGCGGAGAGAGCAGGAATCAGTGCTGGGGGAGAAAGAGGTGCTTCAGTGGCCGTTCACAAAGGGCTCTCCAGGGCAGAACCTCCTACAAATAAAACCGCAGAAGCAAAGGGCCCAAGCCCTGCCATCGGGCCTTTCACAAGCTATTGTGAGAGGACCACGCACAGGGACTGTATGAAACTAAAAGTTTGGCTGAGGTAAGAGTGTAAGTCCCCTAAATATTTCTTTTTACAAAGGTTTCCAACTCCCTAAGGGAGCCGCTTCATTGCCTTTTCATCTTCCTAGACATAATAATTGGCATAAACTTACCAATTCACCTTACCTATAAATCAGACTTTAATCATCTCAGTTTCATTTCAGCGCGGCCCTACTTCCAGGACAGCCATTGTGAGCAAAATGAATTTGGACAAGACGTTCCTATCATGCCGCGGAAATGAATTCCCTCTCTCATGCTCATAAAACGCAAGAATAAAATCTGCATTCAGGTTGAAGGAGGGGAAACCACGAGCGCATACTGAAAGCCCTCCTTCTGCAGGAGGCGGCCTGATTTGCATTTACCTTCACGCAGGCCTGGGCTCCGCGGACAGACAGATGCGGCCCTTCTGGCGGCGCTCCATCCGCAGCCTCTCCACCAGGTGCGGGCTTGGCAGTAGGTGGCGGCCTGGAGGGCACTGAGGCTGCTGGCCAGTCTCTCCTGCCCCTTCCATAAGGGCCCTTCCATAACCTCTCATCCCTTTCGTCCTAGCCCACCTGGCACCATCCCTGGTAGCTGCTAACCTGGGAAGAGGGTGGGGCTGGGGAACTGAACCTTTGCCTATGGCTTTAGGGTTTGTGGGAGAGGAGGAGGGGTCAAACGCTGTTCCCTCAGCTTCCTCCTTTCTATAGCCAGTCCGCATGCAGCAGGAGAGGAGCGAAAGCGAAGAGCAGGCAATACCTGGTCGAGAAGTGAGCACTTGACCCTAGAACAAGGCAAAACAGCAGTAACAGCAGGAAACCATCGCTCCGAGTTGCCTGGCTCTCATTTTGAGCCCATGTGAGAGAAGAAATGCCCCACAGGGGGTCGTGGCTGTGGTCTTGTCTTTCTTCCTTTCTTTCCTTTTAAAAATTTAATATCTATATCATATCATCGTTCCACCACATCCAGGAGAATTGTACAGTTGCTCCACGGTCAGTTTTCAAACACTGTGGCTTTCCATGGGCTCCTATGGCTGCGAGCTTTATGAAGACAGATCGCCAGGCCTTTCTTCCCAGATCCTGCAGGGTGCCTTCCAATGGCCAATCTTTGGGTTCGTGGTGAGTCCAAACCCCTTGCACTGCCCCGGCACCTGGGGATCAAATCTCTGCACCTCTGCTCATTAGCTGGATGCTTTGGCAATTCCTTCGCCTTTTTGTGCCTTGACTTGGTGTCCTTACCTCCAAAGCAAACATGCCAATAATGTACTGCCTCCCAAGGAGCTCAGCGCATGGAGAGAGCGCCTGGCAAATACTGTGTTTGCCTGAAAATAAGACACTGTCTTATATTAATTTTTCCTCAAGAAGACACGCTATGGCTTATTTCCAGGGGGTGTCTTATTTCTATTAAGTATGGTACAACGATCTACATTTATTCAAATATAGTGAAGTCGTCTTCTTCTGGACCACAGTGCTGAGTCAAACGGCAGCCCCAGCTTTCGTTCTTCCCCTGAGGACACACAATCCTTAACTCAGAGCATCCTGCTCCTCACTTCATGGAGGAGACTTTAATTCTCCCTGTCCGTGTCTCCCTCTCTGCCTCAACTGCAGCACGCACAGAACGATCGGGTCCTGACAGGGGAGCCGGCCTTGTGGATGGAGCTGCCTGCACCTCTCCGGTCACCTCCGAGATAGCAGCTGTCACGATGGGGCGGATGAGAAGGGCTGCCCGTCTTCCTTACCTCTCCGTGAAGGTATGCTGAAGAGCCACGCCCATCGCTGTCTTATTGTCGGGGGTGGCTTATATTGTGCAAATGCTTAGAAATCCTGCTACAGCTTATTTTATGGGTGTGTCTTATTTTCAGGGAAATGCAGTACACAACCAATGTTAGCTGCAGGCTGTTTCTTAAACACTGGTCCAAGATGGAGCAGTGAGCCTGAACCCTAGATCTATTTCCCTCCCCATAGAGGACCATGTACACAAGGCCTTCCTTCTAACTCAGAAAGCTGTGTCCTCCCAACAGCCAGCCTGCCCCCGTGGGTACCCAGCCAGTAGACAGCAATGACATCCTGTCAAACTACAGCACTCAGAGCAATGTCCTGCTTTATCAACCGTGGAATGGTTTTCCTCTTGGCCTCTTTGTTCTTTGTTCTTTTGTTCATGGTATTTTCAATATTCTTTACCAACACCATAGTTAGAGTGCATCTATTTTTCTTATTCCTTATTCAATGTCCAACTTTCACACCCATATGAGGCATTGAAAGCACCACAGCTTGGGTCAAGCACGCCTTAATCCACAAAGTATCATCCTTGCCCTTGCTTTTCAACACTTTAAAGAGGTCTTGGGAAGCAGATTGACTTAATGCAATGCTGCTTCCATGAGCATTGATTGTGGATCCAAGCAAGATAAAATCCTTGACAACTTCGATCTGTTCTCCATTGATCATGGTACCTATTGATCCTGTTGTGAGGATTGTGGTCTTCTTTACACTGAGTTGTAATCCATACTGAAAGCTGCAATTCTAAAAAAATAATTTTTTTTAACATTTTATTAGGGGCTCATACAACTGTTATCCCAATCCTTACACACATCAATTGTGTAAAGCGCATTTGTACATCGTTTCTCAAAACATTTTCTCTCCATTTAAACCCCCGACATTAGGTCCTCATTTTTCC
>NW_022111372.1:71734585-71748850 GCF_000313985.2 Echinops telfairi
AGGTTGTTAATAAGCCTTGCTCCAACCGTGATGTGCATTCTTCTTCATATAATTCAGCTTCTGTGATTGTGTGTTGAGCATACAGATTGAATAAGTATGATGAGAAGATAAAACCCTGATGCACTGATTTTAAAGTTTTCTGATTTTTAAACTATGCAGTCCTCCCTTGTTCTATCCACACAACTATTTCTTGATTCAGGCAGAGGTTCCACAAGAGCACAATGAAGTGTTCTTCAGTTCCTATTCTTCTCGAGGCTATCTGTAGTTGGTTATGGTAGAATACCTTAGCATAGTCAATGAGACACAAATAAACATTTCCCGGTAGTCTCTGCTTTCAGCCAAGATCTATCTGACATCAGCAACGTTGTCCCTTGTTTCACATCTTCTTCTCAAACTGGCTTGAATAACTGTCAGCTCCCTTCTAACCTACTGCTGCAACCATTGTTGAATGATCTTCAGCAAAACTTTACTAGTTTGGAATATTAATTATATTGTCCTATAATTTCTGCATTCTGTTGGCTCACTTGTCTTATAAGATAGCGGTTCTCAACCTGTGGGCACGACTCCTTTGGGTGTTGCCTAATACACCCTGCATATCAGATATTTGCATTATGATTCATAACAGTAGCAAATTTACAGTTAGGAAGTAACAACAAATGTAATTTTATGGTTGGGGGTCACCACAACATGAGGAACTGTATTAAAGGATCACGGCATTAGGAAGGTTGAGAATCATTGTTCTAAGGTGTTGTAGAATAGATTAATGTAGCCAATCAATGAATTATTTTCAACTTTCTTCTCAGTGTTTTTTGTCCTTACTTCAGCTCAGGATCACAAATGGCTGCTGAAGCTCCCAACATCATGACTCCATCCATGACTTCTTATTACAGTGCTTGAAGACTGAAAGACTAACCATGGAAGTGTCCTCTCTATAAATATAGATACTTACACAAAAAAGATTTCAAAAAATTTATTAAAAAGAAAATTAAATAAAATGGATTTTCGAAGCCCATGTGCATGTGTGTGTGTGTGTGTGTGTGTGTGTGTGTAAACCAAACTCACTGTCATTGAGTCAATGCTGACTCATAGTGAACCACCAAGACTATAACTCTTTACAGGAGTAGAAAGCCCAGTCTTTCTCCCGAGGAGCTGCTAGTGGTTTCAAGCTTTTAACCATGCAGATTGCAGCCCAATGCATATCCACTACACCAAAGGGAGCTTCAAAAAGTTTTGGAGGGGGATGTTTGTGGAAAATACCCATTATCTTCCTATTCCATGTTTCAATCGATTTTAAATATACATATATTTCAAAAGGTTTATTATATGTATAATGATGAAAGAACACACTTCCCAGAAATTCAATAGCAGGCAGAGAAATTGAGAACGCATCTGGCATGTTCTGTAGAGTGGGGTGTGTGAGCTAGCAGCAGTGAAGGAGCTAAGAGTGAGGAGTAGCTATTGGCTGGGCAAGAGTCAACAGTGTCCCCCACAGGAACACCATGGAGGGGCACACCATTCAGATTTGAGGATGAGCATCTGTGGTGGGGGAAAAAATGGCTATCTGAAGATTGGCAAGCACTCAGCCCAGCAACGTGTAAATATGATGAACTCATCCTAGCTTATCCAAGTGGACCCAATGTAATCACATGAGCCCTTGAAAGACAAGGAAATGCAGTAAATTGGGACATCAGAGAGGTGTAGCCAAGAGCTAAGTCAGAGAGATCCCAAGGATAAGAAGGATTTGATGCACCAGGGTTGCCTTGTAGAAGGAAGGACCACGTGCCAAGAAAATGGGGATGTCAGTCAGTCCTATAACCATAAGAAACAGTTCTGCCAATAAGGCTAGTGACTTTGGAAACAGATTCTTCTCCAGAGCCTCCAGAATGGAGCATAGCCCTATCGACACTTTGATTTTGGTCTCGTGAGGACCCTGCCAAGCTTTCCCAAGTATATGATGTACAGAACTGAGAGACAGTAAATAGATACTATTCAAGGCAATGAAATTGGTAGTCCTCTGTTACAACAGCAATAGAAAATGAAACAGTGCTCCCAATGAGGAAGCACCATGCTGTGTCTTTGAGGACCACAGGGAATTACAGGGAAAGAGAGTCACGTGAATCCAAATTAACTTGCCATGATATGCTTGGAGATGTGCAAGAGGTCCCATTTAGCTGAAGCATGAGAAAAGGAAAGTGGAAGGAGATGAGAAAAATAAGACAAGGGAAATAAGTAGGACGTAAAGCAAGAGGATCCTCAAAGCACAGGAGTTTGAGTAGAAAAATGATGGGCACAGAGCTGTTTTCACCAGATCACCTAGTTGCTACGTGGAGAGCAGACTAGAAGGTGGCAAGAGAGAAGAGAAGATTGCCTGGTAACAGGACACAGGTGAGAGATGAGGTTAATCTCACCTGGGAAATGATGCAAATGAAGGAGAAAAAAATGATCGGGCTTAGATTAAATATGGATAGCTAAAAAGATGAATCATTCATCCATTTAACACACAGATATTAGTCCCTGACCTCCAGCTGTGTGTCAGTTTGTTGTAATGTGGGGACCTGTGTGTTGCTGTGATTCTAGAAGCTACACCACGAGGACTTCAAATACCAGCAGGCCCGCCCATAATGGACAGGTTTCAGCAGCACTTTCAGACGAAAACAATCTAGGAGGAAAGGCTGGGCCATCTGTTTCCAAAATTTAGCCTATGGCAACCTTATGTTCTAAGAAAATATTGTCTAGTATCGTGCCAGAAAAGAGCCCTGGTGGCACAGTGGGTTAAACCTCAGGATGCTTACTATAGGTTGGCAGTTCAAACCCGTCAGCTACTCTGCAAGAGAAAGATCAGCCTGTCCGACACATGAGGTTTACAGTTTTGCAGATTATGGCGCAGTTCTACTCTGTCCCAGGAGCTGTGCTGACTCAGAATGTCCTGTAGAGCAGTGGGTTTGGTGTGTTTTTTGAACAGAACTTGGAGATGAACCCCCTAAGTTAGAAGGCACTCAAAATACACAATGGCTAAAACAGTAGATTCACCAATAGGAATGACAATGGCGCAGGATCAGTCAATGTTTTGTTCGGTTGGACATGCTGAATCAGAACTAACTAAGCAACACTCACAATAACACCGGCCAGGCTTTAAGGATTGAGAAGGGCAGGAGCGCACGCCTCTGGGACAGACAGAGTCCTTATTTCCATGGAACAGAAGCATTTTCTATTCAGTCGGTTGGGTCCCTGGTGGTGCCATTCACTGAATAGGAGGAATCGGTTGGAGAAATAGGATGGGGGAAAAGATGATGGGTTCCTTTTCATAAATGTTGAGCATAGGGCTGCTAATCACAGGTCAGCAGATCGAAACCACCTGCCACTTCTCAGGAGCAAGACCATGCTTTCTACTTCCGTAAAGAGTTCCAGTCTCAGAAACCCATAAAGGCAGTTCTACCCTGTCTTATAGATTTCCTAGGAGTCAGAATTGGTGTGATAGCAATGAGTTTGAGTTTTTATTTATAAAGAGCTTTGGTGGCATAGTGGCTTAACACTTAACTATGAACCAAAAGGTCAGTAGTTTGAACCAACCAGCCTCTCTCCCGGAGAAAAATACAGCAGTCTGCTTCCCTACAGATTACAGGCTTGGAAATATTATGGACACCTGAAAGGATTGGTATGAGTTGGAATTGACTCAATGGCAATGGATTCCTAAAATCTTTTTGTTTGCTTCTCTGTTGTGGAACAAGCAGTGGTTTATTCCATGAGCACTTGGATATGCAAGATGGCTTCAAAAGTTTATGGGAAATTTCCATTTTCTTTTCATTCCACACACTTTTTGAAGCCCCCTTGCACAAGAATCTCCTCTTCAGATACTCAAAAGACGAAGCCTATGAAGAGAGGAAAAGGAGGCTGCTGGTGTAATGGGTTCCATGTTATACTACAAGCCACAAGATCAACAGTTTGAAGCCACCAGCTACTCCACAGGAGAAAGATGAGGCTTTCTGCTCCTGTAAAGAGTTAGTCACAGACACCTACAAGGGCTGTTCCACACGATCCCGCAGGATCCTGATACATTGGAATTGACTGAAGGCAGTGAATTTGGTTTGGGTTATGAGGACAGCGGGTAAGAACTGGGCTATGACAAGCCTTTCCCACTATTGTGCCTCAGGACCAGCCCTGGCTGAGGGACTGCCTGGAAGCCAAAACGTTTCTCCCTCAAGTCATGCTGACTGAGCCCAGTGCTGGGAAACTCACACTACTCAAGACTAATTGAATGAAGAAATTACTCAAAAAAGCCAAAGGAGCGTCTCTCCAACAATTTGTTATAAAATAAAAAATATAAAAACCAAAGCTTGGCTTTCTGCTTTTTTTTTTTTTATTAAGTAGCTCCATTGCCCCCAGCGTGTGGTCCCCCATGCGTTGGATGCCCCAGTTGAATCTCAATTTTGTATTTAGAATCAGTTGTTCGCTCTCCTCAGATGACTAACACTCCTTTCCAGGGGGTGCTGAGAAGATGAATGTTGGGAGTCTCCAATCAAGCAGACTTTGAATTATGCCCGGCTCAAGTGTCTGTGTAGGAAAACGCCATAAGGAACACACACATGTGCACATGCACATTGCCTGAAATGTATACATGAAGTCTATAGGGAAATTAATGAACAAAATCACAATTTCACATTCTATAAAAAAATCTATGGAACTGGAAACCAGGAAAAGTAAGCAACATGTGTGTTAGGTGCCATCAAGCCAACTAAAGCCAACTGGTACTCCCCCCCACCCCACCCCCAATAGAACAGAGTAGACCTGCCCCTGTGGGGTTCCTGGGCTGCAATCTGGCTGGGAGCAGATTGGCACGTCATTATGCTCACAAGCAGGTAGTGGGCTCAAACCACTGACCTTTCAGTTAGCAGCTGAGCACTGTGCCATTGTGGCACCAGGGCAGCACGCGTAGTGGCGAGAAATGTCCTGAGGTCAGACTGCAGCCGTTTTAATCCATCCCGTGATTTACCAGGTGTGTGATCTAGGGCAAATTACTTAACCTTCTCCCTCCATTATCAAGCAGGGACAACATCAAACCTGCCGCTTAGGGCTGGGAGGATGATGCAATGTAAGGAGCTCAGTAGAGGTTCTCACCCACTGTAAGCACTCAGTGTTAGCAAGTACTGTCACTATTGGCATGACTACTGTGCTCATCATGTCAGATTACCAAGTAAATCTGCATCTGTCTGATTCATTGCAGACTTGAGAAAACAATTGCAGCAACAGTCCACAGCATCACCAGCTTCCCCTAATGTTAACATACTCCACAGCCTTAGTCTAACCATCTGAACCAGGACGCTAATGTTGGTATTTTATTATTAGCTCACCTATAGACTGCATTCAAATTTTCTTTTAAACAGTGGCATCGAATCCACATATCACACAATCCAATAGCTCAATCATGACAAGAAGAGTTTTGCAATCACTGCCACCATCAATTTTGGAACATTCCCTCCCCGCACTTCCACATACACACCACGGTTAAATCACTCTTAAATTGAGTTGTGGAATCGTCATCAGTTCTAGTGAGTGCTTCTTCCCCCTCCCACATATACTGTTTGCTCCCTCAGGCCCCTCACCCTCCCAATCTCCTCACCCCCTGCCTCCCTATAAACCTTTGCATCAGTTCTATCTCTGTGCCTCTACTCCTCTGAGCTTTGCAAACTGTAAAACCCAACAGAAACAAGGAAAAAAATTAAGTGGTAAGGATAGAATAATAATAATACAAAGATAAAAATAAAGGTAGTGGATAAGAAAGAAAAGACCACCGTGAATATTTAAGAGGCTGGGTAAGAAAATTTTGTCATGGAACAAGCAGCTAGAAGAATCTCACAGGCATCTGCCAGTGGCTTAATCAGGCTAGGTACTCTGCAGAGGGGTTTTGGGCTTCCACTGTCTTTGATGGCCTTCTACATATTGGGTGTTTGAAATGTAGGCTCTTATATTATTCCCTTTGTCATATTTTAATTTTGTTATTGTTGTGTTTGCATCACACAAGCTTATGTGCTCCTTCTGTGTGGACTTAGTTGACTTAGATGGCTGCTTGTTTGAATACAAGCCTTTAAGACTGAAGGCACTATTCCAATTGATAGCCGGGTACCATCTGCTTTCTTTACCACATTTTGCTGTAGCACCCTTATCTTCAGTGATCATTTCATGAAGATGAGTATCAAGCAGGGCCATGTTATCAGAACTAACTACTCTTGAATTGGGGCTAGAGTTCAGTAGAGCCCCATAATCCATTTGCTTGTCCCTGGGATATGCATGACTCTGATTTATTTTTGTGGTTGCATTCAAATTTTACTAATTAATGTCCTTTCTCTGGTCTAGGATCCAATCCAGGATCCAACACTACACTTGGTTGTCATTCTTCCATAAAACAAAATAAACCCACTGCTAACAGTTCAATACTGGTCCAGAGTGACCCCGTGGGACAAAGTAGAACTGCCCGATGGGATCCCTAGGCTGTAAGTCCTTACAGAAGCACAATGTCACATCGTTCTCCAACAGAGCAGCTGGTGAATTCCCTCATGGGACCTTTCCATTGACAGCTAAGCAATTTAGCCACCAGGGCTCTTTGTGTCCATGATCCCATGGTCATCTCAACCCCAACAGTTAAAGTGTCTCTTAATTATTCAAGACCTTGACATTTCTATGGCGTAGAGTCACCCACTGCCCTAGAGTTGATTCTAACTCATAGTGATCCTATTGGACAAGGTTAAATGACCTGCGTAGGTTTCTGAGACTGAACCTCTTTACAAGAGTAAATAGCCTCACCTTTCTTCCAAAGAGCAGCTGGTGATTTTGAACTCCTGACCTTGCATTTAGCAGCCCAGTGCTGAAGCACTTTGCCAGCAGGGCTCCTCTTTTATAGAGCAGTGGTGAGTTATTTCCCAAAATCTTCTTCGATTTGGGTTTGTGTGAGGTATGATATCACTCATACTGGGACCTTAAATCACTTGGTTAAGGTGAAATCTCCCAGGTAATTCTCTACTATAAAGTGACTACTTTTCCCTTTGGGATTCAAATGTCTCCTAGTGAGATACTGGGGAAATATGTAAATATCCGGTTTCTCATTTGACTTTCGCCCACTAGTTTCAGAACATATTCATGACCACTGCTTGCAACTGTAATTTTACCCAGGGATGGCTTTTTGCATAAATGCATGAGAATGTGACTGTAAAAGGGACTTTCCTTTTTCCTTCCCTCTTCTTCTTCTTCTATTTGTTTATTTTTTTCAATAAAACCCCTCTACTTTTGAACTTATCAGAAACCATCATGGTCACTTCCGAGGGGCCTGGGTGTCTGTCTGATTCTTAGGTATGCCCAGTTGGGAGAGATTCCCTTACATGCTTGCCTTGGCCGGGAAGGGACAGGATGGAGCTCCTTTATTTTGCATCTAAGCCTGGTGATTTCCATTCTCATGAATAGAATCTCTGAAGGGAGAGGGTGCTAACTAAATGCTTGCGGGCGGGCGAAGAGGAATGTTTAAATTATTCAAGACAATTTTTTATGCTATTTGAATGTAACTGCTTACACATAAAAATTAATGCTAATTAGATATAATTTCCATGTATCCATTAAAGCCAATCCCAAAGCATCCCAGAAATCCTTAGTTAGCCTAATGTTATTCTATGTGCTTAAAAACAGTCTCTGTAAAAAAAAACAAACATAAATTTGTCTTTTATCAAACACTTATTCATACTAATGTCAAAGGATTTTTATTCCTCCTTTCAAACCACCCCCATTGCTTGCAACTCCTGATGTATCTGTCATTCATTCAGAAACCATTTCCTGATTGATCTGTCATTCAGTCAGAAACCATTTCTGTGTCCCAGCTCCTGGGGACAACATAGTGAGCCAAATAGACCCAAAGCCCTGCATTGATGGAGATGGCGGTTTAATGGGAGAACATGGAAACAAACAATATAGCCAACCCTATAAGTAGCTCCTTTGAAAAACAATTTAGCAGGGTAAGAGGATAGACAGTAGGAGGGACAGGGGAAACCTCTCATGGAGATAGACTGAGGAGGAAAGACTCCTTAAAGGAGGTAGATGGGGTAAGATTTGAACAGAGAACTGAGAGATATGATGGGGAAGCCATGTATCTGGAGGAGAAGCACCCCAGGAAAAGCCATGCAAAGTATTGTGTCAGAGACGAAGGTCAATGGCTGGGATGCCTTTGCTAGTGTGAGGAGCTGTTTCCTGTCTGTTCCCAAACGAAGGCCCTCAATCTTCTTTTACTAAAGTCTTAGTGGCTCCCATCTAACTCCCCACTCCTTTCTCTTTTAAACATGGAGCTTTGGGTATCTTGTCTCATCTGGAAGGCACTCTTTCCCTTCCTCTGTGCAGAGATAAGAGGTCAGGAATCCTTGCATGGCACAGCTGAGCACTTGCCACGGAAAGAGTGGCTGTCCTCCAGAGGACAGCTCAGAAGATTAGTTTGGTGATCTGCTTCCAAAGGGTCACAGCCTTTTGGAAAACTCTAGAGAATGGTTTTACTCTGCAAAGGTGGCATTGCCCTGAGTGAGAATCAACTCAAAGGCAAGTAACAACAGTGTGTGTGTGTGTGTGTGTGTGTGTGTGTGTGTGTGTGTGTGTGTGAAGCAGTACGTTTGTAAGTAAACTGGGCTTTACCTCAAACTCATCTGTAGCGCTTGTACTTAAGGCTGAAAGCCCCCACTGTGGAAGGAACAGATGACTGCTATTGCAAGGGCATAGAACTGGTGGTCTTCGGACTTTGGTTCAGTTCTCTTGGGTTAAGGGCGCACAAGGACTGGAGGGCTGGACCTACCATACACTTACTATTTAAATGCCCTGCTGTTTTATTATGACATGTACTAGACTGGTAGGTTATTGAAAGTTTTGCCCTGTAGATATGACAAAATGCCAATTTATAAACTATCAAGGTCTCACGAGGGAGGGGGGAGCGTGGAGGGAGGGGGAAAATGAGGACCTAATGTTGGGGGTTTAAGTGGAGAGAAAATGTTTTGAGAATGATGTACAAATGTGCTTTACACAATTGATGTGTGTATGGATTGTGATAACAGTTGTATGAACCCCTAATAAAATGTTTAAAAAAAAAAAAAAAAAGAAGCTGCATTCACATAAAAAAAAAGAAAGTTTTGCCCTGTCATTAACCCTCATGGCTGGTATAAAAAGTGTCACTTAGGAGTTTAATCTGTACAAGTTAACTATTAATATATTGTGGTTTATAGCTGACCCATACTGGTATGATCCTCTTCTCTCCACAGTTAAATTCTATCCCCCCTTCCCAGAAGAATACACCACAGAGGTCACTACTGAAGATACAGCTCAGGGAGAACACACGGGAGAAGAGAGAGAGAGAGAGAGAGAACCACATCCTGACCCACCAAGCTCCGAGGATGATATTCCTGCTCAGAGCAGACAATGCACAGACAGGACAGGCTGGCCCTACCCACAGACAGGCTGGCTCAACCCTAAGACATGGCATCCCCTCATTGAGGAGGGACAACACTGGAGACACAGTGCGGGAATTGTGCCCAGTCTGACACCACCCCGCACCACACACCACACACACACACACACACAGGGGTGAAACATGGAGCACAACAGAGCAGCAAGGGGAGCAAAGCAATGAAATCCCCAAGAAATCCCCAAAATCAAAGCTTGGCACCTCATCAGACTTGACCACAAAACATTCATAAAGATCAACAGACAGCCCTGGAACTATTTATGGACTTTTTTTTTCATGTCTATCTATATAAGATAGGATAAACAATCCCAAGGAGAAAAAATAGAGCCAATAGTTCACGGTGGCCATGGGAGAGGAGGCGGGAGGGAGGAATGGGGAAGCCAAAAAAACTCAGGGACAGGGGAACAACAAGTGATCTATAATCAATGGCAAGGAGGATGCAGAATGCCTGGTGGAGTTTGATCAAGTTCAATGTAGCTGAAAGGAATTACTGAAAGCCAAATGGAAGTTAAACAATAGTGTGGGGGGGTGGGGACAAAACAAAAAAAGATAGTAGGACAAGAGGAAAGTATTAAGGTAGCAGATGAATATTGGGCCTCTACTCAAATACTCCCTCAATGCAAGAACGTTTTGTTCTAATAACCAGGCATTCTGTGATGCTCACCTTCCCAACATGATCACTGAAGACAAAATGGGTGCATAAACAAATGTGGTGAAGAAAGGTGATGGTGCCCGTCTATCAAAAGATACAGTGTCTGCAATGGATGGATGGATGGATTGTGAGAAGCATTGTATGAGCCCCCAATAAAATGATTAAAATTAATTAATTATTTTTAAAAAAAAGATATAGTGTCTGGGGTCTTGAATATAAACAAGCTGCCATCTAGCTGGGAAACCACAAAGCGCACATGGAAGAAGCACCAGCCTGTGTGATCATGAGGTGTCCACAGGATCAAGTATAAGGCATCAGAAGACCCAAAACAATGATATAGATGCTAATGAGGGGGTTGGATGGGAGACCCAAAATCCATCTGTAGACAATTGGACATCCCCTCACAGAAGGGTCACAAGAAAGGGATGAGCCAGCCAGGGTGCAGTATAGCACCGACAAAACATACAACATTCCTCTAGTTTTTTAATGCTTCCTTCCCACTATCATGACCCAGTTCTACTTTATAAACCAGCTAGACCAGAGCTCTAGACACATGGAATCCAGGACAGATAAACCCCCCAGGACCAATAATGAGAGTAGCAATACCATGAAGGTAGGGGGATGGTGGGGGGAGAAAGGGGGAGTCGATCACCATGATCAACGTATAACCCTCCACACCCAGGGTGAACAGCAGACACATGGGTGAAGGGAGACAACATACAGGATAAGATATGAAAATAAAAATAATTTTTAATGTATCAAGGGTTGGTGAGGGTAGAAGGTTGGGGGAGGGAGGGAGGGAAAAAATGAGGAGCTGATACCAAGGGCTTAAGTAGAAAGAAAATGTTTTGAAAAGGATTATGACAACATATGTACAAATGTGCCTGACACAATGAATGTATGGATTGTTACAAGAGATGCAAGAGCCCCCAATAAAATGATTAAATAAATAAATTCTATCCCATTGGCTAAATAAATGACATTATCAATAGAATTTCTTTATGCCTCAGGGGATAATTGATAATGTTCTCTAGCATAAAATGACAATGATGTCTCACAAGTGAACCAGAGACATATACAAACCATAGATATATGAATGGATTTGGGAATCACAGTTAATTCTAGCACCAATTTAAGAACAATTAGTTCTTATGACATGGCCCTACTTGATGCTCAGCTAACTGAAGAGATCACTGAAGATATGAATGCTATAGAAAAGTGAGATGAAGAAACTAGATGGTATTCCCACTATCAGAAAGAATAGCATCTGGCATCTTAAAGGCTTATCTTTAAACAAGTAGGCATCTAAGTGAGGTGTCAACTAAGTCCACATGAGGAAGCACATCAGCCTGTGTGATCCAATGATTGTAAATAATAAAATGCAAATCTGGAGGGAATGGTATCAGAGAGTAAATTGTGACCATCTGGTTTTCAGAAAGAAGGCTATGGATGATGGTGAAAGCCCAAAATCTATTTGCAGTGTCCACACATGAATCAAGCCTCTGGTGAATTCCCTCTGACCATTCTTGAGGGATGTGAATAGCGATGTCAGCAGACAGACAGTATTGTAAAGTTTATGTGTTAGTCTGGGTTGACTAGAGAAATAAATCCAGAGACACTCATATGTGTGTAAGAGAGATTTTTATATCCAAGAGTAATTATATATTAAGAAAACATCCTGGCCCAGTTCAGATCAAGTCCATAAGTTTGATATTAGTCCATAAGTCTGATATTAGCCCATGTATCCAATACTAGTCCATACATTCTTCTACAGACTCACACTGCACATGCAATGATGCCAAAAGCAGGAAGATCACAGGCCAGTGGGTGAAAAGTCTTGAGGAAGCATCTCGGTGCTCCATGTGGCTCCTCCAGCTCAGGGCTCGGGCTGCCATCAGCATAGCTTCAAGAGGCTTGTCAATAGGAATGTGAAGCAGAGAGTGTGTGTCCCACCTCCAGGGAAGAAGACAGCAGCTTCCCAGAATCCTCAGGAAAAGGCCATGCCCACACAGAGGCATCATTGGCTATGACCTGATTGACAGGCTATATTCCACCCCTTTGCTCAAGTTGACAGGAGATGATGTCACTGCCAGTCTATCATGGCAGAAGCAGTTAGGTTAAAATGTAATATCTTATCATTTGATCTCCCTTTTGACCCATTTAAATATTGCATCAGCTTATAAAAAAAGGTGAAAGGGAAATACACATGGATCAATCCTCTGGATAATCCCCTATGAACATAGACCAGGGACGTGAATACCCTTCCTATCGTGCAGACCGCAATGGAAAGTAGATTATGGCAGATGTAGCTAGGTTTAAATTTGGCCCTTATTGTTTGAGCTCCCTTTTATAATTTATTCTTATATTTAATATTTTCTGCTTTCTCTTCTATTGAGGCTTTTCTCTGTTTTACTTTGGTATTGTGAGGGTTTTTGTTCTGTTTTTAATGTTCTTCTGTATAAGAAACCCATGGTAGGTAAATCTGTAGCGCCAGTAGCTGGACTGATGGCTCCGTGGCAGGGGAAGTTGTAGAGATGTGGGGAGCTCATAGCAATGAGTACAAAAAGGAAGACAATGTTCTGAAATTGATTGTGGTGATGACTGTACAGCTCTACTTATGATTATTGAACTATTGAGTTGTATGATTTGTGAATTATATGCCAATAAAACTGATCAATTAAAAATGTATATATTGAATATAAGGGACAGAAAACTAAAACAAAACACAGTAAGTGTGAAAACCATACCGAGTTTCAAAAAAGCACAAAAAAATATAAACACCTTATCAGTATTTTTATATTTATTATACGTTGAAATGTTCATACTTGGGGTATTTATGTTTACATAGCATATAATTTCATCTTTTTACGTTTTCAGGCTGAGAGCTTTTAAGCCTCACCCTTTTCTCTTTACTTCTGTCCCACACCCACATCTGAACAGACTGATAATAAAAACCGGGTGTTCCCTCCTTTGCCATGGCATCTGAACCAAGTTTTGGTAGCATCCCCATTTTATACTTGCATATATTTGCAATGTTTAATAGGTAGCCCTAGCCACATGTGGCTCTTAAGCACTTGAAATGTGACTAGTCTGGATTGAGATGTGTTAAAAGGGTGAAAAACCTGCTTGGGTTTTAAAAAGAGTAAGACTAATGTAAAATAACTTATTAATACTTTTTATATTGATTATATGCTGAAATAATAACATTTGGGGTATATTAGGTGTTAGTCTAGGCTAAATAAGAAACAAATGCAACGATACTCATAAATGTATAAGAAAGCATTATATCAACAAATAATCATATATCAAAAAGACATCCTAGCTCAGTTCAGCTAAAGTCCATAAATCAGATACTGGTCCCTAAGTCCCTCTTGAGACTCAGGGCCATGAGCAATGATGCACGATGCAGGAGGGTCACAGGCTGGTGGGTGCACAAGATAGCAGAAACATGGCAGAATCCCAGAGAGCAAGAAAGGGAAGGGCTCTGATCTAATTGATAGGCTGGATTCCACTTGGACACTTTCATCGTCAAGTTGACATCAAATTAACTATCATATTAGA
The DNA here is from genome assembly GCF_000313985.2 of Echinops telfairi. Taxonomy (NCBI): domain Eukaryota; kingdom Metazoa; phylum Chordata; class Mammalia; order Afrosoricida; family Tenrecidae; genus Echinops; species Echinops telfairi. The sequence goes on from NW_022111372.1 coordinate 71,748,277, forward strand.
TTAAAGTAAACTATTTTAACATTCATTTCATAGGTTTCTTTCTTTTTAAAGTGTGGCTACTATATCACCTTGCTTCCTTTTACTTATTCAATCTGTGTTTTGAACAAATAATCTGAAAAGCTAGACTGTAAGAAGAAGAACATGGCATCAGGATTGAAGGAAGGCTTTTTAACAACCTGCAATATGCAGATGACACAATCTTGCTTGCTGTGAGGAGGGCTTGAAGCACTTGTTGATAGAAATCAAAGACTCAACCTTCAGTATGTGTTGCAATTTAATGTAAAGAAAGCCAAAATCTTCAAAACTGGATCAATAGATAACATCATGATAAATGGAGAAAAAAATGAAGTTGTCAAGGATTTCATTTTGCTTGAAATCACAGTCAATGCTCATAGAAGCCACAGTCAAGAAATCACAAAATGGGTTGCCTTGGGTAAATCTGCACAAAACTTCTTTAAAGTGTTGAAGAGCAGGAACATCACTTTGAGAACTACGGTGTGCCTGACACAATCCATGGTATTTTCTCTCTGCTCATATGCATGTGAAAACTGGATATTGAAAAGGGGAGGCCAAA
>NW_022111372.1:71750840-71758123 GCF_000313985.2 Echinops telfairi
GGGGAACTGATAGCATTGATCTACTTATAACCCCCTCCCAGGGGGCCGGATAACAAAAAAGTGGGTGAAGGGAGACATCAGTCAGTGTAAGACATGAAAAAATAATAATAATTTATAAATTATCAAGGGTTTATGAGGGAGGGAGGGTGGGGGACGGAGTAATGAGCTGATACTAAGGGCTCAAGTAGAAAGAAAATGTTTGAAAATGATGATGGCAACATATGTACAAATGTGCTTGACACAATGTATGCATGTATGGAATGTGATAAGAGCTATACCAGCCCTTAATAAAATGCTCTGTAAAAAGAAAAAGAAATTGACATAATAGCTGAGCTATTGACAAATAACAATGAGCTCAAACATAACAATGATTGTGAAGATAGTGCAAGACAGGAAGTGTTTCATTCTATGATACCTAAGGCCGTTGAGTCGGAATTGACTCAATGCCAACCAAAAACTAGATTATGTGAATTTACATATAAGGGACCGTCAAAAAGTTTATGAAAAAAACTCCATAATCTTTCCATTCGATTCTTCCATGAACTTTTGAAGCCTTCTTTTAAGTGGCTATGTGTGGCTTGTCTTGCATTTCTGCTGGGCAACACTTTTATATACCATACCAAGATGTTAACAATGGCCATTTCTTTGTGTTTTTCATTTCCTCCTTTTGGCTTCTTTATACCAAAGGACTTCCTTGCTGGTGCAAATGGTTATGCGCTGTACTCGCTGAAAGCTTAATAGTTCAAATTCCCCAGAGATGCCTACTCGGATGACAGACCTGGAGATTTGTTTATGAAAGGTGCCCATGTGTCTGTGCACAAGGGGGTCACTGCGAGTCAAAATCAGTTTGACAGCAACTAACAACAAATATTTTCAAAGTGTGTGCAAGCATTTGAAAATATAAAGACATTTCATGGAATGACGGGTGGAGTGGGGAGAGGGGGAGAGTTTGAGGTCCATTCCAATCAAGAAGTGGAAACATTTTCCAGCCAGCCACAATTCCACAACTGATGTCGACCTGCATACCTCTTGTGAGGGCCCGGGAGCTTCTAGAAGCTTTGGAGAACTTGACTTTCTGATAGTGACCAGCAGTGTGGGAATGCATGCTCAGTTTTTTGAGCCCTGGATCTTTCTATAGAACCTGATAGACCTAAACATGTGACGTGGCTGACTTCCACTCTTCCTGCGGACAGCTCTGGGGTGGCCACTTGTATTCAATGTAGCCCAGGCTCTGCTAAGACACAAGCCCTCTGGATTGCAGAAGCTCGTACAAAAGCCATGCAGACTAAAATGAAACTAGCCATTTAGGCACAGATCAGCCTGCCTTGCAGGGTAATGCGTTGGAACAAATTGTGTAGACATAATCAGGCAAAAAAATGTACTGTATTTGAGAGGTCAGGATGCAGAACATGCCTGGCTGATCCAACAACCGGGTTTTATTACCTCTGCCTCTGATGGGGAGAAACAACACAACCACTTGTACGTGGGCAGTCAGGCTGCCTGCCTCTTTCTCTCAGAGGAAGACGACAGGAGGAAGAAGAGAAGAGGGCAAAGTCTAATGGATTTTAATGGATCATTGCACATAAACTAAAGTACCTTGTCCCATTCAGATTTCTTTTTGTTCCCCAAACTCAAAGAGCATTTAAAAGAAACGGGATTTGTGTCCCTCTCATATGTCCAACGTGCCATCTTCGCATGGTATAAATCGAATTATCTGGAGGAGAACTAGGGAGATGGCAATACTGCTCTCAGATGTGTATGGTCTAGATCAGTGGTCCTCAACCTTCCTAATGTCGGGACCCTTTAATACAGTTCCTCGTGTTGTGGTGAACCATAAAATTATTTTCATTGATACTTCATAACTGTAATTTTACTACTGTTATCAATCAGGTGACTCCTGTGAAAGGGTCATTCGACCCCCCAAAGGGGTCACAATCCACAGGTTGAGAACTGCTGATCTAGATGGAGAGATTGAGGAATAATAGCTTCATATTTCACTATTTTTCCTTAATAAAGTTTTCTACAGTATTTTTTTAGCAATGCCTCTTACTTACTCTTCTTTTCCCATGAAAAACATCCTCTAACAGCCTGGTTTGGAAATTTGAAGTAAGACTCCCCTAAAATGATGTTCTTTAGTTGGCTCAACTACGTAAATGTTTATTTTGTCAATGTAAAGCAAGGTTGCCTTTGTGATAGGTTCACAGTGGCAGGAGAGTGGATTATTGAATGAAGCTCTTCCAGCCACCATCTCTGTAACTTCCACCATAGACCGCACACACACTTAGTGGAAGAAATTACACAAAGCTGTGAACATCAGGGCTGGGTATCATTGGGATTTGTTTTAGGGTTCGTATGCCACACTCTTGGAACCTATCCTTTAAAATTAGTACAAAAGCACTTACTTCACAGGATGGTTGTATGGATTCAAAAAGAGCCATCCTATGTCCAGTGTTTGCATGGTGCCTGGCACGGGTTGCTAGATGCCATCAAGTCAACTCCAACTCAAAGGACTTGGTGTATAAGAACACAATGTTGCCTGATCCTGTGCCATCTTCACGGTTATTTGAACCCATACAACCTAATTCCCTCCATTAATTGGAGGGGGGGTGGTAGGCTGTGGCTTGTTGAGAATCCATTTTGTTGTCATGTGCCATCAGGTTGGTTCTGACTCATTGTGACCCTGTGCACAACATAACTAAGTATTGCCTGGTCCTGTACCAGCCTTAAATTTTTTTCTTATGTTTGAGACCATTATTGCAGCCACTGTGTCAGTGCATCTTGTTGAGGACCGTCCTCTTTTTCGTAGGATGTATGATGTCCTTCTACAGGGACTGGTCTCTCTTGGCAGCATGTTCAAGATACATGAGATGGAGTCTCACCATCCTTGCTTCTAAGGAGCAATCTGGCTGGACGCCTCCCAAGGCAGATTGGTTCACAGCTCAAGGAGTAGGCCACACCATGGCAGCTGCAACAGATTTGTTATTTCTTTTGACAGTCCGTGGTACTTTCAATATTCTTTGCCAGCACCGTAGTCAAAATGCATAGATTCTTCTTTGGTCTTCCTTATTCAATGACCAACTTTCCCATGCGTATGTGGTGATTGAGAATATCATAATTCATGTCAGCTGCATCATAGTCCCCAATACCTAGTGCATTGGGCCATCAGTGCACCATAGGTTGTGATATTCACTGCCATCAAGTCTATTCTGACTCAAAATAACCTCATTTTCAACATTTTAAGGAGATCTCGTGCAGCAGATTTTCCCAATGCAATGCATCCTTTGACCTCTTGACTGCTTCTTCCATGAGCATTGATTGTGGATCCAAGAAAGATGAAATCCTTGACAACTTCAATCTTTTCTTCATTTATCATAATGTTACCTACTGGTCCAGTTGTGAGGATTTGGGTTTTCTTTATACTGAGTTATGATCCATACTGAAGGCTGCAATCCTTGATCTTCATCAACCAGGGCTTCAAGTTCTCCTCAATTTCAGCAAGCAAGGTTGTGTCATTTGCATATCACACATTATTAATAAGCTTTTCTCTAAGTCTAGTTCTGCATTCTTCATCATAAAATCCAGCTTCTCTGATTATTTGCTCAGCAGACAGATTGATTAAGTATGGTGAGATATAATCCTGTTGTACACCTTGTTCTGTTTACACAACTGCCCCTTGATCTATGTGCAAGTTCTACTCGAGCACAATGAAGTGTTCTGGAATTCCTGTTCTTCTCAAGAATGATCCACACAGTCAAATGCCTTTGCATAGTCAATAACACTACTAAACATCTTTCTGGTATTCTCTGCTTTCAGTCAATATCCATCTGGCATCAGCAATGAGAGCCTTTGTTCCAGAACATCCTCTTCTGAATCTGGCTTGAGTTTCTGGAAGCTCCCTGTCAATGTACTGCTGCAACTTGCTGGATGATTTTCAGCAAAATTTTACTTGCATGTGATATTAGTGATATATAATCTGAGCATTCTGTTGGGCCACCTTTCTTTGGAATCACTGCCAATATGGCTCTCTTCCAGTCAGTTGGCCAAGTAGCTTCTTTCCAAATTTCTTGCCATAGGTTAAGTGAGTGCTTCTAGTGCTTCATCAGTTTATTGAAACATTTCTATTGGTATTCCATCCACTCTTGGGTGCTTGTTTTTGGCTAATTCTTTTAGTGCACCTTGGACTGCTTTTTTCAGTATCATGATAACTGATCACTCCCTCACTCACTGCCATCACGTCGATGGTGACTCGCAGTGACCTTATAGAACAGAGTAGAACTCTACTGGTGAATTTCTGAGACTGTAATTCTTTATGGGAGTAGAAAGCCCTGCCTTTTGCCCAAGGAACAGTAGGTGGTTTTGAACCGCTGGCCTTGCAGTTAGCATCCCAAAGCATCCCAAAGCCCACTATACCGCGAGGGCTCCTATAATAACCAGTAGGTTATCATAAAAACACAAAACAAAGCTCACTGCATTTGAATCCATTTTGACACACAGTAGCACTATAAAGGGTGTCCAAGATTGTAAACATTTATGGGAGCAAGCAGCCTCATCTTTCACTCTCTGAGTGCTGGTCGGTTTGAACCACTGGCCTTGTTAGCAACCTAATGCCTAGCCCATAGCACCAGTAGAGATCCATAGATTATGATACTCACTATCATCAAGTCTATTCTGCCTCAGTGACCTCATAGAACAGGCTGAGCATGCTCCTCTGGGTTTCCAAGACTGTAAGTAACTCTTTGGGGAGCAAAAAGCCTCATCTTTCTCCCGCAGGCAGCTGACCTCGTGGTTGGCAGTACAACTTGCAATAAGCTCCGATGCCACCAGATTCTTTCAAAAGTGCTGGGGGCTAAGAGTCACTGCAATGATTCGCTCTATGCAACTCAGTCGTAGCAGACAAATGATACAGACTCTCCTTGTGGGGTTGATGAACTAAGCCAGTAGGTTGGAGAAGCTGCTGTGGTTAAACCTGGAGCCTGGAGCAACTGAAACCAAGAGACCCTCTCTGAGGAAGGTCACCTACCAAACTCCCCTCCATCTTTTCAGGTATTATGCTGAACTGACCCATAGAATCATGGCTCCATCTGGGCCCCATAAGTTGGCAATCACCAGGGGCCCTGGAAGAACTTCTTTCAGGCCTTTGTCTGCCACACATTTTCACTACTGCCCAAGAGGTGTCTGATGTGTGGACACTCTGTTGTTCAACGATGTGGATGGCAGCTGGTGAATTGCAGCCTTTTGCTTTCAATGATTTGCAGCTCTGTGGCACTAGGGACTACACTTCCCTGTGACATTAGGATTACCCTATTAATCAGGATAGACAATCATATGGTCTTGGGCTCCCAGAATTCCCTGAGAGTATCTGCTGATGAGAAATAATTATGGCATTTAGATAGGGTACGGTGAACTTCCATTATTCTCTTGTGAAGGCGCGGGGAAATGGCATGAATCGATTTGCTAGTGCACCAAAAGCAGAATATACTTCAGAGACAAATGAGAAGAGCTCACTCCATCCTGGAGACAGAATTGAGTGTAGTTCACTCATCCAGCATCCTATGGGGAAGTAAGGTCTGACAAATTGATGCCTTTACAATCAGCTTTCATGAAATTATGTTCCTTACTTCAGTATACACTTTTCCCCTATAAAAAATGGGTTGAAAAAATAAATAAGCAGAGATGCAAAATTGGTATATACTTTCATTTGCTAATTCAGCCCACATTTGTCATGCATGTACCCAGTTCACTAGGTTCACTAGGTGCTTGGCAGAGTGAAGAGATAGAGCTTCTGCTTCCAAAGCCTGACAATACCACAGGGTCTAGTTCAAGTCCAGGGAGTCACTGAGACGTGTTTCGTACATTGGTACATAAGCTTGGAGGAAAGTCTGGGAAGGCACCGTCTCTCTTAACAATGTGAATAGTGTTTACCTCGGGAGAGCGGGATGATATGTATTTTTACCACTCTGTATTTTACCACTCATATACTTAGGGGTGGTATCATATGTATTTTATTAATTATCTGAATTTCTTAAATAGGAATATCCCTTCAAAATAAAGCATTGTGTGTAGTTATTTAAAATCTTTTAAGCCATTCAAACACGCAACCACCCAGTCTGACTCCTGGAAGCCCCGTGCTCTCAGAGAGCAGAACTTCTCCCTAAGGTTTTCTTGGTTGGCCACCTTGAAGAAACAAACTCCCCAACCTTTCTTCAGCAGTGTCGCTGAACGGTTTAAAACTGCCAACCATCAGTATTGTAGTGCAAACGATTGGGTCAAGCCATTAAGTCTTATACTACCTCCACAAAACCAAAGGCCTAGTGAACTTACCAAAGCAAAGATGCACATTCTTCTTTGAGCAAAGAACCAATTTGGGGATGGGGATGAGGAGAGAATATTTACATTGGACATTCTTTCAAAGAAATTCTGTCTTCATAGAATTGAGCAGCATCTGCAACAGTGCTCAAGCCTGTCTTCATTATTTTCCAGCCCGTGGAAGTCTAGGTTGGTGTTTGAGTTGTGTCCTGTTTTTGCATGGACTTAAATTTCACAGCGTTTATAACCTTGTGTTCTAACTGATCCAATTGGAATGATCATCAGGAGGAATCAGTCTGCAGGAGATAAGCCTTGGGAATGCTAGAGCCATGGGTCTGGGACTGAGAACTAAAGAGGCCTCTGGTCTCGCCCTCCAGACACGGATTCGTGCACACACTGTAGGCCCACTAGATCCTGGGGAATAAGTGATGGTAGAGCAGTGAGCGTGTGAATGCAAAATGCCGGGTAAATGACCGTGCCTTTTACTGTGTGAAACAGCTAGAAGGGCATGCTCCAACTGCCGCTTTCTCCAGGAGGGAAATAGAAGGGGTCTGCCTTCCAGACTGTGCAGGTGGCTCACTCCCCCACACTGTCACAGGCCATGTACCGTCATCCTGGCCACTTCCTCCCCAGCCAGCCTCCAGCCAGGTGGGATAGCGAGAATTAGCACAGAGACTTGGAGACTTGGAGCTCTCTAGTCCCTAAATCAAGTCTCTTACTGAGCGGTGGGCTGGGAGGCTGTGCATGTCATGCAGTCTTGGAAGTCGTGTCCTCCTGAGTGCAGAATCGCCCAGGGCCTGACACCTCACCTGGATCTGGCTCATCACCCGGGGTTGTGAGAAGGAAGATGGGGAATGATGCAATAACGGAGAGTGGAGATACCCAAACTTTCCTTCCGTCACGTGGAAAACCTCAGATCTAGAAAAGACCGATAACCTCTAGTACTTTGTACTGATGCCTCCTTGCAATCCATTCTC
>NW_022111372.1:71759949-71770625 GCF_000313985.2 Echinops telfairi
GGGTCCTCCAACAAGCTGGACTGTCAAAGAAATCGCTCTTTAAGAGATTCCAGTGCTCAAGGCAAAGTCGTTAGTAGTTAAACTAAGCCATTGGTTGGTTTCAAGAATATTGAAAGGGCTGTTTTCAGTTTAAAATTAGGTTTAAAGATTATCTCAGAGCAATAGTTTTAGGGGTCATAAAGCCTCAATGCCTCGGAGGTAGCTGTTCATGAAGGCAAGGTAGCCACACATTTCATTTCCTCCTGTCATCCTGGACTGCTCTTCCTCTGTTGCTTCAGATGACTGGCAACCAATCGTTGTACTGTGGATGATTGCTTATAAGTTTTTAAGACTCCAGGTGCTTCCCAAGAAACTAAGAGGTAAAACAGACTTACTAAACCTATTAGGCCAGTTAACTGGAATATCCCATGAAACCATGACCCTAAACTTCTGAACCAAGAAATCAAATCCCATGAGGTGGTTGGTTGTATATAAGCAGACTTACAAGCTGCTGCTGTTGTTGTGTGTTTTATTTAAGTGCACACATATATATGCACACACAGACATATATACACATATATAAAAGTTTTGCCAATACAACTTTAATGATTTATTAACATAAATTACATCAGCTGTGCAACCCTTAGCTTGAATTTTCTATCACCTCAAAGGGAAAGTCAGTGTTACATAAGCAATAGCCCTAACTCCCAGAACCCTTCTCTCCCTGTAACCACTAATAATCTGTGATCTCTATACATTTGCCTATTCTCTTTTTTTAAAATCATTTTATTGGGGGCTCATACAACTCTTATCACAATCCATATATACATCCATTGTATGTCAATCACATTTGTACATTTGTTGCTCTCATCATTCTCAAAACATTTGCTTTCTACTTAAGCCCTTATTTTTACCCCTCCCTCTCAGCCCCTCCACCCCCATGAGCCCTTGATAATTTACACTGTCCGATGTCTCCCTTCACCCATTTCCCTGTTGTCTGTCCTCCAGGGAGGAGGTTTTATGTAGATCCTTGTCATCAATTTTCCCTTTCAATCCCACCTTCCCTCCACCCTCCCGGTTTCACCACTCTCACCACTGGTCCTGAAGGGATCATTTGTCCTGGATCCCATGTACCCAGTTCCTATCTGTACCAGTGTACATCCTCTGGTCTAGCCAGATTTGTAAGGGAGAATTGGGATTGATAGTGGGAGGAGGAAGCATTTTGGAACTAGAGAAAAGTTGTATGTTTCCTTGTTGCTACACTGCACCCTGACTAGCTCATCTCCTCCATGCGACCCTTCTGTAAGGGAATGTCCCGTTACCTACAGATGTGCTTTGGGTCCCCATTCTGCACTCCCCTTCATTCACAATGATATGATGTTTTGTTCTTTGATGCCTGATACCTGGTCCCTTGGACACCTCGTGGTCACACAGGCTGGTGTGCTTCTTCCATGTGGGCTTTGTTGCTTCTGAGCTAGATCATTTGCCTGTTCTTAATGTGTGGTTCACTTTTGTTGTTTCCTTCCCTTGAATATTAGATCCATAAGGATAGAGAATCTTGTGTTTGCCTCTGAGAAACTCCGAGATATAGTAGGTGCTAAAAGCTGTATGTTAAAAAAATAAAATTTTAAAAATAAAAACTATGTTAAACACTGAGCACATTGTTCCCGAATACACGGCTTGTCGGTAAGAAATTAGCATTTGCCTGGTCTCTTTGGTTGTTGCCTTGTTAGTCAGCTCTAACTCCTGGTGGCCCCTCCTGCGCCGTCCTCCCCACTGCTGCTGTTGTGCTGGAGCAGTGAGTGATGTAACCGGGCTCTTCAGCCAAAGTTGTGACCTCCTACCGAATGACCTTCCCCTGCCTGGGTCTGGTGGGAAGGTGGGGAGAAGATACTGATAGGCTTCACCTGTGAGTGATTTCAAGCAGGATTCCCTGCAGTGCCATCCTGCTGTGTACAAAATGAGCCCTCTGCGAAATAGAAGGTGAGAATCTCATTACCAGCAAGAGCCAGGAGTGGAATGTGACCTCTGGATCGGAGGTCCCTGTGCAGTGGACCTCCTAGATCCAGAAGACAGACAGAAGACATCAGAGGTGCCGCAAAACCAGGCAGGGGCTAGAGAATGAACAGAGTGATAGGCTTCCCAACCCATGGACAAAGTAAAATTGGGTGCTTTTGTGAAAGAGGCTGGCTTGCAGAGTGAATGCCTGTGAGCACTTCATTGGGGAAGGTGGCCTTGCTGACTCACAGAAGTGGAGCTGGATACCTTTGGCAGAGGCTTGCTAGAGTGGGGTGCCTTGGGGCTCTTAATTGAGGAAGCTGTGTTTGCTGGTCCAAGGAGCTTAAACCGAATGTCTTCAGATTGAGGGTATAGCATAATGGTATGTCCTTTGAGCATTTATTAGGAGACTTGACAGACCTTTGTAACATGTTCTAATAAACAACTGAGCCCTGAGCATTTCTCACTGGCATTTCAACTTGTTAATGTCCTTAATAAACTCTTTAATCATGAATTTTGTCTGTGAATTCTGTATGTCATTGCAATGACTATTAGAACCCAGAGAAGTAAACAGAGAACATTAAGATCGTAGAGCAGCCACTGTGCTGATCTATCTTGGTGAAGGTTTACTCTCTTTTGCTGACCCCCTACTTGTCCAGCCTCCTTCAGGGACTTCTTTCTCCTGGTAAAAAGTCCAGAGCATGTGTGATGGAGTTTCACCATTCTCACTTATAAGGACCATTCTGACTGTACTTCCTTCAATAAAGCTGTGCTGCTCTCACATGATTTTTTGTAATAGTTTTATTAATAAGTACTTCACATATCATACAGTTAAATCGCTCGATTTTATTTATAAGAATGTGCAATCAGTATCACAATCAATTTTAGAACCTTTTCTTCATACTCATTGTTAGCTCCCTATTTCACTCCAACCTCTCCTTTCATGCATCTAGGTAGCTATTAATCCAGTTACTGCCTCTATAGCTTTACCTATCCTGGATTTCATATACAGAAAATCATGCCAAACAAAAACAAGAAGCAAAACAAAACAACAGTGGCAAAAGAAGACAGAAAAAAAGCTCAGTTGAAACAGAAACAGAAAACATTAAATGCTGAAATTATTTTAAAATGAATCACCAGGAAGATCAAATGATCAATGGTGTTGCACGGAACCTCACTACATCTGCCATAAGGGACTTTACAAAGCTCTCTGTCAGATAGGAAGGCTGTTCACCTCCCTGGACGGTGCTCAGAGGATTCACTGGGGACTCTGCCGATGGCTGTTGGGTTTCTGCTGTCATTCATAGCTTTCTGAAAACTTGATGTTCACAATTGAAGCTCTGATACTGTTTGTTCCTCCAGATTTAGATCTTATTACTTGCAATAGTTGGATCACACAGGCTGCTGTGCTTCTGTGTGGACTTCACAGATACCTCACTTAGATGGCTGCTTATTATAGCACAAGACTTTGATAGAAACATCTTCAGAGTACAGGCTCAAATAGAGGTTATGTCAAGAAATAATAGCTTCACGTTATTTTTACAAAGATTTCTATTATTTTGTGCCAATACTTTTTCACTTAGCCTCATATAAAACTAATTTCCAAGGATTCCTCTTTAGTCTCTGTTATGCTGGGTTCTCTCAGGAAGCAAAAATATATATGTAAATGTAGGCTCATCCAGAGTTCCGTGGGTCAGATGTTACGCTGGAGGCTTCCCTTGATTCAAGTAGCTTTGGCAGTTGATGAACTCAAGATCGGCAGGAAGACCACAACCTTCAGACACAGATGAATCCAAGGTCAGATTAGGTAGCAGGCCAGGGATGACTTCTGGTGTTGGCAGGCAATCTATACGAGGTTGAGCATGTTATTGGCTCAAGTCCGAAGAATTGGAGGTGAACAAGCCAGATGCAGGTTCCAGACCCAGCAAAGAGCAAGCAAAGTTTCCCAGTGTCCATTTATATGAAAAGTAGGCCTATTCCCCACACTCCTACAAAAAAAACCTTCCTTTCAATTGCATGTGGGCTGTGGCCTAAGAAAGGGGTTGCATTCCACCAGTCTATTTAGAACGAACTGGCTGCCCACAGCAGATCTGATTCGGGTTGATTACACTGTATGTAGAAAACAGCATGGGCCTCTTCCGGCTGCCCTAGTGCCACAAGGCAGAGCTCATGCATGCCTCCACACTTCACCCTTCTGACGTCAACCGCTCCTCCCACACCACTCTATTTCTGTGCTGGGTTCGATAATTTATGGCAAAGACACATACAACTCACAGACAATACTGACAATTAAGGGTTTATTATGGAAGTTAACAAGTTACCACAAATCAGAGTAAGTAAACAGTAAGGATAGAGTCATTGATCCATTCTCAGCCAGCAGCCAAGTCTCTTTCTGGTCTGTAGCCTCTCAGCCACATGGTCCCTCGGCCTCTGCCTCCACAGACCAGGAAGCCGGACTGCTGCGCTCAGTTCTGGCATTTCTCTTCTATCTCATGGTCTCCTTGCCTCAATTTCTAGTCTGGGTCCTTTGCTCTGTCCCATGGTCTCCATGCCACAGCCTCCGGAATGTCTGAGCACAGCCTCTGCCACATCAGACAGTGACTGAGAACTTGACTCCACTGGTCTTGGGATTTCTGTTCAGAACAGTTCATCCGTCTAGCCAGGCCGGTGGCAACTAAGTTACCAATCCCCTCTGTTCGTGTTACACGTGCCCCATTTGCATAGTCCACTGCTATCTAGCCCATTCCAACTCATAGTGACCTTATAGGACAGGGTAGAACTGGCCCTGTGGGTTTCCAAGCATAATTTAAATCTTTCTACCTCATCTTTCTTCCAAGGAACTCCTGGCGCGTTTGAACTGCTGAACTTGCCACAGAGCTCCTTAGAAACAGGGCCAAATACAAAAAAACAAAACCAAAAAAATCCTCACAGCCAGAGTCAATGCTGATTCATAGTCACCCGACAGGGCAGGTCAGAACTGCGTGTGATGTTCCAAGTCTGTCATTCTTTACAGAAGTGGAAAGCCTCCTCTTTCTCCCACAAAGTAGATAATGGCTTCGAACTGCTGACCTTGAGGTTAGCAGACCAATGTATAACCACATCATCAAGCCTTCTACTAGAAACATAGAGACATGGGTAGATGAGCCATGTTAAGAAATTACACTGTGCTAAGTTAAATCATGGAGTTTTATTGCCAATCTACCAAGAATTCTAGCCCAGCCACAACATCGACCAGTCTCTCAATTCTCAATGTCTAAGATCCACATAACTTCCTCAAAGCAGTCCCCCAAACTAGCATCCTTACATAAATATCTAACCATTTAATCTTTAGTGTTGTCTCTTAGACTACTGCCCCAATTAGTAAGATTAATGAATCTGGATACAGAAATACAAGTACTTCAGTGGAAACTGTTAGCAACCTATCTCTTGGGAGTTCTGTTGATTTCCTGGGATGAGAAAAACCCTCAGTTGCTTTATTCACGGCTCACGTTTTACTATTTCTGGTAATTCACTGTCATTTAAAAAACAAGCAATAACCCAAGTAATTTGTCCTCCCCGTTTTCATAGCTTTCTATCCTTGTCCCCCACTCTCCCCCCAAAAAACAATTTACTTTCCCAGAATGAAGAACATTTTAGTTGTTTATTGTAATAGCCTGTGTGTCTGTTGTGCTCCTTTTTAAACTATGTAGCTGCCGTAGGAATCAGTCCACCAGCTGACTGTCCCAAGAAGGACCCAAAGGGCTACTAGATGGCCAACAGTCCTCTGAATCATATTTCATGATGTTTTCTAGTTTCTCGGTTAAAATACTTTGAAATTATAATTCTTTTAGTTTGGAACTTTAAAGGTTCCAAATGTATCAACAAACAACTCATTTACTAGAGTATGTATCTGAATTAAGTTCTCTCTGGCTAGGCTGTATAAGTTATACATCGCTAGATGAATAAACCAGGAGATTCAGAAGATAAACTAAAATACCTATAGTGTAAGCACATGTGATCTCAAATAAGCCAGTAAAGCCTACATTCTCCTACAGCTTAATTAATCCTACCTACTAAATAACTTTGCCTTGAGCACCACCTAATGGCAGAAAGAAAATGATTCTTTAAAATTCTACTTTGCTTCCTGGTTTTATTCATTTACACTGATATAGAAAGTATCTGCTCTTTCTTACCTATTTTCATATTTGTGTCAATTTTCTTCAAAAGAGCAAGTTTCTTCCGTACCTACATTGGAGTAAGCTATTATAGTGGAAAGCTGTATCAATGAAATACACTACAAAATTCTCCATATATTTCAACTTAGGTTCACAATTAGGAAACATTTTAATAACCTAAAAGCTCTCAATTTTTTGTATGTTTCCTTGTAATAACCTGTCAAAAATATTGAATGTCTTTCTGAAACAAAATCCAAACCCAGTGCCATCTAGTAACTCAACTCGGATGAGGCCGTCAGTCAATCTTTCTCCCGTGTCACACTGGACTACTAACTGAACTGCTGACCTAACCTACAGTACCATCAGATCTCCTTACCTTTCAGAAAGCAGGGTGCTTATTTTAATTTAGTAACTTAACATGATTTAGTTACCTCATATATGTATACAGGACCCTAGTGGTGACATCAGGTAAGTGTAGCTATTAATTGCAAAGTCAGCAGTTCAAACCCACCAGCCACTCCACAGGCTAAGGTTCAGGCCATCTGCTCCCTCTAAGATTTACCACCTTGACTACCTTATACAGGGGTTTTTGAATAAGAATTGACTTAATGGCAGGTAGGTATGCTTTTTGTTTGGGTTAATTAGCTGCTACAACCATTATTTAACGTATTAATATAATAGTGATATACCTTTTTAAAAATCATACAAATTATTTTGAAAAGGGCCTTATCTGAACCCACTTGTTTTATGATTCAACAAGAAAGCAAAATACTTGGATAACCAATGTTTTAAGAAAAGGTATTTATTATTTACACCACTGAAATAGTCCCATAAGAACAATATACACCATGTTCATTTAAAAGGATGAGATTCCTTTCAAATACAGTAACTCTATAAAGCAATACTGTCAACACAAAACAGGGCCAATTACAAAGCTATAGTGCAGACTTAAGCAATGCAATTTTTTATTCCTATGGTGATATTTTTACTGCAGCACGCTGTTTGCACTTAGACAGAAACAGCTGGAACAGAACAAAAACTGTTCATGCTTTTAGGGTTCAAACAATGATATGTCCCACTTTAAAAGTGACTGCCTTTAATTGCTTTTAGAGCAATTTTTTTTTTCAGACAAGCGTGCTTTATAACACTACAAAGAAGCACACTCTTTTCCTTATTTATTCTTTAGTCTATGTTTTCTATTTCTCATCCTATGACCCATTTGTATCATTTCCAGTTTTACTCAAAGAACAGTGTCACACATACAGACCAGAGACAGCTCAGAATTTAGAGAGCTAAGTAGTGGATCACACAGACAAGAAATTCTGTCAATGATAAATGAATTTTTAAAAACTTGGTAATTTAAACATACTTAAATACGAGGACCATTATTCAAAAACTTTTTTTGGGTTTTAAAAGGAAAAACTTCAGTTTCAAGCTGGGTTTGGTCTTTGAGTTAGTGAGACAAAAACTTGAGACAAAAACATAAGATGTAACTTGTTTCCAAAGTTACAAAATAACATCTTTGAGCAAATTTTCTGTGAGGTGAGTGGGGTGTAGGGGAAAAACTTACTAATCAATGCTGGGGATAATATTTCTTATATACATATAGGAAAAATGGATTTCTTTTAAAGCATATTGCTATGATCTTCAAAAAATATAAAATTAAATTTACAAAACACTGGAAGACCAAGTATAAGCAGTCTGGTATTTGCTTCAGTGTCCAGCACTATCAGAATGATTTCTAGCATAACAGCAAGAAGTTCATGGGTCTCAAGTATCTTCAGTAACTGTCAGCATAACTTAGTTACTGTCCTTGCTTCTTTGAAAGATACCTGTAAGAAATAAAGTAAAGGAGTCAAAGCAGTGTGGCAATAAATTCCTAAATATCAAACTCTCTTTTAAAGATATAACAAAGCTTTTAAAAACAAGTAACTGCTAATCTCTAACATCTGTTGACAGCTTAAACAAGTTAATCAAATTACTCAAGTTCACACCGCTAGAAAGTGTCGGTGCTCAGATTCACAAGGAACCCAGAGCCTGCACGCCAACCATCACTCCTCTGACTTACCTACGGATGTGGAGGAAATGTCTTTAGCACTGTAGTTTCCAAATAGAACTCAACCTCCATTTATAAACCCTAGTTTATTTATTTTTTGCATGACTACTTATTTACTGTAGATAAGCATAAAGAGGAGTCAAAGACACCAAAGGACTTTAATTAAGATTGTTAAAAACGCATAGGAGTTGATTTATAAGGAATCTACTACCAAATTTAAATATGTGTATCTGTAATTCTGATATATTGGAGCCCTGGTGGTAAAGCAGGTTAACCACACTGGGCTACTAATTACAAGGTCAGCTGTTTGAAGCCACCAGCCACTCAGCTGGAGCAAGATGAGGCTTTATGTTCCTATAAAGAGTTAGTCTCAGAAATCCACAAGGACAACTCTACTCTGTCCTACAGGGTCGCCATGAATTAGAATCAACTCAATGGCAGTACATTTTTGAGTTCTAATGTTTACAAACAACTATAATCACTGACATAGGTGAGGAACGAGTGCTTAAAGTCAGAACTGGACGAGTTGGAATGGTGTTGCTTGCTCAGTGTGGGGCATTTATTTCCTCCCTGACTCAGTGACATCACCTGCAAAATGAAGATGAGAACAGAAATGCTCAGAATTTGCCTTATCTTCCGAACAGGATTATGTAACTCCTACAAGCCATTTGCCAAAGTGATCTGAAATTTGAAAGCCAAAGTGCTATTATTAAACAAGCAGTTCATTTTTGGCTGTATTACTGGATCCTATAAAAAGTAAAGTAGTTTTAACTTTAAAGGTATCATTTCTACCTGACTTGCAGTATATAATAATCCATTCCACTGGCCCAGAGGTGCTCCTTCCCCAAAATTGATGTTCATGTGTGGACTGTATCTAGATTTGTACTTGTGCTTTGAAAACATGTGGGAGACTATCCACCAACATGATAATAGTGGTTATCTTTTAACAGGAAGATGCTGAATAACGGTTTTCTTGTGGAATAAGATTTCCTGCTGTGAGATTACATGTAAACTAATTTTAATTCTCTCCAGGAAATATTTGTTTTATTTTATCCTGGCGGTATTTGGTTCTTTAAGAAGCAGGATTACATCTCATGTGAAGCATAAAGAAGTTACTTCCCAATTGCCTAAAAAAACTTAATATCCTAAATATGTACCCACCTCCAAAGTCCTCTCCAATAGAAGTACATGTTTGAGTTTACTTAGATTTATGACCAAGTTAGAAGTTTAAGAAGGGAAAAAAATCCTGAAGATATCACTGAATTGAATAATGTTTGTAAAATTCGCACATTTTAAATAAAAACGAAGAGTTATGTGATTACTGGTGTCACCAATTTTTACTGGTGTCATCAATTTTAAATTTTATTAATGTAAGAGAAAAAGAATCAGCAATGGAACACTTACCTTTCCCAATACTTGTGATTTAGCTCCAAAAAATCATCTAATTTTGCTATTTCCTTGAGATATTGGGTCAACTTTAATAATTCTTTGTCTTTATCTCGATTTAGATGTGCTTTCATGAAAGGTCTTATCTATTAGGAAACACGCATTATTCACTTCACATTGCGAAACAAAAAACTAACAAATCTACACCATATTCTATGATTTCAATTGATAAGGTTAAAATGTCACCAGGTGTGTGAGTACTAAAAATTCCTTTTACAGTCGTCTCAGTTAAATAAATTCTTGGTATAATATCTGTACTACATGCTCAGGGCTCTTCCTCATCTTTCCCCTTACCGTCGTTCCAGTCTGAAAGCACTAACTTTCTTACTGCACTTGGACCTCTTGTAAAACTGCTCAGACTTCCCTTCTATCACTCCAGTTACTCCTAACTAATTAATGTCACTCACATACATTTCATTCACAATAAATTAACCAAAGTACAACTTGAGATAGATCAAGCAGGGGAATGAGGATTTCCATTTCAGTATTCTATTAATTTTTTATAGCTGAGATATGATACATTATAGCCTGCTTATCATAAAAGAATTCATAAAAAATATTTTTAATTGTACAAGAGTGTCCCCATAAAACTTTGTATTTTCCAAAATTTAAAGCACATTTTATGGTGAAAAGCAAGAATCTTAAAAGTACTAGCTCACCGGGGCAAAACACTAAGGGAGTGCAACAGAGCAGCAAGGGGAGCAAAAAGCATTGAAGTCCCCGGGAACACCAACAATAAACTTTGGGGCCAGGGCATGGCACCCCCTCAGACTCAACCTGAAAACACTCATAAAGGTCAACAAACCTGGAACTAATTATAGGCTTGTCTTTTCTTTTCTTTTTAAATCATTTTACTGGGGGGCTCATCACAATCCGTCCATCCATCGTGTCAAACACATTTGTACATTTGCTGACATCATCATTCGCAAAACATTTTCCTTCTACTTGAGCCCTTGGTATCATCAGCTCATTTTCCCCTCCCTCCTCACCCCCTCCCTCATGAACCCTTGATAATTTATAAATTATTATTTTGTCATGTCTTA
>NW_022111372.1:71771520-71774322 GCF_000313985.2 Echinops telfairi
CACAAGAAAGAGATAAGCCAGTTAGGGTGTAGCATAGCACCGATGAAACATACAACTTTCCTCCAGTTTTCTAATGCTACCCCTACCCCCCAACTATCATGACCCCAATTCTACCTTACAAATCCGGCTAGACCAGAGCATGTACACTGGTACAAATAAGAGCTTACAACACAGGGAATCCAGGACAGATAAACCCGAGGGCCAATAATGAGAGTAGTGATACCAGGAAGGTAAGGGGAAGGTGGTGGGAAAAGGGGAGATGGACAAGAGAAGGGAGACAGCAGTCAGTGTAAGACATGACCAAAAATAATGTATGTATAATCAAGGGTTCATGGGGGCGGGAGGGGGGAACATGAGCATCTGAAACAAAGGGCTCAAGCAGAAAAAAAATGTTTTGAAAATGATGATGGCTAAAAGTGTACAAATGTGCCTGACCCAATGGATGGATTATGATAAAAGCTATATGAGCCCCCAAGAAAATGATTTTTTTTTAAAATACTCCCAATATTAGAACTCCTGGGAGAAGGGACATACTTAAATTCACTGCCACTGAGTCGATTCCAACTCACAGTGGCATATTAGGGGTCTTCATCTATGGAAAAGTCCATTGGCTCTAATTCCAATATCCCATACACTGGAAGCCCCTCGTATATACTCTTTCAAATTCCTATGATGATTCTGAGTATTTTCTTTTCTTTTTTAATATTTAAAATTTTTTTAGTATTTCTGTTTCTAAAACTCCCTGTTCTAAAGTAACAAGAAGAGCGAAACATTTACATCATCTTTCTATGCATCAGAGTCCCTACGTAGTACAGTTAATATATTTTGCTTCTACATCTATTTCAAATGTTGAAAGTTCTAATCCACCCAGAAGCACCTCCAAAGAAAGGGGTGGCAATCTACTTTTGAAAAACCAGCCACTGAAAACAGTTCTACTTTGATCTACCTGGGGTCCCCATGAGTTCAGTCGACTCAGTGGAGACTGGTTTTTCTCTTCACATCAAGAGATGAACAGGGCCCAAATGTTGACTAAGAAAAAAATTTCTTATAAACATGCATAAAACCAATCATTAGGGTTTTTTTCTTTTAAAAACACTCTCTTCAATCTTATTTCCTTGGACAGTTAACAGGTACTAAACTTGGGCAGAACAGGTAATAACCCTTAATTTTATAATTAGCTTCACATCAATCAAATCTGAAGAATACAGTTCAGTACTTTTATCTGGTGAACTGCACACAGGAATAGCATTTCTCCCAAAGCCTCCAACAGAACCCATTTTCTTAAGAGTAAAATAACCAGGAATCTACTTAGGCAATTTTCTTCCAGTTCACTTCCTAAATTATCATTCTGTCTCCTCAACTATGCCCATTCATACTGAAGGCCAAATCCACAAGCTGAAAGAAAAGCCTCGAAAACATACTGCTCCCCACCCCCAGTTTTCCTCGTCTTTAAATTACCAGGAACAGTTTGTTAGAAAAAATGTAGGACTAAGAATAAAAATCTTAGTGTCAGGACTCCCCACTACAGTCTCCATCTGCATTCCAAAAAAAAATGTGACAGTAAGGGGGGAAGGGAACAAAAGGGGGACCCCATCAGAAGGTTGGATATATAGCTCCCCCAACCAGAGGAGGATGAATAACAGAAATGTGGGTGAAGGGAGACAACAGGCAGTGTAAGACACAAAATAATAATAAAAATTATATATATATGTGTTTTTTAATAATATATAATTGATAAGGATTCATAAGGGTGGGAGGGTGGATGAGAGAGAGGCAAAAAGAAGAGCTGATACCAAGGGCTCAAGTAGAAAGAAAATGTTTTGGAAATGTTAATGGCAACATATGTACAAGTGTGCTTAGTATAATTGAATGATGGATTGTTATAAAATTGTTTAAAAGCCCCCCCAATAAAATGATTAAAAAATAATTTGAAAAAAACCTCACTGCCATAGAGTCAATTCCAACTAATAATAAGCATTTCATAAGTTGATACATAAGCAATAAGTACCAAAAATCTAAGTTTCAAATTTTTATTTTACCAATTTGATATTGCTACCAGAATTCAGTGCTACCATCAGGACTGCACAAGACTGCATGTTAAAATCATCACTGCTCTAGAAACCAAGTCAGATAGAATTTAACCTAAAATTAAATGCAAAAGGGACACAGGGAAAAAGCTACAGTAAACAAACACTCCAGGGATGAGGTCCAGGTAGTATGGCAGGGGCCAGACCAAATCCAGGGGTACATATGGTAGCCAACAAAAAAGGGGGTGATGAGGAAGGAAAAGGGGGAGGGAAAAAAAGATGTGTGGTGGGGGAACAGGGCACTGACCCACCCAAGGGGAGGGTATTGTTTGTATCTCCACAGGGAAAGAGGGACCAGATTTAAAGCCAGTGCCAGATGAATGCAGCATGCAGGCAAGGAGTGGGGAGCCAATGGAAGGGCCTGAGGGCTTGGCCCCCAAACCAGCTAAGTGGACAACTGCCCATCCCCCCCGGAAGAATTTACTTGAGAGGACTGCACTGAAGCTGCAGCTAGGGGAGAGGGGCATGTCTGATCAAAGCACACGGGAGCAAATGAAGGGGGAGAAAGAGAGTGGAGCACATCCTGGCCCACCAGGCCTGGAGGATGATATCCCCACTCTGAAGAACCAATGCACAGAGTGGACAATATGGCTGATCCCACTACAAGACACGCCATCCCTTGATGGCCCAGGGCCATAAAGGGGACAATACTAGAGACTCAGTGTCGGGACTGGCCCAGACTGACCCTGTGATACCGAGGCAAACCACTAAAAGC
>NW_022111372.1:71776897-71800355 GCF_000313985.2 Echinops telfairi
CATATAACTTTCCTCTAGTTCTTAAATGCTTCCTCCACCCCACTATCATGATCCCAATTCTACCTTACAAATCTGGCTAGACCAGAGGATGTATATTGGTACAGATAGCACAGGAAACACACAGGGAATCCAGGACAGATGACTCCTTCAGGACCAGTGGTGAGAGTGGCGATGCCTGGAGGGTGGAGGGAATGTTGGGTAGAAAAAGGTAACTGACTAACGAATCTGTGTATAGCCTCCTCTCTGGGGGATGGACAGCAGAGAAAGGGTGGGGAGTCGTTGGACAATGTAAAATATGACAATCAGCAGCCGATATTAAGGGCTCAGGTGGAAGGCAAGTGTTTTGAAAATGATGATGGGAACAAATGTACATATGTGCTTGACACAATGGATGTATGTATGGATTGTAATGGGAATTGTACGAGCCCCCAATAAAATGATTTTTAAAAAAAGAAAAGAATTTAACCTAAATTCTGCCAGTGACCAGTTACACACATTATCTTGGACAAGTCGAGAATTTCTTGATTCTCAGACTATCTCTATAAAGTAGGTGAACAAGATTGTTGGGGTTTCCTCTAGCATGGATGCAGAGGCTACAAATTACTTTGACGTGGTTCTTCTAGCCAAAGTCTCTAACTTCCACCAAATGATCTTTTCCTGCATGGGTCTGCTATGAAGGGTATGTAGGGGGGGGGGATACTAATGTGATTCACCTGTAAGTAACTGTACAGTATTCCCTGGAATTCCACTGTACTGTATATAAAAGGAGCCTTTTAAGAAGCAGGAGGGATATCAAGAGCCAGGAGCAGAGTATATCTTTGGGCTCTTGGATCCAAAAGACAGTTATAACATCAGAGAAGCAGCAGCAGCAGCAAAACCAGGAACCAGAGCATGGAACAGTGGTGGACTTCCCAAGCCCTGGAGCAAGTAAAGCTCTGTGCTTTTGTGCAGGAGGCTGGTTGTGGAGTTAGTTGCCTCTGGGTACTAATTTGGGGAACTAGGTTTGCTGACGCATGGGGCTTGAGCAATGCCTTGGGGTTCAGGTTTACAGCAGAGTGGTATGCCCCTGTAAGCATTTAATAGCAGGCCTGAAAGAACTTAGTGGCATGTCCTGACAAACACTCTACTATGAGCATTTCTTACCAACATCACAACATGTTAGCTTTCTTAATAAAACTCTTGAATCTGAATACTGTTTATTAAAAATTGTTGTTGTTAGGTGCCATTGAGCCAGGTCTGACCCATAGCACAATAGTGTTCTATGAGCAATAGAATGAAACCCTGCCTAGTCCTGAATCATCCTCACAACTACCCCTATGCTTGAGCCCACTTAGAAAATAGAGAAGGAAACTAAAGGACACTAACTGAGACAACACGACAGATATTTTGTAATTCTTAAATCTACGTGCCCTCTGTGAATTTCAAACACTTCTTAGTTTCAGTTTTTTGAAATGTCCTTAATTACCAGCTCTTCAGGTAACCAGAGCATCAGAAAACTTAAAATTCCAAATGAAACGTCTGATTATTTCATTTCTGAGGTTAAGATTTGAGGATGGTAAGCCTGTGGTGTGCCACACAACTGCGTAACTGCATAAAAGTAAGACCCTTAGGTGAGTTGTGTAACCAAACAGAAAGGGAAGTTTGTCCAATTTTATATGTGTTATGCTAAATATTTCAATTTTTCTTGCCAGTGGCTATAAGAATACAGGACTTAAATGCATGAAGTCCAATCACTGCTTACACGTCTACCATACTTTCAGTATGATGTGTTCATAAACTATGTAAAACTGTCTTACCTTTAGTCCATTCTGTGGGTTCATTAGAAAATTTCTTCCTATGTCATCGAACATAATGGTGTTTTTTTTGCTGTAAAACTCTGAAAACTTTCCCCATATTACACCAAGAGGTTTTACCTTAAAACAAAAGTTTAGATTTAAATCAAAAAGCCTGTGATACTTTAAAATACACAGGTATGTCAGTTTTCCCTCCTCCCTGTAATTATGATTGGCAGTCACCACACAGACCACTTGCCCAGAGTGGGGGATACTATCCATTGAGGGGCACCGAACGATCCAAGAGAGCTGAAAAAGCAGATACATACTTTATACTGGGTTATGGGTATAACACAAAAGTGTGTAATTATGGTGTACACTCATAAATGAGTTCCAATACTTTCAAGCCCTATGTGTATCACACAGTATAACTTATTAAGTTTCTAACTGAATTAAACCCATTTTAGATTTCCAATAATTTTAACATGAAGATTTTGAGTCAAATGAAACTTATTTAACCTTTACAGAAGAATGGAAAATAATTTTTTAGATGTCTACTACTCAAAGCAAACCCACCTCCATCAAGTCGATTACAACTCAGAGGCTATAGGACTGAGTAGAACTGCTCTTCAGAATTTCTGAGACTGCATCTCTAAGAGAAGACATCCTCACCTTTCTCCTGTGGAGTGGCTGGTGGGCCTAACCCCACAGCACCACCAGGGCTGAGAGGTCTGCTAGGCAATCCCATGATTTCCGGGGCAAATTAAGTCCTCCTCAAATTTAAATACCCCTCAAAGCTGATCACAAGGGATACTTTCAAATCTAGAAAACCTTGCTCTTGTAATTTATAACTTAGATATTTTGTCTGGGAATAAATGACATTAACCAATTCAATGGCACAGATGCATAATCTCTAGTGCATCCGACTTCTTAAATTCAAACACATCAGTTTGTAAAGTATTGCTCTTATTTCTGAATCCTTATATTAAGGCATTAAAGTAATAATCTCTTCTTTGTTCCTATCTTTGGTACTTACATAAAATCTCAGCAAGATCAAGAAGTAGTAAGACTAATTGTAGGGAGGGAATTAAGTGACATTGAAGATGGGAAGATGTTTTTCGTCATGTACTTTGCTTTTATTGTTGAACTAGGTCATTACACATTTAGAAAAGTTTTCATTTTTAAAAGAAAATTACTTTTTGCTGAAGGCAGGGACCTCATTT
Source organism: Echinops telfairi (assembly GCF_000313985.2). NCBI lineage: Eukaryota > Metazoa > Chordata > Mammalia > Afrosoricida > Tenrecidae > Echinops > Echinops telfairi. The sequence goes on from NW_022111372.1 coordinate 71,779,893, forward strand.
ATTAATTGGGATAATAATATATGCTGACAAAGGCTTCTTCACGAATTCCTGCTGGGTTCTTTAATAATGTTTTCCTCTTGCAATTTATTTTAATATGGAGAAAACCAATTTATTCCCTTAGCCCCCTTTTATAAAACCAATTACTATTAGTGAAAAAAATTTCATTTTATTAAAATTTCATTTTACTGAATTTATGTATACTTATTTAGTACAAATACAATCCCTCTAGATGCTTGAAGACAAATACGACAGTGAGCCCAAAAGCACTGCGACAGTCACTGGATTAACACTTGCCTAGGGACGTGGCAGGGAAAGACGTGGGGAACGGGGAGCTAACAGCAATGAGTAGGAGAAAAAAATGTTCTGAAGTCAGTTTTGGTGATGATTACACAAATCTTAATATGATTGAAGGATAAGACTGTATTATATGTGAGACATATGCCAGTGAACCTTTTTTTAAGTACAGCTACAAAATTAGTGTCCTTTCATTAAACAAAAATATCAAAATGTGAGCTGCTTCTCAATACACACTCCTTCTAGATCTTTAGACTCCTGAAGACAATGGTTCCATCTCTCTAACCCAATGGTTTTCAACCTTTCTAATGCCGCAACCCTTTAATACAGGTTCCTCATGTTGTGGTGACCCCCCCCAACCATAAAACTATTTTCGTTGCTACATCATAACTCTAATTTTGCTACTGTTATGGATCGGGCGACCCCTGTGAAAGGGTCATTCGACCCCAAAAGGGGTCGTGGTCCACAGGTTGAGAACTGCTGTAACCCTTGCCTGAGTAACTCAGTAGTCTTCAACTTACATCCTATTGGAATGACAGTGGGGGCACCCTGCTGTTGTTAGGTGCCACTGACTCGGCTCTGGCACGGTTACCTCATGTACCTGGTCTGGAGCAACACTCAATTGTTAGGTTTGAGCCCACCGTGCAGCCACTATGTTGATCCATCTACTTGAGGATCTTCCTCTGTTTTGCTCTCTACTTTACCAAGCATGATATTCTTTTCTAGGGAATCCTTCCTGACAGGTCCACTGGTTTGGTGTTTATGCATTGGGCTGTGATGCACAAGGTCCATAGTTCAAAACCACCCACAGTTCCATTGGAGAAAAACTGGACTTTCTACTCTGTGAACAGTTACAGTCCCAAAAACTCATAGGGGTAGTTCTGACCTGTCCTGTGGGTTCACTATGAGCTGGCATCACCTGGATGGTAGTGAGAGAGTCCTTGATTACACAGAAAGGAACATGAAATGGTATTCCACCTGTCCTGCTTCTAAGACGGCCTGTGGTCTTTTCTTTTTAAGGGGGCAACCTAGAGAAACTCAAAATGTGTTCCTTTTAAATATCTTTTGAGTTTGGGGAACAAAAAGAAATCTTAAGTGCCAGTATCAATAGATGGGGAATAAGGTTCCCTAACAAATTCTTGTAGGACCACCCTGGTTTGATGAGAAGGTTAAAAAAAATGTCTTAATGCAACTCTCCAGGCCTTTTGCTCACCAATGCAGTTTTCAATTTTCTTAAAACTCCTCCATAACATGTTCCCATGATTGTCCTGTGTCCTTCAAGAAATTGTGCTAAGATCATCCCTTTGGAACCCGAAAAATAGCATAAGCTTCTGGCTGCTCTCTCCCTTGAATTTAACGGGCCCAGCTGATCGCATAGGAAGCCACTAATCTAATTGGACATTTTTGTTTCTGAAGACCATCCTTGGGAAAGTATGACAAGTGTATTAGTGAGAGAACTTGTCTGCAGCCATCCACTGATTGCAGAGACAGGTTTAAATAGGTTTTGTTTGGAATAAAGTCATGCATATATGAGCAAAACTTTGTGACTTACTTTTATATATTCTTGGTTTTGTTAACTAACAAAAAGCCTTAAGAAATGATAACAGTAGTCAGCCTTTATGATCCTCCAGGTGAGAATCCCTGTATCCTCCTAAATAATGCTGTCATTTTGTAATTAAGCTAAGCATCAACTGCTCCCCAAAACATGATCTGCTCTGTTTTCAATTATAAAATATTATTGCTAACTGCAGAAAAATTTAAATACAGAACAGCACCAAGACACACCTAAAGTTACCTACAATCCAGTACCAAAGATGGCAACTAGACGTTCTGGTGCAGCCTCAGAAGAGTTCACAGAGATTCGCTGTTACAATAAGGGGACTCTGGAACCAAACAAAGCTTAAGAGCTATTTTCTTACAGTTTATAAATACTGCAGAAATGTTTCTTTTATTAAGAATTTACCATGAAAAAATGTTAGTGTCATTAAATATATTCTGTAACATCAAATTATTAGATACATCCTAGTAAGCCAGCGGTTCTCAATTTGTGGGTCGTGATCCCTTTGGGGCTCGAACAACCCTTTCACAGGGGTCACCCGATTCATAACAATAACAAAATTACAGTTATGAAGTAACAACAAAAATAATTTTATGGTTGGGGGGGTCACCACAATATGAGGAACTGTATTAAAGGGTCACAGCATTAGGAAGGTTGAGAACCACTGTAGGAAGCTGTTTAGATAACCGATTCTCTATTGTTGGATATTCAAGATGATTTTAATTTGTCATGATTACAAAACCGTCCATATTTTTTATTTTCAAAATCTGTTTACTTTTAGATTTGTAAAATGTCCCACTTTAGTAAAAATAAATTACATGATCATATTTACAGTATTTCCTTTATTGAAAAGGTTTTATGTACTGAAACTATTTATGATTTTGACTTAAGATTTTAATACTACCAAAGCTTTCCTAGGATCCTAAATTCTTCCCAATTCCTACTAATTTGTAGGCTTTTAGCAGCCCTGGACATTCTTCATCTTTTTATTCCCAAAGTGCATGGCACAGAGCTCTGTAGGTCGGAGGAGCTCAGCAATATGAGTAGTTACTTAGTCAGAAACAAAGTGAAGAACTCTAATCCTTTCAACCATATAAATCTATGGAGAGTTAAACGTCAGGAAGTAGACTTGGATGAAAAATGAAATGGAACTTATAAGGATGAATACGCTAGGGGTTAGTGGGCTGAAATGGATAGTATATTTGAATCAGATAATCATATGATTTCATATGCAGAGAATAATAAGTAGAAGAATGGCCCTTTCCTCTACCGGTTCTTGTAGCCCTTCTGTTGGGCTGCACATCCAACACCCAATGGCACACCCAGCATGGTGGTTTGGCTGCTGGTTTCCTTGCTCCTATGCTCCTTGCTGATGCCCAGTCCTTTCCTCACTTACTCTATCTGTGGCTGCCAGCATCCCAGGATGATTTCCCACAGCCACGAGTTGTATTCTTGATATTTCCATCTCAAGGTCATTAATTTCATGGCTAAAATTTAGATGTTAGCTTTGTATATATCTCCCTAAATCAAAACACAACTATTATTTTACTACCAACTTGGATAAGTTTCAAACTCCTATAATGTATTCTATCAGCATAAATACAGTACCCAGGTCTTTTAAGAGAAGGAAAATGACTTCTTACGTCGATGAGTCCTCGCCTCGGAGTGTGCACTGTTATCATAGCAGCGCTGTCCAACATAAAGGTGATCTTATAGTTTGCATTTGTACTCACGCCCAGCTCCTGGAAACACAGGTAGTCATGGGGTTAAAATGTGCTTAAATTAATGTGGAATTTCATGCTTCTCGAAGAGATCAGCTGCCACTTCCCATCATGTCAAGTTCCTGCCCTCTTGGTCACCACATCTTGCTAAACAGGCAACAAATGTTTTTGCTTCATTTAGTTAAGCCAAATTGTGGTAGTCTGAGGAAAATAAACTAGCAACACACATTACTTCCTATTTATCATTTCAGAAGGGAACTATTAACCTTTTGAGTACTATGCATAAGAGCAAAAGGAAGGGAATCAGTACAATAAACTGGGAAAAGTAAATCAGGAGGGCACTCAGTAATTCTTTGTCTTAAACAAGAATGAAGTTTTCAACATACTGTATCATTAAATAGACTCTAAACACACTTCTACTCCTGATATTTATATCTGCTTATGACTAAATGCTGGCCAGTGAGAATGAAATCAACTCCTAAAACTTCCAACATGACAAATGCAGTTCAGAACATTTCAAAATGGATTGCTTTCTAACACTTACTTTCATTTTAGCTTCAATCCACTTCATATTTGTTGCAGCTAAAACATGAGGAATGATAACAATACATATGAAAAGCTTGAATTTCACTTCAAAAACTTTCTTCTATATAAGTTTTCTAAGACTAAAGTTTCAATGCATCACAAATAACAGTCCCTAGCATATATATAATTTTCTTTAAAATATTTATAAGATAAATGCACTTTAGGTGTCTTCAAGACAAAATGTAAACAACTTACTCATAAGGTACAGGTAACCAATGTTCAAAAAGAACTCTGAAGCTGGGAAATTTATAAATCAAATTTCCCTTTTGAAAATAGCCCTACCACTATTGCTATCAATTCCACACTTAAATTTAGGGTACCTGAATGTCAACTTTCTTCTCTGTTTTTACTTCCAGGCTATACTTAGGTGTATACACTATAGCAATATAAGCATATTAATTATGTATCAAAAGTCACTTTGTTGTATTGTGGTGGCTTCCATGTTTGTGATGCTGGGAGCTATCCCACCAATATTTCCAATACAAACAGGATCGCATGGCAGATAGGTTTCAATGGGACTTCCAGACAAAGACAAGACAGGAAGAAGTGGTAATCTAGTACTAAAATACTAAAAAAACTGCAGAACACGGTCACTATCTGATATTGTGCCAGACAAACTCCTCAAGCTGACGATACTCAAAGTACATGTGGAGAAGAGCTGCCTCTTCATGGTACAGTCAACAGCGATGGCGTTCCCAATGGAATAAAACTCTAAGCACCCGCACTTGCTGTTGGGCACAAACCAAACTGAAAAGAAACAGTTGCATCTATCCAGTAATAATCAGAGCATGGAATGTACACTGTACGAATCTAAGAGAATTTGAAGTCATCAAAAATGAAATGAAATTAATAAAGATTGATACCTAGGTATTAGTGAGCAAAAATCGACAGTATAATTTGAATCAGATAATCATATGAATTACTATGCCAGAAATGACAAACTAAAGAGGAATGACATCACATTCACTGTCAAAAAAAATCCCAAGATCTAACCTGATGTACAATGCTGCCAGTGACAGGCTAATATCCATACACCTACAAGGAAGACCAGTTAATATGACTGTTTTTCAAAAATACACACCAACCACTGATGCCAAAGATGAAGAAATGGAAGATTTTTACCAACTTCTATACTTGGAAATTGATCAAACATGCAATCAAAATACATGATAATTACTGGTAAACTAAAAAGGACCAGTAGTTGGAAAATACTGCTTAATGACAGAAACAGCGTGGGATATCGCATGATAGAATTTGGCAAGACCAACAACTTATTGCAAATACCTATTCTAACTAGCAACTATACAAGTGGACCTCACCAGATGAAATACACAGGAATCAAATCAATTATTTTTGTGGAAAGGGATGAGACAAGTTCAATATCATCAGTCAGAACAAGGTTAGGAACTGACTGGAAAAAACTCTTCGGCTATAACTTCAAGTTGAAGCTGAAAAAAATTAAAAACAAGTCCAAGCGAACCAAAATATGGCCTTGACTACATTCTACCTAAGTTTACAGACCATCTCAAGAACAGATTTGATACAGTGACTACTAATGACCAAATATCCAACAAGTTGTGGGATAGCATCATACGTGAAGAAAGGGGTAAGAAAGAAAAAACCAACAAAGATGCCAGAAGAGACTCTATAGCTTGCTTTTGAATGAATATAACAGCATAGAAGGACAGCAATCAGAAGAAATGAAGTAAAAAAGTTAAACAGAAAATGTGAAAGAGCTGCTCCGCAAGACCAAGTATTATAATGAAATGTGCCCAGACCTACAGTTACGACAAACAGAAGAACATCCCAACACATATCAAGCTAAAAGAAATGAAGAAAAACGTCAATCCCTGAACACAGTATTGAGGGATTCTATGGGCACATTAGGGAACAATGCAGGAAGCATAAAAAGAAGATGCAAAAACATTTCTTTATTGCAGTGGTCTAGACCCAAACCTGAAATATTTCTGAGGTCTACCTGTACATGAGTGCTCAAAATAAAAATCTTTAGCACACATCAAGAAAAATACAAAAGAATCACGTTACATGTAGAACTTGTAAATTAATGTATCTAAAATGGAAACAGTTATGACATAGGAGAAAAGCATTTTTTTAATTCAGTATCTATTTTCCTTCTATAATTCCCATATGAAAACAGGACCAAAAAAATCAGCTAGTAAAATGTCCCAATTATTAAGTAACTATTACGTGTCAGGCATGGCGCAAGTTGCTATTTTAATCTTACATCTACCCTGTAAAATAGGTCCGGTTATCTTCATTTCTCATATGGGGAAACTAAAGCGCAGAGAGATTAAGTGAATGTTATAAAGTAGGGCAGCGCCTGGATTAGAACCTAGTATATTTAGTTCTAAAGTGCCCTTTTGAACATAATACCCTGAAATAACTTATATAAACCATTAATTTTAAATATATCATTCTGAACACATTCTCTGGGTTCCTAGCCCTACTCTAATGACATTTAGTGGGTGAACTTTTTCCTCAAGTCAACTCAGGTGTCAGAAGCTGCTGAACAAAATCCTACTCCCAGAAACCTTTCCTCCCTCTTCTTATTAGATCAGAAAGCAGTTGCATTTTAAGTATATAACACTAACACAGAAGAGTGGAAGTAGTCTGATTACAAGGAAAAGTAAAACAAAAACTTACAGACTGCAAAGTTCTTATTAATCAACTGGTATAATTAAGTGCAGCATTTTTAATTATGAGATTTTACTTAACTTATAATCAGGATAGTTCTTCTCTACTTATGATACTTCCAAGAATCAACTTTCAATGTTTGTGGGAAGTATCTAAAGCCTCTGCCTATTACTTTTGAGAAAGTTTTGGAACAAAAAAGACATCCAATGAAATAAACAGTGAGCTCAGTAACATAGTCAGTTTGCTTTCTGACACAAACACATTATCTAATCACACACAGGTAGGTAACTTCTTGGAATGGCCCTTAGATCATAATTAAAAATCACCACTTTAGCCCATGTTAATTTGTTTTCTTAAGTAAGTGCATATGGCCTTTTTCCTGAGGAATTTTATCACTGTGTTGTTTAATATGCCTTCCTTTAAGAAAGGAAGTAACATTGTCATGAAGTGCCAAGAATTCTACTTCAAAAAGAAAAAAAAATCTGCTTCAGAGTGGGGCTGTTGTAAATGTTTTAATCCTGACACCACAATCTACTCTGTTTTATACTTAGTTACTGCAGAGGCATTTGGCAAATATGTATAAGTTTATGTGATGATACAATAAAGTTTCACTACACATTTCCTTAAAAAATGCATGCTATTTTACGTCTTTTCATAAACAGAGTATTATAAGGAAGAAAATATTTATTTGCATGATATCTAAACAAAAAACATAGCTTACACCAAATAACAATGTCATAGTCCTCATAGGCAGATGTTAGGAATTCATGAAGATATGGCCGCATTAATTCTACCCCAGTCTCTGCACAAGACCTGTGGTCTAAAAGAAAATCAATCACAGATGATGATTAGTTTACTGCCACGGAAAAGTACTTGTTTGTTATCAATGAAGCTTACAAAATGCAATATAAACACTTTTGGTTTAAATTACAAATTCAATTCAGGTTGAATTACATATTTCACAAAGATATCTTTGAAAACATAAAACTTCCTATCTTGAGGTATCAACCTATTAATTTTAATCAATTTGCAGAAAGTTACATGAAGAATTTGGGTTTCTATAGTAAATTGTAAACCATGTTTTCCTTATCAAGTTCCTGAAGTCTAGATATTTGTTTATAATGACAAACTACTAATCAATAAAAAAACCAAAACTCACTGCCATCAAGTCAATGCTGACTCATGATGACTCTCTAGAACAGAGTAGAACTGCCCCTGTGGGTTTCTAAGACTAGAAGTGTTTTCAGGACTAGAAAGCCCCATCTGGAGTGGCCGATGGTTTTCAACTTCAAACCACAGGGTTTGCGGCCCAAAGTGTAAACACTACGTCACCAGAGGTCCCTCTCATAACAGGCTAGGACTGCCTATAACTCACTTCAACCATTCCCCTACCAGTGTATTGAGTATCATAAAAATGACAAGTGTAATTAATTTGATAATTAAATTTTAAAATAAATGTACATAATATATGTTTAAAGTTCAGGATTCTAAATAAGTTCATCATAACAGGATTTAAATTAATCATTTCTTGGCAACACTAGAGCATGAAATGAGCATTTTACTTTTTTGGTTGGCATGAAGAAGTTTAAGTTTTAGAATCTTCTCTGATTACAACTGAATAGAATACCAAGGAAAAATATTTAAAATAATTAAAACATTTTCTCACAGAAATTTTAATGTTAGTAAATGGGTATAACTTGGGTGACATTAGGATACATCCATAAACAAGAGTATTGTGAGAGCCACCCTCCCCCAAAAAAACCTGCTAAATGATGTTTAACATGAATTTGAATACATATTATTTAATATATTCAATATAGTATATTGAAATGTTCGATATATTATTAAATAAAACAAAGGGGAGAAAGTGAAAACAAGCACAAACATACTCTGGAAAATACACATGCAGAGTGGTCAATTTGGAGTCTCGGATTACAAGCGGCTTTTTGTTGCTGTATATCTGTATTTCCTACAATGAATGATTTACTCTTTAATAATGAGAAAGTTGCTGGGGAGCGGGGGAGGAACACTCTTGTGGGGGAAAAGAACATTAAGAGTATTTTTAGTTGACTTACCAAACAAAGTATAATCAACATCTAGTACCAAAAGTTTTTTCCCTTCCCTGGGAGGATTTAAAATTTCCACTTTGTACTCTTTGACTCTGCGAGAGATTTTCAGGAGGTTTTCTTCTCTAATGGGAAAAAGACAACCAGGTGAAACATTAACTTTTTCTATCCTGGCAGACAACTTCCACTGAGCGGGAAAATCACTCACCTATTCTCCACTTCAACTACTTCATCTTCAATATCAAAGTCATTGACAACGTCATCATTGTCAGGGGGTGGACCTAAGACATCTTCCTAGTAAGATGGTAGAAAAGCTTTGCTTTACCACATTGTCTTTAATACAACAAACCTATGTCTAGAACAAAAATCAACTGAAAGGTACAATTTGTGTTCAAGCATCTCTCAAGTACATACTGTGGGAAACTTCCCATAAAGAACAATTCATTATATACGCCCACTGGGCATATATGTGAAATTTAACCATTTGGGTTACTACTCAAAAGTTCCCAAGTCTTTATCTTCTGCTGGGTTAATAGTACATTCACTAAGCAACTTTCCTTCTCTGAAAATTTTATAATTAAAATATGATACAACAGGGTAGTATAACTCATACTAACTTCAAAGAGACAAATGGTAACAAAAGTAAACATTTACCAAGCTCTCCTCACGAGTTCCCATCATCATGATTTTAGTATTTGGTTTCAGTTTGAGAGCTCCAAGCTTAACATCATTTTCTGCTGGTTTGCCTACAATACAAGCAAATGACTGTTTTCTCACTAAAGTTCAGAGGCTGGTTTCACTATTCCATTACACAACACCCTAACATTAAAAGGCTTGGTACAGCGTCCACAGCAGTTTGACATGTACTGTTCTATTCCGCTTTTCCTTACATTGCCAAAGCAGTACTGCTGAATCAGAGTTGTACTTAAGACTGAGAGGTAAGAAATGATACAGGGTTGTTAGCCTCTGACTCCATCGTAGAGCCACTCCTTTATTCAATTAACTGAACCGAAGAAGTCATGGTTCATTTTGTTATTCAAGATGAAGTTAGCCTTTTCCAAAACGTTTTGTGCTTAAAAAACCATCTACTCAAAACTCACCCTCCAAAGGTATGTCAGTTACAAACACTATGAACACAGCCTGTAATTTGTAAAAAGTATTGCTTTCAAAAGGGAAAAGATCATTTGATACAAGTACAACGCCCAAGCTATAATGAAAAGGCTATGGTAGAAGTAAATGTCAGAAAATAAATTATAGTGTTTTAATCTGGGACTTCCTGACAAAAGTTTAACAAGCAAACATCAACTGTTAAAATTCAAAAGCAATCTCAATAATAGGTGGTATTTTCTAGAAACTTTTCATCTTCCTGCCTTTACTACTAAACAATAATAATCTCTCAAAAGAAATCTTCAAGGGGAAAGATTTATTAAAGAATATTTAAAAATTGTCAAATATATAAATGCCAGAAGGAAAAGAAAGAAAAGGGAAAAGAGATAATTGATCATTACCTTTAACTTTGAGTCCAAGTAACTTCTGTCGCTCTGGCAGGACTCCTGTAAGGGTCTTGAGAAACTGCTTGAGATCTAGCACAGTATCATCTTCGGATAGTGTGGTCACTGAATATTCCTGTCCACCCCATTTCACAATCAGAGGAACAGCCATCTTTGAAACATATGACGAGGCAGTCCAATCAGAAAAATATCGAGGGGGAAAATTTCAACCTAGGATAAAACACAGACAACCAAACCCATTAAAAGAAACATAACCAAATTTTTTCTGAGCATGTGCAGTTTGATTCCTATTGTACAATTTAATGGTAGTGAAGTCATTTTCTCCTTATAGCAATGCTACCATAACACTAAGAATTCAAAGTTAAAGGTAATTCTCCTGCCCTCCCAATCTTAGTTTCTCAACTCAAAACTCATTGCCATTAATTCTGTCTCATAGTGAGCCTATAGGCTAGGGTAGAACTGCTCCTGTGGGCTTGAGACTAACCATCATTTAAGGAATTAGAAAGCCTAGTCTTTGTCCCTTGGAGCGGCTGGCTGTTTCAAACTGCCAACCTTACAATTAGCAGCCCAACATGTAACCATTACATTACTAGATCGCTGGGTCTTTTAAAGAATTAGTCTCAGAAACACATAGCTCTGAGTTCTCCCTGGTCCTGTAGGGTTACTATGAGTCAAAATTGATGAAATGTTAAGTGTAAGAGTAATCCAAACACTGCCATCGAGTGGCTCCTGACTCACAGTGACCCTATATAGGGCTTACAAGGCTGTACATCTTTAGAGGTACAGATAGCCTCGTTTTCCTGCAGAGCAGGTGGCAGGATTGAACTGCCAACCTCTCAGTTTGTGTTGTATTGTTAGATGCCATGGAGTTGAAGCTAATTCATAACAGTGCTATGTACCAACAGAAAAACACTGCCCAATCCCACACCATCTTCAGTTATTTGTCAGTTAGAGCCATTGTATCAATCTGTCTCCTTGAGAGCCTTCCTCTTTTGTATTTGACCCTCACTTTTTCAAGCACATGTCCCTTTCCTGGGACACCCGGAGGCAGTTCTACTGTGTCCTGTAGTCACTAGGAGTTAGAATCAACTCAACAGCTACGGCTGGCTGTGATCCTGGCAAATTCCTTTATCGTGTATCACCTACCTTCATTTCACATTGGAGAGGTAGTACAGAATAAGTCATTAGGAGCACAGATTCTGGAATCAGAGTACCTAGATTCAGATCCAACTTACTAGTTATTTGATATTGGGAGTTACTGGACTCTTTGTGAGTGAGTTTCCTCAATGTAAAGTAGGGATGATAAAACAACTTAATTGTGCTCAAGCAGAACCTATACATGTATGCAAACAGAACAAGGGAATAGTGCATGGTTTAAACACAAGAAAGGTATGCTTAGGGTTGCTTCCTTTCATCAATCTGTATGCTGGGCAAATAATCAGAGAAGCCGGGTAACATGAAGAAGAATGTAGCACCAGGATTGAAGGAAGGCTTATTAACAACCTGCAATGTGCAGGTGACACAACTTTGCTTGCTGAAAGGAAAAAGGGCTTGAGACACTTGCTGATGATTAAAGATTGCAGCCTTCAGAATGGATTACAACTCAATGTAATGAAAACCAAAATCCCTCAGTTGAAACAATAGGTAAATCATAATAAACAGAGACTGAAGTAATCAAGGATTTTATCATGCTTGGATCCACAATCAATGCTCATGGAAGCAGCAGTCAAGAGATCAGATGACACATTGTACTGGGTAAATCTGCTGCATGTGACCTCTTGAAAGCAAGGATGTTACTTTGAGGACTAAGTTGGCCCCGATACAAGCAATGGTACTTTCACTTACTTCATATGCATGAGAAACTTGAACACTAAATAAAGAAGACCAATGATGAATAGATGCGTTTACATTGTGGTGCTGGCGAAGAATCTTGCATAGACACTCTCAAAAGAACCAACAGATGTCTTGGAAAAAGTAAAATCAAAATGCTTCTTGAAAGCACATACTTTGGACACGTTGTCAGGAGAGACCAGTTCCTGGAGGAAAACATCATGCGTGGTAAAGTAGAGGGACATCAAAAAAAGAGGAAAGCCCTCGGCAAGATGGTGACACAGTGAGGACTGGGCAGTGGTGCGTTTGTACGTAGGGTGACTATGAATTGAAACGGACCGATGGTACCTAACAACAACAATCCTACTTTCTTCATAGAAGTAGTATGAGGATTTGGTTAAGACTACATTCGTACTTACAATGAGCACTTATATAAGCATTGGCTAAAGTGAAAACCAAACAAGACACTTGAAAACTTAATTATGTTCCAGACACTGTTAAATGGTACAGTCATTATTTCATATTTCACTAATTCTTAAGCAATCTCGTTTAATACTCATTAAAGATTGTAAGATCAATTTTTCCTGTTTTATAATTGAGAAAACTAGAATTCAAAGCCTACAGTATATAAATGGTCACAGCACAGCTGTTAAAAGACCGGGTCTTCTGACTAAATCTCGTTTCTTTCCCTACACAACTGTCTTTCAACTGTCTTTCTTGAACTGGACCTGCAGGAGTTAAGATATCTAAGATCAGTATATACAAAGCACTGGCAAGTATCTCTCACATAAACATTATGTGGCATCTGCTACTCCTGTCAACAATAGCATGTGCATATCTTCCCCCACAAAGTTTTCCAAAAGTTATCATAAACTCATTCTCTTCACAGGTTAAAATTGGCTTTTCTCATCTAGATGTGTTGGTATTTCCAAAGGCTTTCAATTATTTCACATGTATGTATATTGTACTGTTCATGTATGAAGAACAAGTGCCACCTCAAAAGACAAATTTTGAATCTCAATATACAAAAATCCTTGGAAACAAAATGGCTTAGGAACAACAGACAAGGACCCATAAATTCACCTGCATTTACTTTTTCGTGCTAAAAATGTACTCTGCTGAAAATTGAAAGGAAATTAAAAAATGAAAACAAATGTATTAATTTAAAGCAGTGTACCCGATTCCATAAAGAACTTATTGTAATAGGTATTACGATACTGAAAAAAAAAATTTAAGTGAACCTTTTGAGTCAAAAATGAAAATATGATCCTTTTATTTTTCTATGGGAATAAAAATGGTAACTTATAAAACCTGGGAATGCAATCAACACTAATACAGTATGTAGTAAGATGAGTAGAGCAGAGTTTTGAATGCAATATGAGTCCAGGTGAGCTCGGACAAGTCATTTATCTTCAGCCCAGTGGTTCTTAAAGTATGGTCCTGAAGGTGGGGTGGAAAGGGGGAACTGATTACAAGGATCTACATATAACCTCCTCCCTGGGGGACGGACAACAGAAAAGTGGGTGAAGGGAGACATCGGACAGTGCAAGATATGACAAAATAATAATCTATAAATTATCAAGGGTTCATGAGGGACGGGGGAGCAGGAATGGAGGGGAAAAATGAGGAGCCGACAGCAAGGTCTTAAGTGGAGAGCAAATGTTTTGCGAATGATGATGGCAACAAATGTACAAATGTACTTGACACGATGTATCGATGTATGGATTGTGACAAGAATTGTTCGAGCCCCCAATAAAATGACTTTTAAAAAAAACAAAGTATGGTCCTGGGCAATTAGTTTGACACAAGGGAACTAGTTAAGAATGTAACTGAGAGTGGAGGCCAGAAACCTAGCAATATGTGTGTTCCCAAGTCCCTGGATGATTCTGATGCACAAACAAGTCTGAAAGCCACTACTCCAAGACAGTTCCGTTTTCTTATCCTTGAAAATAAAAATATGCTGATGGGATGGTACTTCGATGCTTGGAACAGCAGTTACAATCGTTATGGATATGGATATTCCAAGTGGGCAAATGCTCTGAAGGACCAAGCACAACAATCAGAGAAATTTAAAATGCATACAAGTCCTTCAATTTTTGAAGGTACTGAACCGCATTTCTTTAAGCTTCAGATCATTCACACCAACTACAGCAGCACTATAAGAATACTTGAATCATTTTATTTTCACATTGAGCCTGTCTTCCTTACTACTCTATTATCCGAAGTCATTTTTCACCCTACCAGAATTATAATTGGAAACTTGTTAGGAGGGAGGAAGGAGGGCACAATAGAGCCCAAACAAATACACTGAGCACAGAATCAAGAACAGCTGTTTGGGCTCGGACGTCCCCTCTGCCTAACATACTGTGCGCTTTTGGTAATTCCTCAATTGCTACCACTGGGGCTCAAGTCTTCCACACGGGATATGGCTCCCAATATTTACTTGACAAGACAGTGTTGCAAGGCACAAGATAACAGCCGTGACAACGCTGCGGCGGCGGCAGAGTCATGGTAACAAGCTGCACGGTTTAAAGGGAGTATCCGTGTACGCTTCACAATGTTTCACGGATCAGACAGCGCGAGAAGTTACTTCACTTTCCAAAGACCACACTAGAAAGCTGCAGAAGTTAAGAACTTGAAGTGACACCAAAAGCACCCTCTTAGGAATTGACGGGAACGGTGGTTAACTTTTCAACAAGCCTGGAGATGGGTGAGCGGTTGTTAATACCGTCAACTCCTTGGCCAGGACCGAGCAGCAGCAACCGCGCGGACGGACAGACGCGGGGCGGACAAACTGAAGGGACCGGCTGGGGCAGCGTCGGACGGCAGTGCAGACCCCGAAGGCCGAGGGCCGGCTGCCTTGAACAGGGAGCGTGACCCGGAGGGGCAGGGAAATCCGAGAGGAGCGAAGGATGAACTTTGGAGATGCCAAACCCCGGGGGCGCGGGAACCCCAGACACCGGCGAAAGGCCGGGCGGGAGTGCGGCGGCCCTGACGGGAGAGGGCCGGAGGCCAGGGCCCGGCCGGCGGCCCGGGACCACCGCGGCCCGGGGCACCCCCCATCGCAGCCGGGGCCGCAGTGGAGGCCTCTCGGGGAGCGAAGCAAATCGGCGGGCCCCGGGCCCCAAAGGCGCTCCGCCGGCACCGACATCCCACGTCCCCTCACCTGGAGAGCGGCAGAGCCAGGGGCAGCGGACGCAGGAATTACCCACAGCGGAATCCCGGCGACCGGAAGTGAAGGACAGGGCGCGTAACCGGCGGATGAACCGGAAGTAAGTGGCTAGAGGCGGAAACACGCTGCTCATTAGAGAGCTGCTCTCTGTTTCTCTTCGGGGGCGAACCCTAAATAGCCGCTAGGAGGTTCGACTCGAGGCTTCGAGAGTGTCGGCGTTTTCCGGGACTGGGCTGTAACCATGGTGCAGACCGCCTCAGTCCCCGGCGGGCGCGGGCGCGCGCGCGCTCTGCGCATGCGCCCGCCAGTGGGGCTCTGCCTGACCCACGGGGCAGCTGTCCGGCTTCGCGAGCCGGGATGGGGGCGCGAGCGGGCCGCCGGCTTTCTCTAAGGGGCGGAAATCCATTTGACTCCCAAGGCGCTATCGCGCTCTTAGGCCTAAAAGGAGACTTCTGAGAACTGAAGACTTCAGTCCCTCCCTAGCCCCAGGGACCACCAATACTATTAATTTCAGGGGGGGCCCAGGGATTGCTTGTTGAGCTGCTCTCTACAAGGTCAACAGTTTGAAACCAGCAGCCCGCTGTGCCGGAGAAAGTCAACGCCTCATACTCCCAGGAGGAGTTCCAGCTCGGAAACCCACAGGGCAGGGTAGCTATATGTCAAAATGGACTCCATGGCCTTGAGTTTGAGCTTGGTGGCCTCGTGGTTACGTGCTGGGCAGCTAACACCGGTCAACATTTCCAAATCACCAGCCGTTTGACCCAAGGAAGATGGAACTCTATTCTTCCAAAGCAGTGGTTCTCAACCTTCCTAATGCCACGCCTGTTTAATACAGTTTCTCATGTTGTGGTGACCACCCCACCCCCAACTATAAAATTATTTTTGTTGCTACTTCATAACTCCAATTCTGCTATTGTTATGAATCGGCGACCCCTGTGAAAGGGTCGTTCAACCCCCAAAGGGGTCGAGACCCACAGGTTGAGAATGGCTGCTGTAAAGAGTTATCGTCTTGGAAGCCCACCGGGACAGTTCTACCCTACCCTAAAGGGTTGCTATGAGTCAAGGGCAGTGAGTTTGGTTTGGTTTTGAAAATGCTATCCTGGGAGCTTCGGTGGCTGATTATTTTCTGCTCACTGAAAAACCAGGTTGGAATCCACTGGCAGCACCTAAATAGAAACACTTAGCTCGTGATCCGCTTGCATAGAGATTACAGGCCAGGAAACTAACTACATGAGGCAATTCTGTTCTGCCCTGCAGGTTGCTGTGAGTCAATGCTCAGCATAAAACAGAATTGTAGTCATTTTGCCCAACCCAAAAGGAAACTGAAGAGCATCAGAAAGGGAAAAGGTAAGAGTAAACTACACAAAGAAAAGAGGAAATAAATCTCAATGAAAGCTGCAATTGAAATATGCATAATGAATCTTCATACTCTGGTCCTCACTTTCACTCCATGTCCTTTCTGAATGGGAGGAAAGCCAGTATTAGATTTGCAGAATTTCATGCTTTTCTGGAATTTCTGAGCAAGTCTTCAGCGTGTCCATATTGTTATCTCCCAACACACAGCCCTTGTTGGGCAAAAACTGTGTCCAGTTAAATGAGTGTTTATGGCACCAAACAAAAGTTAGGCTTTAAAAAGGAGAGGAAACCTGCACATTTAAAGAACTGAACAGAAAGCAGACATTGGCAATCCAAGGAAAGAGACTCAGAGGCAAAGCAATTGGTCTGCAGAAGGAATCATCGTTGTCTTTTGGTGCCTTCTCTCTTTTCCTTGCTTTGTTGATCTGCTATGTAGCTCTTTGTCTATTTTTTTATTTCTCCTATATAATTAGACAAACTTTTTAATCATAAAGATGAACTAAAACATTGAAAATCTTTAACCTGTTTTGCCAAAAGCAACTGTATTAACCAGTAAGCTCTTTTTCAAAAATCTAATAACCATGTGTGGTTCAGTAAATTACTGAACACAGTCCCTTTAGCCGTCGTGCTCCACTTGGGGATGTATTATAAATCCTACTTCTGTGCCTGCAGTAGTCCCAGTTTGGAGTGAGGCATCCATTACATTAGTGAGACAAGATTAAGGTGGAATGTTTCTTGAGTTCCTGACCTACTAAAGCAGCGGTTCTCAACCTGTGGGTTGCGACCTCTTTGGGGGTCAAATGACCCTTTCACGGGGGTTGCCCGATACATAGCAATAGCAAAATTACAGTTAGGAAGTAACAATGAAAATAATTTTATGGTTGGGGGGGGTCACCACAACATGAGGAACTGTATTAAAGGGTCACAGCATTAGGAAGGCTGAGAACCACTGTACTAAAGGGTGTGATTCAAGTCACCACTCTTAGTTTCCTTGGGGATATGCTCAGTAAATTAGCAGTCATTTTTTTATATCTGTGTTAAAACAAAAACTAGTTTCCTTTTTAAAGTTGTTGCCTTATTAGGTGAATTTCCAGCTTCCTGTTTAATTAAGAAAAGCAAGAGTCTCGGATCGAAGCACTGGCTGAGACTAGATCTAGGCCACTTCACATGTGTGTAGTGACCATGTTCTCAACCTGACCTTTTCACTTCATGAGACTGAAAACACACTTCCAACAGTGCCCCAGACATGGACAAAAGACCATCTTTATGACCCCCTCCTTTCCTAACTGAGGGTGTGTAGAAGACTATTTTTGTGCTAAAGCATCGTGACAAACACCAGTCAGACAGCAGTTACCATCCTAAATGACCACTGGCCCAGAATGAGGAGAGCCATCATGGTGGCAAGAGTCCTTTGTTTGGCTAACCTTCCTTCACGGCCAGCATTTTGCTGAATACCTTTGAAAGTTCACTTTTTTTCTCTAAAACTGACACCAGGCTTACTTCCATTTGACTTCCAGCTTTCTGAACTTGAGCAGGCAGCCTATTGCCTGACCTGATTCACCTGCCTTGTGAGTGAACAGGCCAGTTTGGTGTGAGTATGGAGAATCCTCCAGACTGAACTATAGATTTGGGACTTGTCACCATCCACAGCCACCTTGATGGTCCATGAGTTCTGAGATGCTGCATCAAATTGCAGGACATTGTTGCAACTATTCTGATGTGCCCAGGGGCTCTTCATCTCAAGAACTGAAGAATAGATTCACGGGTCACCCAACAGCAAGCAGAAAACAGCTTATTTGGAAAGGAAAGAAAAGCACCTGACAAAACAGGTGAGGACTCCAGTGAGTTTCAGGTGTGGGGTACATGGCCTGTCTGTATTTTCAGGTTATTAATGGACCAATCCCTGCTCTTGTCCTATTTCTCAGGCCCAGTCATAAACCTGGTCATGCTCTCACCATGGCTGGGTCTTGCCTGGGCAAGGACAGGGAAGTAATTAGCTTGCAGTGTTCAGCAAAACGAGTCTTGGGTTTGATGACCTTGGAGTTTAAAATCAGTCTAGGGGTCTGATGCCTACAGGCTTCATATTTAAATTGTCTTAGGCTGTTGAGATCACTCTTCCAGATATCCTGCAGCTCCCAATGCATCCCGCCTTGGGCCTCTTTCCCTCACTTGTCCTGCTTGCTAGCTGTCCATCTCCTCTCCACAACAGGGAGGAAACTGTGGGGGCAATTTGGTCTTGGTATCAGGGATAACAGAGTGATGTAGCATTTTGGAAAAGTCAGACACATAAGGTAGCTTTAACCACCACCCCATAGAAGCCTACACTCAGTGCCCTCGAGTCAATATGACTCTGGGTGACCCTATAGGACGAGGAGTGTAAAAAAAATTCTAATAGGGAATTTTAACCTTTGGAAAAGAAAGCCAACACACTGCCTCATCCCATGTACTTCCTCACCCATCCCCAACCTGCTAAGCAAAATTAATGGCCTTATCTGCACTAGAAATCCCTGCCTATTCCTCTTCTGTGACCTTGCTCACTTTTGTGACTTTGGCCCTGTAGATAAAGTATAAAAGCTATGCCCACCCATCGTTCAGGGGCCCACGTATTCTGAGTCATCAACTAATAGTTTGCCTCTTTTAAGTTCCCCAAGACTGCCACCTGGTCATTCCTGAGTCAAGGCTTTGCTGTTACAGTAGAACTGTCCCTGTGGGTTTCTGAGACTAACTGTTTACAGGAGTAGTAAACCTCATCTTTCTCCCTTGGAGTGGCTGGTGGTTTCCAACTACTGACCTTGAGGTTTGCAGCCCAACTCATACCGTTACAACAAAGAGGTCAGCCCCATGCTAATCTAAAAAGAAAATATTCTTTTACCATGTTAAGGTATCTAATAACTTAAGTGTTACTAGAGTGCAGATAATTTAATAACCACCAAGTGTTAATCAGGAGCATTTCTTAGAGCTTAAGGATAACAGAGTATTTTTGGACAAATGGTCCAAAATAACTTGATTTCACCTGTTGCCCACATCTCAGTTCCTCCAAGTCCCTTTCTATGTTCCTAAACATTCATAAATAAAAAGCAATGTTAAGAAAACACAGTAAGAGAAAGAAAACGCAGTAGGTTGAAGGTATCATTTGATTAAAGGAAAACGATTCTTGGTACCAAAAAATGAATACAAAGTAGACTGTTATTAGATGCTTTTGAGTCCTTCTGACCCATTGTAGGGACAAAGAGATTCTTCTGTATTGAGATATAGGAAGAGTCTTCTACTATTCCAGTTCCTTTATAATCATACCCACTCCAGCTCTTACCAGTTTTACTAACTCCTGGCCACCAATAATCTGTTTTCCATCTCTATAATGTTGTTATTTGAAAAATGTTACATAAATGGACTGTGCCTTTTAGGATGGACATTTTTTCAATCAGTGTAAAGGCTCCTAATGTCCTCAAGGTATGTTTATACCAATAGTTAATTTTCCTTTTAGGACTGTAGGATTTCATGGCATGGATGTACCATAATCTGTCTAACCAACCAGTCACCTATTAAGGGGCATTTTGTTTGTTTCCAGCTAGGGGATTTTGCAAATAAGATAAGCCACTTGTATTTAATTTAATTATTGATATACAGTGAACCCTCGTTTATCACGGTTAATCGGTTCTAGACCCTACCGTGATAAATGAAATTCCGCGAAGTAGGATTCCTTATTTGTAAATCA
>NW_022111372.1:71801753-71813781 GCF_000313985.2 Echinops telfairi
AATCAGTGGCAGTAATGACAGAGCATGCGCTGTTACGCAAAAACCGCGATAGAGTGAAGCCGCGGAAGTCGAAGCGCAAAGTGGCGAGGGTTCACTGTATTACGTCCGACCTCTGACATTTTATTTTTTATCTTCTACTTGCTCTTCTGTTTTTAGTTTTTCTATTTTCTTCCTCTAATGTTAAAAAATTTCTTTAGAATACGTTTTGTATTTGTAGTGTTTCTGAGTAATTCTTAGTATAGACTTTTTTAAGTCGTTGTGTCAGGTTTCTGGAGTGGTCTAGACTTTGGTTCTTCCTTCGAACGCTGAAAGAATTGACACGGCACAACCATGTGTGCCACCCAGGCGACTGAACAAGAAAGGGGTCAAAGAGGAATCAGAAGAGAGGAGAAAAAGGGAAAGGCTTCTTGTGGCTGGTGTTTAGCTCCTCTGTATCTACCCTATGTATCTCCTCTGGCTGGGGAGGCATGGTTGAAGGCATTGGCCAGCCTTATTGGCTGAGTTTAGGCCTACCTGTGGGAGGTCATGTGGCTGGGCCTAGTCTGTCCACCAAGGTGGACCTCCCACCTGAGCTTACGGGGCTTGTGTCTGACTGAGCTTGCTCAGTTTGGATCTTTCCATAGGTGTCTAATTAATGTGCCTGATCTCGTTCCAACCCTATGCAGGGTTGCTGTTGCCCTATGCCGGCATTGGGGAGACAACCCCCTTAGTCCCTATTTGGCTACCTAACAATTGCACTAGTTATTACATTATATATTAATAACTTAATCACTGCCTGCTGGTGACAGCATTTCTACTGGTTTGAAGTACTGTATAGAAAACTTACCGCTCTTTACCGTCCTTTAAGCACTCTATAATTGCAAACCACATTGAGCAATGCTTTAATTTTTGCTCAATCATTTAAAAAGTTAAAAAATTCAGGAAGCGAGAGAATTTACTGTATTTTCCCATATTTTCACCTATTTTTTTTTGCTTGTCCTTCTTGGTTTTCTCGTTTTTAAAAATTCTCTTTATATGCACACTCCCTGGGAGACATTACTGAGGATGAGCCTGAAGGAGCTACACTGATGCAGCCAGAGCCCTGGGAGCCGGAGGAGCCACTTGAACACCCCTGCTATTGCTGAAATGCTTCTACTGCCACTGGATACACAAGACTTTCCACCCACTGCCCTGTGATCTTCCTGCATTCGGCATCATTGCATGACTGCATGGATCTAAAGAGGATTTTATGGACTAGTATTGGACATATGGCGAATATCGGACTTATGGACTTGATCTGAACTGGGTTGGGATGTTTTCTCAATGTTCAATTACTCTTGTATATAAAGCTCTTTTTTATACAAAAAAATTAAAATTAGAAAAACATTTTTAAATAAAAATCTGTTTATAAAATTTCTTATAGCTGTTTTTTTAGGGTAGGTCTACTGACAGCAAATGCTCTTAATTTTCGTTCATCTAAAAATGTGTTTATTTTCCCTTCATTCTTGAAGGATGTTTTCACTAAATCTAGAATTGGGGGGTGACAGTTCTTGTCTTCTGGTACTTTAAAAAATGCTACTTTATCATGGCTTCCATTGTTTTAGATGAGAAATCTAGTCATTTGAACTTTTTTTTGACATATAAGATGCTATTTCATTTTTGTTCTGGCTTTAGTTTTTTAGAGGTTTACAATAGTGTCTTCATGGGGATATTTGGGCTTATCTTATTTGGGATTTACTCAGCATTAAAACTGGGTTCAAGCTGTAAAAATGGGCTCAAGTATAAGAGCAATTCTAAGGATAGCACGGGACTGGGTAGTGTTTTGTTCTGTTATGCATAGGATCGCTGTGGGTCAGAACCAGCTGGATGGCACCTAACAACACCAACAGCTGCTTAAACTCAAAGCCCTCCTAAGCTCCCTAACTTCTGACCCGCTAGCTCCCTCAACACCTTCAGGTGTAATAATTCACTTGAATGAATCACAGAATTCACAGAAAGAGCTTTACTGAAGTGCTCATACTTATGATTATAATTTTATTACAAAATGAAAAGTTACAATCAAAGAGATGCATAAAGAAAGATCTGAAGGCTCCCCAACATGGAGTTTCTGTTTCCCATAAAGGACATGCTACCATCTCATGTACATGGATGTCTTTCACCAATCGGGATGTCCATAGAACTTGAGCCCAAAGCTCTTCTTGGGGTCTCATTACATAATGCAAACTCCAGTCCTTCTTTATCAATATCACAAGGTGATCATGAGGTTGATCTTTCTGGACTGAACAGCCAGAAGTCACCATCCCAAGGTCACCTTATCACCTCACCCATCCTGTTAGTTAGGTATGGTCTAAAGTCCTTATCAAAGACATTTAAATTCCAAACATTTCTTTTTAGTGACATGTCTCAGAAACCTAGGACAAAAACCAAAACATTTTTCTGACGTTAATAAAAACCTCATATTTTAAAAATATTTTCTTCAGGTTCTCCTCTCATTCCAGAACTTAGGTGAAATAAATGTTAGATATTTTGTTAAATACCTGGGGCCTGAAAATCTGTTGTCTTTTTTTTTCACAAATTATTTTATTAGGAGCTAATCCAGACAATATATCATTCCATACTTCACTGATAGCAAGCAATGGTGTACAATTGCTACAGCTATTGTTCTTCTTATTCTTCTTTTTAGTTTAGTATGTTTTCTCTGTTTTGTACAAATTGGATAACTTCTGATGTTCTATCTTCAAGTTCTATCAGCAAATCTGTTTTAAAAGAAGTAGAGCCGTAATGCTCTGTAGAAGTGAGAAAAGCAAGATTTAGTCTCACATACCTTGGACATATTATCAGGAAAGAATAGTCCCTGGAAAAGGGTATCATGCTTGGTAGAGGGTCAGTAAAAAAAGCAGAAGACTATCCATGAGAGAAATTGACACAATAGCTGTACCAATAGACCCAATCATAACAGTTGTGAGAATGGTCCAATATAAGACAGTGTGTCCTTCTGCTGTACACAGGGTCGCTATGAGTCAAAAACCACTCAATGACAATTAACGTCATCATCTATTGATTCTTTCCTTTGTCCTTTCCATCCACTGATTTTGTTTGTTTCAGACACTGTATTTTTCAGTTCTAAATCTCTGTTTCTTCTTTATACTTCCTGTGTCTTTACTGCACTTTTTTATTTGGTATTTGTTCCAAAATATTTGTTATTGCTTACTGAAGCATTTTTATGATGGCGGCTTTAAATCTTTGTCAGGTACTTCCAAATCTGTATTATCTTTGTGTTGGCATCTGTTAATTGTTTTCCCTCATTCAAGTGGAGAGGTTCCTTGGTATAGGTGTGATGCATGCTTTTCTATTGTATCCTGGACATTTTGGATATCATGTTGTGAGACTCTGGATCATATTTAAATGTTCTGTTTTACCAGGCCTCCTTTAACACCATGTTAGCAGAAGGAGGAGGGTGCTGCCTTGTAACTGCTTGGCCTGGGTGAAAATTCAAAGTCCCTGTGAGGCCTCCATTGACTACCCAGTTGGGAAATAAAGGTACCTCATTATTTGTTGGGCTGAAGGAGAAGTTCAGGTTCCCCATTGATCATCTGCTGGAATCATCATGATTGGAAGTATGGGGAGAATTAATCTATGGAAGATGCTAGAAATTCTAGCTTCCCATTCAGCCTTCCCTAACACCATGCCAGCATAGAGGGATGCTTTGTGACTGCACAGTAGAGATGAGAGTCCCAGGTCCCCAATTAGCTGCTCTGACAAGATTCTGGAAAAAGAATTGCAATCCTCCATTATAGCCTGGTGATGGTGAAAAATCAAGAGCTCTCAACCATTTACTGTTGTGTGCAGCAGATCTCTAAGAGTACTCCTGTGCTGATTGATTCATGAGAATAACTTATAGGATTCAGCATATTAGTTTGTTACAAAGCAAATCAGCAAAGAAAAATGCTCATGGTATAGAGTCTTTCAATCTTAAGCTTCTGAGAGTCTTGGCCCAGTGGGATCAAATAAGACATGCTTAATTCCTACAGTAATGAATTAGGACACACAAGTGAAGTGTTGGCTACCATGTAATCTTATTAGAGACTCAGCACCTAAGGTCTTTACTACAGATTGGTCATGTAGGCCCCCTTTATGTTATTGTTAGGTGGCATTAAATCAGTTCTGACTCATTCCACTACACAGAATGAAACACTGCTTGGTCCTGCAATTTTTATCATCACAATTTTTATCTTTGATTCCACTGTTGCAGCCCCTTTGTCAATACATATCCTTGAAGCTCTTTCTCCTTTTGTGCTTGCTCCTCTACTTTGCCAACCATGATGCCTTTTTCCGGGACTGGTCTCTTCTGACAACATGTCTAAAGTATGTAAGACAAAATTTCCCCTTCCAAGAAGCATTCTGGTTGTCCTTTTTCCCAGACAGGGTTGTTTGTTCTTCTGACAGTCTAGAATACTTTCAATATTCTTCATGCATTGATTCTTCTTCAGTGTGTAACTTTCACATGCACATGAGGCAATTGAAAACACCATGGCTTGGGTTAAAAAATTTTAAAAAAAGAACACAAGAAAACACATGGCTTGTGTGAGGCACACCTTAGTTATCAAAGTAACTTCCATCCTTGAGAGTGGGAGTAAAACTAGGTTTTCTACACCTGTAAAAAACTGCAGTCTATGAAACCACCAGGGGCAGCTCTACCTTTTCCCATAGGGTCGCTATGAGTCTATTCTATGGCATTGAGTGAGATCTCCCTTGAGAGTATTCACTCATGTACATGGGTTCTGCAATTCACTGCAACAGTCCACAGAACTCATACAACGTTAAGGGAAGAACTGTCCCACATGGTGTAGGGTGCTGTTCAGCCCCAAATATGAAGGTCAGGCCAAATGGCAGGTACCAGTGTCAGAAGCCAAAAACTGTCCAAGAGTCACAGCAGATCTCATTCTACCAAAGTTCAGCCAGCAAATAGAGATAGGACTTTCCAAGTGATACATATAAGAACTGTACCGTGATACCAGCACACATACCTCATCCAAGGAAAACACAGGATGGTGTGTTAAGTCATATCCTCCAGTAAAGTAGTCTTAAATATGCTGCCAATTAAACAAAAGGTGTGACTTAGTTCACACCCACTACTATGGTAGCGTCCAAAGATGCTCCCCAGGAAAGAATATGACGTGGTTCCTTCTACTAAAGGCAGTTCTTAGTACCATCCTAATTCTGTCCATTAGTAGAAGACACCCCCCAAAATGGGATTGTAGCCACAGGCATAGTGTCCATAATTATACCACATCACATAAGGAATTAGGCTAGAGGGACGCCTATTAGTCGACTACAACATACCATTGTTGAATGGTCTTCAGCAAAACACTGTTTGCATGTGTTATTAATGATACTGTTCAATAATTTCCTAATTCTGATCGCTCACCTTTCTTTGGAATGGGTACAAATGTGGATCTCTTCCAGTCAGTTGTTTTCCAGATTTCTCGGCATGGGTGAGTGAGTGCTTCCAGTATGGCAAAGCTTGTTGAAACATTTCAATTGGTATTCTGCCAATTCCTGGAACCTATTTTTCGCTGTTGTTACTTGTCTGTCAGTTTGTCCTACTGTGGTGCTTATGTGTTGCTGTCATGCTGGAAGCTATGCCACTGGTATTTCAAATAGCATCATCACCAAAAGTGAAGAGGTTTCTATACTGGTTCCAGATTAAGAAGACACTTTTTTTTTAGTTGTTTTATTAGGGGCTCATACAACTCATCACAATCCATACATACATCAATTGTGTAAGGCACATTTGTACATTCATTGCCCTCATCATTCTCAAAACATTTGCTCTCCACTTAAGCCTCTGGCATCAGGTCCTCTTTTTCTCCCCTCCCTCCCCACTCCCCACTCCCTCATGAACTCTTGATAATTTATACATTATTATTTTGTCATATCTTGCCCTCTCCGACGTCTCCCTTCACCCACATTTCTCCACTTCTGAGGAATTAGCCACTGAAATCCTTATGGATTGTATTAGACTGGGTTGACTAGAAAAACAAATCCAGAGGCACTCATATATGTGTAAGAAAGATCTTTATATCAAAGAATAATTGTATACCAAGAAAACATCCCAGCCCAGTCCAGATCAAGTCCATAAGTTTGATTCTAGTCTATAAAGCTCTCTTCAGACTCACACTGCTACATGCAATGATGCGGAATGCAAGATCACAGACCAGTGGGTGAAAAGTCTTTTGGGTCCAGTGCTGGTGGAAGCATCTCAGCACTGATGTGGGTTTCCATGTGGCTGCTCCAGCTCTCTGAGTGTGGCTCTTCAACAGGAGGGTGGCTCTTCAACATAGAAAGAGACTCCTCGCAGGCCTCAACAAGTCTCCATGTGGTTTGCCAACAGGAAGATGAAGGCAGAGAGAAAGGAAGTTCCCAAAATCCTCTAGAAGGCCGTTCCCACAAGGGGCCATCATCTGATTGTGACCTGATTGGCAGGCTAGACTACACCCCTACACTTATTTATCAAGTTGACATGAAAATATGTAACTATCACATGTATAGTAGTGGAACATTGTCAGACACTAAAAACCTTATGAACAGAAGCAGGACATTATTAGAGATAGTGACAGAAGATGATCCCCTCAAGTCAGAAATCACTTAAAATATGACTGAGGAAGAGCTGTCTTCTCAAAGGAGACTCAACCTTAATGATGTGACGGAGTAAAATCTTCAGGGCCTTCATTTGCTGAGGGGCCACAACTAAACAGTAGAAGAAAGAGCTACAAATATCAATTAATAATTGGAAACTGGAATGTATGAAATATGAATCTAGGGAAAGTGGAAGTCATCAACAATGAAAGGGAACACATAAAGATCAATAGCCTATCTGAAATGGATTGATGTTGGGTATGTTGAATAAGAAAATCATGTGATTTACTATGCTAGAAATGACACATACAAGAGGAATAGCATCACATGCATTCAAAAAGGACATTTCAAGCTTAATCTTGAAGTACAATGCTGTCGCTGATAGGATTATATTTATCTGCCTTCAAAGAAATCTAATCAATACAATTATTAATCATATTTAAGCACCAAACACCAAAGCTAGGAATGAAGAAGTTGAAGAATTCTAATGACTACAACTAGAAATTGATCAAACACGCAATCAAGATGCATTGATACTTCTTGGTAAATGAAATGCAAAAGTTGGAAACAGAAGATCAAAAATATGTACTTGGTAATAGAAATCAAGTGGGAGATCACATAATAGAAATTTGCAAAACCAGTGACATCTTCATAATAAATGCCCTTTTCCTTTCACACTTGTCCAGATGGAATATACAGAAATCAAACTGACTACATCTGTGAGAAGAGAAGATGGAGAAGCTCAACATCAGCATCTAAAACCAGGTCAGGAGCTGACTGTGGAACAGACCATCAATTGATCATATAGAAGTTCAGATTGAAGGAAAAGGTAATTAAAGCAAGTCCACGAGCACCAAAATATGACCTTTAGCCTATTCCACCTGAATTTTGAGAACATATCACCAACAGACGTGTTGCATTGAATTGACAGGAGACTTGATCTGTGGAAGGACATCAAGAACATCATTCCTGAAGAAAGCAAAATGTCATTGAAAAGACAGGAAAGAAAGAAAAGATCAGAGCAGAAGAGACTCTGAAACTTGCTCTTAATTATAGAATAGCTAAAGCAAATGGAAGAAAGAATGAAGTATAAGAGCTGAATAGAAAATTTCAAAGGGCAGCGCAAGAAGACAACGCCAAATATAATAATGAAATGAGCAAAGACCTAGAATTAGAAAACCAAAAGGGGGGAACACGCTCAGCAAACCCTAAGCTGAAATACAAGACTTGAGTTGCAACATTAAAAGGTTCTATGGGCCAACTGACTGGAAAAGATCCATATTTATACCCATTCTAAGGAAAGGTGACTGAAGAGAATGTGCAAATTATAGGACAATATCATTGATATCACATGCCATTAAAATGTTGCTGAAGATCATTCAACAATACTACAAGGGGTACCCCCCACCCGGCAAAAGGAATTTTTTTCAAAGCTATGTATTTAAACGTTTTGCAAAACAACCTTATCACCTTCGAAGTACTCTCCATTACACTTACTACATTTGTCAAATCTGCAATTCATTCTTGGAAACGTTTTTTCTAACTTATCTGTTTGGATAGCTGACAGCACCTCCTGGTGTTTTTCTTCACCTCTTCTAAGTTGTCACGTTGTTGTCCTTTCATGTCCCTCCTGATTTACGAGAACAAAAAGAAGTCACACAGGGTGAGGTCAGATGAGTAAGGTATGTGGGCAAGAGAGGCATTCTGTTTTTTGCCAAAAAGTGGCACACCGAGAAGGCTGCATGAACAGGAGCATTGTTATGGTAGCAAAACCAATCTCCCATCTGCCTCAGATTAGGCCTTTTTGTCTCACACTGTAATGCTTTCTTTTCAGAACCTCTAAATAGAAAGCTTGATTAACAGTCGGACCTGTGGAACCAGGTCGACATTTTCATCCATCCAGGATGTTGACAGATATACAGAACCAGTTTTGTCATCAATTGACATTTCACTGTTTTGAAATGAGATAACCATTTGTACACTTGAGTTTTTCCCATAAAGTTGTCCTTGTAAGCTGTATTCAACATCACATTCTCTGTGGCATTTTTCCGGAGCAAGAAACAAAATTTCACAGCCTCAAGCTGTTTTCTTAAATAGGCATCACAATAACGAGGTGAAATCCACATACATAGTTGCTGTTTATGTTATTGAAAAAAGGTATTTTCAATGTAGAAGTCATTAGTCTTGCAAAATTCATTCCCTGTACTTTGTGTGTATCAAAATTCCAAGCTGCCGGAAGGAAAGCATATAAACCACAGAATAGTTTTTGCACAACCAATCTCATTTGAGTGAAACCCTCTTAGAGGGAAAGTTTCAAGGAAAATTAAGAAACTGTTTACCAGTGAAAATCTCAGATGACGCCGTGTCAGTATGCAAGCAGAACTTACCAGCTGATGCCTCCTCATTTAGCTCTTTTCTTTACAGACGATTATTAGCTAAATGTTATTTGTCTGTTTTTTATCTGGCTAGGCTGCCCCTTTCTCAGTCCAATTTCTAGACTACAGAAGGCAGCCTTTTCTTGGGCATTTTTTTATTGTCTGTGCCCATTGTCATTTCCAGACTGCCTTCATATCCAGCTGTTGTTGGATGTTGTTGGATTAGTTCTGACCCATAGGAATCAACACTCGGTCCTGCACCTTCCTCAAAGTGGTTTTTATGTTTCTCTCACTGTTGCAGCCAATCTGTCAATCCATCCTATTGGGGGTCTTCTTTTATGCTGCCCCTCTGCTTTACCAAGCATGCTACCCTTTTCCAGGAGAGCTCTCTTCTGACTTTGTATCCAAAGTAAGTGAGACGAAGCCATGGCAGCCTGGCCTGTAAGGAGCCTTTTGGCTGTACTTCTAAGACAGGTGTGTTTATTCTTTTGGCAGTCCATGGTACTTTCAATATTGTTCTCGAGCACCATAATGCAAATGCATCGGTTCTTCTTTTGTCCTCCTTATTCAATGTCCCACTTTCACATGCCTTATGAGGCAATTGAAATGACCATGGCTTGGGTCAGGTGTAGCTTCCTACTCAAAGTACCATCTTTGCTTTGGGCTATATGAAACTAAAAGGAAAACCAGGGAACTCTCAGCCATGCCCCTATTAGGTCTACTGTTTTCTCTCCACCTTTGGACGTTGTTTTTTTTTTTTTTTGGTCATAAATAATGTCAATGGTATTTCGCTGTATGTAACAAAAGGAATAGAAGAAAGGAAACTATTTTGTACTGGAACTGGAAGTTTCTTCACGCCTTTTATATTTCATAATCATAAAAATAATACTTTTGGTCTTACAGCAAGGTCAAAAACTGTCATTGGGAAGAAAATCATTAGCGTGATTTGATTCCACTTATTCTAGTGAGTAAAGCTCATTTCTCCCAATTATTAAAACATGTACTGTTATAGAAAATGGATTCTACTGTTCTTTGAATAGGTTGTGTTCCTTTTCTTTCTGTATTAAGTGGAGTGGAAATTTCAAAGCTGAAACAATTGCAGGGTGGCAGAAGATCTAGATACATTCATTTTCTTCAGTATTTCATAGGGAAAATATTGAGAGAAAGAGAGAATTTTTCATATAACAGAAGTTTAGAACAAGAACAAGAACAAGCCATGGATGGCCCTGTAGGCAGTTTTCCATGGCACTGTCTTAATATAAACAATAAAACATGTGCTTCTTGTATATATGCATCATCATGGGCAGTGGGATAATAATATCTTCTCAATCATGGGAGTCATAATTATGAATGCCCCTATCCACAAGCTCTAGACTAATGAAACCATTTCCGAGATAAAAATAAAAATGTTAGCCCATAAAATATTGCTTCCTAATGTGTGAGTTAGAATTGACAGAATTAATGGCAATGGATTTGGTTTGGATTTTAATCAACATTTAATTTGAAATCTTAAACAAGAAAATCATATTGTTATTATGTTGCAGTTTTTCATATTCTGAGGGCAATTTCATTTATTTTTTTTATATCCACAGTGTCTCATAAATGGATAAATTAATATTTTCCATGCTTCAAGAACTGTTAATGAAATGTCTAGACTATTTCAACATAAACATTTACAACATGATAAAGCAAGCTTTGGTCAAAAGCTATCTAATGAATAGATACCATTATTTTATGAATTACGCTTCCATTCTGCAAGAGACATTTCTTTAGTGATGTGTTTATGTTCAGAAAGTATTAGACAGAGTTTGAGAATATCTTGAGCTATGTGTTTATATGTCCAAGGAGCATTAGACAGATTCTAGAAGCAGCCTTGCCTCAAATTATCTTCTTGACCTTGAGGAAAACAATTAATTGCCTCAATCTCAAATTCACTATTCATATATTTTAAAAATTATCAAATGAACAAGAAGTTGAAAATTAACAATAAATTTAAATTATATATCTCAGCCTCTGTGGCTTTATTTGATAATTTTCAAACAGCATATGAACCTGTGCTAGTTCAACATAGTTTTCACTCATTTTATTCTTGCAAATGAAAAATATGAGAGGGCATTAAAACCTTAGGAAAAATTGAATGAAATCATAATGGAAAATTTCTACAGGCTTTTTGAAGCCCTCTTATGTATGAATCATTCTTCATAAATTTATGCTCTCATTTTTCATAAATGAGAATTTATACAAGTGGAAAGTCATGTTCTTCCTCTTTATTGATAACTATTGTTATTTATTCTCATAACAACCCTAGAGGACTTGGTAGAACTGCTGCATAGCGTTCCCCAAACTGTAAATCTTGTGGGAGCAGACAGTCTCAACCTTTCTCCGAGCTGCTGGGGAATTTCAACGGCCAACTTTAGGCTTAGCAGCCAATGCCTGATACTCTGAGTCAGAATCTGCTGTGGTTTGGTTTGGTTTATTATATTTGAATTTATCTCCTCTGAAAAATTTCGAAGCATAGTTACTCATATTTCATAAACATCATAAAAATTTTATATTTAGTACTTAAGATTTTACTGATAAAATCAAAGTGGTATGTTTGTTTCTTAATACTGTATAAATATTACCTCAAGTTATTTCTCATAAAATATATTATTTTTGGTTTTAAAGAGCAGAAACATAACCAGGCTAGCCTGAAACAAAACGCGTCTGTGGTAGTGTGGGACAAATACTAGAAGGGTATTAGTGTGCATGCTCAGGTCTAATCCGATTTGCAAGGTAGAATTGAAGTCATGATAGTGGGGTGAAGGAAACACCAAAGAACTAGAGGAAAGTTGTGTGTTTCATAAGTGCTATACTTCACCCTGACTGGCTCATCTCTTCCTTGTGACCCCTCTGTGAAGGGATGTTCAATTGACTACAGATAGGCATTGGGTCTCCACTCCATAAACCACCACCCCCTCCATTCAAAATGGGTATGGTTTGGTGTTGGGTCTTAGATGTCTGATACCTAATTCCATTGACACCTCATGATCACA
>NW_022111372.1:71814622-71819886 GCF_000313985.2 Echinops telfairi
ATCTTATCTAGATAGACATGCAGATACATTACAAAGTGCAAAACCCAGGCAAAGCCCAATAAAACAACAAAGGAAGTCAAAACGAACAAAACAATAACAACAACCAAAAACAAAAACAAAATAACAATAACAAAAAGAAAGCCACTGACAAAAATGGAAAAGCCTATAAATAGTTCAAGGTCTTAAAAATTGGATTAGACTAGAGCATGCACACAGCTACAGATAAGAGCCCACAACACAGGGAATCCAGGATAGATAAACCCCTCAGGGCCAACAATGAGAGTAGAGATACCAGGAGGATTAAGGGAGGGGAGGGGAGAAAGGGAGAATCGATCACAAGGATCAATCTAGAACCCCCTCCCAGGGGGATGCATAATGGAAAAGTGGGTGAGGGGTGATGGAGGACGATGTAAAATATGGAAATAATAATCTGTAACTTATCAAGGGTTCATGAGGGAGGGTGGGAAGAGGAGGGAGGGGGAAGTAATGGGGAGCTGATATCAGGGGCTCAAGTGGGAAGAGAATGCTTTGAAAATGATGATGGTGGCATATGTGCAAATGTGCTTGACACACTGGATGAGTGTATGGATTGTGGTAAGAGATGTAAGAGCCCCCAATAAAAGTATTAAAAAAAAAAAAAGAAGGGTATTAGTTCAGGATTGTTGAAGCAAAAATCAAAGTCATTTGGGGACCTCAACAATAAATCCACTGACCTTATCCCTAGAAAATTTCCATTATATCTGATTCCCAGTCTCTTTATTGATAACCTCTAAATCCCAAATTTGTAGGATTTACTCTTGTGAGCCTACCTTAGTTCACATGTCAGTGCCTGGACTAATCAGGTCTTCATAAGCAATCAGATTCTCTCTGAGCCTGATCCTGTTTATGGGAAAGAGTTGCTGGCAGGTCTCAATGTTACTCTTTTTCTCTCAACATTCTAATAAATTTATTGTATTACCTGCTCGGTTCTTTAATGATAGACTTTGTCAGTAAGTAAATCATTCCATTAGTTTTGGTTTATCCCCATGATTTTTTTCTTAAACTTTGTCTTTCTGAATTTGATTGCATTTTTGTTTTCCATTGTGACAAGTCAAAACATTCTCTTTTAGGCATAGTAATTCTAACCTAGATCTATTTCCCAAACTCCCCCCGAGACCCACACACTTACTGTTACTGAGTCAGTTCTGACCCATAGAGATGCCGTATGTACACCAGAATGAAGCATGACCCATCCATCACCATCTTCACAATTGTTATGTCGGAGCCCATAGTTGCAGCTACTCTGTCAATCCCTCGCAGGGAGGGCCTTCATCATTTTTGCTGCCACTCCCCATCACCAAGCATCATGTCCTTCCCAAGGGACTTGTCTCTCCTGACAACATATCCAAAGTATATGAGACAAATTCTCATCATCCTTGCCTCTAAGGAGCATTCTGGTTAAACTTCTCAGACAGATCTGTTTGTTCTTTTCGCGGTCCATGGTACTTTTAATATTTCTTACCAACACCATAGTTCAAATACATCGATTCTTCTTTGGTATTCCCTATTTAATGTCCAACTTTCACAGGCACATGAGGCATTATCATAGCTTGGGTCAAGCACACCTTAGTCCTCAAAGTAATATACTTGCTCTTCAACACTTTAAAGAGGTCTTGTGCAGCAGATTCGACCAATGCAATGTGTTGTTTGATTTCTTGACGGCTGCTCCCATGAGCATTGATTGTGGATCCAAGCAAGACAAAATCCTTGGTAACTTCACTACTTTATCAGTTTATCATGATGTTACTTATTGGTCCAGTTGTGAGGATTTTGGTCTTCTTTGCATTGAGTTATAAACCATACGAAGGCTGTAATCCATAACCTTCATCAGAAAGTACTTCAAGTCCTCCTTACTTTCAGCAGGCAAGATTGTGTCATCTGCATAATGCAGGCTGTTAATAAACCTTTCTCCAATACTGAATTCTTCTTCAGATAATCCAGCTTCTCTAATTATTTGCTCAGCAGACAGATTGAATAAGTATAGTGAGAAGATACAATCCTGACGCACACGTTTCCTGATTTTAAGCCATGCAATATTCCCTTCTTCTGTTTGTACAACCTCAGTCTATGCAGTTTCCTCATGAGTCTAATGAAGTGTTCTACTCCCTTTTTGTTTTCTCACTTCAGATTCTCCACGTTATTTCTCCAGAGTAATAGTCCTAATTAATATTAACAACAAAAACCTGCTATTCCTGAGTCAATTCGACTGTAGCATTTCCAAGACTATAAGTCTTTTTGTAAAAAAACTATAAGTCTTTACAGAAACAGACAGCCTCATCTTTCGCTTGAGGAGGAGTGGTGATTTTGAACCACCAACCTTATGGTTACTAGCCCCACACCTAATTCACAATGCCACCAAGATTTCTTAATATTGACAATAAAACTATCATTATTCTTGCAAGAATCATAGATGTATTGTTTTATTTAATTCTCAGAAATGGGTGTTAAAATATTTTTCAGTTTTATTGACATATAATTCACATATCATGCAATTCAGTAGTTTAGTCACATCAAGAAGAGTTGTACAATTGTCTCCATAGATTTACGTATCCTGAATTTCATATACAGAAAAAATAGTAAAAAAAACAACTAAACAATTATAAAATAAAACAGAGAAAATTTCAATCAAAAAGAAAGCAGAGAATATTAAAAACTAAAACAAATGTAAACTGCATCAAAAGTTGCATCACATGTATGGATTGTTCTAAGAGCTATGAGAGACCCCAATAAAATGATCTTTTAATTAAAAAAAGACAAGGACCTGTTGACCATTGGGAAGAGATCCAAATACTGCCCATACTAAAGAAAGATAATTCATTAGATGTAGAAATTATTGAACAAATATGATTAAAATCCCATACTAGTAAAGTTTTGCTGAAGATAAGAGGGAGATTTTTTTTTTAAATCATGGGAAGGTAGAATTGAAAGATAATGAGAAATATCCATGAACTTTTTGAAGCCCCTCCAAATTGAAAAAATGATCTCAACAGTACATCAACAGGGTACTATGCTGGATTCAGAAGAGAGCTTGGAACAAGGGATGTTATCATTGATATCAAATGGAGCTTGGCTGGAAGCAGAGAATACTAGAAAAATGTCTACTGCTCTTTCATCGACTGTGCAAAGACATTTGAATGTGTCGATCCTAATAACTTATCCATAGCATGGCAAACAATGTGCATTAATTGTACTCATGTGGTTTCTGTACACGGACTTAAGGCAGTCACTCAAACAAAACGAGGGCACACTGTTGTTTAAAAACAGGAGAGGTGAGTGTCAGGTTGCATCCTTCATAAATATATTCAATCTGAGAGTAAATAACCCAGGATTCTATAAAATTTTTATTGTTTTAAATATTTATGGGTTGCTTTTTTTAGACAATTGGATGAAATCTTATTCCTAAAATATTTGATTTTACATTTTCCAATAGAATTTAAAAAATACTTTGCAATATGTCAGCCCTCAACAGGTGTTTGTTGACTAAATGAAAATTGATAAATGAAGATGTTATATTTTCACTGGAAAAACAAAATCAAACAAACAAAAAAGGTAAATTATTTTTTTTAAGTCCAGCAAATGATAAGGTGTTACATTTTAACCTGATGGGCTCTGCAATAATCCACTTACCAGTGCATTCTGCATGATTGCAAGGCTATTCACATTCCTGGTTTAGGGTCAGAGGGGAAAATTACTCCACAGGTATTTCACTTACACTTTATTTTTTAACTGAAACAACTTTATAATGAGTTCAAAGGGAGATCAAATGATAAGGTTTTACATTTAAACCTAACTGCATCGGCCATAATTGATTTTACAATGTCCTCTGGTAGGAGGTCTATTCATTGCTCAACTATGGTCAGAAGTGAAGCTTAATCCATGTGTAGCCCAACAAATGGATTTTGGCTTCCACTGGCATCCACAGTGTGGTAGTTACATAATCTGGTGTCAATTTGAGGATTAAGAGTGTAGGGGTGCAGTCTAGCCTGTTAATCAGGATATAGCCAATGAGGCCTCTGTGTGGGCATGGCCTCCCCCTGAGGATTCTGGGAACTCCTGTATTTTCCTCCTTGGAGGTGGGAGACACTCTCTCTCTGCTTACTCCCTGCGAGACATCCCTGTGAAGAAGACAATTGGAGAGAGGCTGATGGAGCCAGACCTCTGCAACTGGAGAAGTCATGTGGAGACCCCTGCCAGCACTCAGATATTTACATTGCCACTGGATCCACAAGACTTCCCACCCACTGGCCTGTGATCATCTGCATTTGGCGTCATTTTATGTGCTTTGTGAGTCTGAAGAGGACTTTATAAATTGGTATTGGACATATGGACTACTACCGGAATTTAGGGACTTGATCTGGACTAGATTGGGATGTTTTCTCAATATTCAATTGCTCTTTTTCATATGAAGCTCTTTCTTATACACATATGTATCTCTATGAATATGTTTCTCAAGTCTACCCAGACTAACACATATAGCCTTCTGCAAACTGAGTGCTCACAATTTAAGCTCTGATACGTTATCTCTCCTTCAGATTTAGATTTTATTATTTACACTCCTTGGATCACACAGGATGGTGTATTTCTTCCACGTGGACTTAGTTGATACCTCACTTAGATGGTTGTATATTTGAAGAGTCTTTAAGAGCCCAAACGCTACTCATTCTGATAGCTGGAACCATCTGATTTTTTTCACCACACTTTAACACAGGACCCATATTTTCAGTGATGTCTTCATGAGGGTGAAATTAAAACATTTTTGTGCCAAAATGAAAAGTGGGTAAACTTCATTGTAACTCACGGTGAGAGAACAATCACTGGTGGCAGCAGTCTGTTTGATGATCAGATCAGAACCTGTTACTTGGGGCTCTGCTTCTGATTTCTGGTTCCTTAGTGGCTGCTGCCATGGCTGACTAAGGAATGAAACTTTAGTATCCCAGTTAAGAGCCAGGTCCCTTTTTAAAAAATCATTTTATTAGGGGTCATACAACTCTTATCACAATCCATACATACATCAATTGTGTAAAGCACATTTGTACATTCCTTGCCCTCATCATTCTCCAAACATTTGCTCTCCACCTAAGCTGCTGGCATCGGTGCCTCATTTTTTCCCTCCTTCCCCGCTCCCCCCACCATTAACCCTTGATAATTTATAAATTATTATTTTGTCATATCTTGCCCTGTCCAATGTCTCCCTTCACCCACTTTTCTGTTGTCCATCCCCCAGG
>NW_022111372.1:71822041-71827359 GCF_000313985.2 Echinops telfairi
ACTGTGTCTCTGGTGTTGTCCCCTGTAGGGCTATGGGTCAGTGAAGGGTGTCTGTCTCATAGTGGGGCCAGCCATGTGGTCATCTCTGTGGACTGGGTGCTCTAATCGGGAACAATCCTCACAGTCTGATGGGCCAGGTTGTGCTCCACTCTCTCCTCCTCCCCCTTCATCTGCTCCCGTGTACTCTGATCAGATATGTCCCTCTCCCAGAGCTGCAGATTCAGTGCTGTCTTTTGAAATAAATTATTCTTTGTGGAGGGGCAGGTGTCCACGTAGTAGTTGGGATTGGGGCCGGCCCCTCAGACCTCTTCACTGGTTCCCTCCTCCATGCTGGCATGTTGCATTCACATCTTGGAGCACTGGCTTGAAGTCTGGTCCCTTTCCCTGTGGAGATATAAACAATACCCTCCCCTTGGGTGGGTTAGTGTCCTGTGTCCTCGCTACCCATTTCTTTTTTATTATTATTATTTTTTCCTTTTCCCACCTCCTTTTTAGTTGTCTACCATGTGTATCCCTGTATTTGATCTGGTCCCTGCCATACTACCTGGTCCTCACCCCAGGAATGTTTATATACAGTAGCTTTTTCCCTAAGCCCCTTTTGAATTTGTTTTTTTAAAGCTTACCTCAGCGGACTCATGTTGTACTTGTCCTTTTGTGCTTGGCTTACAATAGCCAGGTCCTTATCTCTACAATCACTTTTCAGATACATTGATTTTCATTCCCAATCAGAAATGAACATATCTGATTTCCCTGATTTCCTTATCATGACTGACACAAACATGATGCTTTCCTGATCGTGAGAAGTGAAACTTAAAGCTTAATTACCTGCTTACTAGGTTTTTGTTTGTTTGTTTGTTTGTTTACCACCCTTTTGATCTTTCCATTTCTCAACTACATCTCCCTTCCAATTCCCTACAGTTCCCTCTCTAACTGGCCTACTCTTTGGTCAGATTGCCGCTTCTCTTGCTATTAAGTGGCTAATAACCAGCACTTTCTCAATATCAGTATATCTAAGAAATGCTTCTAATCCAGGCGAAGCATCATCATGACACCCATTGTGCAGGTAAGAGGCAGCAATAGGTCAGACCATGCAGCAGGTGAGTGGAGGGTTTGCTTGCAGCAATTTGGCTCTACAGCAGTTCTGTCCAAGAGAAATTTAATGCAAGCCCAGAACAAGTATGTGTGATTTTAAAAATTCTAGTAGCCATATAAAGGATTAGTGAAAACAGCAGGAGAGATTAGTATCTGTAATGTATTTTGTTCAACCTGATAAATTAAATATTTATTATTTCAATATGCAATCAATATAAAAGATGAATGAGCTATCATATATTTTTCTTTATAGGCAGTCTTCAAAAGCAGTTGTATATTTTAGACTAGGCACTTAATAATCATACGTGACTATTGGTGGCTATGGTACTGGACAGGGCCTCTCTAGAACATACCTGTTGACCACTTATGCTGTCACTCAAAGTATCCCTCTAGGAAAGGGGTTCTCAACCTGGGTGGGGGTTGAACAACCCTTTCACAGGGGTTGCCCAATTCATAACAGTGGCAAAATTACAGTTATGAAGTATCAATGAAAATAATTTTATGTTTGGGGGGTCACCACAACATGAGGAACTGTATTAAAGGGCTGCAACATTAGGCAGTTGAGAACCACTATTCTAGGATATAGCTCTTCTTTCTTCTTATTTTATTTCTCTGTATTTCTTCAAATTTCACCACATTGGAATTGAAATAGTTTATCAGATGACCACAGGAAATTTTAAAAAATAAGCCACCCAAAAGGATAGTCTTTTTATTTTTTGTGTGCAAAAAGGATAGTCTTAAGTCCCTCCTGCAAACACTCAGAAAACTAGTATTGCACTGATAAGTCCTTTGTGGGGGTGGGAGATACAGCTGTTGGTTTGCCTTTAAAACAGCTATTAGAAAACCAATTTGACTACTATATGTGCATTCAAATGGAAATTCAACTTAACAGTTTTTAAGCCCCTACATTGACACAAATGCCAGCAGAAAGACAAAGAAGACCCGAAAGAAGGCATATATATTTATGAGCAGTGGAGACTGAGTGTGACCAAATTTGTTGCCTGCTTTCTCAGGGTGACCATCCAGAGTAAAACCCTAATCTTCTTCTTTTTTTTTTTTTTACCCTAATCTTCTTTTTAAAAAATCACTTTATTGGTGGCTCATACAACTCTTTTCACAATCCATACATCCATCCATTGTGTCAAGCACATTTATATATTTGTTGCCATCGTCATTTTCAAAATATTTTCTTTCTACTTGAGCACTTGGTATCAGCTCCTCATTTTTCCCCTCCCTCCCTCCCTCCATCGTGAGCCGTTGATAATTTACAAATTATTATTTCTTCATCTTACACTGATGTCTCCCTTCACCCACTTTTCTGTTGTCCATCCCCTATGGAAGGGGTTCTAACCCTAATCTTAACTGTCAGTGTGCACTACCACCTTAAAGTAAACTTAAAAGTAGACCATAGGCAGCTGTTTCCTTTGTGTTAAAGGTATGTTTTATCTGTCGCAGGCATATGATCATCGTACCCAAAAGAAAACGCCAATGCCTAAGTATTTTTAACACATTGCGTAGTAGAAAATTAAGAATATAGATTCCTTCCTAAGTCACCTATGAGCAGTGCTCTACAGTAGCTTTAAAAACACAGCTTATTATTGATTTGTGTTATTGCTGTTAGGTGCCATTGAGTTGGCTCCGACCTGTAATGCCCCTACTACACACAACAGAAGGAAACACTGCCTGGTCCTGTACCGTCCTCATGACTGTTCCTGTGCTTGAGCCCATTGTTGCAATCCACCTCAACGAGGGCCTTCCTCTTTCTCGCTGTCCCTCTCCTTGACCAAGCATGATGTCCTACTCCAGGGACTGGTCTCTCCTGACAACATGTCCAAAGTATGTGAGATAAAACCTTGCCTCTAAGGAGCACTCTGGCCGTACTTCTTCCAAGACAGACAGATTTGTTATTTTAACTGTCCATGTTACTTTGATTATTCTTCTCCAACACCATAATTCAAATGCACCATTTATCTTTAGTTCTTCCTTACTCGGCGTCCAACTTTCGCCAGCAAATGAGGCTATTGAAGATAGCAGGGCTTGGGTCCGGTGCAACTTGGTCCTCAAAGTTGCATCCTTGGTTTTCAGTAATCTAAAAGAGGTCTTGTACAGCTGCTCTCTGAACGTTGACTATGGGCCCAAGGAAGACAAAAGCCTTGTTAACTCCAACTTTTCTCCGTTTATGATGATGTTGTCTAATGGTCCAGTTGTGAGGATTTTGGTCTTCTTTACATTGAGTCATAACCCACACTGATGGATGCAAACGTTGA
This sequence comes from Echinops telfairi, assembly GCF_000313985.2. Lineage (NCBI taxonomy): Eukaryota > Metazoa > Chordata > Mammalia > Afrosoricida > Tenrecidae > Echinops > Echinops telfairi. Next base: position 71,825,401 of record NW_022111372.1, read on the forward strand.
TCTTTAACAAGTGCCTCAAGTCCTCCTGACTTTCAGCAAGTAAGGTCGTGTCAACTGCACATAGCACATTGTTAATAAGCCTTCCTCCAATCCTGATGCTGCAGTATTTATTTAGATAAACAATTTGTTTTTCAGAGTAAATTCATCATCTGGTATATAGCAAACGACTTTGTGTTCCAAAGGTCCCCAGGGGTGAAACTTTTAAAACTACAACTCAAGTTTGGGGGACTTGCTAAATACCAACCATTGAAATGCTGTCTCCATGCTAGAGAGAGAAGGAAATGAAATTCACTTTAAAATAAATGTGTAAACATTATCCTAAAAGGCATAGTTCTGTTGAGCTTCCATTTGGGCAATTATATAATCAAGTAACTTCAGCAGTGAAAAAGAAGAGAAAATTGAAAAACACGTTAGGAGACAAGATGATAGCTGTTTTTCAGAACCAATAGAAGATACTTGTTAAGTAGCAACATTACAAATAATAGATTTTATCGAGAAATTAGATAAAATGGAAACAATTTACCAAGAAAGTTCCCAGTGATATAATGCACATTTGTAAAACACTCTTCTAATAAATTTAGTTCTATCATTTGAGTTCTTGAATAATCACTTAACTTGTACCAATAAAATTAAAAGACAAAATCTTCAAAATCACTTTAGAAGGCCTAATTTGTGTGTGTGTGTGTTTTTCTATTGTTTTGATGAACTTGTTAACAACAAGATACTGAAATTACCTTCCCTAAAAATAGAGTAAAATGAAAAGTAATGTATTTTAAAATTCACATTTAAATAATCCACAGTTATAAAACATTATCTTCTTAAGAATTATAGTTTTCCCTAGCTTCCAACTGAGGCAGGGGGTGATCACTTAAATAGCGGTGCACCTAAGAGAAAATATCGACGTTGCTTTAGAACAAAGCAGAAATGGATTCTCCAGTGATTCTCGATCTTCAGAAGTAGGTTCGCTCTAAGACCAGGTCAACTCAGAAAGTGCCTCACATTTCCAGTCACAGACAAAAGGCAAATCTAGTCCTTGCTCCTTGTTGCCAGTAAAAGGTATGCTCTCCCTTTGTGAACATAATTCTCAGTTGGAGGTGGATTCTTGCGGGCTTTCCAGGGACAAGGACATGTCAGGAAACCTAGTTCTTCCGAACGGTGACATCTCTGTCCCTGGGATCCATCTGTGGTATAGCCCTCTGAGGGGAAGATGCTGTAGAAGAATAGAGCCTAGGCCAGCTACCTCCTGTTCACGCGGGAGGCTTGCATCAAGTATTATCAAAGGACCAAAATTGACTGTGACGTGACTCCTATTGGGCTCTGTTTATAAAGATGTGTGTCTTTCAGCGTTATCAAAAGAAAGTATTGAGCCTTTGCCAACATGAGGAAAAGCCAGCCAAATTTGTTTGGGGGTGGAGGAATTTCTGTGTTAGGATGGAGTTACCTGACTGCAGATTCTGATCCACATCAGGTCCACGATGCTGGATCCCTGAACCATACCAATAAAATGTCCTCCTTCCTTGTGTAGCTGAAGATTCCAGTACCAATTGGCCCTCTGCCAAATTTCCCCATTCGAATGTCAGGGATGTTAAGATAAGTTTTGGGAAATTAACATTGAAATCTTTCCTAAGTTGATATTTGTATGACACATTTATCATCATAAAAGTATCAAGGTTCTCCTCGGTCAATAGAGCTCTCAACCAAATGTCTTTAGCCTTTTTCTCATGGTAATCGATAAGACTCAGCAGTTCCTTCCAATCTTTCTAAAAGAATTTTGACCTGTATTCTGTAGATGTTCAGCTCCTCACATGTAAGAATGATCTTTTTTCTAGTTCCTAAATGCTTCCTAGGCCCCCCGCCCTCCACTATCATGATCCGAATTCTACCTTGCAAGTCTGGCTAGACCAGAGGATGTACACTGGTACAGACAGGAACTGGAAACACAGGGAATCCAGGGCAGAT
>NW_022111372.1:71831787-71855593 GCF_000313985.2 Echinops telfairi
GAGTGGAGACCCAAAGCCCATCAGTAGGCCACTGGAGATCCCCTTGCAGAGGGGTCTCAGGGAGGAGATGAGCCAGTCAGGGTGCGATGAGGGAGGGGGTAGCAGGGAGGGAGGGGAAAAATGAGGACCTAATGCTGGGGATTTAAGTGGAGAGGAAATGGTTTGAGAATGATGAGTATTTGAGTACTCCCTCAATGTCCATCTGCTACCTTAATACTAAACCTATAAATATATGCACATAGATCTATTTCCCCATCATCAGATATAAATATACTTAATATATGTACATGTCTGAATTACTGAAACTCAAATGAAGGCTGAGCATGATAGTGGGACAAGAGGAAAGTAAAAGAAAACAGAGGAAAGAACTAGGAGGCAAAGGGCATTATAGAGACATTTTATACTATATTCTGCACATTCCCATTCTCTGACTCTTTGTCATATCATCCCCTAAGTTTGTAATGCTTCCTTGTATCCCTTAAATCTTTAGTCTTTCCCCAAGCCTTAGTTGATGGCCTCTCACCCTTGAAGCTTTTGTCTGCAGTCAGAGTTTGTGTTATCACATTCAAACTATGCTTTAGGTCTCAGGATTCCTAGAGTTCTGTTCTTTAGTCCTCTTTTTCTCTTAAGCTGCTCAGTAATTTTAGGGAGTGCTTTAATCAATTATATGACTAAACTTTCATTTAAGTGGGGATGATTCATGAATTTGAGACTGTCCTAATCTTCAGACCCAGATATATAGTTGATTAGACATTTCCATTTGTATGTTCCATAAATGCCTCCACTCTACTTTGTGTAAAATGGAATTCATTATCTATTGAACTCCCCCTCCCAGCATGCTTCTCTATGCTGCCTCACACTCAGTAAGTTTCCCCTAGCCAACATGTGTTTATCCCAGAGTTTGTTTATCCATTCCTCCACAGATGGTGGGGCTGATAGTTTCCGTCTTTTGCTATTGTCGACATTTCTGCAGTAAACATGGTGTGTGCGTTTGTGTTTTGTCCTTTGTTTCTTTCGGGTACATCCCACGTAGAGAGACTTCAGGATATGAACTATCTGTGTCTACATTGTTTAAGGGCCATACTGTGTTCCATAGTGGCTGTACAATTCTGCAGTCCTGTCAGCAGGGTATGCACATTCAATCTCACCTAGAGGATATTTAGTCTATCTTCCTTTGATGATGTCACCCGGAAAAACCAGTCACTAGAAAGAATACGATGTTTGGTAAGGTGAAAGCAAGGAACGCCTTCAATGAGATGCACTGACACCACAGCCGCAATGTTGAACTCGGACATGCCAGTGCTCATAAAGATGGCACAGGACTGGGCAACATTCAGTTCTGTCATACCAAAGGTCATCAATCAGAGCCCATTGTTTAACAACTCATGACAAAACAAGATTGGACAAAGACAGATAACGTGAAGACATACATCCTAAGAGTAAAGCATATCTGAGCCTGAGCTCATAGGACAAATAATGACATATTGCAAGATCCGAATCATCCCATCTCATTTTTGGTCTTTGACCCAGTTTCTTCTGGTATATGAGTCTTCTAGCTGTATCTGGTGGCTCTTGAGGCAAGAGCTCCCATACCACACTGGGTCATGTCCACTTCACTCCCCACTGTACTTGGGCTAGGTTACCTTCTTGGATTTGATTACTTCCGGGGATCAAAATGGAAACCGAGGGAAGTGGGATCCTCTAAAGTCCACTTAGCTGTCAGACAGGATTATATCTTCCTAAATCTTTCTAGGGTCGGGCTCTTTCTCAAGGACACTTAGGATTTGCATGACTTCCAATTCTGTAAACACTGGATCTCTCTTGTAATGTCAGCCATCAGTTCATCTTGTTCCAAACACTTGGGTTACTCTGTAAAGCATTGAATGCTTCTGTATTTTTATTCCTGACCACCAATTTTTGTATTTATGATCACTTACTTTCCATTCTTGCCACTATCTTGTGCTCTGTAGATTCTTCTTAGACCTCAAAACATTACTTCATTGTCCTATCTTGAACCTTTGATCTATATCCTACCCACGAAATATTCCACTTTGAAGGATTCCATCCTTGGCCCTTTGTTTTCCCAAACTATCTCTGCCACTCCCCAAAATTTAGCAATACCTTCTTTGGTAATGAGGAGGCCTGGTTACACAGTGTCTTAATCATTTGGCTGCTAACCACAAGCTACTCTGAGGGTCAGTTTGTCTGTTCCCCTGAAGACTTACGGTCTTGGAAACCATCAACTACAATTCTAGTCTATCTTATAGGGTCACTATGCATCTGAATTGACTCAATAGTAGTGGGTTTGGGGGTTGGTCTATACTGATGACTCCCCAGTCTACATCTCAAGCTCACAATCATATATTCATTGTCACTATAGCTCCTTTTGACCTCCCACAGGCCAGTACAAACTCAACTTGTCCCGGGCTCTACAGATCTGAGAATCTGTTTCTCTCCTGGATTTGTTCTCTCTTAGAGTTGGTTGGCTATAATTATAAACTGCTCAGTTATTAAGGAAAATTGCTTACTGCCCTGAGAATGTTCTGTGATGGTACTCAGTCAGGTATGGGGATATAAGGAAAGATATTTCTTGCTTTGGTACTGCAGCTGGCATCTCTTGTCTGCATAGCTCAAGAATCTGCCCTTATCACTTCCTTGCCCCAGATCTTCAACAAAAACATACAGGGGTGCATGAAGGTGGGTGGACCAATGACATTGAGAATGATTGACCATATAGGGATTTTATTATTTTTTTCAAACACTCAAGTGTTTGAAACCCCTTTTGCCTTCACCCAGGGTAGACCCCTTCCCATTGTTCTCCTTTGTGCAGCGCTGAAACTGTATGTCCTTCTACAATGTGACTCCTGGTTCTGCCTCCCGCATTCTCCATTATCTCCATCTGCCCCTTAGGTAGAAGCCCTGCTGGTGGAGTGGTTCCCGGATGGGCAAGGTCTGCAGTTTGCAAATCCCCAGCTGCCGTGAGGGGAAAAGACAGGGCTTTCTACTCCCATAAAGACTGACAGTCTCAAAATCGCATAGGCAGTTCTACTCTGTCCTATAGGGTTGCTGTGAGTTGGCATCTATTCGATGGCAGTGAGCTTGGTTTTATTTTTTTGCCTTTTAGATAGCGCCTAAAGCTGAAATACTCTGCTGTTTCCCATTCCTGTATCTCTCCTTACCGTCTTCCTTCTGCCTTGAACCCCCCACCCCCACCCCCGCCACTGTTCATACATTTCATCTTGTTTGCCTTTACTTTTTCTTTCAGACTCACCTTCTCCAGAAACCTGCTTCTACTCACCCAAGGCAGAGTCATGTTCCCCTTTGGGGGATTTTGTAAAACCAGTTGCTCTGAAGACAATGCCGACTCCTGCAGACTGCCCGAGGGTCAGAGAGCAGCCATGCTCCATATCATTGTCAGTGGCTGAGTTGTCTATGTGTAGGATTTTCTAGCTGGACATTCACTGCCAACCTTTCTTTTAGCAGCTGAAAAATTATTTCCATCACTCAGAGACTCCTTTGGACTTCCATACAAAAAAAAAGTGCCAAACTCATACTGTCTAGCGCTTCTAGAGCTGTAAGACCCTATAGAAGCACACGCTCCACTTTCACCCACAATGACGTGGCTGGATTCAAGCCACCAAACTTTCAGTTACCAACCTAATTGACCGTGCCATCTTGGCTTCCATTTCCAAATACCAAACTCACTACCATAGAGCTAATTTTGATCCCAGGTGGCTAGTAAGTTGTGTGTTGGACACAAGGTTAGCAGTTTGAGACTACCAGCTTCTCCACGGGAGAAAGAGAAGGCTTTCGACTACCAGGAAAGGAATGAAGTCTTGGAAACCCACAGGGCAGTTCTACTGTGTCCTGTAGGGCCCCTATGCAATGGCTTCCATCGTACCTTCTACATATAGAATTCCTGTGTTAGCCACTTTGTCCAAACTGGTAATTAATTGATAGCGTTTCTGCCCATGACTTTATCTTGCTTGGTTACTTTGCACAAAGCCAAGGTCTTCCTAGTTCTTCATTTCCATATCTCCAAGGGCCTAGGGACGTACTGTGACACTTTGACACGTTTGCTGAAATCATGAAGAAAATACAATCTTTATGTCTTAATTTTACATTTTTTATATTGATCATATCCAGGTAGGGAACTTAGTGCTTGTAAAATACTAGAGGTTTAAGTCAATGATAAAGGTTTAATATTCTTAGACCATGAGCTTGAAATTCTACAAAACATTTATTTTCATGGGAAAAAATATACTTGGCACATACCCTTGATATGTTTCCCACTTCCTTTCCAAATATTCCTTAGAAACCCCTATACAAATGTTCTACAGAGCTATTGAAGGCAGGCCTGTCTCCTCATGCTGCCTCAATTCTGCAACATTCACAGTGTGAGACGGAATTTTTGAAGCCTTTAGTAGACATTCTCCTCCAGACCTCTGCAGTGCTTTTGTTTCAACAAGTTGTGCTTAGTGGTTGAGAGTTTGCGATTCAATGATCATTTCATTCATTTAATTCCATCAGTAAGGTGGAATTTATAAAAAGAAAAGAGAAACCTGAAATCATTGACAACTAAAGCAGGCACATTTAAAATACATGTGACGGGGAATCAAATTGTGAAATGTTCTCTCTAATCCTCATCAAAGAGTGCACTCTGGCAATGATTCCATATTCCCCAGGAGAAAATAGAATCTGCTTGCTTCCATTTCGTTTTATTTATTTATTAATCATTTTATTAGGGGCTCATACAACTCTTTATCACAATCCATACATACATCAATTGTGTAAAGCACATCTGTACATTCATTGCCCTCATCATTCTCAAAACATTTGCTCTCCACTTAAGCCCCTGGCATTAGTTCCTCATTTTTCCCCTCCCTCCCTGCTCCCCACCCCCTCATGAGCCCTTGATAATTTATAAATTATTATTTTGTCATATCTTGCCCTGTCTGACGTCTCCCTTCACCCACTTTTCTGTTGTCCGTCCCCCAGAGTGGAGGTTATATGTAGATCCATGTAACAAGTTCCCCCTTTCCAACCCACCCTCCCAGTATCACCACTCACACCACTGGTCCTGAAGGGCTCATCTGTCCTTGATTCCCTGTGTTTCCAGTTCCCATATGTACCAGTGTACATCCTCTGGTCTAGCCCGATTTGTAATGTAGAATTTGGATCATAAGAGTGGCGTGGGTGGGGGGGAGCATTTAGGAACTAGAGGAAAGTTGTATGTTTCATCATTGATACACTGCACCCTGACTGGCTCATCTCCTCCATGTGACCCTTCCATAAGGTGATGTCCAATTGCCTACAGATGGGCTCTGGGTCTCCACCCTGCACTCCTCCCCTCATTCACTATGATATGATTTTTTGTTCTGATGATGCCTTATACCTGATCCCTTCGACACCTCGTGATCGCATAGCTGATGTGCTTCTTCCATGTGGGCTTTGTTGCTTCTGAGCTTGATGGCTGCTTGTTTACCTTCAAGCCTTTAAGACCCCAGACACTATACTTTTTGATAGCCGGGCACCATCAGCTTTCTTCGCCACATTTGCTTATGCACCCATTTGTCTTCAGCGATCATATCAGGGAGGTGAGTGCACAATGATATGATTTTTTGTTCTTTGATGCCTGATAATTGATCCCTTTGGCATCTCGTGATCACGCAGGCTGGTGTGCTTCTTCCATGTGGGCTTTGTTACTTCTGAGCTAGAGGCTGCTTGTTTACCAATCTGCTTCAATTTCTATCACCACCATTTCTCAGCCACTATCAAGTCTTGCACAGAGCCCTGGTGTCATAGTGGTTATACATTAGGCTGATAAATGAAAGGTCAGCATTTCTAAATCACCAGCTACTATACTGGGAAAAAAAAGAGGTTTTCTAACCTCACAAAGAGTTAGTTTCAGAAACCCACAGGGACAGTTCTACTGGAAGACTTGGAATCTACTTAATGGAAATGAGTTTGGTTTTGGATTGATCAAGTCTTACAGATTCTTTCTTGACAGTCTTTCATAGCCACCTCCTTTCTTTTCATTTCAACCACAGCAACCTTATGGATCGATGCCATATTGCTTCATACAATTTCTTATGGAGTGATTCTTTAAATAATATTCTAATAGTGCTAACATATTTTTTAAAGGTGATAGTAGTAGAGGTATGTTGATAAATGTTTCACAACCAGTTCTCTGTAGAAAGAAGACCCTTTTGTGACACTTGCCAGCTTCCAAGGTGTAAATACTTGCACGGAAACAGATTTCAAGCCATCTACTTGATGCCACTGAAGGAGGAGATGAGAAGAGGCATAGTGGGTTATAGATTGGACTGTTGCAATAGGCTAGGTTTGCTAGAGATGTAAAACCAGTGAGACAGAGATATAGAAAGAAATTAACTCACACTGTTATAGAAGTGAGTAAGTCATATCTGGTTCAAGTCTGCAGGTCAGATGTTAAAGTGGAGGCTTTTCCTAACTGATGGAGCTGCTGGGCCTGATGAACCAGCTAAGAGGAATACCACAGACTGGTGGAGGCAGAAGCAGATGAATCAGTAGGCAATATAGCAAGCCACTGATAGCTCCCAGAATCAGCAGGTAATATAGTGGACCGCTGGCTCAAGTCCAAAGAACTGGAGATCAATGGTTAACGAGAAAAGGAGAGAAGCTCTCTGACAGAGTTGGCTTAAATAGAAGTAGGCCATACCCCCTGAGGAAACTTCCTTTTAATTACAGGTTTTTGAGCTGAGCCAGGAGGTTATACTCCTCCCTAATACGCTTACAACTGCTTTACTGATCAGAGCAGATCCCACTGTGGAGTTGTATACATTATGGTAAATTATATAATGGGAAGGCTTCAACTGCCAAACTGCTGATACTCCTGGCCCAACCAAGTAGAACAAAATCGAAATATCACAGCTGATAAGTGCAGGGTCAGCAGTTCGAACCTACTAGTTGCTCCTGGGAGCAAGATGAGGCTCTATGCTCTCACAAGGTTTTGCAGCCTCAGAAACCCAAAGGGGCAGTTCTTCCCCATCCAATATGGTTTCAAGGAGTCAGGATTGCCTCAATGGTCGTGAGTTTGGTTTGGGGTTGGGTTTTGAGTGTACAAATTGGTGCATGTTGACCCCAACCTATCATTGGCTGGAAGATTAATTTTTCTCAAACCAAACTCACAATCACCAAGTTGATTCTGACTCATAATGACCCTCTGAGACAGAGTAGAATTGCTTCTTAGGAGTTCCCAAGACTATAAATCTTTACAGGAGCAGGATGCCTCATCTTTCTCCCTTGGAGTAGCTGGTGGCTCTGAACTGCCAACCTTGTAGTTAGCAGCCCAATGTGTAATCTACTGCACTACCAGCTCAGGAATCTACTTAAGATTTTACTGACAAGTATTTTTAAATAGCAGGCAATCCATTTTTCTCTATCACCACAAATATTACCCACTTGGTTGGGGATTGCATTAGTCACTGATATAATCTCTCTGTTTTCACTCTTACCCTCATGCAGCACTTCCACAAAGCATGATCTTTTAAAACTTTAATTAGGCCATGTCACTTGTAAGGTGGCAAGGCTTTATGACACCAGGGACTTTGCCAGTGATGTCCCCTGGAATTGTGCAATGCACTGTGTGTGCAGTCAATGATACTCAGCTTCCTTAGCCTCTACTTAAAATCCTTTATTGTTGTTTCATTACACTTGGGCTGTAATGTTTCATTACAATACCGATCTCTAACATGGCCTCCAAGGGTCTGTGTGATGTGACCCAGTTCTCTCTCCAGCCGCAGGTAAATATTTCTTATTCATTGAACTTAAAATCACAAGTTTACTTTAATGCTTCCTCCCCCTCCCACCAAACTATCATGACCCCAATTATACCTTACAAATCAGGCTAGATGAGAGCATGTACACAGGTACAGATAAGAGCTGGAAACACAGGGAATCCAGGACAGATAACCCCCTCAGGGCCAATATTGAGAGTAGCCATACCAGGAAGGTAAGGGGAAGGTGGGGGGAGAGAAGGGGAACTGATCACAACGATCTATCTATAAGCCCCTCCCAGGGGAACAGACAACAGAAAAGTGGGTGAAGGGAGACATCAGTCCGTGTAAGACATGAAAAAATAATAATTTATAAATTATCAAGGGTTCGTGAGGGAGGAAGGGTGGGAGAGGGAGGGGGAAAATGAGGAGCTGATACCAAGGGCTCGAGTAGAAAGAAAATGGTTTGAAAATGATGATGGCAACAAATACACAAATGTGCTTGACACAATGGATGGATGTATGGATTGTGATGAGTTGTATGAACCCCAATAAAATGATTTTTTTTAAATCAAAAGTTTAATATTAGTTATTAAAGAAATCCAACTAAACCAGACTCATTGCCGTCAATTCTGACACATCACAACCCGATAGGACAGAGGGCACAGAGATCACAGAAACAGACTGAAAATCGTTATCCTGCAAAGCAGTGGGTGGGTTCAAACCATCAACCTTCTGGTTAGCAGTCAAGTGCACCATCAGAGTTCCAGGTTATTCCCATGGACACCCGTTTATTCAAATTATTTATAAATTAAAATCTCAAGGTAATTCTGTTTGATTTGCTAATATGCTAAATTTGATTCTTCAAATTGAAATATGAATTTCAAATAGATTATAAATGAAAATTTTCAGGCAGTTCTGTTTGACTTGCTAATATGCTGAACTCCTAAATAGTGTGAGTATTCTAAATGGCAAACACCACTGTTATTCCTGTGCTGACCACAGATATGTGACTATATTAGGATTAAATCAATGAATTATCATCGTTTACTCCCATTTTTCTCTATTCTCAATTCTAAATCTCCCCGATTAAAGTGGACAAATGCAACAGACACTTAGGCCATATCAACAATTGGGGATATGTTTTGGGGAGAAAGGGACTGAGAACACAAATAAATGCATGATTTAGCTAGAACTCAGAATTTTGTTCCCCCTTGACACAGACATGACATAACCAGCAATATATCTAATTCGAGTTAAATTTGCATCTTTAACCACTCACCCAAATTCACTTGACTTCTAAGATAAATTCACTTAATTTCCTAAGGGTTTAGTCTACTCGAAATTAAGCTCTTTACTCTACATATCTTACAGATACTTAAATGGCATCCAATTGGATTCTACCAATCTCTTGTCAATTTGTGCAGCAGAAAGTGCAAAGGTAAAGCACTCAACTATTAGCTAGGAGGCTGTGGTTTGAAGCCATGCTGTGGCTCCTCAGGAGATAGACCCAGAAATCTGAGTGCATGGGTTAAGCATTGGACTGCTAACTGAAAGGTCAGCAGTTCAAATCCACCTTGTGGGGGCAAGATGAAGCAGTCTATGCTTCCGTAAAAGATTTACAGTCTTGGAAACACTATGAAACAGTTCTACTCTGTCCTGTAGGGTCACGATGAGGTAGAATTGACTTGACAGCATTGGGTTTCTATATAATTCATCTTAATTTATTTGCATCCTCATGTAACCAGGAATTGGAATTAATATTAGAGTCAACACCCATGCTTCAATTTTATCTTGGGGGTTGATTTAATTTATAGGGAACTTATTGGGGGAAGGGTGCACTGGTTTATTGTCACCCATCCGAGTTGCTATTTGCTGAGAAGTCCTTGCAGTTTCTCAGTAACAGCCTGCACGGGCCCCTGCTGCCTCCTCTGCATGTCCATCGGTGGGCGACTCCAGGTCCAGTGCTCTTCCACTACTCCTTTCCCACGCTTCCTTTTTTTAACCATTTGATTGGGAGCTCTTACAGATAGCATAACATTCCCCCATTCAATCACATCAAACACTATTACACAATCGCTACCACAATCAGTTGCAAAACGTTTTTGTCTTGAATTCCTTAATACCAGCTCCCCGTGGAAAAGAAGTCTTTTTTCAAATAGATTGTTAGATACATTTCCTCCTGTAGGATGCGGCTTTAAGAAGAATGTGGGGGGGCGGGGGGAGAAGAAGAAGAAGAATGTGTTCTTCCTGAAGCAAAACTAGCATTCGCGAGGATTTGTTTTTTAAATCATGATTCTTCTTGAATCCTAAGAGATCTTTTATTTGTCCTAAAAATTATGAGTATAAGACCTCTGAAAAGTCCTTATTTAGAGAAAATGGAGAAATAACCACTCGAAATCTGTGTTGATGCTCAACAGATTTATCAAATGAGTGGTGGAAAACAGTTCAAGAGTCAAAAGCGAGCAGGAGCTCTCTGCTCCTACTTTGTCATCAGCCACGTTTGTTGTCAGTAAGGCCTTTCTCCCTTCGACTTCCAGGCAGCAGATGGTCGAGTGGAAGCTTGAAGAAGGCAATTTCGGTGCTGAGAGCGAAAGTAAGCATTTTATACCAGAGGTTGCTGACTGTTGCTCCCAGGTCAGATTTGGCCTGGCTTGTTGTACAATAGAAACAATGTACATTTTTAAAAGGTTGTTAAAAGAATAAAGATTATGTAACAAGACCCATGTGGCCCACAGAGCCTAAAATGTTACCTGGCTCTTCAGAGTGTACCAACCTTGTTTTGTATCATTGGTTAACAAAAAAATGTTACCATTGTGCAGAAAGTAAAAAGAAGCATGGTAAGGAAAAGATGTTATGCCTCTTTATATACATAGAGTCCTATAGTTGTGGCATTGCAAAAAAACACACCCCAAAACCCACATACATAAAACTCACCTTTTTGTAAAACGAATAAACCTTATTTAAATCACTGAAAAAAAAATACCAGCTCCCCTTTGTCCCCTCTCTTCTCTGCCATATTCACCAGGAACCTTTATTCTTTTGGCTTTTTTATAATAGTTTTGGCTTTTCTATAATAGTTTGGCTTTTCTATAATAGTTTTGTTGTTGTTTTGCCATATCTTACATAATCCTATCTATCCATTCACATACTATTCTGTTGTTCGATCCCAGTAAGTGGGTTTATAATTATCAATGTTATCAGCTCCCCATTCTCTCCTTTCCCCCACCCCTCTCTCTTTCTGTACCCTCAGGGGACCATTACTCCTGTTACTGTTTCTGGGGTTATCTATCTTGACTTTCATCTTAAATATACAGAACGATCTTAAATATACAGATGGGGGAGTTGAACGTGGTCCTGTGCCTTGTGGATAATTCTTCAATCTCAGAAAGATTCTTACCAACAACTATATCATCCAACACAGATATTTCTCTTTCTTCATATGATGAAGACCAGGGATCCAAACTCATCAGAAAAGCTAAAGAGTCCCCTTTTGTCCCCATTGGAATCGCAGGTTGTGCGGCAATCGTAGCTACGGCTTGTACAAACTGAAGAGCCGGGGAGACACCAAGATGTCGGTCCACCTGATCCACATGCGTGTGGCAGCACAAGGCTTTGTTGTGGGAGCCATGACTGTTGGGATGGTCTATTCCATGTTTCGGGAATACTGGACCAAACCTAAGCAGTAGAAGAAGAGATGCGGGCTCCGTCTTGTTGGTGTTACTTGATGAGACACATCCTTTTGAGGTTCTATGTTTATGTTGAAGATAAATGATTTACCTGAGTTCACTGTTTTGAAGATAGGCTTTCTCTTTTGCAGGCTTGGCTTCCCTGGTGACCAAATTACTAGTGTCTAGATCATGAACTAGGTCATTCCAGGGAGTCCAGTCTGCAAAAAGAGGCAGGCCACCCAAATTCACTGGATAGTGATAAGATGTCCACATTCTTAAACTCTTGGGATGCGGTTAGTTCTGAAGCAGACAGCGGGCCCAGGCTGAAGGATGTCCAGCTGCTGCGGAAGGCCACCTTTGGGTGCTGTGCAGCGTGTTGCAGGCACCAGTGGACTGACTGGCTTTTCTTTCTGCTTGCCTCATGGGCCGGTCGGACCCCTCCATTCCTAAGGCAAGTCTACTCTCGAAGAACTCCTTCTGAATGAGTGGAATCTAACCTACAGCTGAAGATGTGTGTGTTCAAATTAAACCTGAAAAGTGAATAACAGCTGCTTAGATCACTTATTTTAGACTCATTCTTGTCCGCATGAGAATAACCTAATTATGGGTTCCTCTTTAGCCCTTGTGTAATTGCAGAGGTATATTTTTGCTGCTGTCATGTTAGAGTAATCTTTAATTGTCATCCTCAAGTAAGAATTGTGTATTTTAATTGCTAATCCAAGAGTAAAGAGCATTTTTAAAATGTGAAAAAAAATATATGCAGATGAACATATACAAACCTAACATGCTTGATGAGATAAAAAAAATAAAAGTTATAATAGTAAGGAGAGTAAATATTAGAGAACAATAGGATAGTTATGTGGTCCATCAGTACCATAGCACACCCTGGATTTATCATCCCTTCCAGGTGGCCCTTCTGTGAGGGACTGTCCAGTTATCTTACAGGTGGATTTTGGGTCTCCACTACATCCACACCCCTTCACATCTTTTTGGTTGCTTGTTTTTGAACTTCTGATACCTCTTCTTGTCAACACCTCATGATCACACAGGCTGGTATGCTTCTTCCATGTGGGCTTTGTTGCTTCCCTGCTAGATGGCCACTTGTTTACCTACAAGCCTTTAAGACCCCAGATGCTATATCTCTTAATGGCTGGGTACCATCAGCTTTCTTCACCACATTTGCTTCTGTACCCATTTTGTCTTCAGTGGTCATGTCAGGAAGGTGAATATCATACAGTGCCACATTATTAGAACATTCTTGTACTGAGGTAAGGTTTAAGTACTTTGGAGAAGGGGGAAATGAGCTGATATCAAGGGCTCAAGTAGAAAGAAAATGTTTTGAAAGTGATGATGGCAACATATGCACAAAGGTACTTGACACAATGGATGCATGTGATAAGAGCTGTAAGGGCCCCAATAAAATGATTTTTTTTTAAGAGTAAAAAGATTAAGTACTCGTTAGGCCTGTGACAATCTATTCTGCTGGTGCAGCACTGTGCTAAGCTGTGGAAAACTCTATGGGCCTGTCTGACCCAGTGATTCTTTAGAGGACCACCCCTGGACACCCCAAGATCTCTTGTTCTCCTGCACCATGGAGAAGCATGGGTAACTTTTGAGGCTTCAAAAGCCAGACATCGAGAGACCTGCTGTAAAGCCATTTCTACTCAGAGGCTTGTCAGCTTGCTGGGCGGAACCTGAGCAGGAGAGCACTCTCTCCTCTGCTCCTGTTCATTCCAGTCAATGGTGGGTCTTTGGTATCTGCTAGAGCAGGGCCTGGGAATGAGATAAGACGGGGCTCCCCTTCACAGAGAGCCACCAGCTTCAAAGCTCTCTTCACTTCTCTCTGAGTCCTCTTCTCTATGGATCTGTGGACATAATGCTAGGATCTGGACCAAGGAGCCTTCCTTTGACTCATCAAGAATTTCCCCAAATCCCTGTATATGCCCCAAATTTGCCTTTGCCCATCCAGACTCTGGGATTCTGAAACTGAAGAGTCAGGACAAGATTTCTGGTAGTTACGTATCCAATACTGCAGTGTCTTCTGTGGTCTGAGTCATTGCATGGAGAATACTGAGTTGATTGAATGAGTAAGGGACAAAGGGAAACAGGTATACTGTGGGCACATGGCCATATTGATTAACATTTCCAAAATAATAATCCAGGACATACTTAGGGCAATTTGTTTTTTGGGGTATTTTTTGACCATTTGTTTTAATGCTCATGATTATTAATATATAATACCAGCCTTCCACTAGACTGAAGCACATTGAAGGTAGATATTCTGTTTCTCTTGTTCATGACTGTATAGAAAGTACCCAGAACTTGTCTAACACCTAGTAGAACCTCAACAAATATTTGGTGAATGAAGTATAGATTAAGTTAACTCCCTAGCATGACATTCCTTGCCTTTAACCAAGTGGTGAGGGGCCCCTGAACTGATATGGGAATCTGCTCCTCTATTGACCCACTTTGTGAAGCAGCTACATTGAAACAGTTAGTCTCTGCCACTAATTCAAAAGTGAGCCCTTCCTTTATATGTTTTGTTTTCTTTGCTAAAACTGTCCTTTCTCCTGTCTAACCATTAGCCATCTTTCCTTTATTCCGAATATACCTTAAAACTGATCTTAAAAAGAAAAACCTTTCAAGATGGACATCAGTATAAACAATTTTTAAAAGGAGGGACATCACTTGTCTATCCCTTCCATGCTGTTAATGAATGAAATATATACTGAGCTATTACTATTATTCTAGGCACTGGGAATATAAATGTAAACATGGCAGATGAGGATGCTGCTTAAATACATAAATAATGTGTCTTCAAATCATCATAAGTGCTAATAAAACACAATAAAAATGCAGTGTGACTGAGAGGGAGACCATGATATGGGGTTCAGGAAAGGATTCTCTGAGGAAGGCTGTTAAGAACTGAATGATGGAAAGAAGTCTAAGCGTGAAGTATTTGGAGAGAATATGGCAGGAGGAGGAAGGAGCTGATGGAGATACAAGCTTGTGATGGCTTAGAAAAGCAAGGTGAGAGCTGAGGGAGCCAGGAGGAGAGTGGTAGAAGGTGAGGGCATAGAGCTGTGCAGCGCCAGGTCAGGCAGAGCCCTGCAGCACCAAGGAACCAAACCCACTGCTATGGAGTTGTTCTGACTCATAACAACCCTGTAGGTTGCTCCATGGGATTTCTGAGACTATAAATCTTGAAGGGAACAGACAGCCTCCTGTTCCTCCTGAGAAGCAGATGGTGGGTTCAAACTGCCGACTTGACTGTTAGCAGCCCAACATTTGACCTGCTGTACCACAAGGGGCCACAGGGTCCCTTTGATTCTGAGGCATGGAAACTTTGGGAGGCTTTGGAACTTGAGTGGGACATGCTCTGACACGTGTTTCCAAAAGTTCACCTGCCTGCTGTCTATGGAAGTAAAATCATAGACACAATAAAAGGAACATACATAGCAGGTGACCAATATGTTCTAGCTGGGCATATTAATAGGAGTCTAGAGTGTGGGTACAGGTGACAGGCCACTGAGCTTGTGCAATAATGTTGAGGCTAAAGACATAAATTGGGGAGTCATCAGTAGACATTCAAACTGTGGGGTTCGATGACACTTCCTCATGAAAGGGTCTGGTTGGAGAAGGCAGGAGGGCCCTGAACCAAGTGGTGTCACTCCAACATGTGGAGAGAAGTTGGAGAAAGCAAATCAGGCACCAAAGGAGAGTGGAAGGAACAGTCAGTGAGGCACATGGAAACCTCGGGAGTGCAACCACGGAGGCAACGCTGGGTTAAATAGTGTCCCCGTGTCCAGCTAGAATCTCAGAGTGGGGTCCCATTTGAAATAGTGTCTTTGCATATGTCATCAGTTCCATTCAGATGAAGTCATAGTGAATTATCTGCCTACTGACATCAAGTCCACTCCAACTCATCGAAACTCTATAGTGTTTCTGAGACAGTGAGTCTTTATGGGAGCAGACAGTCTCATCTTGCTCCTGTAGAGTGGCTGGTAGTTTTGAAAGCCTGAATTCACAAAGAGTAGCTCGATGCTTATCCCATAGCACTGCCAGGTGAACCCTAGCTCCAAGAATCATGTTCTCATTAGAAGGTTACCCACAGTTAGGAAGACAATTAGGTGGATGAAGAGATGGAAGTGGTGCAACTGCAAGCCAAGGGATGCTAAGGATGCTGGCAGCCATCGCTGCGAGGAAGAGGAAAGGAAGGACCCTCCCATGGAGATTTTCAAGGGACCATGGCCCGGTGGACACTCTGGATTTGGCCTTCTAGCTTCCAGAACCAGGGGAGAATATGTTTGTGTTGTTTTAAGCCATCTCATTTGTGGCAACTAGTTACAGTGGAGCTACAAAACTAACACAGAAGCCAAGAAAAGGAAGTGCTTTACAAAGAGGAAGATGATGGGCCCTTGGGCATGTTGCTAAGAAGAAGATGTGGACTGGCAGAGAACCATTGCATCAGGGAAAGAGGCGGTCTCAGAACCATCTCAGAGGGATGTTTAGGGTAGAATTCTAATTGGAGTGAATTGAGGGGCGAATGGAGGATGATAAACTTGAGACCATGGTAATAAGCAACTTCTCAGAATCACTTTTCAGTGAAGAGGAGGGAGCTCAGGGTAATGATTGCAGCACATGTAATCAAGGAAGGGATTTGAAAGACATTGCCATTCTGGAACATGAATGTGAGCTAATGTAAATGATCCAGTAGAGAGGAGAATTGGTGATGTAGGGGAGAAAGGGAATTTTGTAGGTCCTATATCCTTGAAAAAGTAGGAGACTGGGGTTCAGAACTGCAGTGGAAGAGCTGACCTGTGATGGGAGTACATCACCTGTGAAGGCAGACCCAGAACATCACTGCAGAGACATGGGTTCACAGTGGGAAGATGAGGAATGCCATCTTTGATGATCTACTGTTGTTTATTGTTGTTGTTGTTTGGCCTACTGTTCTCAATGAAGAATGAGGCAAAATCATTAGCTGAGATTGACTTGGGGCCAAGGGTGGGGACTAAAGATTTGAGAGGAAAGTAGTGTGTGCCACTTTGGGAGTGGAAGAAAATTTTTGCAGTACTGCCGAGGGCTGAGCTTTGAGATTTATGGCTGGTGGTGTAATTTATCCAGCATGTCAGCTACTCAGGTTCAGGTGCAGAGCTCATGAATAAGAGTAGGGGAAAATGCTTATATGCAAGATTTTAAATAATAGACTGCAGAGTCTACAGGGGGTGAAAAAGAGGCACGAGGCTACGTGGGGGAGGGGTCTGGATAAGAAAGAGTTGGTTGGTCAGTAGACTGAAAACTTGATGGTGGGAAGAAGCATTTTCACATAGGCACCCCAAAAAAGGGGAAGCTGAATGATCGTGGTGTCATGAGAAAGAATGATATTGAAATTGAGGTTTTAGAAGTTGAGGTGAGGACGGTTTTTGAGGTAATGAAGGGAGGGGCTGGAATGGAGGAAGAGACCACATAAGAGAAAGCTTGGGTTTCCTGTGTAGTTCTTGAGTCCCCAAAGGCGGGGGCACAAATGGAGTGGAGAAGAAATATGTAAGCCCGGTAGTCATCCATGACTAATGACTTCTGACTTCTTTCTATTTGCACCCTCTCATCACTTTTTAGTCCTATACATTTGTTTCTCAGTTACTTCATGTTCATTCAATCAAA
Source organism: Echinops telfairi (assembly GCF_000313985.2). Classification (NCBI taxonomy): domain Eukaryota; kingdom Metazoa; phylum Chordata; class Mammalia; order Afrosoricida; family Tenrecidae; genus Echinops; species Echinops telfairi. The sequence goes on from NW_022111372.1 coordinate 71,848,880, forward strand.
TGTACTGAAGGGCTGTATTCTGTAGCTTAAATGGCACAAGGAGGTGGTGAAGGATTCAACAAAAGAGGAAACAGCAGTTCACATCATGGAAGAGTTATAATTAAGCAGGTAGAAAATCTGCAACTAAAAATCCAACTTTAAAAGGCACAGCAGAAGTACTCTGTCACCTGGGTCACAGAACATTTGAAGGCAGGGACTCAGAATTCTATTTCATTTACATCACACTTAGCATCTGCACGATTGCATGTTCTGATCATTCAGATTGCCCTGAGCATCCCACAGCATGAATATATGCTTAGTAACTGTTGACTGGCATCTAGCATCTTTAGTACCTTTGGTGAAGCTGTAAGCATGATAACAGTGATGATAATGCAGCTTCTGGTGTCAGGCATTGTTCTAAGCACTTTACATACAACTCATCGCATCTTCACAATGCTCCATGAGGTGGGTGCTCTCACTGCCACTGAGTCCATTCCAACGCTGAGGCTCTCCAAGGACAGGGTAAAGCCACCCCAGTGGGCTTCTGACGCTGTACTCTTTACAGCAGTAGAGAATACACCTTTCTCCCGCGGATGTAGGTACTAGTATATGGGAAACAAAGAACCAAAAAGTTGATTAACCTGCCCACAATCAAACAACCAGGACATGGCAGAACCAGGACTCAAACACAGAGCAACTCCACGCTCCTCTCTCTAAATGAGTCAGAGCCCAGTGGGTGGCAGTGAGTGAGTGAAAGTGCATTTCCTGTACTAAAAGCTGCAGTTTTCCACATCCTACTCTGGATTCTGAAGGACCCTGATAGTGCAATGGCTAAGCACTCAGCTGCTAATCGAAAAGTCAGTAGTTTGAATCCCCCAGCCACTCTCTGGGAAAAAGATGTGATTGTTTCCATATAGATTGCAGCCCTGGGAACCTAATGGGGTAATTCTACTCTGCCCTATAGGGTTGCTATGAGTCAGAATTGACTTGTTGGCAATGAGGTTTTTGAGTTAACTCTGAAGTCTATGACCCAATATTGCTTCTCATTTTATAGAACCTTGCTGTGCATTCAGAAGATCCCTGATGTTTTATCCTCCTTTCTGTTTATATCCCATTGCTAGTAAGTCAATTCGGACTCATAGCAACCCTATGTAGTCCTAGGGGAACAGACAGCCTCATCTTTCTCCTTCACAGTGGCTGGTAGATTTGAACCTAAGACTTTTTGGTTAGGAGTCCAATGCTTTCCCAACAGGGCTCCTTTCTGTTTATATAGTGGTTTAAATTGATGGGATACATAATTAAAATAACAATCTATAGGTTACCAAAGAGAGATCAGTGGAGTTTTGCGTTCTAGACTCAGATGTAGCTTTGTGAACACAGCTTTCATCACCTGTCTCAGAAAGGGACTTCCCCCCACCAGACCCCCACCCATCTTCCAATGGAAACGTAGGCAGCTCTCAAGGTAGCGTAATTAATAGTCTTTTTCACTTTAAGTAAAAAAACACAGTCCGGATTTGGTAATTAGAATGTATCCAAACAAGATAGGAATTAAATGCCCCCATCTGCATTCAGAAAGTAAAAGCTTTCTTTATTTCTGAAGGCCTGTTGTGGAATTCTTTCCTCCCTACACAGCAGCAGCTGCTTCAGACCCCATGTAGGTCTGCCACTTGAGCCAGGGCACTTCGGGACTGGCACTTACATGGCTGGATCAGGTAGTTGACTGGCTTCACCTCAAATTCTTTGGATATTACAGGTGGCTAACGTTAATTTTTTTCTCTCCTGGTGTGTGGGATATAAAAGGGTTTTTCCCCCAGGTTGTCTCCCCCAAATATATGCCGAGCTTAAGCTGCTGCTTGTTACACATGGTAAATGACAGTACACTGGAGGTCAACGCAAGCCGCTTAGAGGTTATTCTCCCTGAGGGTTATCAATCATCTAGAGCAATCAGACTGTATAGTCTGTCCCACCCTAAGTAGGGCCCACTCACTTCTGATAGGATAGTGGATTTCCTTTCTGAATGAGAGTCCAGAGACAAGGTCTAGCCCACTCAAGGATGACCAAGGTTAGGCTAGGATCCGCCCATCTTATCACATGTGTACCCCGAATCCCTCCCCTTCCTATTGCATGTACACTCCTAGATCATCCCCCTCCCATTGCTTGTACTGCCTATGGTACAACCCATTCCTCTTTCGTATGTGGGCACCTCAAATCAGGGGGGCTTACCCACTCCCTAAGGATATATAGGCCTAAGGATATATAGAAATAAACTGGAACTCTCTCCTCCTCTCGTCTCGCACCTCCACACAGACCACCAAGAGCGGCTGAGGTGAGCATGCTACCATGAAATGTGTCTGACTCCTTTATTTTATCTTCTCTCCTATCTCTCCCATTCTCAATGACTTTACAATAATCTTTATATATTATAACTGTACAATTGTGCCTGTGGACTCCCACAATTGTTAGAGGCTGGTTACTCTAACACTGGTGTATTTTTTTTAAGTGGCAGTTTATTACAAAATATCTACTGAGAGGTGAGAACTAGAACTCAACAGGACTGCCTTATTTGGGGGGGGCAGGTCACACAACTTGGGGTCTTTGAAAGGGTACAGACTTACTACACTAACAGAAAATATTTGGATTTACCTTTTCTGAGAAGTTTTCCGTTTATAGAGGTTCCACGTTTCACAGATCTCACTGTGCGACGTGCAGCAGAAGGTGATGCGGTTGATGGAAGAGAGCTCATGATGCCTCTCGTTCCTCGTCTTTCCAGGAAACTGCTCCATGCCGTAACTTAGATGGGGGCTCTGACTTGCAGAGTGGAGAGGTTACTTCCCCACTGGCTAGTAGTTATTTTGTAGAATCTGAACAATCAGCACCCGATTGCTACTACCCTCGGTTCTAACAATCTCAATTGGTGAGAATTTAAAAAACCTAACTCTCTGCCACAGAGTCAATGCCAACTCACAGTGACCCTACAGGGCAAGGTAGAACTGCCCCCTGGGAGTTTCTGAGACTGCTAATGGGCGTAGAAAGCCTCCTCTTTCTCCTGAAGAGTGGCTGGTGGTTTAGGACTGTGGACCTTGAGGATTGCGGCTCAACACATAACCACTATGCCAGCAGGACTCCTTGGTGAAAACTAGCTGGCTTGTTAGAACTAAACAACTGTGGTAGAGAGCTGATAGGTCCATGAGTTTCTTGAAGATTCTTAATTCTGGTATCTACTACCTGGGAGATGCATTTCCATTCTAGGAGAAGACATTTGACGCTGGCAATTAGGTTGAACCTCCAGTTTCCTAGTTGGCCGCCCCTGTTCTTCTATGTAGTCTTCTTGTACCTTAGGAGACTTGCAGTGACGACCCAACCCAAGATACCGCTTTCTATTCTCCATCCGCAGGCTGCTTTTGCTTTTTCAGTTAGATGTCAGGTACTAGTTCTTGGCAGGGAACACACTTCAACCACTGTAATGGTCACAAAGGCATTGGACTGTGTGGAATTATAACAAACTATGGATAACAGTGAGATGAATGAGAATTCCCGAACACTTCATTGTGTGCATATGGAACCTGTACAGGCACCAAGAGGCCGTCTTATGAACAGAACTAGGAAATACTGCATGGCTGCAAATCAATCAGGAAAGATGTGCATCTGGGCTGTATGCTTTCGTTGTACTTTTCACTCTTTATGCTGAGCAAATACTTAGAGAAGCTAGACTAGATGAAGGCGAACACAGCATCAGGGTTGGAGGAAGGCTTATTGACAACCTTACATATGCAAATGACATAACCTTACATGTTGAAAACCAAGAGGACTCTAAGCACTTGCTAATGAATCTCAAGGACTGCAGCCTTCAGTATCAATTACACTTCAGTGTAAAGAAAACCAGAACCCTCACAACTGGACCAATAGATAACAGCATGATAAACAGAGAAAAGATGGAAGTTGTCCAGGTGAGCCCGACCCAAGCCACGATATTTTCAGTTGCCCCGTGGGCACGTGAAAGCTGCATAATGAATTCAGAAGACCACAGGAGAATGGATACATTTGAATCCAAAATATTGAAAGTACTATGGACTGCCAGAAGAACAAACAAATCAGTCTTGGAAAAAATACAGCCAGAATCCTCCTTAGAAGTGAAGTTGATGAGACTGTGTCTCACACACTTTGGGTATGTTATCAGGAGAAATTCACCCCTGAAAAAGAACAATATGCTTTGTCAAGTAGAAGGTCAGCAAAAAAAATAGGAAGACAGAGATGGATTGACACAGTGGCTGCAACAATGGGCTCAACTATGACAGCTGTGAAGATGGAGCCAGACCAGGCAGAGTTTTGTTCTGTTGTGTGCAGGGTCGCTATGAGTTGGAACTGACGCCCATGGTCACCTGGAAGAGGTCATTCACCATGAGTCAGAATTTATTCTATGATAACTAACACAGACTAAATCAGCAGCAGGTGGCATCCCTCACTCCACTATTGGGGAACAGTACTAACAGCTTCCCCTTAAGAATCCTTTTCTTAGATCACATTTTACTCTATGAGAACTTTGGTTTCACAAACAGAGCCCAGGGTCCTGGAATTAGTTTGCCCACATGTCTTTTATAAAGTCTGCTTTGTGCCTCCATGCCAGGGGAGTATTTGCTTTACACTAAAGCTGATACCTGAATCTATTATTTTAATACCTCAGTTGATAGCAAGACAGGATGCATCATCTCTTAACATTCTGAAATATCTTTCCTCATTCTCCATCCTTGGTTTCACTTTTGATTCAATAGATGTCTTATTTTTATTTTTCTACCCTCAGAATGCCCCCACCTTTCTTTTCCCATCCAATACCTCCAAAGAATGAGCTAATCCTCATTTGTATACTTTTGCCCACCTCAATCATAACCAGCCCATGTGGATGTTAGGTGCCCTCCTGTTGGCTTTGATTCATAGCAACCCCATGTATAGCAGAAGAAAATACTATGTCTTCCTCACAGTTGGTGTGTTCAGGCTCATTTTTGCAGCTACTGTCACTGAGTGTCTTCTTTGTACCAATTTAAATTAAATCCATGTCTGTGTCCCCTACTTCAAGAGACAGGACGTTCTTGAGGGTAGGAATCTTGAGACTTACTACTGTATCTTCAGAGACCAATATAAAATAAATTTTCAACTATGATTTACAATAACATAAGAAGCATAACGTACCTTGGAATGACTATGATAAAAGATCAGCTACATCACTATGTAGAAAGCAGATTTGGGGAAACTTGACAAGCTGATTCCAAATTGATATGGAAATGCAAAGGGTCATGATCCTCTTGAACAAAAACCAAACTAAGAAGATCAAAGTGGGAGGCCTTGTTCTACCAGAGAGCAAGACTTGTTATGTATGGAGAGTAAATGAAACCATTCTGTACTGGCACAAGGATACCCAAACTGGTGGAAGGAATGGAGCAGAGTTCAGAAACAGATCTATTTTTCTATGTATGCTTGACTGGTTACAGAATAATGACACTATGGAGTTTGGAGGGGGGGGAACAAGACAAGGGAGATGAGCCTATGCTATCTAAATCACCTGGAGAGAATTTTCAGGGTGATATTAAACCAGTTGGAGGAGCCCTGCTTGTGCGGTGGTTATGGTTTGGGCTACAATCCACATGGTGGGTAGTTCGAAACCACCAGCAGCTCCTCAGGAGAAAGACTGGGCTTTCTACTCTAGTAAACAGTTAATAGTCTTGGGAACCCCAGGAGGTTGCATGAATCCGCATTGACTCATGGCAGTGAATTTTATTAAACTAGTTAACTCGTTGTTGTCAAAGCAATTGGAACTCTCGGGGATGTGCCATGTGTCTGCATGTAGAACTGCACTCCAGTTTATCCTATTTCCTGGAGACCAAGGAAAGACCTACAACCCAAGACAAATCAATTAGGGCTTTTAATTGAGTGAGGGGCAGGGCAAACTTTCTTTTTCCTCCCTAAACCCATAAAAGGGAGCCTATAATCCCAGAGATTATTAATGAATACCTTGAAACTGAAAGGGGAGAATCAAGCTAAAAGTGTAGCCGATTCAAGAGAGCCCAAGACATAAAAAGAAACTAGGCTCTGGTTACAGTGTATCAGTTCTGATGCAGGTTCATCTGAAGCCAACACACCCACCTCCTACTTTTCAATTGTATTAGCCTATAAATTACCTATTTTGGTTAAACCAATTTCGGTTTATTTTCTGTTGTTTAGGATTTAAAAAGTCCCAAAACATAAAAATTGAGTTATAGTTAATTAATGTGGTCCTGGCCACAATTCCTTATGTGTATTTTATAATTCTGGATTTTAAAAAAATCATTTTATTAGGGCCTCATACAATTCTTATCACAATCCATACATCCATCCATTTTGTGTCAAACACATTTGTACACTTGTTGCTATCATCATTCTCAAAACATTTGCTTTCTACTTGAACCCTTGGTATCAGCTCCTCATTTCCCCCACCCTCCCTATCCCCCTCCTCATGAACCCTTGATAATTTATAAATTATTATTATTTTGCCATGTCTTACACTGTCCGATGTATCCCTTCACCCACTTTTCTGCTGTCCGTCCCTTAGAGAGGGGTGTTATATGTAGATCATTGTGATCAGTTTCCCCCTTCTACCCCACCTTCCCTCCACCCTCCTGGTATTGCCACTCTCACTACTGGTCCTGAGGGGTTCATCTGTCCTGGATTCCCTGTGCTTCCAGTTCCTATCTGTACCAGTGTACA
>NW_022111372.1:71868929-71872879 GCF_000313985.2 Echinops telfairi
ATTGGCACATAATTTACATCTCATACAATTCAATAGTTCACTCATTCAATTATGTTGAGGAGAATTATACAATCATTACACGAATTTTAGAACGTTTGCACACCTCTCCGACACACACAATCAATGAATTCTGATAAAATGGGAGAAGAATGTAAGTCAGAAACTCCCATTCCTGAAAGTTCATGCTTATTGGACTGATTGATACTGGAGGACTCCCCAAGACTTCTACCCTGAGATTCTCTAAACTTTGAACTGAAAGTAGCACCTGAAATCACCTTTTAGCTAAATAATGTATTAGCCCACAGAATAAAGAATATCATGTGTGAGTACCTGTGATAGTTAGGTTTGTGTTAACTGGGTTATACCTGTGGGAAGGTATATGCTGATTCCAATCTCTTAATCAGGATACAGCCTGAGGATGGCTTCTTGTGTGTGGGGAGGGTGCTATGAATAAGAATCTCTGTGGAAGACTGGTCTATCTCACTTGCCCTTTTCCTTCCTGCTTGCTTGGATACTCTGCTTCTAGTTTCTGGGGCCAGTGGCTCCTGTGGCATCCTGACACTGGGAGCTGCTGGAACCCTGCCATGTTCCTGCCAACCTTGGATCTGCATCACTATACCCACTGACTTGTCATCGCCCAGGTTCCCTACCTTCCTGCTTCATCAGCTGGAGGGGCCTCCAGCTAGCATCTGACCCATGGACTGGAGCTGGACTGGCCTGAGCTACTTCCTTGATATACATTTCTTTCTAGATATAAATTTCATCCGTACACACATGAGTGTCACTGGTTTTGTTTCTCTAGACAACCCAGCCTAATACATAGAAGTCATCTAGATGAAACCAAATGGTCAACAATTACTTTAAAACTAAAATGAGAATATAAGCAGGTAAGGAAACTAATGTAAACAGAACCACCAGCCTAGAAATATTAGAAATCCTCACGCATTGTGAAGAGTTAACTAATGTTACTGTACAATTTCTTTAGAAGTTGTTGCGTAGGAACCTAAAGTGCTTTGTAAATGTTTACCAAAATGTTCACAAAAAGCAAAATGAAATAGAATTTTAAATGAAAAGCAAATAAAACAATTACACAGCTTATCAAACTATTATAAAACACTCCCATTTAACCACTATCCAGAAATACAATCCTGCCAATATCCCCAAAGCCCTCCACAAGCTATTATCCATTCAAAGCCATTGAACTGACTCCAAAGAGAATTGTTTCCCTGACTTTAATGTAGGTACTACACACACACACACACACATACACCATCATACTAACTCCAAAGAGACGTGTTTCCTGACTTTAATGTAGGCACTTCACACACATACACACACACATCAGTTTTAGATTTGACCACCTGAATTTGAATGCCTGTTCCACTTTGTAATTACAGCATCATGTGGGATGCAGTCTGCTGTGGCAGGTTTTCTGCTCCACATTGTCAGATCCAACCATGTTCGAGCAGGAGTTGCAGTGAATTCATTGTCATCATGTATGAACATACAGGCTCATTTGGGTTCATAAATATAAAAATTTGAGCTTGGGGCTATTGCGAGTTATGCTGTTATCAATGCGCATAGGTACTCATGTCTCTGAAAAGGAGTTGTCTGTATGTCTTTAACCTTCTTGTCAGCTGTCAAATAGACAGCAAGCCTCAACCAATGGCAACACTATGCACAAAGGAAGGAAATGTGACTCTGGCCTGCACCATCCCTGTGATCAGTTTTGGATGGGGCCATTGTGAGTTACAGGTTTCATAGGCTGATTTTGGGTATAGCTCATAAGGTCTTTCTTCTTAGTTTTAGTCTAGAAGCCAAACTGAAACTTGTTCAGCATCATAGCAACACTCGAGCCTCCACTGACAGATGGATGGTTGCTCTGCATGAGGTACATTGGCCAGGAATAGAATCATGTTCTCCCACATGGCAGGTGAGGCATTCTGCCACTGAACCCTCAATGTCCATAACTTTCTATATAATTCCAATTACTCCCAAGGCGTATCTACTAATTCACTCTGCCCACAGCAATAGATGAATGTTCCTGCTATACTCTAGCCACGCCTATAGCGGTATTATGCCATAGGGCTTTTAATGGCTGTGATCTTCTGGAAGTAAAATTCCCAGCCTTTCTCCCGACACCTCTGGGTGAACTTGAACCGCCAATCTTTCAGGTGGTAGCGATGCACTTAACTGTATGCATCTCCATAGGGTGGTACCAAGAAGAAGAAAAGGAGAATGATAAATATGGGAGAGGCAGGTAACAAATGTCTATGATAATGAACATCTATATTATTATTTAGATGTAAGGGCATAGCACATAATTTGCTCTACTGCCCATCTCAGCTTGCTTTGGAATCAAAACAAAGAGAGTGGCTGGGTAGCACAGAGGTATGCCAACTAAGCCTAAATGAGAAAATGACAACCACACGCACACACACACATACACGCTCATGCTAGAGTTAAAAAAAAAAAAAGCCAAAGACATAACGACCAAACATGATTGGATCTTGTTTCAAAACACATAGTTATTTACTAAAGACATTTTGAGGAAAATGGAAACATTTGAATATTTGTTAAGACAGTAAACAATTTAGGGAAATATAATTGCTTTTCTTCGGTGTGGAAATGCCATCATGCTGAAGAATGGTCTTTTTACTTAGAAGAGGTAGGTGAGAGTGTCTAGGGGTGTGGTATTGTGAAGTCTGCATACAGGAAAAGCTCACAGAGATAAAGAAATATGCAAATCAACTTCATCTGAACTATCTTTGTAATATTCTTTCAAGTCTTCTGTATATTTGAAAATCTTCAAAACAAAAAATGGGAGAAAATAAAGAGTTGGAGGGGGTGGGAGGGCATCTAAAAAATGCAAAGCAAATTAATAAACCTTGTTTCCACGCTTTATTCTCCTGTTGCCCCTGATATTCATTTTAAGTAGAAGAAAATTTTATTTTGGTATAAAAACAGTGTAAGTTCTATTACTTTTCCAATTATTCATGGAAAATGTACAATGAGCACCAATTCTGTATATACATCTCAAACTATTAAAAGGGAATTAAAAGTTTCTCTCTCTAACTCTACTAGAGAATAAATGTTGTCAACTAAATGTCAAAGACCGGAGGAAGGGCACTAATGACATCTGTGCAGGGCTTACTATGCACCGGAAACATTAGCATGCATCATTTCATTACTTTTTATAACAACCCAGTCAAGTAGATACTATCATTATCCTTGTTTTCTGGATGGCTAGAGGAGGGGTTAGTTATTTACACTTCCATAGGTCCCACGGCTAACAAGTAGGGGCATCTGAGCCACTTTGTGAATCTCCCCTTCCTTTTGACGCTGTGGGTGAGGATGTGAAATGGGCTCATGGCTTTGGAGAACAACCTGGCAATTTCTGTAAAAGTGAAACATAGAGTTTCCATCTGATCTAGCAGTTGTACTCCTAAGGACCTATGCAAGACAAACAGAAATATAAAAACCTACACAAAAAACGTGTCCATAAATATTCAGAACAACGGTATTCATAAAAGTCAAAAGGTAGAAACAATCAATGGATGGACGGATAAACAAAATGTGCTGTATCCATACAATGAAATATTATTTGTCTACCCAAAAAAATGAAGCTCCAGTATATGGACAAGCTTTGAAAACATTTGTCAAAGTGAAAGATGCCAGTTACAAAGGACCACATACAGTATAATTCCATTAATATGAAATGTCCACATTAAACAAAACCGTAAGAACAGGAAAATTAGTGCTTGCTTCCATCTGGTAGGGAAAGGAGAAGTAACTGCTCATGGATGTGGGTTATTTCTGAGGAATGCTGATGAAAATGTTCTAAAACTAATTGTAATGATAATTTCACAAGCCTGATGTACTCAAAACCACTGAAGCGGGAGAGGCAGGGGTGGGGGTGGGGCGGAGGGGTGGCAAGGAAGTGCTGCTAA
>NW_022111372.1:71873967-71882661 GCF_000313985.2 Echinops telfairi
TTACATGGAGAGCAAATGTTTTGAGAATGATGAGGGTAACGAATGTACAAATGTGCTGTACACAATTGATGTAAGTATGGATTGTGGTAAGAATTGTATGAGTCCCCAATAAAATTATTTTAAAAAAAACAACCACTGAAGCATATACTTTAAAACAGTTGGATTGTGTAGTATGTGAATTATATCTCAATATATATGTTTTGTGTATGTGAATCTCCCTCTACCATGCTACCTAAAATATATATATATAATTTTCCTGTAGAATGTACTTTCACATCAAACCAGAGGTAAGTCAAGTTGGTTGAGTTTGTACTTATCATTTACACGCTGTATTTCAAAATTAAATGATCTAAAAAATGAAATGATCTATTCAGAAAACGATAACTCTTTTTGAGTTGGGTAGAGAAGACCACAGTACCTAGAAGACGCTGGGAACAAACACCATGACTAGCAAATGGGTAAATGCAGGAATAAGTCTCTTTTTCTTTCTATTCCAGATGTTGCCTCTCCAAGTTCTTAGAATGGTTTAGTCCTCTTACGTGAAATCTGTGAGATGAAATCCAGCCTCTGCACTTAGAAGACAGTGCATAACGAACTGAAGGTCATCAATGATCTGGTAAAGGATTTGCAGCAAAGGACTACGTATTTCTTTTCTTTTTTCACATGTTTGAAATGAACTTCTATTTCACTAAGGAATCCAAGATCATTTCAGTTTTCCTTTTTCCTTTTTTATTTAGCCACTCCGACCAATATTTGATCCGAGGACTAAGGAATCTGAAGGGGTTCAAAGGCACTGAGCCACTCTCTCTTTAACTTTATTTATTAGCAAGAATCAGTTTTATCGGAAGACTTGACTATTGGGCCAGCTAGAACAGAAACAAATTGCACTTGGAAAGTTTGCGTTGACTTCCTCCTCAAGTTGGATGCACTTAGTGCACTAGAAGATAACCTTTAGACTCCGGCAAGGGCTATCATTTTGCCACTGTAAACACCTCATGTCTTCCTTGAAGCACCTTAGACTAATTCCTTTTATGACTAAGCGATAGCATTCCGGTATTTCCTTAAACTTGTTCCAGGTGCTTCTGAAAGCATTTTCCTTTTGCTTTTCCTGATTTGGGTATCGAGGTGAATTTGGGTGATTCTAGAACAGCCACATTTCTGAACCTGGGGGTCGCTACTCCTTTGAGGATCAAACGACCCTTTCACAGGGGTCGCCCAATTCATAACAGTAGCAAAATTACAGTTATAAAGTAGCAACAAAAATGATTTTATGGACCTGATGCCAGGGGCTTAAGTGGAGAGCAAATGTTTTGAGAATGATGAGGGCGATGAATATACAAATGTGCTTTACACAATTGATGTATGGATGGATTGTGATAAGAGTTGTATGAGCCCCTAATAAAATGATTAAAAAATAATTTTATGGTTGGGGGGTCACCACAACATGAGGAACTGTATTTAAGGGTCCCAGCATTAGGAAGGTGGAGAACCACTGCTCTAGAAGGTACTTTTCATTGTGATTGTTCCCTCTCCTCTACTAGCCTTACCTGCTACAGCCCCACCCTGCTTTTCCTTTGCATTTCTTGTTCCTTTGATTTGGTTACCTGCTTCTGGCTGTTTGGAGCTTTCTTCCAACAGGATTCACAACAACTTAATAACAGTAACCCTTTCATTACCAGAGCAATTTTCGTTACTTGTTGTTTGAACTTAAGCATTTACAGGCAGCTACTATAAAATTCAAAGCTGAAGTAGACATAAGAGTTTTCCCAGTTTTTACGAGCCCAGAATACTTATGGGCATGTTAGAGGGCTTTGAAGTCTTTTTTTGTTTCTTCTTCTTCTTTTGAACAAAGAAAGGTTAGAGCTGAGGTAGACAAGTCCTCCACCTGAGCACACACACATCCAGGAACACTAAAGTAAGATTTTTTTTTTCTTCAGGATTCTTCAAGTCATCTGAAGAATACATAAATCCAATCAAAATTTAGTGCTACATAGATTGTGGCTTCTATGTAATCTCTTGGTCTTCTATTTTTTTTTCGACTGAGTCAGTTGTAAAGTTAATAACAGGAAGACACTGAAGAGATAAGTAAGGTCTTGCTATCTTGGGCAGCTTTTTAGTCCATCAGTCACGTGGTCTCTGTAATTTCTTACTGGGCTAATAGAGATTCATAAAAATGCCCCCAAGGGATGTGACAGACTTCTTGATTAATCTTGAGTAGTATAAGGCACCCGGAAGAAAGGTGTTCATGGAGTATGAACACAATTCAAGCACTTAAAAAATATTTCTGTTATTAAAAGATCAAACGATGAAAAATACAACTTTCCTCTAGTTCCTAAATGTTTCCTCCCTGCCCCCACTATCATGATCCGAATTCTACCTTGTAAGTCTGGCTAGACCAGAGGATGTACACTGGTACAGATAAGAACTGGAAACACAGGGAATCCAGAGTGGATGGTCCCTTCAGGACCAGTGGTGTGAGTGGCGATACTGGGAGGGTACAGGGAGAGTGGGTTGGAAAGAGGGAACCGATGACAAGGATCTATATGTAACCTCCTCCCTGGGGGACGGACAACAGAAAAGTGGGTGAAGGGAGACGTTGGACAGGGCAAGATATGACAAAATAATAATTTATAAATTATCAAGGGCTCATGAGGGAGTGGGGAGCAGGGAGGGAGGAGAAAAAATGAGGACCTGATGCTGGGGGCTTAAGTGGAGAGCAATGTTTTGAGAATGATGAGGCAATGAATGTACAAATGTGCTTTACAGAATTGATATATGTATGGATTGCGATAAGAGTTGTATGAGCCCCTAATAAAATGATTAAAAATAGAGATCTTTTTATTGGGGGCTTTTACAGCTCTTATAACAATCCGTACATCAATTGTATTAAGCATATTTGTACATATGTTGCTATCATTCTTTTCTAGACATTTACTTTCTATTGAGCCCTTGGTTTCAGCTCCTCTCCCCCACCCACCACCACCTTGACCCCTTAATAAATTATAAATTATTATTTTCATATCTTACACCAACTACTATTTCCCTTCCCCCACTGTTTCTGTTATTTGTTCCCCTGAAGGGTGTGTGTGTGGTTATGTGTCCATCATTGCAATCAGATCCCCCTTCCTCTCCACCTTCACTCCCATTCCTGTTCCTGGATTCCATGTGTTGTGAGCTCTTATCTCCTGTCTGTACTGGTGCACATGCTCTGGATTAGCTCACAGTGGAAGACAGTACTAGGGTCATGATAGTGGGGGTGAGGAAACCTCAAGGCACCAGAGAAATAGTGTGTGTTTCATTGGTGCTTTACTGCACCCTAGTTGACTCATCCCTTCCCAGTGACCCTTCTGTGAGGGGATGCCACATTGTCCATAGATGGGTTTTGGGTCTCTGTTCTGACCCCCCCACATTCTGAGCAATATGGATTTTTATTTGTTTGGGGGTCTTCTGATGTCTCTTACCCGGTCCCAACAACACCTCATGATTGCACAGGCTGGTGTGCTTCTTCCATGTGGGCTTGTTGCTTTTCTGCTAGATGGCAACTTGTTTAACTTCAAGTCTTTAAGACCCCAGAGGCTATATCTTTTTATAGCTGGGCACCATCAGTTTTCTTCACCACAACTGAAGTGCATCCCCTACCTCAGATACATAAAAATACCTCTATTTTTATGAGTTAATGTATTTACATATGTACACACCTATGCTTATACTTCTATGCATAGCTTTGCTTCCTAGATCGTTCCTTTCTTTCTTTCTTTTTACCTTCCTCCTGCCCCACCATCATGCTCGCCCTACTTCCTCCTCTTAGTAATTCCTCTCAGCTAGATTGGTGTTGCTCCAACACACCCAGGATCTCTGTCCTCCTTGTTGCCAACCACTTTTTAAACAACTTGATTTCTACAGAGGTATCAAACTAGATAGCAGGAGGGAGGTTACTCTGAATTTGGTTGACTGATGCTTCCAGAGATTATGTTTTCTAAAGGTAGAGCTTGCTCTGATAATTTTAGCAAGATACAGAGGTTACTGAGAATTGGGGTGTGATAAAAGTGCAGAGGGAAAAGATTCAAATTTTGAGACTGACCCAAACACAGGAAAGTACATAACAGTACATTGATTTCCCTTGAAGATGCAGAAAACGAGGTTTCACAATTTCTGAATGATTTTCTAGTATAATTGCAGTATTTTACCCACTACTTCAGTACATCAACAAGGAACTTCCAGAAAATGGAGCTTGATTCAGAGGAAGATATGGATCAGATGAATTTTGGCTGAGAGCAGAGAACACTAGAAAGATGTTTACCTGTGTTTTATTGACTATCCATTGTGTGGATCATAACAAATTATGGTGAACATTGTGAAGCAGGGGGATTCCAGAACACTTAATTCTGTTCATTCAGAACTTCCACATAGATCAACAGGCACTTGTTCAAACAGAACAAGGGAACATAACGGGGTCATTTAAAATCATGAAAGGTGGGTGTGGAAAGGTGGGTATAGCATTTCACCATCATTATTCAATCAGTATGTTGGGCAATGATCAGATAAATTGTACGATATGAAGAAGAATGTGACATCAGGATTTGAGGTTGGCTCATTAAGAACCTGCACTACGAGGGTGATACAACATTGCTTGCTGAAAGTTAAGAGGACTTAAAGCTCTTACTGATTAAGAATAAAGACTTCAGTATGTATGTATTATGCTGCAATAAAAAAAGTCCCCATAATTGGGCTAATAATTAACATCATTAGAAAATGGAGAAAATATTGAAATCATCAAGAATTTCATTTAGTTTGGATTCATAAGCGCTGCCCATGGAAAGAAGCAGTCAAGAAATCAAACAACGTATTGCACTGGATAAATCTGCTGCAAAAGACACCTTTAAAGTCTTCAAAAGCAAAGATGTGAGTTTGAAGATGAAGGTGTGCATGACCCAAGCCAAGGTATTTTCAATCACCTCATAAGCAGTCAAACCTGGAGAGTGGGTAAGGAAGACTGAAGAATGCTGTCTTTAAAGTATGATGTTGGTGAAGAATATTGAATATACCACTGACTATCAGAAGAGTGAACAAATCGGTCTTGGAAGAAGTACTGTCAGAATGCTCCTAAGGAGTGAAAATGGCAAGACTTCATCTTATATACTTTATCTGGTTATCTCGAGAGAGCAGTCCCAGGAGATATCATACTTGTCAAAGCAGAGGTTTTGTGGAAAAGAGGCAGACCATTAATTAGATGGACTGGGCACAGTGGCTACAACAAATGGACCAAATGTCGCAACATAAGGATGGGGCAGTGTTTCTTTCTGCTGAACTTAGGATCCGAAATAAGTCAACAGAAAAGTGGGCAACTAATAATAACAGCAATGTCACCCAATACTGGGCATAGACTTTCTTTGCCCCTCAGTCGATTCTGACTCATGGGCACTCCTGTGTGTTCGAGCACAATTGTGCTCCCTAGGGTTTTTAATGGCTGCCTTTCCAGAAGTAGATTGCCAGACGCTTCTTTCGAGGTACCTCTGATGGATGCTAATCTTCATTATTTTGATTCTCAATCAAGGATGTTAACCATGTGGATCATCCAGAGACTCCTTTATGCAGGGAAACAGTCATTGCTGACAGACCCCATCTGTGATGGAATAGAATTGCTCTCGGGGATTTTCTTGGCTGGAATCTGTCATGGAAGTAAACTGCCAGGCCTTTCTTCTGCAGTACCACTGGATATGTTTGAACAGCAAAACTTTAGGCTAGTAGTTGAGCAAAACCCGTGCGTGCTACCCATGACCCTTCTGTGTATGTACTCAAAATCAAATCAAACACACCACAACTGAGTCCATGTCCAATCATAGTGATCCAATGGGGCAGAGCAGAATGCAGTCTAATGACTAGCCTACAGTGCCACTAAGGTTCCTTAAGACTCAGACCAAACTCACTGCTATGCAGTCGATTCGGACTCACAGCAGCCCTAGAGGACAAGGTAGAACTGCTCCTGTGTGTACAAGACTGAAACGAGAGTGGGAAGCCCTGTCTTCTGCTGAGAGGCTGGTAGTTTTGAACTGCACTGTGCGCTTTGCTGATCGCTTCTCAAATGGTCACCACTGTGCCACCAGGACTCCTCCGACGTTCCTTAGACACTCCCTAAATCAACGAATAGAATCACGTTGTAGTAGTGACCGGCACTCAGCAACTTTTTAAAAAACTAGTGAAAATAAGGGACAATGTTGGATATTTTTATTGCAATGGGGAGAAGGGGCAGGGTTTGAAGGTCAAGGTGAGACAGGGTAGGAGAAAAAACCGGCAACACTCTAAGACCCCAAACCAAAGTCACTGCCACAGAATCCATGCCGACCTTTAGAGTGCCTATATGGCAGAGTAGAATTGTATATCTTTACAATAGGAGAGTAGAAAGCCTTGATTCCTTTTTTAAAATGTATTTTTTAATAATTAGATCATTTTATTGGGGGCTTGTACAACTCTTATCACAATTCACGCAGACATCTATTGTGTCAAGCACTTTTGTACATTTGTTTCTCTGATCATTCTCAAAACATTTGCTTTCTACTTGAACCCTTGGTATCAGCTCATTTTTCCCCTCCTTCCTTGCTCCCCCATGAACCCTTGATAATTTATAAATTATTATTATTTTGTCTTCTTACACTGTCTGACATCTCCCTCCACCCACTTCTCTGCTGTCCGTCCCCCAGGGGGGAGGTTATATGTAGATCCTTGTTATCTGTTTCCCCTTTCTCCCTCACCTTCCCTCCACCCTCTCAGTATTGCCACTCTTACCAATAGTCCTGAGTTGATCATATGTCCTGAATTCTCTGTTTCCAGTTCCTATCTGTAACAGTATACGTCCTCTTGTCTAGTTGGATTTGTAAGGTAGAATTGGGATCATGATAGTGGGGGGAGCGGGAAAAGGAGCACCCTGTCTGGTGCGTCTCCTCCCCACGACCCTTCTGCAAGGGGCTGTCCAATGCCCACAGATGGGCCCTGGGTCCCCCCTCTGCACTCCCACTCATTCACAATGCTATGATTTTTTGGTCATTGATGCCTGATACCTGATCCCTTCGATACCTCATGATCTCACAGGCTGGTGTGCTTCTTCCATGTGGGCTTTGTTGTTTCTCAGTTAGATGGCCACTTGTTTATCTTCAAGCCTATATGGCCCCAGTTAAAAAGACCCCTATCTTTTGATAGCTGGATACCATCAGCTTCCTTCACCATATTTGCTTATGCACCCACTTTGTCTTCAGCAATCCTGATGGGATAGGCTGGTGTGCTTCTTCCACGTGGATTTTGTTGTTTCTCAGCTAGATCGCCGCTTGTTTATCTTCAGGCCTTTAAGACCC
The DNA here is from genome assembly GCF_000313985.2 of Echinops telfairi. Classification (NCBI taxonomy): domain Eukaryota; kingdom Metazoa; phylum Chordata; class Mammalia; order Afrosoricida; family Tenrecidae; genus Echinops; species Echinops telfairi. The sequence goes on from NW_022111372.1 coordinate 71,881,314, forward strand.
CAGACACTCTATCTTTTCCTTTAGCACATTTGCTTGTGCACCCGTTGTCTTCAGCAATAAAGCCAGGAAGGTGAGCATCTCAGACTGCCGAATTGTTAGAACAAAGTGCTCCTTAATTCCTTCTTAACTGAGCATCGGCTTGTGCCCGTTTGTGCACAAAACAAGCTTCAGGGCATGTATTTTGGGAATGGTTCCTGCCCTAAAAGGTGTGGCATTTAAATTAAGATAGGAATGTAAATCAGTGACAGAGACTTTGATGGAATGGATAGGTTTTCTATACCTTTCGGGGCAAGGACATCATGCTTGATAGAGCAGCCAAACAAACTCACCACCATGGAGTCCTTGCTGACAGGTAGAGATCCCTCTGTGGGTTTCCAAGACTGTAACTGTAGACTGCAGTACATGGTGGAGGGGTGGTGAAAGAGAGGGAGGCCTCAAGGAGACTGATTGACAAGGTGGCTGTAAAAATGGGCTCAAGCATAGGAAAAGGAGGACGGTGCAGGAGGGAGCAGTGTTTCCTTCTGCTGTGCATGGGGTCGCTATGGGTCTGAGGCGATTTGGTTGCACTTAACAAGGAAGACAAACACAAGGGACGATTGGGTTCCCATTTTAATTCATTTATCGAACCTCATACTGCGGTGAAATTCTTGAGCCAGAATAGGTCGGAATTCTTACACTCTGTGCTGCTAACTGAAAGGTCAGCGGTTTTAAAACACCAGTCCTCGTGCAGGAGAAAGATGAGGCTGTGTACTTCTTTGTGAAAAGTCTCTGAAACCCACACGGGCAGTTCTACTTTGACCTCTAGAGTCGCTATAAATTGGAATTGACTCGATAGCAGTGAATTTGGGGTTTTGTTTTTTAAGATGTTCCTAGGCAATTCCAATTTCTTCGTTCACTGATTCATTCACTTTATTAAACAGATTTACGGAGCTTTAGGCGCTGTGCTCGGCACTGGCTGAGCCTTCACCACACAGGCATGGCTCTCGGAACTCACAGTCCAGTGAGGATCCCGAAACGATTCTGGGACCATTTCTACTTCGCATGCCCCCAGAAGTCTCATTCCCTCAGAGTCCCCGACTTGGCCCTCCCGCAGGTGAGTTCCCAGCAGGTGAGTGTAGGTGAGAGCGCCAGCAGCGGCGGTGTTTGGGGAGTGTGTGAAAGCACGTGTCAGAATGGCGCGTGTCACAGTGCGCGTGCATGTGCCGCGGTGGCTCGCTCTCCTTAGCCGTGGGAGCCCCGCTGCGTGGCCCGACAAGGCGCGTGTCTCCCGCCCAGGTACTGGTGACGGCGCGGGAACGACCCGCGGGCGCGATTGTGAGTGAACTTGAGCGCGCGCGCGCGCGCGCGC
>NW_022111372.1:71883298-71897253 GCF_000313985.2 Echinops telfairi
GCGCCCGCGGGAGCCGCCGACCCGCTCGCCCGCACACGGTCTTCCCTCCGGGCTCCCGGCCCGAGCCGCGGCCTCCCGCCCACCCTCCGCCCGCTCCGGGGCCTGGACATCCCTTGCCACCCCCCACCCCACACATTCCTCGGGTGCCCTTACTTCGGGGCTCTCCCCAGCACCCTTTCTCCGGGCTCCTCTCTTCTCAGCCCCCTCTCCCAGCTCCCTTCCCCAGTGTCCCCGTGCAACTTTTACCTCTTTTTGCGTCTTTGTCCACTTTGTCTCCAAGCGTCCCTCCCTCTGCCCCCTGGCCTTTGCCTGCTTTGGTCCACACGTCCCCTACCCCTGCTTTTGCCTGCTGTGCTTTTTGAGATGGTTTGCGTGGGGCGGGGGGCTACCGAGCTAGCCGTTTTTCCAATGGGGACCCGTTGGTCCGCACCTCACTTTACAGTAATTAGTTTCCCATCCCTCCCTCTTGGTCCCCAGGCTTTCTCTCCCGCTTGCCATCTCTTTTGCCCTCCCCTTCCACGTCTTCCCTCCGCACCTAAAAGCTCCCGGGGCCCCTGACCTCCCTTCCTCCCTCCCTTCGGGAATGAGTTCCCTTTGGGTTCTCGGGGGGCGGGGGCGCTGAAGAACTTCCCTCGCCCCTTTCTTCGGCCGTCTTTTAGCTTGTGGTCCCGCGGAGCCAGTCCTTTTGGCCGGGCGGGAGGGGATCTCGCGGGCCCCTTTGCTTGGCAGAGTTTTTGCTGAGCGTAATCCCCAGGCCCGCGGCGGCAGCAGCGGCTCCGCTGCCTTTGCTGCGCTGCCTGCTTTGCAGCGAGCTGGGTTGGGGTTACTATAGTTCAAACGCGCCTGAGCTCAGCAGGCGTCGGGGGTGGAGGTGCGGGGAGAGAGGAAAGGGGTTTTGCAGTGAGAAAGCATACCAAAGATTAATGGATGGCTTTGCATCACCGTCTGCAGTAAACAGGAAACTAGCCTGAAAGGAAAGAAGACCGTGTGTCTTTTTTTTTATTTTTTTAAAACACGGAGTGTGCAGTTCTGTGGAATCTTGAATCATGCCCAAAAGGATGAGCTGTCGGTGTTGCAGTGGTGACCCAGGCCAAGCGCCCAATGGCAGAGGTAGCGCCGTGCCCCCCCCCCCCCTCCCAGGGCTGACTCTTGAAGTTGAAGGATGGCACTAGTGCTGAGAGAGTGGACACGGTGGTACCTCTGCCCTTTTGGAGATGATGAGAAACCTTTGAATTGTTGTAGTTCATGTGGAAATCAGGTACCCATAAAGTTAGTTAGCTACGAGTGCGGGGCGGACCTGCTATATTTAAAACATGTGCCAATGCTTATGTAAGAGGTGGTTTCTCTTTCTGAGTGTCTTAAGCTTTGAGCTGTTTGCTTAGTGATTTGAGGTTCTAGTGTTGCCCACTTAACGTTTTCAGGACTTAATGTCCTAAGTCTTAGGACATAAGGGATAGCAGAATAACCAGAAGATCTGTGTTTTACATCTGATTAAGCTGATGTTGCTTTTTTTTTTTTACTGGCCGGGACAAAGTTTAATGTTGGATGAAGGCAGATTTTTGTTTCCCTTTTGGATGGAGGGAAGGGGGTGGAAACTTTCAACCTTAAATTAGTAATTGTACTGAACAGCATTTACTCGTGCCATGTGACTTTTTTGTTTTTTTGGCTTTGCCTTTTAAAAAGGGACTTTATCTAAAATAGATGTGAGTGCAGTTTATTTGGTAAGATTACCTTTGTCTCCATTTAGTATAACTTATTTATTCAACAGAAACCAACTGTGGCTCAAAAAAAAGAAGCAATTTAAAAATATTTTCAAGATGGTTTGCTTTTGTATTAAAAGCCAAAAATACTGTATTTTTTCGAACATGTGAAATATGAGGCACCACCCCTTCCCCCAGGTGTTTATATACCTCAAAGTCAACTTGAAATCAGTGAGTTTGGGGTGGTTTTTGTTTGTTTTTGGTTCTGTGTGTTAACTAGTTGGCAAATATGAGTGTAGTGTGCAACATTGTATCGGTATATGGGATAGCTATGAATGTAAGTGTTGATTATTGCTTTTTCAGTGGGAGAGTGACAACTGAAATGGTGGTGGTCCTCTTTAGTTAGCCATTGTTGAACCCTTTTTTGAGTTTTTGAGATTTTCTAAAAGCTGTTTTACTGTGTAAAGTATCTTTAAGTTTGAGTTACATTTGACTTAAGATAATTTCCAGGGATATCACGGAACACTAGCATCACTGTTGTGTTATATGACCCAAAAGGAAATTTTAAGTTCTGCTGAAGAGGTAAAAAGTGGAAAACTTGGACAGGGCAAGAAGTAGTTTGGATATTTGCCTTTTGGGTGTGCCAGGTTTTTACATTTCCTTTGCCTTTGGCTCTCCTGTTTTTGTCTAGGATGATTTGGTATTTTGGTTTTAAGAGATTTTTGAGTTCCTGATGTTTGTTTAACGCTTACCACAAGGTCAGCAGTTCAAAATCACCAGCAGTTCTGAGGGAGAAAGACGGGACTTTATACTCCCAGAGAGTTGGTCTCGGAAACTCACAGGGGCAGTTCTGTCCTGACCTGTCGAATCACTGTAAGTTGACATGAACTCAGTGGCAATGAGTGAGATGTTAGTTTGGAATAAGTTCATTTAGTTCTGTTAAAAAAAAAACCAAACTAGGAAAATGATCAATTTTACTCGAGCCAAATAGGTGAAATCTCTGTCTCAGGCCATGAGGCTTCATGTGTATTCATGCTCATAATCTAGTGATTAGGCCTGAGGTAGGAGCAATTTCAGGTGTCTGCTGATAAGGTCCATATTGCAAATTTTTTGTTTAGTTTTAAGTTTAATGTATGGGCCTAGACATAGCCCACAGGCCACATGCGGGTCGCCGAGGACATTTATCCAGCCCACCAGGTGTTTTTGCCCTGCTTGTTTTTTCACTTCAAAATAAGATAATGTGCAGTGTGCAGAGGATTTTGTTCACTGTTTTTTTATTTAAATTATAGTCCGCCCTCCAACGGGTCTGAGGGACAGTGAACTGGCCCCCTGTTTAAAAAGTTTGAGGACCCCTGGCCTAGAGAGTAGTGTTCCGTTTTATGATCACTCTTTCACACACGTAATCACTGCCATTGAGTCAGTTCTGACTCATAGTGACTCTATAGGACAGAGTGGAACAGCCCCAGTAGGTTTCCAAGACTAACTCTTAAAGGGAGTAGGAAGCTCATCTTTCTCAGTTTATAGTGTATGAGAGTCAACACCAAATCACATGCCACTGTTTAGAAGGGAAAAATGAGAAGGGTCTGGAAAAAAAAGTGTGTTTTCTTTTTAGCTTTTCCCTTTACAGCTTACAGGTAACTTAGTTTGATTTTCCTTGGGTTGAATTTGCTTGTCTATGACTGTTAAGTAATGACTCACGTGCCGGAGCCAGTGAAACACTCCGTGAGCATTGGGTTTATTACTGAGTATATTTCAGTCTCTGCCAGATCCTTCTTATACATTAGAGTCTTGAGTTTACAACGAAGTTGCTTGGGGTTCAGTCTTTTTCCTGGATAGTCTTCTGTATTGACAGCTGTAGAGACCCAAGTTTTTAAAAAAAACATTTTTAATGCTTTTATTTGTGAAGGAGTGATGGTATAATTAAGAAAGAACATTTACCATTTTGCTAATGGTCACAGGATTGCTTATTCCTTTATTAAAACCACTTCTAACCCCCTTAAGGTGTATAATAAATGATTTAAATGAGTATGTTTGAAAAAACCCTAAAACCCCAAACTTAAAAACGGCAGGTTCTACAAGTCAGATGAAAATACATATGGACTACAAGTAGTATTACCTTGGCAACAGCACTTTGTGCTGTTTGTAAAAAAAAAAAAAAGTAGTGATTTAGATTGGATTCTAGAATTTGAAAAATACTAGTAGCTACTTTATTTTTTATAACAGTAGATGAAATATCTACACATTTTGTCAGTGCTGTTGCTATCACAGTGCGTGGTAATTTTCAGAAACAGCTCATGGTTTCTTAGAAAAATCACTCGTATATTTTGAGCTAAGCTAATTTTGTAGAGATACCAAGTTTCACATCAGATCAAGGTGTTATTTCCTCTCTATATACTTAGACCCATTATAGACCCCCCCCCCACCCGTGATTATAATAAAAACATTCTAGAAAAGTTGACAAACACAAAAGCATAGAAAGAAATTAATAAATTGTCCCTAGTCTTATTTCTTTCCAGGATTTTATTTTATATTATCATGGCTTTTGAGAAATTTACTTGAGTTTCATAAATGCTAAATGTGTGGTAAGTGTCAATTAGAGCATTTTTCCCCAGTGCCTTTTCCTCCTTAAGACAAAGTTATTTGTTTCTTAGTCCCGTACAATGTTATTGTTCATAGAAAATGACAACGATCCTGCTAGTTTGAAATAACCAGAATGACACTATTTATAGAAACCGATTTTATATTATTCGTAAGATCATATGTATGTATGATATATATACAGTGAACCCTCGCCACTTCGCGCTTCGACTTCTGCGGCTTCACTCTATCGCTGTTTTTGCGCAACAGCGCATGCTCTGTCATTACTGCCACTGATTGGCTCATACTGTACACGCTTCTGTCTGCATCGCTACGTATCGGAGCTACGTATCAGATGCATTTTTGCTTTTGTACAGTGTACTGTAATTGTTTGCGATTTTTAAGAAATTTTATCTAAGCCCTATGATGGCTCCTAAACGAGCTGCTTCTTCTGAGCCTTCTGACAATAAAAATAAGCGCCAGAGGAAGATGCTCACCATCCAGGAAAAAGTAAAACTTTTGGATATGATCAAAGATGGCAAGAAAATCGTGGAGGTTGCACGCCATTTCGACTTGAATGAGTCTTCCGTTCGCTCCATCCGTAAAGAGGAAAAAAACATCCGTGCTACGGCTACTTTCACTTTCAACAAGGAAGCAAAGCGCATCGTGGCAAGTCGTAATACTGTAAACTAGATGCCATAAAAAATATAATAAGTAATAAATGATAATTGTAACGTCCAAAATGTTTTAGTGTATTTTCTCTTTTTCGTTTAATAAATTGGGTAATACGAGTGTAATGGTGACTAAAGGGTGTTTTTTCATGTCCTCTATGCTCTAACTACGAAAATACTTGATTTACAAATAAGGAATCCTACTTCGCGGAATTTCATTTATCACGGTAGGGTCTAGAACCGATTAACTGCGATAAATGAGGGTTCACTGTATATGCATATATAGAAACTGATTTTACATTATTTGTAAGATCATATGTATGTATGATATATATATGCATATATATAGATATACATATATATATGCACACACACACACTAACATCTGTCATGGAAGTAATTGATTAATGATAATTAAAAGCCTACTAATGGTGAGCCAAGTTGAGCTGCTTTTAACTATGTGAGCAGGGAAGCTATGAAAATCAGTAAAATAGAAATAGTGACAAATATTTAACCATAGCATAGCAATCTGTCGCTATAATTTTCTTCAGAAATGAATGTTTTCATTTGTCCTGTAATGTCTGAAATTACTGCCAAAGTTAGAAAATATGTTTTAGCCTTCTCAGCAAAATTCTTGAAAGGATGTTGTCAGCGCCAACAATTCAGAATTTTCTTTGCTCTTAAAATAGTCATTTATCCACTTGCCCTGTTCCCTTTCTTAAAATTCCTTGCATTAATTTTCAGCTGTATCTTATAAAACAGAGTTGCCTTGAATTGTCCTTTTAAATAATCAGTTTGTCCAAGGAAACCTGATGGCTGCTGCCCTTCACTCCCCCTTTCCTGCCCATCAACATCTAAGCAAAGCCAAGCCGTAGAGACGCTCACAGCCCGACTCAGTCTGTGTGCCCTCCTATCTGTACTAAAGGAACAATTTGTTGTTCTACTTTGTAGAGATTTCAGACAAAAAGCTTAATTATTCAAGTTGACCATGTCGCAAGGAACATTTGCTTTTTGTATCTTTGCCATGAATTCTGTTGATTGTAAATGCAGGGCTTCAAATTTGATAGTAGGTGAAGGAGTACAAGGACAGGCTTTGAAGTTCAGCAGACTAAACGTGTACTTGTCAAATTTTTATTGAAGTTTAGGGTTTTTTAACATAGTAAATATTTTAAAATTTGCCTTCCTTTTCAAGAGACTGGAAATCTCAGATGATTTCACAGCAGTGAACGCTCCAGCTTGATTTGGGCAAGTTGTATGTGCATTGGTGCTTTGTTGCTCAGTGCCTAGATTTGTAGTGTGTTTTTTTTCTTTCTCACACAATAGATTTGTAGTTAATGAGCCTTTCTAAAACAAGTTTATAGCTGAAAATTTAACCAGAATCATAAAATTTGGCAGTGCCAAAAGTGTCAATGTGAGAAACACTGTACAAAGCTTATTGTATTTATACTAAAGGAAGGAGATGTGGTTACCAAGTTCTGTACATTCTTGCACAGTGTTCAGTCTGTGACAGTCATTGGATGTCTAACAGTTATATTAACTTCTTTTCATCGATTTTTGTCTACCACGTTTTAGGTCTACTCCAAGGTGGGGGGAAACATGGCTGCAAAGGAGAAACTGGAGGCAGTGTTAAATGTGGCCCTGAGGGTGCCCAGCATCATGCTCCTGGATGTCCTGTACAGATGGGATGTCAGCTCCTTTTTCCAGCAGATCCAAAGAAGTAGCCTCAGCAACAACCCTCTTTTCCAGTATAAGTATTTGGCTCTTAATATGCACTATGTAGGTAAGTGTCTGCATTTTCTAACCTTACCATGAGCACTCTGATTGATTTGTGCGTTGAGAGTTTGAGAAAAATGAAGTTCTGTCACATTCAAATGCAGTGGTGAAGCCTCTTTATAGTCTTGCCTTATCGTTGCTCTGAATTGTTAGATCTAGAGAGAAGCAGGCAGGGTTGTATTTATTTTACTGAATAAACTTGGAAAGCAGAAGAAAACATTCAAGATTTTAAGTGGATAAAATGTAAATAATGAGAACTACTTCTCATGCATCTAGGGCATTCTGTTTTTAATTCTTTTGGATTTTGCTTTAGAAAATTCAGTATTCTTTATTGTTTCCTAAGACAAACTTCAGGACCCCTGATGGCGTGGTGGGGTATTGTGGTGGGGTATGCATTGGGCTGCTAATCAAAAGGTTGGTGGTTCAAATTTACCACCTGTTCCAAGGCAGAAAGATGGGACTATCTGCTCTCTTAAGTACTTAGTTTTGGAAGCCCTAAACAGCATTTCTCTTCAGAATTGACTTGATGGTAGTGGGGTTTTTGGGCAACACAAACGAAGACCCTGATGGAACAATGGGTTAAGCAGGTCTGCTGCTAAGCAAAATGTGGATAGTTTGAACACACCAGCTGGTGATTGACTCTCAAGCCTAAGAAACCTTCTGGAGCAATTCTATGTCAAATAGGGTCACTGTAATTTGGTGGCACCCAAGACACACTAGATCAGTTGAATGTAAAACATTCATTTCAGTTGAATGAAAGGTGAGAACTGGCACTATAATATTTTCTTTCTTACAGACAATACCCTTGGGATTATAATTAAAATGCTTTGAAGTTAAGATAAAAGTAATAATGAGATGTTAAAGAATTTAATGTTGAGATGTGGACATGAAACACAAAGTTTATTTAGAATATAAGTGTTCCTAAGTGTATTGTGGCAGTAAGAATTGTTATTGCTTGCTGCTGTTGTTGTTAGCCGTGCATTCATGATTTGCCAGGTTTTCTTTGGTTGATTTTGTGAGGTAGATTGCTGGGCTGTCTTCCTCTAAAATGGGTGGGAAAAGGGCAGCCTGAGGGATGCATAAGGTCAAAAAAATCAGCACCAGCCAACATCACACCCCTCACCAAAGAGAAACAGCTCCAGCTAGTGCACTAGGGGTAAGTTAATGTCTGATCCGTATAGCCCAAGAATGATGTTATAAATATCCAGATGGTCCTTCTCAGAAAAATGCTCCCCTACCCTGCTCTAGAAGCTCTGTGGATACCTGCTTAGCATCATAGTAATACATAGGGTTCCACCGACTTCCATGTGATAGCTAAGTTTGAGGTACATTGGCTGGTAATTAAACCCAGATCTCCCACATGAAAGGCGAGAATTCTGAGCCACCATTGTAGTTTATATGCATTGATAGTAATGATGCATATTTAGTTACTGATGGTTGTGGTAGTTATACAATCGTTTGTCAATTTGAGAGGATTAAGAGTAAAGGGGTGGAGTCTAGTGTGCCAATCAGGGATTAAGAATGAAGGGGTGGAATCTAGCATGTCAATCAGGTAGTACCTTGATGCCCTCATTTGGAGATCTAAGGAGATAAATTTCCTAAGGAGATAAATAGCTCGCTAGAGGCGGGCGGGACATGTGCTCACTCCCTTGGAGACATCCCTGTGGAGAAGACACATGAAGAGAGAATGATGGAACCAGACCTCTGGAGTTGGAGAAGCCTGCTAGCACTGAGATGCTTACATCACTGGATCCACAAGACTTCCCACCCACTGGCCTGTGATTTTCCTGCATTTGGTGTCATTGCACATGTTTCCCAAGTTTGAAGAAGACTACAGATTGGTACCGGACACATGGGCTAATATCGGACTTAAGAACTTGATCTGGACTGGCTGAGGTGTTTTCTCAATATTCAATTGCTCTTGAATAGAAAGCTCTGTCTCATACACAAGTATGAGTCTCCTTGGCTTTGTTTCTCTAGTCAGCCGGACTAACACAATGGTATTGCATAACTTGAGATGTGCTTTGAATAGTGTATTACAATGATAATATTTTGACTACTAGGACTTCCCTTCAGAAATAAAGTCCTAAAGGTTTGTCCTGTTTTTATGAAATTTTTGTCCATAGAAGGACTTCCTAGGTTCCAAAACTTTGCTCCACGCACTCTTCCTGCTCTGAGAGTACCAGGTAAATACTTTTGGGAAGCAAGGAATTGGAAAAGCCAAGCAGCTGGAGTCAGTACACATTGAACTCTGTTGGATGGCACTGCCTTGGGAAAGTCTGCAGAGAGCAGGTTCCTTTATTCTGTAAAATGCTCTAATTTCCAACCCTTTATTAAAGGCTTTGTATGTTAGCCAATTATGGAAAATAATTCCAGTCTGTTGTAGGAGAGCAATTGGGTACTTGGCTTAGATTTTTTAGCTTAATCAGCAAAGTTCATATTATGGTTTAAAAAATGTGCTTATCATATATTATTTCTGAATCGATTGAAATATTATGATAGCAGTTGCCTAATAACCAGAAACATTAATTTTTGGAATTGAATGGGTTTTAGCACAGTTGAAAATCATACTCTAGTTTATAACTTTTGAGAACTCAACTGAGCCTTTTAAAATGCACTTATTACATTCTATGGTAGAGTAGAACTACATATTTTTAGAAATTTTCATCTTTACAATAGGTAATGTATTTATATTCCGAGTGTGAAAAGGTGTGCAGTGAAAAATACTCCCTCCTAGTTCTCATTCCCAGCCCCAACAAGTAACTACTATTCTTGTTCATAGTGAGAGGTATTTTTATATCTTTGTACGTAAGCAATGATAAATATTAGAGGCCTCTAGAAAGTTCATGGGGAAATTCCATTTTTTAAATTCCACTTTATCATGAACTTTTTTGAAGTCTCGTATATTTTTCCTAATTTTTATATATGCAGATAACAATACACATTAATTTGAATCTTGGTTTTATTTGTTTATTTTAATTTAATGCTTTGTGAAGCTATAACTGCTCTTTTTAGATATTCATGAGATAAAAGCTTTGTACTCCCCGCCCCTGTGCAACCCCCCCCCCTCAATATTGGTACCTGAACTTTTCTCTTCTGCCAAATCTTAAGATTCTGAGGAAATGTTAAGATCTGATTCTTTTTACCCTCTTCTTTCTGTTTGTAGCTGCATGATATCAATACTTTACCATAATCTGTTGAACTAATTGCCCTGTTGGTGGACATTTAGATAACTTTTATCTGTTATCTCATGCATTGACTAAGTAAATAACCTTGTAGAGCCATAAGTTCAACACATGCAAATACAGCTCTGGGGTAAATTGTGAAGTTAAGCGGTGTATATTACATTTGTAATCCACTGCTTGTATGAATTGGGTTGCTAATTACAAGGTCAGCAGTTCAAAATCAGCATCCACTATGTGGGAGAAAGATGCTCCTGTAAAAATTTAGTTCTGCCTTGTCCTGTAGGGTTCCTATGGGTCAGAATCCACTTGCTGGTAGTGAGTTTGCATTTGAGTTACCCACCTGTCAGTTTTTCATATTTTGCAAGCTCCACCATTGATATTTCAGATGCCAGCAGGGTCACCCATAGTGATGTAGTCATTACACATTGTGCTGCTAACTACAAGGTCAGCAATTTGAAACCACTAGTTCCATGGGAGAAAGATGAGGCTTTCTACTCTGTTAAGATGTATAGTCTCAGAAATTCACAGGAGCAATTCTACTCTGTCCTTATAGGGTTGCTATGAGTCAGAATTGATTGGATGGCAGTGAGAGAGGCCCCTTAGAGAACAGATCTAGCAGTCTGCTTCAGAAAGGGGCACAATTTTAAAAAATTATTTTTATTTTTTTCATTATTTAGAGAATACTTTATTAGTTTCTGTAATCAAACCCACGTAGATAACACCTTACATATTTAATACAGTGCGTTACCCCTGTACAAATGGAAAAAAATTAAGTTTAATGTTTCTAGACCAATATGGCTGTTCATATCTGTACAATGCCAACTCAACACGGTACAACTGGGATACTTTTTCAAAGTTGACAGCACAGCTAAAGTTTCCAAAAATTCAAATTATATATATGTATACGTATATATCTATATTTATATAAAAATACCAGTTGCAGTGTTATGCATCAATAGCAGGAACAGCTTTTCCAGGTTTTGCACTCATTGATTGATGGGTTGTATGTTCTAAGCCAGTCTGCTAGTCTCAGTCTTTTAATGCCTGAGTTCAGGCCGTTGATTTTCAGGGTTATTATCTCCATCTGCGGACTCTGTGATGTCATCTTATACCTTTTGTGTTGGGTGTTTTCCTACTTTCCTTTCTCAGTGTGTTGTGCATGTGTGTGTATTCTTGACTACTTTCCATCCTTGAGCCAATGCTATCTTGGGGTCTGTTTTCTCTTTGTTGCCCTCTGGGTGAGGTTGTTCTATGTGGTGGTCTCTTATTTATGTTTGGTGAGTGTTCTTCTGCCCATCCTAGGTCGGCAAGGATCTTTTGTAGGGCTGGGTTTCTTCTAACGTATTTGAGTTTTTCTTTGTCTAGGAAGACTCTTACTTCTCCATCTATCTTGATCAATAATTTGGCTGGGTAGAGTATTCTTGGGTTTGTATTTTTTTTCCTTCAATTTTTGGAATATGTTACTCCACTTTCTCCTCTTCTTCATAGTTTCTGCTGATGGGTGTGAACATATTCTTATTTGGGAACCTTTATATGTGATTGCTTGTTTTTCCCTAGCTGCTCTCATGATTTTCTCCTTTTCCTCAAAGTTGGATAGTTTAACTATTATGTGCCTTGGTGACTTCTTCTTGGGATTCAATCTAGCTGGTGTTCTTTCAGCCTCCTGAATGGTTGCCTGGTTTTCATTCATTGAGCTGGGGAAGTTTTCCTCCAAGAATTCTCTCACTGTTGTTGCAGATGACTTCTTTGTTGTGTCTTCCTCCGGTAAGCCAGTAGTTCTAATGCTGTTCTGCTTCATAGCATCAGACATAGCTCTTAGGTTTTCTTCAGCTTCTCTGATGATCTTATTAGATTTTTGTTCACATTTGTTAAAGTCTGCTTGGTTGTCCTCCAAGTCACTGATGCGGTTCTCTGCTTCCTCCAGTTGATTCTCAAGGTCCGTGTTTCTGCTACTGGTTTTTGTTATCTCATCCCTAAGTTCCTGTGTTTCCCTTTGCTGTATGGCCTTTATCTCTATCATTTCATCCTTTTTCTGTATTTCCCTCAGATCCTGTATGACTCCAAGCAGCATTCCGAAGATTTCTTTTTGTGGCAGCTCATTGTCTACTTCTATGCATGTCATTATGTTCAGGAAATCTTCTTCCATTGCCTTTTGTTTCTCCTGTTTTTTCATTGAGGTCGTTGGGGCTGATGGCTGTTTGCTTTGCATTGTTTTAGAGGAGCCAGGTGCCATTTTCCAGGGAGTCCAAGAGCACTGGCTCTCTCTGGAAGACTTGTAGCAATGCTTCTTCGAACTGCCTACAGCTAATTTCACTATGGAATTAACCTACTGTTTTATCCTCCTATGACTTCCCTCTCAGGGGAGTGCCCCAGAAGGCTGGTGGGTTGCCTGCTTTGGTGTTGCAGCTTGGAACATTGATGAGTGTTGGCAGGGCTGCCTTAGGCCCCCAGGCACACAGGCAGGAATTCCCTGGTAAGAAGTTTGGCAGAGTATCCCCTGGTGGAGGTCAGCAGGGTTTTCCCCAGCTTCAGGCTAGCTGCACAGGGTGGAGCTCACCTAGCTGGGTGTGGTACCAGCGTAAATGCCCTAGGCTAAAGGGAGTGGTTTGGAGCTCAGCAGTGGAGTGTGAGAGAACAGGAAAGAGGCAAAGAAGAGGGAAAAAAAAAAAGTAAGCCTGTTGAGACTATGCAGGGATATAGAGAAGAGAGGGAAACAAAAGTAACAATGTAGCTGAGTCCTGATCCCGGCCTGTGTAGCTGCAAGGGTTTAATCCCTGCCTGGAGGCAGCGGCAAGCTGTGGCTGTGTTGAGAAAAAGCCCATGCGAGAAAATGCCCATGCAAGAAAAAGCCCATCAACCCTCCAATACTGGGGGTGGGGGTGGGGGTGGGGGAATAGAGAGAAGAGGGAAACAAAAGTAACAATGTAGCTGAACACTCGATCCCTGCTGGTGGGGCTGCAAGGGTTTAGTCCCTGGCAAGCTGTGGCTGTGTTGAGAAAAAACCCCTGTGCATTCTGCAGAGACTGGAGGGGGCTGGCCAAATATAGAGAAGAGAGGGAAACAAAAGTAACAGTGTAGCTGAACCCTGATCCCTCCCTGTGGAACTGCAAGGGTTTAGTCCCTGCCCCAAGGCAGTTGGCGCCAAACTGGCTGTGTTGAGATTAAGCCCCCTTCCGGGCTCCAAATAGTCTAGGCTCTGGTAGAGACAGTGGCGGGGCTCAGGTCAAGCCCTACCTCCACTGTGGTAAGCTAAAAGCCCCCAGCCCCTCAAAATCTGTGAGTCTGTGCCTACTTATCTTTATGATGCTCCTCCTGTGTTCCAGCTGTGTTGAATTTCCCTCTAAGCAACTCTCCTGGGCTGAATTGTGCGGAGTCCCCCCGGTATGTGTTACTCGGTCGCCATCTTCCCGGAAGTCCCGGAAAAGGGCACATTCTTAAGAACTCTTAGGGAGCTGCTTGACCCTGCACACATGGGCTTGCTGTGAGTTGATAATCAACTTAACAGCAACTACCACCACCACACTATTTGGAGGTAAGAAGACCAATTAGGGTGTTAGGCAAGAGGTAATTAAGAGTCAGTTTTATTGAAAACTGTACCAACTGAAATCACTAATGATTTGAAATGTAAACCTCAAGGTTCATTTTCCCCCTTTAAAAAGTTATTTAATCATTTTATTGGAGGCGCTTAAAAATCTTATTACAAACCATCATTCATTTGTATTAAGCACAGTTGTACATATGTTGCCATCAACATTTCCAAAAAATTTGCTTGCTTTCTTTTTTTTTTTATTAAACATTTTATTAGGGGCTCATACAACTGTTATCGCAATCCATACACACATCAACTGTGTAAAGCGCATTTGTATATCATTCTCAAAACATTTTCTCTCCACTTAAACCGACATTAGGTCCTCATTTTCCCCTCCCTCCCCTGCTCCTCCCTCCCTCATGAACCCTTGATAGTTTATAAATTGGTATTTTGTCATATCTTGCCCTGTCCGACGTCTCCCTTCACCCACTTTTCGGTTGCCTGTCCCCCAGGGAGGAGG
>NW_022111372.1:71898051-71908414 GCF_000313985.2 Echinops telfairi
TTTGGGTCTCCACTCCAACTCTCCTCTTTCACTTCGATATAATTGTTTGTTTTGGATCTTTTGATACCTGATCCTGTTGATAACTCATGATCACACAGGCTGGTGTGCTTCTTCCATGTGGGCTTATTTGCTTCCTTGCTAGATGGATGCTTGTTTAACTTCAAGCCTTTAAGACCCTAGAGACTATCTTTTGATAGCTGGGCACCATCCACTTTCTTCACCACATTTGCTTATGCACCCATTTTGTCTTCAGTGATCCTGTCGGGGTGAGGATCAAAGAGTACCAGGTTATTAGAACAAAGTGTTCTTGTGTTTAGGAAGACCTTGAGTAGAGACCAAAAGTCCATCTGCTAGCTTACTGCTTAACGTATAAATATATGTACATTGGCCTCTATTCCCCCTTTAAAAAAAAATCATTTTATTGGGAGCTCGTACAACTCTTATCACAATCCATACATCCATCCATTGTGTCAAGCATATTTGTACATTTGTTGCCATCATCATTCTCAAAGCATTCTCTTTCTACTTGAGCCCTTGGTATTAGCTCCTCATTTTTCCCCTCCCTCCCGGCCCACCTCTCGCTTATCTCTTTCATGATAAATTAATACATTTACATATATACATGCCTATAGCTATACTTTATAAATAGTTTTGCTTCCTACTTCCTACTTTCCTCTATTTCCTTTCACCTTGCTCCTATCCCACTATCATGCTCACCCTCCATTCAACTCTCAGTAATTCCTGTTGGATCCATTGTACTTGATCAAACCCCACCAGGCATTATACCCCCTATTCACCATCATTTCTAGATTTCTTGTTCTCTGTCCCTTAAGTTTGTTGGCCTCCTGCCCCATCCTCTCCCATGACCTGCCGCCCCCAGGACCACTGGTCCTGTTGTTTCTCTGGATTGTTTGTCCTGCTTATCTTAAATACATAGACAAAGGGTGAAAGAAAAACAAAACAAAAAAAAGGATAAATAGTTCCAGGTCTGTCTGCTGACCCTTATGAGTGTTTTCCAAACAGGTCTGATGAGTTGCCAGAACAGTCTATTTTCAGGATTTCTCTAGGACTTGGTTACTTTGCTCCTTTTGCTGTCCTGTTACACTCCCTTTGCGTTTTCACCCCGCTGTGCATGGGGCAAACCAAGCACACTTTCCCCACAGTGCCTCCAGTGCTGTCCCCCTTAATGCTATGGGTCAGTGAGGGAGCTTTGTGTCTTGTGGTGGGGCCGGCCCTAAGGTCCTCGTGTGTATTGTCAGGAGGTTGTCACTGGCGTCAGATTCTTTACTGATTTTTCTTTATACCTCTTATGATTTTATATTCAGTTTTCTTTTGTTATTTGGGAGGATTTCATGTCGTTTTGGCCGCAGATCTGTAGCTTTACTTCCCCCCCCTTTTTTTCCCCAGTTTTCTCATTGGTTTCCTGTTCTGTGATCCCATAGCATCTAGTTTGCACCTCCAAGAAAGAGCATCTTTCATGTGTGTTGTTCTGTAGGTTCATGTGCTTGTCTGTATTCCCAGTTAGATTCCAAACTCCTTTAAGGTAGGAGGGTAGGTTATTTGTGAGGGAGGATTGTTTAATCTCTAAGGTAAGAAAGGGGATTTAGCTAGTGCCTGATACTGGATGGGTTTTTGATTGCTTGTTACATATCTTGCCCTGAATAATTTGTAGACTTCGCCTTTTATAACAGTCACTGAACTCTTTACTTCTGCCTTACCTTAAGCCTTTTCTTCCTGTTTCCTGTCTTACTTGATTAAAAAAAAAGGGGGGGGTAGCCTCTTAGTTACCCAAGCTAGATGCATCCGATCCATCTTCATTTCCTTGTTCTCATGTAGATAAGCACTGAAACCTTCTAAATACATCTTTTTGTTGACTAAGCCAGCTTTGCTATCATCTAGGCTCTCAATTTTTCTCCATGACTCTAAAGACCAGAACTTATTACATTGGCTAACACACACTTTGGTACCTCAAATGTTAGGATTGTTTCTGTGTAACTTGTTCTGCTGATTCAAAAATTGTAACAGTTTCCCCCTATCAGCTTAGGCATTGAGATATAGAACTTTGGCCATATATTTATTACTCTCTACCCTTCGCGACATAAAAAAACCCAGGACTTTTAAATGTAGTGCTAGCTAGCCTTCAACAGAGTAAGTCGCACTGGCTTTATTTAAAAATAGTTGTTGAGGAGCTGATGCCAGGGGCTTAAGTGGAGAGCAGATGTTTTGAGAATGATGAGGGTAACGAATGTACAAATGTGTTTTACACAGTTGATGTATGCATGGATTGTGATAAGGATTATATGATCCCCCAATAAAATGATTAAAAACATAGTTGGTCTTAAAAAAATGTAGTTGGTATTGTACTAAATATTTAGGTCAAGTTATACTAAAAGGTATCCTTGAGTCCAAAGATAACAGGAGCACCCCCCAAAACCAGAACTTTTTCAAAACTATTGAAATGTTTTTACAAAAATCCCATATCACCTTCAAAGTACTTTCCATTACACTTAATACATTTGTCAAATCTGCGATTCCATTCTTGGAAACATTTTTCAAACTCATCTGTTTGGATGGCTGGCAACACCTCCATTGCTTTTTCTTCACCTTTTTTACATCATCAAATTGCTCTTCTTTCATGTCCCGCTTCATTTGTGGGAACAAAAAGAAGTTGCACGGAGTGAGGTCTGGTGGGTAAAGTGCATGGGGCAAGAGAGGCATGCATGTTGGTTTTTTTTTTTGCCAAAAATTGGCACACTGAGATGGCTCTGTGAGCAGGTGCATTGTTGTCATGGCAAAACCAGTCCCCATTTGCCATAAATCAGGCCTTTTTAGTTGCACACTATTATACTATCTTTTCAGAACCTCTAAATAGAAAGCTTGATTAAAAGTCTGACCTGGTATAATGAACTCCAAATGTACTACGAGTCATCCTTTGGGAAGTTAGTTGATGGACATCCAGAACAAGGTTTATCATCAAGTGACATTTCACCTTTTTTGAAACACACGAAAACCGCTCATATACTTGAATTTTTCACCTAGCACTGTCCTTGTAAGCTGTGTTCAAAATCACAACAGTTTCTGCGGCATTTTTCCCCAAGCAGGAAACAAAATTTCACAGCCACACATGGTTCTCTTCAATAGGCCGTCACAAAAAAAAAAAAACAAGGTTCGAGCGAAGCTCATTTTAAGAGAAAAAATTCACTGTGACCAGAGATAATCTTCCCAGGTGATGCCACTTGGTGCACTAACTCAGAGGGAGTTACTCAGTTGATGCTCGCTTAGCATGTAAAATGCATATCACGAAAAATGCATACTCTGTAAGCCCCGCCTAGTGTTTTTTGGGGTATTCCCTCACATATTTGAACAGTGCAAATTATATGAACTTGGGATTTACTCCAAGTATCACTTCACCTTTGTTAGGATCTGAATAGCAGGGAATATCCAATATGTTATCTTAAAAAGGTGCCAGAAATAAAAGTTACTATACAGTCCGTAAGGAGCCCTGAAGGCACAGTGGGTTATGTGTTTGCTATCTACAAGGTCAGCTATTCACGCTTACCAGCTGCTCTGCTAGAGAAAGATGAGACTTTCAGCTCCTGTAAAGATTTACAGCCTCAGAAACCCACAGGTTCCTGATCCACATACCACTCCACTGCTCCCATAGAGTTAGTCTCAGAAATCCTAAGGATCAGTTTACCCTGTCAAATGGCTCTGAGTAACAATTGACTCTAAAATAGTGCCTGTGGTTTTTGATTAGAATAGCTTCATTGTTACCAATTTAGATTGTTGGGTGTTATTTGGTTAAGTCCATAGTGTGAGTAAGGAGCTCTGGTTTTGCTGTGGGTGAGGTGTTGGGTTGCTATCCCTAAGGTTGGTAGTTCAAACCCACCAACTCCTCCAAGGGATAAAGATTAGACTGTCTACACCTGTAAAGATTTACGCACTTGGAAACCCTGTATAGGGTTACTGTGAGTCAGAATCAACTTGATGGCAGTGGGTTTGGCACTTGTATGAAACAACTGGCAGTTGTATGATACATCTTTGTTTTAGTGTCAATTTGAGTTTGTATTTTTCTTGTAATTTTTATACATACATTGTAGTTCAGATAGTTCATCCATACTATTTGTGTTCAGCATTGTTGTTACCTGCTGTTGGTTCTAACTCATAGTCAGACTTCCTTTTTCACTGACTCTCTACCAAGCCCGCTGTCTTTTTCCAGGGACTGGTCTCTAAGATGTTCTAAATAGATGAGATGAAGTTTTTATGCCCCTGATTCTAAGGAGCAGTCTTCCAAAACAGATTTGTTTGTTCTGGAAGTCTGTGGTACTTCCCATGTTCTTCACCAACATAAATCTAATGTGCCCATTCTTCTCCAGTCTTCCTTATTCATTGTCTTCCCTTTATATGCATATGAGGTAATTGGAAATACCCTGGCTTGGATCCAGCACACTTTAGTCCTCCAAGTGATCTCTCTGTTCTTCGGCACTTTAAAGAGGTCTTATAACAGGCAGTCAACAATCCCAAGCTAGCAGCATCAGAGCCATCTTCATTTCCTGGACCGCATGTAGATCACCACTGAGACCATTTTAATACATCTTGGACTTCTTGACTGCTACTTCCATGAATATTGATTGTGGATCCAAGTAAAATGAAATCCTTGACAACTTTAATATTTTCTCCATTTATCATGTTGTCTATTGGTCCAGTTTTGAGGATTTTGGTTTTTCTTTACATTGAGGTATAATCCATATTAAAGGCTGTAGCTGTGTAGTCTTTGATATTCATTAACAAGTTCTTTTAGTCCTTCCTCTCATCTGGATGCCACGTTCTTCACATACTTCAGCCCCTTGGATTTAGTCATCATACGGATTATAAGTATGGTGGGAAAAAAATAGTATGGTGACAGGATACAATCCATATACACATTTTCCCTGATTTTAAGCCATGCAGTATTCCTTGTTCTGTTTGGATGTCTGTTGGTCTATATGCAGGTTGCGCACAAGCAGTTAGTGTTTTGGAATACCCATTCTTCGTACATAATGTTATCCTTAGTTTGTTATGATCCACACAGCCAAATGCCTTTCCATAGCCAGTAAAACACAGGTGAACATCTTTCTGATATTCTCTGCTTTCAGCTAAGATCCTTCAGCAATGACATCCCTTATATCACATTCTCTTCTGAGTCTGGCTTGAATTTCTGGCCGCTCTTTTTTTTACATCAGTCTGGTCGCTCTTTATTGTTGTACTACTACAACTGTTATTGAATTATCTTCAGCAAAATCTTACATGTGTGTGATATCAGTCATTGATCGATAACTTAAGCATTCTGTTGGATCATTTTCTTTGCAATGAGCACAAATAAGATTTCTTCCAATTGGTTGGCCAGGTAGCTATCTTCCAAATTTCTTGGCATCAAGTGTTTCTGGTGCACTTCAGTTTGTTGAAACATCTCAATTTGCTGTTCATCAATTACTCGAATTTTGTTTTTCACTAATGCCTTCGGTACAGCCTGGACTGCTTCCTTCAGTACTATTAGTTCTTGATCATATACTACTTCTTGAAGTTATTGAACATCCTGTTTTTTTTAATCTTCGTTTGATGATACCTGTGCCATTCACTATTTTGCCCATAGTATCCTTCAGTGTTACAATTTGAGGCTTGAATTCTATGTTCAGTTCTTTTAGCTTCAGATATGCTGAGCATGTTCTTGCAGTGTTTTTCTAACTCCAAGTTTTTGTATAGTTCATTTTAATGTTTTACTTTGTCTGCTGAAGCTATCCTTAAAATTTTTCTTGTCAGCTCTTTATTTCATCATAATTTCCATTCATTTTAGCTACTCTTTGTTCAAGAGCAAGTTTCATATTCCCTTCTGAAATCTAATCTGGTCTTTTCCTTTATGTTTTAACATCTCAGAGAAAACTCATTGATGGAAGTTGGCATCAACTCATAGTAACCTTGTAGGGTTGGGTAGAACGGCCCCTTTGAGTTTCTGAGACTGTAACAGTTTTCAGAAGTAGAAAGCCCTGTCGTTCTCCCCTTCACCAATGATCTGCATATAACCCCCACCCTGGGGGACGGACAACAGAAAAGTTGCTGAAGGGAGGCATCGGTCAGTGTAAGATATGAAATAAAAATTTATAAATGGTCAAGGGTTTATGAAGGAGGAGGGAGGGTTGGGGAAAAAACGAGGAGCTGATACCAAGGACTCAAGTAGAAAGAAAATATTTTGAGAATGATGATGGCAACAAATGTACAAATTTGCTTGACACAATGGATGTATGTATGGATTGTGATAAGAGTTATATGAGCAAGGGTGGGATACCAAGGGGAACCGATTACAGGGATCTACATATAACCTCCTCCCTGGGGGATGGACAACAGAAAAGTGGGTGAAGGGAGACGTCGGACAGGGCAAGATATGACAAAATAATAATTTATAAATTATCAAGGGTTCATGAGGGAGGGGGTAGTGGGAAGGGAGGGGGACAAATGAGCTGATGCCAGGGGCTTAAGTGGACAGCAAATATTTTGAGACTGATGAAGGCAACGAATGTACAAATGTGCTTTACACAATGGATGTATGCATGGATTGTGATAAGAGTTGTATGAGCCCCCAATAAAATGGTTTTTTTTTAAACAGTCTTGTACAATGTACTTGATTGTTATCAAAATTGTTTTTCCACTAAAATACGAAAACTCTAGGGCTTTTGCTTTTCTGGGCTTTTAGAATTGTTGCTGGTTTTTTTCTTTTCACCTCTCCAAAACTAGTCAGGAGGCATGGTGGCACAGTTAAGCAAAAGGTCATTGGTTCAAGCCCATCAACTACTTGGGGAGAAAGATGAGACTGCTTTTATAAATTAAAGGTTTACAGTTTTGGAAACCCTACATTGGGTCACAGAGTCAAAATTGCTTCAGTGCCACTAGGTTTTTGGGGTTTTTTGGTCAGTGACACTGGGTTTTAATGTGTGTTTAAAGAATGGAGAATACTACAGAAGTAAAGTGAAAACTCATGTATTGTGGACAAGGCTTTCTGTTGAAGCTTAGTCACTACATTGATCAGCATCGTCTGACAATACACTTTCTGTTTATACCAAATTGTAGTTTAAACTACAAAATTTACGGGCTCTTGAAAATTCCCTTATATACTTTTATGGATTGTTTTGCTTATTTCTCTCTTTGCCTGGAATGTTTCTCCTTTGTTCTTGCTATAGTAAAAGGTCCGTTGCCCATCGAGGCCCAGGTGAAACTTATCCACTGATATTTATAACCATGACCTTCCAATGATGATTGGCTCTAGCATCACCAGTATTGTACCATCCTTATTTTATCCATGTTAATCTTTTCAAGAAACGGATTTCTTCACTTGGTTATATCTTCCACATGGCTTATCTTTCACACTTAATGTTTGTTGACTGACTGTAATTAAAACTGACTGTATAATTAAAACTTGTTAGTTGCTATTGAGTCAGTAGCAGCCTCAATTATAAAAAATGAATCGTTGGTCAGTCTTTTACCATTTTCACAGGTGAGTGAAGGAATTAATGAAATTAAGGTGTTCAATCATTTGACAAATAATTATATCTGAGATAGTCAATAGGAGGAAAAGACCACAGAATTTTTGGGGGGAAATTGTGTGGAAAATAACAAATCTCACCTCTCTGACATTTGTGTTCTGATATCAGCTGCTTTGTGAAATGCGTCTTCTGATCCTAGCCACCCAGAGCCAAGTCAGACATCATAAACTAAAGGAGGATATAGGCTCTAAACTGCCACATCTGCCTTAGAACTCAGTATCACATGCTTGTTTGGAAATTCCCTTGATACCAGCGATAAGCTCATGAGTTCCTAGCCTTAATCACTTCTACTTGCTGACTCCTAATACTGTTTTAGGTTTACTGACTCATTAGAACAGCTTGCAGAATTTATGGAAAGTGTTGTACTTGTGATTAGAGTTTATTTTAGGAAAAAGAATACAAAGAGAAACACAGGGTGAAGTCTGAGAGGGTTCTCCAAACAATTTCTTTGTCCCCCCCAAAAGGGATATGCTACCCTCCCCATTTGTATCAATATCTGTTACCAACAAGGAAGCCATGGAATTTACATGTGCTTTTTTTTGGGCACTCATCGTGTAATGGGTAATTGAATCATGCTCCCCTCTCCCCCGGTCACCTGATTAGTTTGTAGTCTTTCCGGGCTCATCAGCTCCCACCTGAGTAACCTTGTTAGCACAAACCATCTATTGTGTTATGGGGGCCTCTCATCAAGGCTCTTCAATTACTGAAGAACTTTCAAGATTTTAGTGTTAATTTCTTGGTAACTGTCTTCGCTTTCTGGTGCTGCTGTAACAGAAATAGCAGAAGTAGTAGGTGGCTTTAACAAACACAATTATATTTTCACAATTCAGGAGGTTCGAAGTCCAAATTCAGAGTTCCAGCTCTAGGGGAGGCCTTTCTGAGGAATGACTCTGAGGAATGACAGCATTCCTTGGAGTTCTCCATGTGTGTCTGTTGGCATCATTCTTCTTGGCCTAAGGTTCTCAGTGCAGCGACCCCGGGTCCAAAGTCATCTAGTTTGTTCCCTTCGGTACAGGCTTTACATAAGGGATCTCCCATTAATCAGGCTGAATAGGGTGGTGCATCCCACCCGAATCCCCTTCACAAGTGATTGTCTGATTACATCAGATCGCAGCATGGGAATGATTGCATCAATATGGAGTGATTATTTGATTATTAGATTAAATAATTAGATTTAAATAATTAAAAAGCCAAATTATTGCATAATTCAATTATTATGTAACTGCCAAGCATTGAGAATCATGGCCCATTGAAATTGCATTTATTTAGGGGGCAGGTCACAATTCATTTAATGGGTGGAGTCAAGGACAAAGACCCAGTTCTTTGTGCAAAGTTAATATAGAGCCCAGAGAAATGTTGGTGCCAATGCTTAGTGACTCTATAAAATAGAATGAAATATTGCCTGCTTCTGAGCCATCTGCAGTTGTTCCTGTTTGTGCCCACTGTTGTTCCCACAGTGCCAGTGTCCATTCCATTGAGTGTCTTCCTTTTTTCCCAGTGATCCTTTCTTCTTTACTCAGTGTGAAGTCCTCCAGGGATTAGTCCTCCTGAAAACATGTCCAAAGGATGTGAGACAAATTCTTGCCATCCTTACTTTTAAGGAGCCTTTCTGGCTGTACTTATTTTAAGATAGATTTGTTTGTACTTCTGGCAGCCTCTGGTATATTTAATATTCTTCACCAACATCATACATGAATTCTTCATGTTTTTCCTTGTCATCATTTTTCCTTGTCCAGCTAGCACATTACCTAGATAAGAGGTGATTGAAAATGCAGACACACCTTGGTTCTCCAAATGACATCTTTGTTTATAAGCATTTTACAAAAGGTCTTTTGCACCAATTGCATTGAGCCCAATGTCATACACTGTTTGACTTATTGATTGCTGTTCGAACAGGTATTAATTGTGGATGCAAATAAAACAAATCTTTTGACAACTTAAATTTTTTTCTGCATTAATCTTCTTGTTGTTTATTGGTCTCCTTGTTAGGATATTTGTTTTCTTTATGCTGAGCTGTAACCCATACTTCAAGGGTGGGCATAGTCTTTCGTCATCGGCAGCAAGTTTGTGTCATCTCATAAGCACAGTCTTTCCCAAGTCTGATGCCACATTCTTTTTTATAGAGCCCAACTTCTTGGATTATTTGTTCGTGTTCAGCTTAAATAAGTATAGTGAATAGATATACCCTAACACACCCCTCTCCTGATTTTAAATCATGTATTATTCATTTGTTTTCTTCTAAGAATAGGTTCTACATGAGCACAGTGAAATGTTCTGAAATTCCTACTCTTCTCTGTTACCTTTTTAAGATTCACATGAGTTTCATTAAAAGACAAAATTTAAGAACGTTTGTTCAATAGGCTGATTAGAAGAAAATCCTTCCACTGCAAGCACTAGAAATACTTAGAAATCTTTTTAAAGACCTCTAAAGTTGCTTGAAGGAGCGGGGATGGCATTGTGGGTTAAGTGGTGTGCTGCTAACTACAAAGGTGGTGGTTGTGACCCACCAGGTGCTCTGAGAGTAAAGATGGGGTTGTTTTTGTAAAGATTCACAGTCTTGAAACCCTGTATACATTGGCTATGAGTCAAAATCGACTTGATAGCAGTGGGTTTGGCATAGTTCTGATTTTTAAAAGATAATTGGAGGAGCACTTGTGGTACAGAGATTAAAATAGTTGTCTGCTAATGAAAACATTGGTGGCCCCTCAATGCAAAAATACTTTCTTCTGTTAAATTGGCATTCTGTGATGCTCACCTTCCCGACACAACTGCTGAAGACAAAGTGGGTG
>NW_022111372.1:71911206-71923201 GCF_000313985.2 Echinops telfairi
GTGCAGTGTAGCAATGATGAAATACACAATTTTCCTCTAGTTCTTGAATGCTTCCTCCCCCCAACTATCATGATCTCAATTGTACTGTATATATCCGGCTGGCCCGGAGAATGTACACTGGCACAGATCGGAATTGGAAATGTAGAGAATCCAGGACAGAGAACCCCTCAGGACCAGTGGTGAGAGTGATGATACCAGGGGGTGGTGGTGGTGGTGGTGGAGGGAAGGTGAGGGAGAAAGGAGGAACAGATTACAAGGTCTACATATAACCTCCTCCCTGGGGGATGGACAGAGAAGTGGGTGAGGAGATAATGTCAGATGGTGTAAGATACGACAAAATAATAATTTATAAATTATCAAGGGTTCATGGGGGAGGGAGGGAGGGGAAAAATGAGCTGATACCAAGGGCTCAGGTATAAAGCAGGTGTTTTGAGAATGATGATGGCAATATGTACAAATATACTTGACACAATTGATGTATGTATGGATCATGATAAGAGTTGTATGAGCCCCTAATAAAATGATTTAAAAAAATAAATAGGGGAAATAATTTTTAACCATGAAAAGCAAATACAAATACTTGTTTCTGGTGTCTAGTTTTTTGAAGTTAGAATGTGTGGGAAATTCTGCATGCTACCTCTTTTATCCATAATATTATACCAATCCTTAGCTTTCATTATGATTGATTCTGTATCGGAAGGGTATTTAATGTATCTGTGTCCAGAAAGACTACTTTATTACATAGGAAGTAGTTATAGAAAGGTAGGTTGGGCCAGTTGTGCAAAGCATAGCATATCAGACTGAGAAATTTGGAACTTTTGAAGGCCTTAGAGAAGAAGAGTGTTGAAGCTGAAAGCAATTGGGTTGGAAATATTAGCCTTGGTAATGAAGTAAAGAGTGTGTAAGGATTGAAGGACTAAAAGGAGGACAGTACTTAGTTTACTATTGCCTACAGAGCAGATTAGGTTGGGGCAAACGGCCTGGAAAGGGTAGCTTGAAAGACATACTGAGTAAGACACAGCGGGACTTGGTGGTAAAGTCCAAAGATAAAAAGACCAGCTTTGAGTCAGAATGAATGGAAAGTGAAAGGAGTGTGGACTATCTTACTGAGGACAGAGGAAAGGAATTCAGTTTGTTCAGTTTGTGCTTGTTGAATATGAGTGTTTACGTGGAATATATCTTAGGCTTCATGAGACAGGTGCCAACAACATAGAATAAGAAACAGTATATGTTTTGGATATGTATATTTAGTGGTAACATACATTCCAAAGGATCTATTTGAAGCAACAAAATAGGTTGCATTAAACGCTCTGTTCACTGGGAAAAGTTAAAGAACATGGAAGGGGAGAAGGAAATCTGTGTTACAGAAGCCAAAGAATAAGAACATTTTGAAGATAATTGGCTCATGTGGTACATTTTTGTTGGCTCAAGTGTAAGGGATAAAACTAGGTCATGGAGGGTAAAGGGGGAAGTACATGGTTAGAAAATAGAGTCATTTGGGTATAGAAAGTTTGACACATTTGGTACTTAAGTGGAAAAAGTATTATACTAGATAGGGGAGGAATCAGGATAGTGATGCATATTTTAGTGGGGCAGTGACCTGCACATCCTTTGGAAGACCTAAGGATAGATAATAAATGCAGAATGATTGAAGATACAGGAGATGAGACTCTTTAGAACTTGGAAAGGTAAAATTTTAAGTCAAATGGAGGGGCAACCTTAGGGACAAGTGGGCTCAGTCTAGAATCAGAGAATGCAGGACTTGTTTTAACAACTAAATAAATTGAGATCAAGGGAAGGTACACGAAAGAAGTTAAAGCACACTCATGCGGTGGGGGGCGGTATTCATCTGTGAAGCAGAAGAATTCTTTAAACAACACATTGAGAGTGATTTTAACATGCTAAATTTTGCTATTGGACCCAGAACACAGTATCATAAATTGATTTAACTTACTACAGACTCTTTTTGTTAGAGTGCAATTAATTGGGAAACTAAATTAGAGTAAGTTTTTATTTTTCTGTCTCTCAATTTCTGCTACAGGTTATATCTTAAGTGTTGTGCTACTAACCTTGCCCAGGCAGCACCTGGTTCAGCTTTACCTATATTTTTTGACTGCCTTGCTCCTCTATGCTGGACATCAAATCTCCAGGTAAGAATGTCACCCTGTGTTTGGCAGAATTTAAAGTTTTTTATTTTTTCAATAAAGTACTTTTTATGAATAGTATTTGGAAGCTAAAGCTATTCTTTGGTAGATAGCCAAAGCAGTTTTTAAAATACGATGGATGATTTACAATGGAGAGTATACTGAAATTTGATTTAAAGACTGTCTTAATATGAAACAGGCCTTGAGGTTATGTTTACAATGATACATAAAGGCTTTCTTATATTGCCCAAGAAAAAGCAGTAGAAGAATCTGGACAATTACGGCCTTCACAGGTCATTTTAGGATTTCAATTATTGAAATTTGAGAGTTGGTATAGAACGCAACATCATCCACCACGCAGCATGGAGAGTTAATATAAATTATATGATAAGGTTAATTGTCTAATTAATTGTGTAGCTCAGCACTACTACCACTTCATCAATATTGCTTTAGGGGTATGGGGTACACCTAAATTTTAAGACTTGGGTTTACTAGTGAATATGAGCTTTTTTACTTTGGAATAGAATATTAACTATAAACAAACCCAAAATGATGCCATAAATATAATGGGATCTAATGTATTTGAGGCATAAAATTTCCTTTGCGGCTTAAATTTATTTATTTATATTTTTAAGTTGAAATGTATAGGCATAAAATATTGTTCCCACTTTCAAAAGAGTGGCTATTAACCTAGTAGATGTGACTAGACAAAATTATCTCAAGAGGTCTGCAGCAGATTTTTGTGTAGACTTGACATTCAGTCTTAGAAGTATCATTTTTTATATTAGTAGAATTGAATGCTTGGTTTTTAAATCACCTTTGTTTTGATTGTCATTGCTCAGTGTAAGCAATGAACAGTAGAATTTTAAAATGCTGTAATAATCACCTGAAAGTATACCATCCACAATTAGGCGTTATTAATCTGGTGTTTTCCCCGGTTTTTTATACCTCCTAGTTTCCAGCTTGTCAGCGAATATAAAGGAATCAATATACTTAATTATTAAATGGTCATGGGCTCTTGTCCTTTCTTGTTGAAGCAGAAGTTCCAACCACCTTTAATATTTCATACAGTTATTTCTGAAGGTCCCTAAGATATTTCTCAGATATTCAGCCATCTCAGTAATCTGTTTCTGCCTGGTTGATTTCTTCAGCTTAAAATGATGCTTTCAGGGTGGTGTGTCTTTCTCTTTCACATCTGATCTTTGCCCACATGTTTCCATGTATGTCAAGAGTTGGAAAATCTGGTGCTGTTCAAGTGGCACTGCATTTCTTAAAAATGCTCACAGGTGTGGAAATCAAGCTGTGTGCCACTCAGAAGTAACCTTCCTGATGTTAGGTACCGTACCACCCAGTCGATTCTGACACACAGTGGCCTTATGCACAACAGACAAAGCACTGACCAGCCCTGCACCCTCCACACCATTGTTCCTATGCCTGAGCCTGTTGTCGCAGCCATGGTTCCAATCCACTTTGTTGAGGGCCTCCCTCTCTTTCGCTGACCTCTTTCCTGATAGCGTCTCATGTCTTAGATTCCTGCCTGGAAACAATTTAAGCTTCTGTCTGTAGCATCTCTCTCCTTAAGACTTAGGCTAGTTGTCGAGGAACCACTGCTTATAAAGACAACACGATGTCCTTTCTCAGCCTTGACACTGCCAATTCCTGCGACTTTACTCAAACACCAGAGTATCAGCCTGCGGTAGAGACACTGTTTCATCTTCTTGAGTTTTCCAGAAGAATTTATGGAATATATTGCAGTTGTTGGAGTAAGGTTCTGGGGATGTCACCATTTTGATTTGTGAATGAGTGCCTGGGCACCTTAGAGGCATGCAGATAGGGTTTGGAGGGAAGTTTGGTTAGGTCCAAGTTTTCGGTTTCTTACTTGCTCTATAACTTCATATGTTAACAATTTCATAATTTATAAAATGATGGTAACATCCAATAGTGCTGTTTTTAATCTTCATTAAGTTAAGATATTTGCAAAACTTGAAGGACAGTTTCTAATATATAGGAAGTGCTTGGTGAATTAGTGTTAACTCACATTCTTAGGTCTTGTTTTTGTTATCTATGCAACAGTGATGTGAGCATTTTCCTGGCAAAGTAGTCTTCAAGCACCCTTGGCAGGTAACTTCTTTGAGATTATGAAGACAGTGGGCATATTAGGGAGTTGGTTTTGAATTCAAATCAACAGATTTCAAGATTATGATATATGTCAGTATTTCTTTCCTTAGTATAATTTGCAAAAGAGTTTACATCAGCAAAGGTTAGCAAAGATATACTATTTTGTGCTTATTTATAACGTCACATTTGATAAATACTGAGTTGCTAACATGTCATAAAATATTCTGGTTGAAACTTTTTCCTTTTTTTGAAAAAATTAAACCACAGTGGCTCAGACTTAATGGCAGCTTTATAAGCAAGTACCTTAAAAAATAACAGTATTATTAAGATATAATTCACATACTGTTCAATAATGAGTTGGCTTGGAATTGAGCAATCAAAACTGCATTTGATTTTAGGGTGTTTACACCCCACCCTCCCCCAAAGAAACCCTATACAGCAGTCATTACCATTTTCCTCTAGCTCTCCCTCCCATTCCTAAGCAGCCCCTGTCTACTTTCTATCTCTATCAATTTGTCTCTATTGGACATTTCATATAAATGGAATCAAACAAGTATGGTCTTTTGTTCCTGACCTTGTTCATTCAGCACATGTTTTCAAGATTCATCCATATGGTAGCATGTATTTTTATGACTGAATATTTCATTGTGTGTTTAGATCACATTTTGTTTATCCATTCTTCAGCTGATGGAATTTGGATTCTTTCTACTCTTTAGCTATGATGAATTATCCTGTTATGAATCTTTATGTAAGGTTTTTGTGTGTAGACATATGCTTTTATTTTTCATGGGTATCTACTTGGAAACAGAATTTTTAACTCATAAGGTAACTTTGTGTAACCTTTTGAGGAACCACCATCTGGTTTTCTAGCCCGCCTGCACTATTTTATTTTACATTTGTCAGCATTGTTACTGTTTCACATTTCATCACAAGTGTGTGGTACTTCCAATTTCTGTGTATGGGCAGCGGTATTCCTTACTTGCCTTTTTGATTATGGCCTTCTGAGTGGTTGTGTAGTGGTATTTCAGTGTGGTATTGATTGATATTTCTCTGGTGGCTAATGGGTTCCCACTTCTAATTGTGTGCGCATTGACCATTTTTAAACTTTTGGAGGAATGTCTTTTTAGATCCTTTGCCTCTTTTTTTTTTTTGTGCTGCTGCGGGCCTTTATTCAAGGGACATGCGGCACCCTCTAGTGTGGCAGGTGGCTGCGGCCAGTGGAGGGGCCTGGGGTCTGGACAGTCGAATTCTGTACTGGACTGTGGGCTGCAGCGGCTTGTTGGCCACATGGTGCCACACGTGCGACCAGAGCAAAGGCTCTGCTGAGGGCTGTCCAGCCGGGCAGCATGTACTCAGGTCCCTGCACAGGGCCAGGCAGAAGGCAGGCGGGGTGGGGGTGGGGGGGTGTAGTATGGCTGTGGTGACTGTCCCCCAGATACTCAGTGTCAAAGCTGGGAGGTAGGGGTGCCTTTGCCTCTTTTTAGAGTTGTTTTACTTTTTATTGTGGAAAATGTGTAATACATTCTAGTTGTAAGTATATATGACTTCAAATTTTTCTCTCCCATTTGGTGAATTTTATTTTCATTGTTTTTGATGCTATATCCTTTGTGGCTCACATGTTCACAAACTTAACTTCAGGAAAAAGAAAAAGAAACAAAACACTCAGACCCCTCCCCACCAGTAATTAAAAACATTTGTACTGTAGCCCATAATCCAGGAGAAAGTATCAGTAACTTTTTGCAGCTCCCCTGATGGCTCCAGGGCCCCCATTCGGTGTGGTATCACCCACTGTAGGAAACACTGTTCTAGATAAAGATCCTTCATGAAAACACACAGTCATCTGATTCATTTTTGCTCATGGCAACCATGTGTGTTCTTTTATAGTTATTCTTAAAATAGCTTTTCTTTTTAAAAATCATTTAACTTTTAATTTCTACTTTGGCAGTGCCTTCCTAGGATGGTTCTGTACAGGTAATTTCTTGTTTAGTTAGGCTATGCCCAAGAAATTAAACTTGATGGCCTAATAGGGAATAATTTCATGGGTAAAGTAAATAGTGCCATATGAGTTTATTCAGAAATACCTGAATATGGTGTCACACTGTCTTAAATGAATTAGGCTTTTAACATTTAAAGAAAAGGGAAGAATATTTTTGTGCAACTTTCCCTCTAATATAAAAAAGAGTTTAAGAGAACAACCTTCCAATGCCAAGCTTAATAATAGTCCATTTTTATGCTCTTTATCAGTGCCCTAAAAGTTAAATTTTATCAATGCAAAGGCTCTCTGGTTACTTAAAATTCAAATCTCATTTACCAAATACATCTACTTAACATTATGTCTCAGTAATCATATATAAAATTAATTACATTTATAAAGGAATTTGAGCTAAAACTTGTTTCAAAATAAGTTTGCAATCTCCTTAGAACACCCTCTGTAGGGTTCATAACATTGTGTTTTGAATTTGGTGAAACTTTACAGAGCAGACCATCAGTTTTACATTCAACAATTTATAGACCTTTTGTTTCATTTTATCCATAGTTGTGCCTTTTATCCATATTTGTCCCCTCCTTGAACACTCCTTATCCCACTTCCTCCTTGTTTCTGGTTTTTAATTCCTCCTCCTTGCTTAACACTCTGTGCTTTGTTCTTGGGTAAACACTACCCTTTTGATTTTAAAGGGTTGGTTATTCTAACAAAGGGGAGTTCAGTTCCAGACCTGCAAGGTGACTAAAAGACTGAAAATGGCAATTTTTAAAGTTTGCCCATCTATGAGATATTTTTAAAATTAATTTCTGGTTTTACCAGTAAATAATGAAGTTTAATTGGGAACAAAGTTGAGGAACATAGGGCAGAAGTCAGGATGAAGAAGAAACAAGTAAATTTAATGTAATATTAGCAGGTATTTCAGTAAGTTAATGAGAAGTATTGGGAGTTGGTGTCTTAACTGGCTTTTTATTGGGCATAAGATACTTAATAAACTCAAGGTGATAAGAAAATCCTATGAAATGGAATTTTGGCTGCCTTCTTTGCATCTAAAAACTCATGTAATACATTATGTCTCTTCAGTTTACAGAGGAAGGAAAATGCTATCCTTATGTAATTCCTTATGCTTAAATTCTTTGAGTATAAATAAAAGAAAATAAGTGCTAACAACATTCTTCTATAAGAATATAATGCTTTGGCTGCTTCCATCTGTCATTACTTGGAAGGTACCAAATATATTCTTATCCTTTATTTAGGGACTATGTTAGAAGTGAACTGGAGTCTGCCTATGAAGGACCAATGTATTTAGAACCTCTCTCCATGAATCGATTTACAACAGCCTTAATAGGTAAGTGTTATAAATTAGTTGTAAGTATAGGAACTGGTGTTTACCTAACAAAAAACCTAAAAATTAGTTATTTATGATGACTCTTCCCAATTGTAGCCGTTGTTAAATGTTATATTTTCTTATCCTCCCAACCCCATGTGGTTGTATCTTATTTTATGTATTTATAATTGTATTATATATACCCTATAGGAGCCACTGATTGATACAAATACAGCACTTGACAAAAAGGCTGACAGTTTAAACCTAGTGAATTTGTGTTCTGTTTTGCTTGTATTGCTGTATAGGAAAGCAAGCCTAGTGATCTACTTATAAAAGGTAACTTTAGGCTATAAAACACCAAACTCAATACCCTCTAGTCCAGTGGTTCTCATTCTTCCTAATGCCGCGACCCTTTCATATAGTTCCTCATGTTGTGGTGAGTGACCCCCCAACCATAAAAATATTTTTGTTGCTACTTCATAACTAATTTTGCTACTGTATCTGCATGAGGGTGGACCCACCTGGAGACAGAGGAGCAATGTCTGGGTTCCTAAGACCTTAGGAAAATATGGTCTTAGGCGACCCCTGTGAAAGATTCAGTCGACCCCCCAAAGGGCCTGCGACCCACAGGTTGAGAACCGCTGTTGTAGTCGATCCTGACTTACATGACCCTGTGCAGCAGTTCTCATCTGCACACGTGAGCTTACCCAATGAGTTATAACCCAGGGGACAACAACTAGCATGACCAAGATACATATTCTCGTAGTGGCCACTTCCTTCTTCCCCTTTCTTTTTATTTTTAAATTGAAAGGTCATTTTATTGGGGGCTCTTACAACTCATAACAATCCATACATAAGTTGTGTCAAGCATATTTGTACATATGTTGCCATCATTCTTTTTTAGATATTTACTTTCTATTGAGCCCTTTGTATCAGCACCGCCCCCCCTCATGACCCCTTGATAAATGATAAATTATTATTTTCTTATCTTACTCCGGCTGCCGTCTCCCTTCCCCCTTGGTTTCTGTTGCTTGTCCCCCTGGAGGGGAGGGTGTGTGTAGTCATGTGTTGAGCATTGTGACCTGTTGCCCCTTCCTCGTTTCCTCTCCCCACCTCCCCCCTACCCTACCCATCTGGTATAGCTATTCCCATTCCTGTTCCCGGTTTCAGTGTGTTATGAGCTCTTAGCTGTACCTGTGTACATGCTCCGGTCTAGTCAGTAGTGAGAGGCCCCTTTCATTCTTAAGGATATCTTAAAACTTGAGAAGATTAATTTTTAAATAAAGCCCATTACTACTTATAAGATTAAATTGAAATATGTAATGCCTGGCATTTATTTATTACTATTGAGATTGATAACTCTATAGTTAAATAAAAAGAAATTGCTAGAAGTTTCAATGATATGTGACAAGATGGAATAATCAGGTAGCAGAATGTTAAAAATAGAAATGTTGGCTAAGGTCCAAAGATCAGATAGCTACATTCCAAAGTGTCACTCTAGAGTTGCAAAAGAGGAAGTGAGAGGAAACCTGTTTTGTGACTCTTACAGTCACCCCAGAAGAAGATGCTGCACTTTTGTCTGCGTGTCCTCTTGTATGCAAGCCCTGAGCTGCATAAAGGGTGTGTGTTTAAATATAATTTTGAGATTGTATCCCCGATATTGTGACTCTTCAAAAAGTTTTAAATAATTAATAAAGGGTTACAGTGCATCATCAAAAAAAAAAAACTTGGTCTGGACAATCTAAAGCTCCGGTATCCAAATTGGCCACATGTTGGGCACTTGAAGTCAGGCTAGTCCAAATTTAGATGTGCTGTAAATGTAAAACACACTCCTGAATTTGAAAACAGCACCCAAAAGAAGGTAAAGTGTTTTATTAATAGTGCTTTATGTAGAATAAATGTCTATATGATAGTATTTGGGATATGCTCTTTTAAAAAAAAATGCTATGGGCTCCACATTCTACCAATTCTGACACCACCCGCTCTTCTCATGGGACTTAACTTTCCCTACACTTGACTTTTCTGCTGGGTTTGATAATTCATTGCAAAGGCCGCATAGGTTCACGGTTATAGGGTTTATTATGGAAGTTGACAAGTTACTGTTCTCAGGATATAGCTGGTTAGCCAGGATAGTTTCTTCTCTGCCATGTCCACAGGTAGACCTCTCTCTGGCTCTCAGCCTTTTGGCCTGACCTCTGCCCTACTTAGGCAATATTTCAAAGTTCTTTTAGGGCTGCCAATAAGTGCCCAAAGAGCATGCACTGCACTGCATAAACCTCAACTCATAGGCACTCAGCTACAACGCCATAGGTCAGCAAACCCATCTTCCCCAGTTAATTACCTGGAGCACCCCACTCCACAAGCCAGCCTCCTGTTCCAAGTAATCAGCTTGAGTTGCTCTTTGGGCTGGAAAGTTCTCTAGCTTGTGTTCTGGCTCCTGATTTCACTCCTTTTGTACCTCTCCCACTCCTTGTGCCCTGAATCAAGGAAGCTCATGCTGGGATCTTGGGGTACAAAAGATGCACTCTCAACAGCTGGTATTATGGGCTAAAGTAGAAGGCAAATATTTTGAGAGTGATGAGGGCAACAAATGTACATACGTGCTTGACACAATGGATGTATGTATGGATAGTGATAAGAATTATACGAGCCCCCAATAAAATGATTTTTTTTAAAAAGATGCACTCTCCTTGGCTCTTCTCTCTTGTGGTAGCAGGATTCCTTCTTTCCTACTTCTGAGAAGTAGGAAGACTTATTTGGGTATGGGATGGCAATCACTGTTAACCATGAGACTCATCTGATCCAAATAAAGAGCCACGTACTGGCTGGCTGCTATTTTGAATGTAGAGAGAGAATGCCGTATGGGATCTTCCGATGTCTTCTGGTCTGTGGAAGCAAAGGATGTGGTAGCCCTCTCGTCTAGGTGAAGGCCACTAGAATCTCTGTTTTTTTAGATCCTGTCCAATGGGGCCCCTTACAGGGATGAAAAGACCCAAACGGAGATTGAATTTCCCCATTCCTAGGAGCTAAGAAAAGAACCAGAAAATAATCAGAGAGAGATACATGACAACCATCAGGTGAGCAATCTACACTGATGGGAACAATCTCAGGAGAACCCATAAAAGGGAGAGAGGACCCACACCAAAAATCTCACTGCCACTGAATGTCTTCCAACTCATTCCAACCCTGTATAGGGTTTCTGAGGTGAAAGGAAGTCGGTTTTACATAGTCCAGGTTCAGTGAAGAGCCAGGCCAGATCTCCTTCCTCACTTTACTCCCCACGTGTCTCAGTCATTGATGAGTCAGGGCAGCAGAGGTAGAGTTGTGCTGAGAAGCCTACCTCCACATCTCCTACCCATAACCCTTAGCAGGTCTGAGCCAGAGAAAGAATGTGCTGAAGTGGAATTTCTTTTTTTTTTTTCCTCTTAGCAGTTTTATTGGCATATAATCCACACATCATACGATTCAGTAGTTTAATCACATCAAGAAGAGTTGTGTAATTATCCCTATAGTCAGTTTTAGAACATTTTCCTCATTCTTGTACCATCCATCTCCCTCCAACCTCCCTTGCCATGCCCCCAAAGAACCTTTAATCCAGTTACTCTCTCCATAGATTTACCTATCCTTCATTTCATAATACAGAAAAACATTTAAAAAAGGCAAAAACTAACAACAGTAACAAAACAGATAAAAGCCTCAATCAAAAAGCAACAAATATTAAAAGCCAGAACAAGTTCAAATGGATCATAAGTGTCATCAAATGATAGGATACTAAGTTTTAACCTAACTGCCTCTGAATAACAAAGTGGAATTTCTTGATATGGTTCTTTTAACTCCCACCATATGATTGGGTGGGACTATGCAAATAGAATGGGAAACACTATTAGAAGGAATTGGTTGGTTCGGGTTGCCATTCGTCTGTGTTTAAGAATGAGACACTCAGAGAGATTTCCCATTCCATTCAAGGAAGGAGGGCCTCAGTGGAGCCTGTGCTACATCCCTACCTGAAGTGGCAGAGGTTGTAGTGACCACGACACCAGAGACAAGGCAAAAAGACTGAGACAGAGGAGAGGAGCAACACGGAGACTGTGAAACAGTAGTGGGCGGGCTTCCTGGCCCATGGGACAAGGCAGAGACCAAGGGATAATCCAGAGAGAGACTTGGCTGTTGGCTGACAAGAGGCACTGTAGTGGACCAATAACTGTTTAGCTGACTCTGACTTGTGGTGGTTTGCTAGCTTCCTTAGTAAATTCCCATACTGTGGATTTTGTCTGACTTATGTGTAGACATTGCAACAAATTGCAGTTAACCCAGCAGAAAAGTGGAATGTCTGAATGTTTGATGTCAGAATAGGGTAAAGAAAGCTGGAGGTGCGGGCAGACATGTCTGATCTTGTGGCAGTAGGCCTTGGGCTGGTATGGAGAT
>NW_022111372.1:71925035-71926378 GCF_000313985.2 Echinops telfairi
CACCTCTCTCTCTGAATTGAACGGTCCTGAACAGCTTCCTAAGCCAAGGCCAGGTGTTGAAATTGGAGGTGAAGACTGACCCATCAATCATGGGTGGAATGATTGTCTGCATTGGCGGAAAATACGTGGATATGTCTGCCAAGTCCAAGATTCAGAAACTGAGCAGGGTTATGCGGGAGACAGTGTGACCATCTTGATTTTCTGTCATTGAAAATTCTTCAAAGTTGGATCATCAATGGAGTGCTTCCTGGAGCATCAATAAAATGCTTCCTGAACAGACACCCCCCCCCCTCAAAAAAAAGAATAGTGAATCTAACTAAGATACACCAGAATGAAAATTTACCTAATCATTCCTCAATTTGAGCATTTCCTTCAAGCAGTTTCTTTAAAGCAGTGGTTCTCAACCTTCCTAACGCTGTGACCTTTTAATACAGTTCCTCATGTTGTGGTGACCCCCACAATCATAAAATTATTTTCGTTGCTACTTTATGACTGTAATTTGGCTACTGTTAAGAATCAGGTGACCCGTGTGAAAGGGTCATTTGACCCCCAAATGGGTAGTGACCCACAGGTTGAGGACTGCTGCACTAAACTGTGTCCACATTCTGATTGAATTTTTATCAAAGATGTGCATGTACTTTAGAAAGTAAATTGATACTGCAAATTTTTAAAAATCATTTTATTGGGGGCTCATACAACTCTTATACCATAATCCATACAACATCAGTCGTGTAAAGCACATTTGTACATTCATTGCCCTCATCATTCTCAAAACATTTGCTCTCCAGTTAAGCTCTTGGCATCAGCTCCTCATTTTCCCCCTCCCTCCCCGCTCCCACCTCCTTCAGGAACCCTTGATAATTTATAAATTATTATTTTGCCTTATCTTGCCCTGTCCGACGTCTCCCTTCACCCACTTTTCTGTTGTCCGTCCCTCAGGGAGGAGATTATATGTAGGTCCTTGTAATCAGTTTCCCTTTTCCGCCTACTCTCCCTGCACCCTCCCGTTATCGCTACTCATACCACTGGTCCTGAAGGGATCATCGCCGTGGAGTCCCTGTGTGATACTGCAGTTTTTTGAAGAAAATGCTGCCCAGCTTCTTCCTGCACTCAGGTATCTTTCCCCCAAGGCCAGCTCCTTGCAGCTCGCCTGTGTCTTTCGCTCCATCTGGGGAGTTCCACCCTCACCCCTACTGGTCTCTCTTTTTCTTCTTGTATTTTTTAATTTCTGCTACATATTTGGAATTTTTAAGTGCTTATTTTTCTCTGAATGCTGCTTTTATTAAAGTAGTCTTTTGTATTTCTTATATACAGTGAACCCTCGCCACTTCGCGCTTCGACTT
>NW_022111372.1:71928069-71947844 GCF_000313985.2 Echinops telfairi
CTTTAGAACATTTACTTTCCTCTTGTACCCATCGTCATCAGTTCCACACTTCCTCCCAAACTTCCTCGACATCTCCATATCTCTACCAATCCTGAATTTCATATACAAAAACATCGAAAACAGAATACAACAAAATCACTATACTTTGCATGAGAGCAAGGCTATTCACATCCCTGGAAGATGGTCAGATAAGATTAATCCTTGACCCCCCTAGCAGTGTTTTTCAAACTTTGTGTGCTGTGCACGAACATCACCTTGGTATATTGAAAATATGTAATAATTGATGGCTCAGCCCATCTGACTGACTGAGCCACAGGTTAAATCAGATTAGGTCCCCTTGGCCAATCATTTATAACCAAGTGAATTATTAAGTTGTTGACTGGATGCTCGCTAAGGCTTGCCAGGGGGTGTGTTCCACAGTGTGCAGTGAAGTAGATCTGTCTGGTTTGGAGTGTGGGGGTGGCACTTGTCACAAGTATTTGAAGGTCTTTTCGTTTGTATTGATTAGTTTCCCTTGTAGGGGCAGTAGGTGACAGCCAGTAGAACTGTGGCCATAAGCTGAGAAATTGTGTTCCCTGAGCTGAAAAAGGCGTTTCAGGTGCAGGTTAGGGGTTGCCTGTGTTTTCCTTCTGCCAGCCCCAGTGTAGGGGACAGAGTGCCTAGCTCACCTGCTGGTCTCTCTCTCCTCTTACTTACCACTGTGGACTTTTCTCTTTTACAGCTTTATAAATGTATTTCACGTTATTTGAATATCAGTTATGTAAAGGCTAACATGAATATTTCGTGGGGGAAGATGTAATAGATATTTTTAAGACATTATTACATATTCAGGGTTGCTGTGAGTTGTTTTTTTTAGTTCCTCTAGCAATAATATAGATACAACCAAATAAAATCCCCCACATTTTTGTTTTGCTTTGCTTTTGATTGGTAAGATGTTCAAAAATTTGCCTCGCTAATTCTTAATCAAATTCTTAATTTTGTCATGACCGACACTGCCACAGAGTTGATGCCTGTACATAGCAACACTATATAATGTTTCTAAGGTTATTAATCTTTATGGGAGCAGACAGCCTCATCTTTCTCCAAGGGAGTGGTAGGTGAATTTGAACTGCTCTAGGTAATCACAAAGTTAGAATAGGGAGGACAAGCAAGATTTTTTTTCCAGCATATGTGAGGAAGAGAAAGAAAAGAGGAGGGAAACAATTGACAGGCCATCAAAGCTATATCTGATTGAATCCAAAGAGCAGTACAGCACTTTATACAGAGAGTTGGTAATGGTTTGGATATTTTACTAAATGAGATAAACATAAACAGTAACTTTGTTTAATAATCATTTTATTGGGGGCTCGTACAACTCTTATCATAATCCATACATATGTCCATTGTGTCAAACACATTTGTACATTTATTGCCATCATCACTCTCAAAACATTTTCTTGGTATCAGCTCCTCATTTTCCCCCCTCCTTCCCTCATGCTCCCTCCTGCATGAACCCTTGATAATTTATAAATTATTATTATTTATGTCTTACAGTGTCCAATGTCTCCCTTCACCCACTTTTCTATAAACAGTAACTTCTATAGATTTTTATTAAAAGCTACATAACAAGGTAGTCAGGAGGTATCATTTGTAGATCCACCAGGCCAGAATTGGGGAGACAAAGGAGATAGCCGTTTTCTGTATACATATCTTTTTATTCCTATTTACTACATATCTTGTCTATCCTTATTGTCCGTGTCTTCCGGCTGCCTGTCGTTCCGTGAAGAATCTCCTCCCTGCCTTCCAGGATTACCAGGGACATTTCTTGGGGCTACTTCCCTTCCTGGCCTTGCGAAGTCACCTTTGTGACTTGGGGGCCAGAAAGTATTGCAAGGCTTAGGTTGAAGCCAGTACCCTGACAGGGGTTCTTGTGGTTTTAGGTATTGATTCAGAGCCCTGCACTGTGTGGTTTGCAGCCCAGTGCTTACCCAGCAACACTACCAGGGCCCGTTTGTCATGTGACTGTGTCAACTGACTCAGCAACGCAATGTTTAGGAATAACCTAAAAAAATCGTAGGAAATGTGCTCCAGGTAGTCTGTATAAGAACAGGCCTCAATGTATAAGCGTGGTCCTACAAAGCACTCACTGACTGATTAGGAAGCACTTGGAAGCAGCCATAGGTTAGCATTATGCTACATACATTCAGTGTAGAATGCCATACAACTGTTTAAAATAAGTTTGTATATATGTAGGTACAAGGGTGCTTCAAAAATTCATGGAAAATTGAACTTAAAAGATACTGGAATTTTTTCTATGAACATTTTGAACCCCTCCCTTTATATATCTGTATATGAAATGGAAAGATATACAGTGTACGAGTGAATAAAGCTGATTACAAGAAAGGACACATGAAAAGTGGAGAGCAAATGTTTTGAGAATGATGAGGGCAATGAATGTACAAATGTGCTTTACATAATTAATGTATGTATGAATTGTGATGAGAATTGTGTGAGCCCCTAGTAAAATGATCAAAAAAAAAAGTTCACATGATGATTCTTGGCCTGTGATACCTATTTGTGTGTACTTGCATGCATGGAAGTCATCTGAAAGAGTAACTCCATGCAGACCGAACTTTCTGAGCTTGTAGGTTTCAGCGACAGGGCTGGGCCTTTACATGTAGTGCTTTATTCCTTTCATAGACCCAAGCTATTGACATCGGTGCTTTTGAGTGACGAGAAAGGCTTCCCCCGCCCTGTATTTTCTAACTTCTTAAATGATAACTATGTTTAAGCGTCTGTGAGAAAAATTTGTTAGTTATACTTTAACTTTCTTGGTTCAGTCATTCGCTCATGGCAGGGCCAGGGCCACTGCTTTATGGTGTCTTATAAAAAACAACTAAGATGGAAGAATTCAAGAGCGAATCTCATAGGACTTTTCGATCAGTAACTACTCTTGCTTTTACAGAACTATTAAATGTAGAATACCTTTGGGAAGGGTGCAGTGTGTAAGCAGTAGTAATGGAATTACTGTAATACCATATTTAATGTTGTTTACAAATATCTCCATCTTATATATGCAAGGAAGACCAGTGGAGATGCAGATGCATGCTTTTAAATCAACCCTAGAGCATTGCTATTAACCCCAGTGAACATGCATTACTCTGGTCAGATGGTTTCATTTTAAGGTACTTTTCAAGTACTCCTTGAAATTAGGTTTCTTTAAAAGCAGCTCCTACACTAATAGTACAGCCAGCCTCCTTGTAGACAGCGGCGTTTGTTTGTTGTTTTGTGAAACTATATGTGACAGCAGACTCATTGTCCTCCTCGCCCTAGGTCAGCTGGTGGTGTGTACTCTGTGCTCGTGTGTCATGAAGACGAAACAGATCTGGCTCTTCTCCGCTCACATGCTCCCTCTGCTAGCTCGCCTCTGCCTTGTTCCTCTGGAGACCATCGTCATCATCAACAAATTTGCAATGATCTTTACTGCACTGGAAGTTCTATATTTTCTTGGGTCAAATCTTTTAGTACCTTATAATCTTGCTAAGTCTGCATATAGAGAATTGGTTCAGGTAAGATTGGCAACCATATAAATCTCATGTACAATAAAGGGTTAGTTCCTTTTTCTTTCACAACCATAGTCATAACATCCTTTATAATTTGAAAGTAGCAGTTATTTTTTAACTGAGATTTTAATCTGTGATTCTCTAATTAAGTCCTTTTGAGAGGCGGTGATTCGAAGGGGTTGGAGGGAGACTATCTGGGTGCATCTTGTACTGCCACTTGCTAGCTGTGTGTCCTTGGGGCAACCACTTACGTCAATAGAAAAAAATCGCCACCGTAGGCTTGCTGTGACATATAAATCACACACATAGCATATCGAGGCCAGTAACAGGCAGGTGATAGGTGTGTGGTACATGGGGGACTATACCCTGACAAAGACAAAAACCTGGAAAAGCTGAGCCGTCCCATGGAATTCTGGATCTCAAAGGTTTCACTGTAATAAAGAATTAAATACCTAGATGTCAAATCCCGGTCTGTCAGACCTGTAATTCCAGTGTCTTTTCCGTGTTTGCCTAATTAAAAACAACAACTGAGCAGTCAAATAGCTCTGGGCTGTCATGTGATGAATTTCATGCTAGCACAAGACATTTTTTAGTGTGTACTCATCTCATTGCCATTAAGTAAAGTCTGAGTCCTAGCAAGGCAGAAGCACCTCTGTTTCCAAGATTGTAACTCACCGTGGAAGTCGAGCCTCATATTTCTCCCTCAGAGCAGCTGGTGGTTTTGAACTGCTGACGTTGCAGCTAGCGGTTCATTCATTACTTGAGAAAATTTTATTCAACAATTGCTGTAGGTTGCTCTGGGATACAAACAGTAGACATTTGAGAGACAGATATGTCTCTTTGATTCATTCCATGATTAAGTTTGTACAAAATGTATCTTAATATTGAAATGGGTATTCTACTTCTTGACCTTGTGTCTATGTTATTAAGGTTTAAGAAACTCAGATGGACCACAGTGATAAGGCTCCAAGAAACCTTCCTTTGTAGCCCCAGGAGGTCTTCCAGAAAAACTTTTTGGCTTTGGCCTAATTCTTGCTTTTTCCTTTATCTTAAAACCCAGGCCTGGCATTGTTCATCCTGGGGATGAACACACTGCCCCGGGGCGAGGGGTGGGCTGCTACCTGAGGAAGGGCTGTCATTGTACTCAGAGTCAGGGTGACAAGTTTAATTCTACATATTTTTCCATTTCAATTGAATGTTGTGGAACTTTTCTCATCTATAATAAGAAGTAATATTTAGTGTATATTAAATGTTTAAAAACAGTAAGGAATATCTCGCAGGACTGGCTAGACCAGAGGAGGTACACTGGTATAGATGGGAACTGGAAATACAGGGAATCCGGGACGGATGAGCCCTATAGGACCAGTGGTGTGAGTGGCGAAACAGGGAGGGTAAAGGGAGAATGGGTAGGAAGGAGGGAACCGATTACATGGAACTGTGTGTGACCTCCTCCCTGGGGGACAGACAACCGAAAAGTGGATGAAGGGAGACGTCGGACAGGGCAAGATATGACAAAATACCCATTTATAAACTATCAGGGGCTCATGCGGGAGGGGGGAGCAGGGAAGGAGGGGAAAAATGAGGACCTAATGTCAGGGGTTTCAATGGAGAGAAAATGTTTTGAGAAACGATGTACAAATGCGCTTTACACAATTGATGTGTGTATGGATTGGGATAACAGTTGTATGAGCCCCTAATAAAATGTTAAAAAATAAATAAATTAAAAAACAAAACACCGATGACCAAAAAAAAAAACAGTAAGGAAAGAGCCTTCATTTTTAAATGTCATGTTTACCTTTTGGGTTTCCTTAAGAGTCATGTATAACTAGATCTAGCAGTTGAGAATGTATTATATAGATTATGAAATTTGTGTTGGTGAAGAATTGTATAGGCGAAAATGGAAACTTTCAGGTATAAGAATGCTTCCCTTGATGTCCATGACTATCCTGTAAGCTCATTGGAGACTTTCTGGTCATCCTTGCTGCTGCTGCTGCTGCTGCTGAGTTTAGCCAGAGGAATGGGCCCCAGCAAGTGGCATTGGTGGCAGCAGAGGGAGAGGAAGGGTGAGGAGCAGTCCATGCCCCAACGGCCCTGTTGGAGGGAA
Organism: Echinops telfairi; assembly: GCF_000313985.2. Lineage (NCBI taxonomy): Eukaryota > Metazoa > Chordata > Mammalia > Afrosoricida > Tenrecidae > Echinops > Echinops telfairi. The sequence continues at coordinate 71,933,716 of NW_022111372.1, forward strand.
CAAGTTAATTACAACTAAGATGTTTGTAGGGCAAAGGTTCACTTTATAGATGAAAACATTTTAAACCTAGAATATCTGCAAGTCAATCTGTTGGTGCATAATACTAAAAAAGATCTCTCTTATGTGGTACTGATTTAACTAAAACCGGTTTAGGAATTGTACATTTGCAAATTATTCTTACCAGTTCTTAGTAGCTCCTCATACAGTAGAACCCCAGATCCTGACACTAATCCATTCTAGAAGGAGCATTGAGATGCGATGAGGTCGAGTTCTGAATCAATTTTTCTCATAAGAAATAACTGAAAATGGATTAATCCGTTCTCGACCACCAAGGTTTTACCCTAACCTTGCCTTTTTCTACAAAACATTACACAGAAATTTCAAAGTAAATAAGTTCAGAGTTAAATAATATAATTTAAATAAGAAACAACATTAAAAAGTTTTTAACAACTACAGTATGGCCCATACCTTGAGATTGATGTGGACCTAGATCTGTGGACACGATGTGGAGAGGAGGTGTGGAGAAAGTCATTGGAAGGGCAATCCCCTGCCATAAAATCACCTGGTAGCTGCTTTTCAGGAGTTTTTTCCCTTTGCCTTTTCTCACTCACTAGGACCTGGCTGGCTTTCTCTGGGGGAAAATAAATTCTTTCTAATGTGGTCTGCTGTTGGCGTTTCCTTAACTGTTTTCTAAAAGGGTTTACTAAATATCAACAATATTTGTAACACGGTTATCCAGTTCCTTATCATCATTATTCTTTTCAAAAAGCACTTTATTTGGACCCATGTTTTTAATTTTAAAACGGTACAAAAAGCCACAAAAACAAAGAAAATTACAGCAAAATACCTGGATTATAGCCACAAAAGATCTAAACAATGCGTACTAACATTGCCAACTAACACCGAGTGACCGAAACACAAAACTGCTTTTGTTTACAAAAATCGTGCATTGGTTAGGTTCCGATGTTTTGTTTGAGCTCTGATGCTCAAAATTTTCTTGACATTTCTCACCGAAATCTGATTATGTGGAGTACTACTGTATTTAATGAACACAAGATTTCATCCGGTTCTGGTGCTGTTGGGGAAGCACTAGTACGGTAATATGGTTGTACACGGGTTTCCCACACCTGAGACTGGAAATCTTAAAGGGACTTGAGCAAAACCTTACTGCAAGCAACATCCCGTGTTTACCAAGTCGACTCTGACTCAGCTGCCTAGAGGACACAGTAGGATGGCATCTGGGTTTCTGAGGCTGTAAATATGGGCGCAGAAAGCCTCATCTTTTTTCTTTGAAGCAGCTGGTCAGTTTGAACTGCTGATCTTTAGGTTAGCAGCCTAACCCAGCTGCACCACCAGTGCTACTTCTATAGTGATTAAATGTTTAACTCTTCCACTGACTGTCCGATGACATTCCTGTATAAATACTGAAAAGTTTTTCCTTTCGTATTTACTTTTTCGTACCCAAAGAAACATTGCATCCTTCAAGTCAGCCCTGATCACTCTGAATAGACTTTGTGGTTACTAAATCTCATTAGACAGCCTTTGAGGATGGCTTAGCTTTGCTGGTGATCAGTCTCATTCAAAGGAGCCCTGGTTCCCATTGGTTAGAAGAGCTTCACACGAAGCGGAAAAATTTGGTGGTGTGAACCCATTCAGCTGCTCTAAGGGAGAAAGCCCCCAGGATCTGCTCCCATCAGTATTCTAGCCCCATAAACTCTGGAGCAGTGGTAGTACATCACGTGGTAGCTGCTGTGAGTTCAGGTCCACTTCAGGGCACCAAACAGCACTTTCACTCAGGTGATGCTGATTTTACTAGAACGAGTCTGTTGACTGGACACCTTTCCAACCTGTGTGTCAGAGTAGAACTGCGCCTCGTTGAGTTTTGAGGGCCTGCCTGTGGGAAATAGATCCCTAGTCTCCTGGACCCTTCCCACCATTTCAGCTCACAGAGTGACAGTTGCCCCACCCGGGGGCTCTGCTGACCTCACTAGTTGTACTTTAACTGCGTCCTAATGACTTCAACCCTAACAGGCATTATACTTCTACTTCCAGGACAGTATGTGTCAAGTGTTGATAAAATGTATAAATTTTAAAAGTGTCCTCTTTACTAAGTAAGTCTTTAAAGGAGTTTGGCTGCAAGAATATGAAAAAGTAAAACTAAAGTTTACTTTTGGATTCTTTAGATTCAGCTCTTCTGTTTAAATGTGTTTATTGAAGTGATAAGATGTGCTTACCTGTGCACACTGATCTAATCTTATTTTTTCCTTCAGGTAGTGGAGGTGTATGGCCTGCTAGCCTTAGGAATGTCCCTGTGGAATCAGCTGGTAGTTCCTGTGCTGTTTATGGTGTTCTGGCTGGTCCTATTTGCGCTCCAGATCTACTCCTATTTCAGTACTCGAGACCAACCCGCATCACGTGAGAGGCTCCTTTTCCTTTTCCTCACAAGGTAAGTAAAAAGAGCTGGTGGTGCTGGAAGTAACTGGGGAGATAAAACTTTGATCCAGGAATAGTGTTCTTTGCAAATGATCTCTGTAGTCACAATGCATTACTTCCTATTGAATTAAAGCAGGATCTTATTCAGGTCTAGCAAGGAAGGGAGGTGTTAATATACCATGTATTTACACAAATATTAGGGGATTTTTTTAAAACTGTGAAACCCCTTCACATAGTGTCTAAAGCCCTAGGTGTGTTATGCATGTTGTGCATGTGGCAGGTTATTATGACAAAAAAACGCATTAATAGTGGTACATTTGACTGCACTGTGGACCAGTGGGCACCAATAAATGACTTGGTGAAAGATAATAGCAAATTTTAAAAAAGAGTTCTTCAGTTTTCATTTTAACTTTGATAAAAAGACATTGTTAAAAATAATTATCATTTATTGAGTATTTAACATGAAGCAGACATGTTATTAGCACTTTACCTCACATTTAATCTTTGTGCAAACACGAAAGATAAAGGTACTGTTGTTATCATTTGCATTTTACAGTTGAGGAAACAATATGTACCAGACCAGATATCTTGCCCAGGTAGTATTGCTAAGAGAGGCAGATTCAAACCCTGTGATTTTTGTGTAGTCTGTTACTTGAACTATTTCTGATTTTCTCTATTTTGGACTCTTGTAGTTGTAAGGTGGGTATATCATAGTACTTTACTATTTCATTTGAAAGATTTCTAAGGTTTACTTTTCAAAAGTTTAGGTTGTTTCTAGTTTTTTAAATCTTAAGTTATCTGACTCCTTTCCTTGTTAAATTTTATTTATTTTTGACTCTTTTCCTCTGGTAACATTTTGTAAGACTCCTAGACTAACATTTATTATTTTCACTCTGAGTGTGTACTTTGGTTCTTTTAGTATCACCTTAAAAAGCAATGATAAAAATACATCTTCCTTGAGGTTAAGTGAGAGTAGTTGATGTGGGAGACCATGGGTTCTAGGTTTAGAATATTGTTTCTCAACTATCACATATAGTTTAATGGTGGCCATACACTAAGTGGTGTAGTGAACATGAAGTTTAAGGAAAAAAAATACTGTCCTTGAGGATATTATTTATTAAAATTTAGGCTATTGTAAAAGTTAAATGTCAACATGAGTTTTATAGACACTGAAGGCGCACTGTGTACAAATAGGAAAATGGCATGGGTGATACCTATTTTAACAAATAAGTAGACTGCATTTGGTGCACTTAGCCAGATTCTGTATTTTTTGAGAAGTAACCATTTTAATTCATATGTAGCTTTCGTAAACATTCAACGACAGAGTAGCACAAGTGTTAAACACATTTTACATCCAATTCTCTACTATGTTTTTCTATGTGTATTTTTATGTAAATAACATGGGGGTGGTGTATGTGAGACTGTTAACTGATAAAAAATAACTAGACAAAAGAATAATACACACTCCTGTGATTGGTTAGGCTAATAATAGCCATAGTGTGGGATTAGAACACTGGTATTTTAAATCAGATTTAATTAACATTGCAAAACACAACTCCTTACTCTTGGTTATGTGAGGGATAGCAGTGTGCAATAGACTTCACAAATAAGGAACCTGTGATTGAATTTGGACTTCCAGATATACAAAGTAAGGAAGTAAAGTAAATTAGGTTTAGGTGCCTTACCAAAATAAGTTTTCTCATGCCCAATTTATAAATAACCAAAACCTTGTCTTTTTTCCAAAATGGAAAATGTTGAAAATTTTTAAATTAACTGAGAAGCTCCTATCTTGGTTCTTTTGTTAATTTACAGATTAACATAGGTGCTATCCTCTGTCTTTGATGCCTTTGTGGTCCTGGTTAAATTTGTTTATTCCCTTGATAAAAACCACCACTCCTCTGTGGGTTTGTGAAGTTGGAAATCCTGCATATTTCAAATGCTAGCATAGTCACCCACGGCGAACAATTCCAGGGGAGTTTGCAGACGAAGATAGACTAGGAAGAAGAAGAATCTGTTTATTTTTTTATTTTAAATATTGCCACTGAGAACCTTGTGCGAGTAGTAGTAGAGCATTGTCTGAGACAGTGCCCAAAGACGAGCCTCTCAGGTTGGAAGGCACTCGGCATAAGACGGGGAGGAGCTGCCTCTGCAAAGTGGGCTTGATCTTAACACTGGAATGAGAAGAGCATTTAGGGCCCTGGTTGGCTGGTGTGGCATCACACAAATGGAGAATAAATGGCTGCAAATCTTAGTAATAATCAGAATGTGAAATGTAACCAAAAAAAGTGTACCCAAACTGAGAGAGAAAGATAAGTTTGTTTTATAGCCAGACAATAGTATAATGAAAAACCTTCTTGTTGAAGAGAGAGAAATGGCTTATAAATGCTCAAACTCTTTTCAGTTCACCAAAGCTAAAACTTTCTAAACCTTTCCTTTTCTTGAGGATACACATTTGAAAACTAGCACCATGTTCTTCTTTGAGATTTAAATTTTAAAAATAGTGATCATCTTGAAAATGCAATAACATGATACTCTCTGGTGTAAACAGTTTTTTCTAAGGGAGACAAGAATAGAGACCTTTAATAATAATTTCAGACATTGCCTAACAGAAAGAAATAAAATTTGAGTAGTGGTTTTAGCTAAAAATCCAAAACCCAACTCTCCATGAATCCATTCCAGTTTGTATAGCAACTCCGTAGGACAGTGGAGAACTGCTCCTGTGGATTTCCAAGACTGCAACAACAGTCATCTTCACCGAGGTTTGCAACATCTGGCCATGTGGGAGTGGCTGAACACCATAAAACCACTATGACGCCATCAGGGCTACTGGTGGTTTTAGCCATGTTTGTCATCTGTTTCTGTTACTAGACAATATGTGAAAACATTTCTTGGAGAAAACTTTCAAATAGTTCAGAAGTTATACTTGTGAGAGTGTAATTATCAGTTACCATACTTGGTGGCACCCAACAAGAAAATGATATTTTTTTCTTATATTCTGACCTATGTAAAATTAGAAACTTAACGAATAAAGTGATTTATCAGTGAGTTACTAACTAGTAGACACATGGAGCTACAGGCATTGAGTTGCCTGGGTGAATTCTCATGTATGCAAATAGAATTCTGATCTGAAACTCTTAAAGTGAAATGTTCTTGGAGACCAGATTCTGTGTAAATGCCAAATCTAGTCTACTCCTATGTACTGTCCTTTTTGAACTAGCTCGGCTATTTGCAGTCATAGAGTGCTCTATGTTAAGACAGTGGCTTACATCTGTTCCCTTGCCCCTCTTTTTCAGCATTGCTGAGTGCTGCAGCACCCCTTACTCGCTCCTCGGCTTGGTTTTCACCGTTTCTTTTGTGGCGCTGGGCGTGCTGACGCTGTGCAAGTTTTACTTGCAGGGTTATCGGGCTTTCATGAACGATCCTGCCATGAACAGGTAAGTTCTTGCATCTGAATGAAACGACTAGGTACTTAAATTTTGTAGTTTGTGAAGAAGTGGTAATGAACTGTTTTGGTTGATCAATTTTAGGGGAAATGGGAATTTGAGGGTGTTTTTTTTTAATGAGTAAAAAATCTTATGAAGAAATCTATAAATTTCCATGTACAAGGCATTTTTATTCTATGATTACGATATACCTGTTTGACACTTCCTTTCCCTAGATTTAAGGGACCGTTACTTTCTCGCCTGTTCCCATTTGAAGTGTGTTGCTGTTAGATGCTGTTGAGGGGACCCCAGGTACAGTAGAGGACGCGCAACACCAACGGGAATCTGGGTGATCATCTTTAGGGGATTTTTTTGCCCTCAAAACAACTAGTGGGCTCCAGCCACCAACCTTTGGGATAGCAACCAAATGTTTACCTGTTGGACCACCAGCGTCTTTTATAAGTTTCTGTAGTCATAATAATATGAAATTCGATATTTTACACTTTTTGTTTGAAACTAGTCCAAGTGCCACAAAGGTATCAAAGTGAGTTTCAGTGTTACTTTTCCTCCTTTTGTAACTACTCAGACTGGGGTTTGGATCTTATTTCTCACTTAAAGACCTTTCCTCTCTTCCCCACACCACCCCCAAGTTTGAACATATTTTGAGTACTGAGCAAAGTTTCAATAGCAGCTTTGATGAGCATACAAAATGGTTAATCTAGTTGTTGCTGAAACCTGATTAATCATGTATTGGGAAACCCTTATTTCAAGAACATATTTTAACATAGATATTCAAGGTCTTCATTTATATAAGTAACCTTAACGTGCATACATTTTTCATGGAATATTTGGGTATTCATAGATAGTGATTACCTAGTGAATTGGCAAAACTTATTTTTTCAAATACCAGAGGAAAAGAAAAACTAAATAATTATGACCCACTATTCACTGCCCTTTCCAGCAAATACCTGTATATAAATTCATACCACTCAAAAGGTAGAAAGTAAGTGCCGTAACAGTTACGGATTGCTGATTATTTAGAATTTCTTACAGGGAAAAACGTGTATGTATTTATTGCTGTTTGTTCACTTCCACATTATATGTACTGTGCTATATCTTGGTTTTCCACCTGTGTTTTAAAGCATTCTTTGTTATGTGGTGGTGATACGATTACACATAAAGATAAGTCTGTTTGTTTGTTTTTAAATCATTTTATTGGGGCTCATACAAGTCTTATCACAGTCCACACTTACATCAATTGTGTAAAGCATATTTGTACATTCACTGCCTTTATCATTCTCAAAACATTTGTTCTCCACTTAAGCCCTTGGCGTCTGCTCCTCATTTTTTCCCCTCCCTTCCCGCTCCCCCCTCCCTCATGAACCCTTGATAATTTATAAATTATGGTTTTGTCATATCTTACACTGTCCGGTGTCTCTCTTCACCCATTTTTCTGTTGCGCATCCCCCAGGGAGGAGGTTATATGTAGATCCTTGTGATCAGTTCTCCCTTCCTACACCCCCTTCCCTCCCGGTATTGCCACTCTCACCACTAGTCCCGAAGTCTCAGGTTTTTAATGAAGACATACTCATAGTATGCTGCTGCTTTTTGTGTGTGCTATGAATAATGCTGCTGGATTTCACTTTTGTCTCTCTCCCTCCATCTCTGCCCCAAGTCTGTCCTCCCTTCCTCTACCCTTCCTCTACCCGCCTTCCTCTTCCTCGCCTTTTTAATTAGGAAAATTAAACCAGCAATGGTGAGAAAATAGTACCATGAATACCATGTACCCTTGTATCCATTTCCTATCTTCACAGCAACAGTATCATTGGGCATACATCCTAGATGTAATTTAATCTTATCCATAGATATTTTCATTTATAAGTCTTTAAGAAACAACTATATTATAATAATCACTTCCAGTAGTGCTCACTTTGGGAGCACATATACTAAAATAATCACTTCCAGTAAAAAAAGAATTTCTTGACAGCAAAGGTTCAGTTGGTGTTTGAATTTCCTTGATAATCTTCTTTTTGCTCACCTCAAGATCCAAATAAAGGCCTCAGACCTGCAGTTAATTGCTGTGTCTCTAATGCCTTCTGGTCCCTGCTCCCCGTCCTGTGGGCTTGCTAGGAGGCACAACTGACTCGATGGCAGTGGTTGTTGTGTTTGGAAGGGTAGCTGAGGTGCCCGGCTCGTTTAGAAAGTCCGCAGGGAAAACATTTATTTATCTTACACATTGCTTTTTACCTCCCTCGATATGTTAAAATAATACCTATTATGCTTTTGTCCATGTAGTCACTATCTAATCAATGGTATGTAATAATGATTATAGGAAGCTAATACACTGATCCATTTTAAAATTCTTAGTTTGAATACATTTACAAATATGTAACAGTCTAAGCTTTGGGATTATTTCTTTAAAAATTAAATGAGATTCTGATTCTCGTGCTTCTCTTTCTCTCTCTGAAAATATCCTGGTTTTTCAGGGGCATGACGGAAGGAGTCACACTCTTAATCCTGGCAGTGCAGACTGGTCTGATAGAGCTACAGGTTGTTCATCGGGCCTTCCTCCTCAGTATTATCCTCTTCATCGTGGTAGCCTCGATCCTGCAGTCCATGCTAGAGATTGCTGATCCTATTGTCCTTGCCCTGGGAGCATCTAGAGACAAGTAAGAACTTGCCGAGAACAAACTTTTGTAATACTGTTTACAGGAACGGGATTGTCAAAAGCAGCGGTTCTCAACCTGTGGGTCGCCGACCCCTTTGGGGGAGTCGAACGACCCGTTCACAGGGGTCGCCTGATTCATAACAGTAGCAAAATTACAGTTATGAAGTAGCAATGAAAGTAATTTTAAGTTTGGGGGTCACCACAAAATGAGGAACTATATTAAAGGGTTGCGGCATTAGGAAGGTTGAGAACCACTGGTCTATAGTTTTAGGATATGCTTAAAATTAGAACACAGATGGACAAAACTGGGATCAGCTTAATTTAAGAAGGGCTCTCTCCCCCCTTTTATTTCTTTCCTGTATGAGATGATTGCCTTGACTTTTCTAGTCGGTGTTTCTTTCTCTAGATTCAGCGGAAAGGTCCTGTAATTACGAATCAGCTTACTTTTTTCCAAGAGAAATTTAAGTAAAAATGTAGAACATAGAGTATAAAATTCTGTCCAGGGGAAGGGGAAAAAAATCAATCTGTCCAGGAAGCAAAGCAAGTAATACGAAGGGACTTCAAAAAGTTGTTGGGAAATTGGGAAGTAAAAATAATGGCAGTTTCTCCAGGAGCTTTCTGTGTTGTTTTCACTGTATTCAGTACTCGGTCAAGGAGAGAACGGATGGTCAAGGAGAGAACGGATAGACGAATGTAAGTGAAGGAGTGGGAAGTAACGACAGGCCATTGGAAAGATGAGCATTTCTGGGGGAAAAAGGAAACAAAACAAAAAACCCCTCATCCAATGACCTTTTAGGCATTTGCAACTTCTTGGGGATTTTGATATTCAACGGGGCCCAGTGAAATTAATAGTTGGGTTCATGTACATCTGATGTGATGGATTATTTACTAAGGAATAAAAGTGAAATAATTATTCTTTGGGCTTTTTTCATGGTTTGCACAAGGAATCACTTAAAATTCAGTATCATTTTTTTTCTTCCAGTATTTTACCCACACTCTGATATTGATTGTAGAAATACATCTAAATACATTGCCTTTTTTTGCACCACAGGAGCACATAGTCTTTCAGGGGGCTGAACTGTGGCAGCGAATTTTTTTTAAAGCAGCCTAAATTAGCATTTTAATTATAGTTCATCAGATTCATCTTTGTACTCTTATCTCCTACATTGTCAAGCATTCTATAAAACTTTCTCAAATGATAGGATGGCTAGAAGAATCTATTTAAAAATGCTCAAAGCTCTGGGAGATCCTTCAGCTAACCATAGGTAATTATACTTGAGATTTGTTTTTGCAGTTCTTAAGACTTCTTAATAAAAGATTTTTAGATGTTGAAATCGTTGATTAACTCAGTTAAATAGTTAATTTTGTAGACCTTTAAATTGGGCTGCTTTGACCTAAGTACAACTATTATTTTGTCATTTCTGGCAATACTTTTTGGTATTAGTTTTATTATAAGAGTAATACGACACTATAGAAAGTACGGAAAAGCGAAAAGAAATACCTAATTCCACTGTCATTACTCACTCACAGCCATCAAGTCGATTTGGACTCCTAGCAGCCCTGTAGGACACAAGAGAACTGCCCTTGTGGGTTTCTAAGACTCTGTGGGAACCAAAAGCCTCCTCTTTGCCCTGCAGAGCAAGCAGCTGGTTGCTTTGAAATGCCAATCTACCATAAGAACGCATCAATGCAATTCTGGATCTTTCCAGGATGCTGAACTTGTGTGACTACTGGGTTCCTCCCCAACGGGCAGTCCTCAGGAAATTTTGAGGAAAATGAGGAGTGAACTGTTAGGATTCTCTTCTTATTTTCCTGCCCCGATTGCCTTCGTAATAGAAACTACTAACAGCCATATCCAGTCATTGTTAGTGGAAGTAACTTGAGGGATTTAAAAGTTCATATCATTCTATAGCTATCAAAGAAATTAAAGCAGTTGGGCACAACTTCACCCAAATAAAACATGACTTCAGATGGCATTTGAAGTCACAGATTATTTGAATTTTCAACAAACAGTTTAGCTCATTCTGTGAGGCCAGTATAACCCCTGTATCAAAATCGGACAGTCCTGAGTAGGATCGATTGTGCTTTCATTTCACCTACAGCTGGAGTTTTTAACGAAGCCCACGTTATATTGGCTCATGAAGAGACAACTTGACAAATTTACTGGAGCCCTACAATAGATCCATATATGTAAGAAGCGGCATGCAAGATGTGTGAATTATTCTAAAATGAACTTGAGAAAAATGTCCATCTGAAAAAAGATGAACTAGATATTTTTCTCAGCACATAAAAGAATTAGCTTCATAAGGATATGGACTTAGGTGTCAAAAATTAAGTACTAAAATTACATGTTATTATTTAAATATTATAGGAAACGACTTCTTAAACTGAAACAAATATTGACAAATTTACCCATTAAGATAAATATTTTTTAAAAATCAGGTAAAAAAATGAAAATGGCATATATAATAAGATATTCATGGAATACACACTAATCAAGAATTATTATCAAGAACATAGAAGCAACCTCAAATCAGAAATGGACACAACACATGATTAAGAATTTATCAAGAGAAGAAATGAACATTAGGATACAGAAAGTTCAACTTCTGTTCTGATGAGGAAAAAAATAAGTCAAGACCACACTGAGGTATTACTTTAAACTTACCTGATTGGCAGTGAGCAAGTAGGAAGACCCAGGAGTGTGAGTTATGGATCCATAGAGGATCTCAATATTTCAGTGGTGGCGGCACCACATTGGAAAAGTCTCCTGTTATCTCCTCCTAGGACATTCTTACTCATGTACTGCAAGAGCCAGGTAGAAGAACGTTCATAGCACGCCACAATAGCAAAACCTCTAGTGCCATCAAGTTGGTTGCTACTCATAGCGACCCAGTTACAACAGGCTGAAATACTGCCTCATCTTGTGCCGTCCTCACAATTGTTCTGTTTGAGCCCATCATTGCAACCACTGTGTCAGAGAGTCCATCTTGTCGAGGGTCTTTCAGTTTTTCACTGCCTCTGCCAAGCAGTGTCCTTTTCCAGGGCCCGATCTGGCCTGGTAACATCCAAAGTATGTGGGAAGAAGTCTTGCCACCCTCAATTCAAAGGTGCATTTTGGCTATACTTCCAAAAAATATTTATTTGTTCTTTTTGTTAGTCCATGGTATTTTCAATATTCTTTGTCAGCACTGTTATTCAAACAGGCTGATTTTTTAGTCTTCATGATTCTGTAATGAAGTGATTGAAAATACCACGGCTTGGGTCAGGCTTAGCCTAGCCCTCAAAGTAACATCCTTTTCAACACTTTAAAAGAGGTCCTATGCAGCTTGTTTACCCTGTGCAACATGTCTTCTGGTCTCCTAACTGTTATTCTGTGAGCATTGATTTTACATCCAAGCAAGACAAAATCCTTGACAACTTCCCTCTTTATTCCATTTACCATCATGTTACCTCTTTCTTCCATTTACCATCCTGTTACTTATTGGTCCAGTTGTGAAGAGTTTGGTCTTCTGTACATTGAATTGTAATCTTTATTGAAATACCGAAATCCTTTTTTTTGTGTTGAAATCCTTGATCTTCATCAGCAAGTGCTTCAAGTTCATTTTCAGCAAGCAAGGTCGTGTCATTTGCATACTGCGGGTTGCTGATGTCTTCCCCCAATCCTGATGCTATGTTCTTGTAGTCTAGCTTCTCTGATGATTTGCTCAGCATACAGATGGAATAAGTGTGGTGTGAGGATGCAACCCTGACACACACTTGAGAACAATCCAGATGGCAGTCCATCAGGAGAATGGGTGAACAGAATATATAACCATCACAGCGGACTGTTAAAAACAGAGACAACAGTCTGAGAGATTCATAGTAATGTAAAGAAAAATTAACTTCAGAAAGGTTATAATGTAGGATGTTAGTAATCTTTTCCTGTTAAAAACAAGATGGTTAAATACAGTTTTCCCTCAGTGTCCACACTAGATTTGTTCCAGCTCCCCCATGGATGCAAAAAATCCTTGGGTGTTCCAGTCCCTTATACAAAATCATCTATTTTCGTAAGGCCCCCACACATCCATATATGTACTGAAGCATCTTTAAGCTACTTATAATACCTAATACACTATGCAAATAGCACTTGCTCATCTTATCCTTTGAGTGATTGCTTAGACTACTAAATTGATTTTCCCTCACCTCCCAATAAATGATTGAACCCTCAGTTGGAGAGCTCACAGATATGATGAACCAATAGTTTATTTTCTGTAATATGCAAAGATTCAACAAAATTATCAAGAGAAACAAGCACAAGAAGAAGAACACAGAATTTAGATGACATTTGACCAGGTGGAGGTGGCAGGGATGTGGAATAGGCAGGTCTGGCATAGGTTTGATGCTGGTGGTTTTCCAGCGTTAGCCTTTGTTAATGGCGTAGTGGGTTCGTGAATGTTTACTGAATTATTTAAGATAGTTAATTAACTATTTAAAATAGTTGATAAAGTTATTAACTACATAAAGAGAGGGCCATGCAAAGACCAATGGTAATAGCGCATTATGTACCAAGGATTGTGATTAAAATAAGGAACTGAAAACTATTTTTCTAATTGGAACAATTAAGAGCTCATGAAACACTAGCTAGAAATAGTTGTTAAGGAGGGAAGTGGGGGGACGACTGATAGCAGCGATGACTATGTAACCCCACTTGAGGGGAGTGAATAACAGAACGGTAGGTGGATGGTGAAAGATAGGGGGGGAAAAGGTTCATGGAGGGTAGGGTGGGACATGGGGATAAAGGGGGGCTGGCTGATAGCAAAGAGTGCAAGAAGAGAGAAAATATTTTGAAAATAATGGTAGCAGCATTTATACAGACATGCTTTATCGAATTGAACTGTGGATTGTTATAATATCTGTAAGAGCTCCCAATAATATGAAAAAAAAATGTAGTTAAGTTTGCAAATGCAGGTATATGTCGCTTAACATCTGTGATGTGGTGTGTAAATGAACATCATATTAACCCCTCCAAGTACTTGTTTCCTGTCTTTTACTGCTATTGGATGAGTCCAAGGAGCTGCCATGGGCAGCAGGAGTGGGGCAAGAGGAACATGCATGCCCTACCCACTGTCCCGTCCACCTGAAGAGCCAGGAGAAGCCTAGCACAGGGGCCACATGCTTGCTAGGCAAAGCTCAAGAGCCCAGGCTCAGTAATTGTCTTCTGCCACACTTGCCTCTATCTTATCTGTTGTGTAGTGATGCAAAAGTCTGGGCTTTAGACCTTTAAATCACTAGGGGATAATTATAAGCAACAGGAGGGCTGCTTTTACAACAGTGAAGAATATATGAGACCACAGATGTATATGCAGTTGGACTTTGTCCCAACATGTTAAATGATGCATATTGGTATATCTTTAGAGTTGTTTAGACTAGATAATTTCAAGCATCATCTTAGATGTCTGGTATCATTTTAGCCACAGAGATAATCTCTATACCAACCTGTGATTTTATTGCCATTTTCAGCAAGGAATTTTGAAATTGTAGTTTACTTTAACTGTATCTAGCAAGTTCTCCTATGGGCAGCTGTTACATGATTTGGGGTGATTGTGAACAATGAAGGATTTAAA
>NW_022111372.1:71949595-71974431 GCF_000313985.2 Echinops telfairi
CTCTAGGCGTGTCCTCCAGTCAAGTCTGATGGGGTGCCACGCTCTGGCCCCAGAGTCTGCCCTTTGTACTCCCTATGTGCTCTGCTCCCCCCGTTGCTCTGCCGCACACTTTAAGTATTTTGCCTCCGTGTCGCAGGATCAGTCCAGGCCAGTCCCGAAACTGAGTCTCCAGTGTTGTCCCCCATAGGGCCCTGGGCCAGCACGGATGGTGTGTCTCATAGTGGGATCAGCCATATGGTCCACTGCTGTGCAATGGCTGTTCAGAGCAGGGATATCATCCTCCAGGTCTGGTGGGCCAGGATGTGCTCCACTATCTCTTCTTTCCCATTCATTTGCTCCCATGTGCTCTGATCAGACATGTAAGGGCTATCCTTTTTGAGGTGGGAATTGAACATACCTCTGCTCTCCAGCCCGCATACGAATTTTTTATAATCATTTTACTGGGGGCTCTTACAACCCTTATCACAATCCGTACATCCACCCATTGTGTCAAGCACATTTGTACATTAGTTGCCATCATCACTTTAAAAACATTTGCTTTCTACTTGAGTCCCTGGTATCAGCTTCTCCTTTTCCCCCTCCCTCCCTGCTTCCGCTCCTTTATTAACCCTTAATGATTGATAAGTTATTATTATTTTTTTCATCCCTTACATTCTCTGACATTTCCCTTCACTCACTTTTCTGTTGTCCATCCCCCAGGGAGGAGGTTTTATGTAGATCCCTGCAATCACTTCCCCCTTTCCACCTCATCCTCCCGGTATCACCATTCTCAGCACTGGTCCTGAAGGGATCACCTGTCCTGGATTCCCTGTGTTTCCAGTTCCTATCTGTATCAGTGTACATCCTCTGCTCTAGCCTGATTTGTAAGGTAGAATTGGGATCATGATAGTGGGGGGAGGAAGCATTTAAGAACTTGAGGAAAGTTGTATTTTTCATCATTGCTACCCTGCACCCTGACTGGCTCGTGACTCTTCTGTAAGGGGATGTCTAGTTGAATACAGATGGGTCTTGGGTCCCCAATCTGCACTCCCTCTCATTCACATTGATTTGATTTTTTTGTTCTTTGATGCCTGATATCTGATCCCTTCGACACCTCATGATCACACAGGCTAGTGTGCTTCTTCCATGTGGGCTTTGTTGCTTCTGAATTGGTGGCCACTTTTTATCGGCGCATACTAGTATTGACACCAGCCATCTTCTTCCACACACTCTATTTCTCTGCTGCATCTGATTTGGCCACACAACTCACAGAGCATACCCAAAGGGAGGGGTGTATTAAGGGAGTAGCAGGTTGCAATCCAGTATCCGCATCAGGCAGAGAGTACGGCTCTTTTCAACTCCTCTTGGTTCCCCTCAGGGTAGGCCTCTCTTGGACTGGCCTCTGCCCATGGGCACCCCACTGTGTTAGCAAGGTACTTGCCCAAACTGTCTTTTTCTCACTCCCTGAGTCGTACGACCAGCACCTCTGATATAGGTGCTACGTTAAGCTTTAGGCCTGGAGTCGGCTTCCCTGCGCTGTGGACTGGCATGCCCACAGTAACTGCCACATGCTCTGGGCTAGGAAAGCCCACCACGCAGCCTTGCACTGCTTTCTCGGTTTGGCTGGTGCCACTTCTCACTGCCTCACACATTCTCTGATGTTACAGCTCTCTCTGTCTCTTGAATCTAGGTGGCGCTCAGTGTAGGATCCCAAATGATGTGTTCCTCTGGGGCTCCATCAGTCTTAGTGGTCGTGAGGTGTCTGTCCCCTGTGCACTCATCCTCTCTGTCCCACCTCTCACCCACATGGGTCTGAGATTGGCTTGCTTGAAATGCCTAACCCCAGTGTATGTAGGCATCCTAATGCTGTATTTGGTTACACGTTGGGTTGGCAGCCTCAAGGTCAGTAGTTCAAAACTACCATAAGGAAGCTTTCTATTCCCATAAAGAGCTACAGTCTTGAAAACCCACAGGGGCAGTTCTTTGTCTTATAGGATCACTATGAGCCAGAATCAACTACATGATAGTGAAGTTACAGGTTGTGTGTGTTTGTGTAGATGGTAATTACATGCATGTTTCAGATAAAAGGACCATATCTAACTACTGAAAATATATTTAAACTTTTAAGGCAAATCACTTCATTTACAGACGATCACCTATAATTCACCAACTGTACATGATGCCCGCCTTAAAAAAGATTCCTGTCAGTTCTGTGCATGTCAAAGCAGAGCAGCTCCTTGTCCTGCGACTCGGTACTAGAAGTGCTTGTTAGCTAAGGTTTGAAACAGTCTCCACAGCACTTTGTTTCAATGTCTCCCATGATGTTTCACTTTGTTCTCTGAGCTACTGGTTATAGGTGAAGGTGTGGCATTTTGCTTTGTGTCACTGATTTTTGTTCTCCACCTGTATATAATAAAGGTCTAAAAGAGGAGTTGACGCTACTACTGTGTCTCCTTGAGATGGTTTAAAAACATATCAAGGATGCTGATATTTAATTAAAGCAGTTTAATTTTTTTGTAGCCATGAGCTTTAAGCTATTTTGGTTGAAACTCAAATTTTCTGATAATAGTTTTAAATAATCTGTATTTGTATTTTAAACAAAATCATTAAATAATACTCTACTTAGAGAATTAGGGCAACGAATGTGTATGTTGCTTTACACAATTGATGTATGTGTGGATTGTGATAAGAGTTGTATGAACCCCAATAAAATGATTTTAAAAAGTTGTATGAGCCCCAATAAAATGATTCTAAAAAATAATAGAGATTCTATCTATATAAAGATTAGAATTGAGTTTTGTTTTTAAGAAAGGGGAAAGCTCTGTTTTGGGTCTTGCTGATTTCTTGTTAGATTTGTGACCATTAAGAAAAACAACAATATCTTTTATTTATTTATTTAAATCATTTTATTGGGAGCTCTTACAGATATTGTAACATTCCATGTTTCAATCATGTCAAGCAGTATTGTACAATTGCTACTACAATCAGTTTCAAACGTTTCTTTCTTCCTGAACTCCCTGATAATCGGCTCCGCTTTATCTCCTCCCCCGCCTGATCCCCTAGGAACCCTTTTTCCTATAAATTTTTCTGCCCTATCAAATAATAATTTATAAATTATCAAGGGTTCGGGAGCAAGGGGAAAAATTGAGCTGATGCCAGTGGCTTATGTGGAGAGTAAATGTTTTGAGAATAATGAGGACAATGAATGTAATGAGGGCAATGAATGTACAATTGATCAATTTATGTATGTATGGATTGTGATAAGAGTTGTATGAGCTCCTAATAAAATGATTAAAAATTTTTTTTGCCATATTTTATAAAATCTAATATAATTGTATGTGAATACATGATATTTTGTTAGATGATAATAGCATCTTAAAAATTCTTGTGATAGTAATAAGGCCTTTAATTATCCATTTCTTGAAATTGGGGATGTATAAAATAAATGCCTTAGGAAGAAACTTTTAGGGGAGAAAAAGTATCTGTTTAGGGTATTTGTTAGGGAGGAATTTTATATACTTTTAGAAATTAATATACAGTATGCCTTAACTTGGGATATATTTAGGGAATCATTTTTCTTTTTGGGGGGGTTGTCATTTCTTACTGTATTCTAAACCATTGGTAGTTCTACATATGTATTTCACTATTAGCAACAAAGTTAGGTTTTGGTGGATTGTTTAATTTGTTATATGCTTTAAAAATAAAGTTAAGACAAACAATTCCATTTATCTCATAGGACTCTGTGGATGGTTAAATCGATGGATGTGGTAAGGATTTATTTTAAAAGAATTAGTACAAGACAGGCCCAAGTCTTCCATGATGCTACTCTACTTCATTCCCCCACTCCCGCGGTATCCTGTGATTCACTGCGACGTCCCACAGAAACTCACGAAACTTTGACAAAAAGTCTCGAGTGGTGATGGGATACTATTCTGTCCAAAATCTGGCAGTTAGACCGAGGCAAGGCAAATGCTGGGTCGAGAGCTAGAAACATCCAAAAATCATGTAGAAGCAGCTCTTCTGGCTTCTACCAAGACTCGGTCAGGAAATAGAAGTCTGGCTTTCCAGCTGAGACCACGAGTGTTAGAACTGTACGGTGCTACCAGTATATATATGTAAGCAAAATGGGATGGGGCCATCAGGCACGCCCTCTAGTACAGGAGAGTAAAGATGATACGGAAACAAAGGGCGTAGCCTTGTTCACACTCTGTACTAACGTCAGGCCCTAATCTCAGCCTGTCCCTGCCCTTTAGGAGAGGATACCTTCCATAATGGGACTACAGGTGTATCCAGTGCAGAATTACATCACAGACGGAATTGTGACTAGAAGGATTATATTAATGGACTAATAAAAAGTGATTAGAAAAATATCCAAGTAGAACTGTTATGGTGTTATTTGGCACCTATCTCAGACAATCCTTTGTACTTAATAGGAACTGTGAGGTACGTGATAAAGTTAGCTCCCCCCACCCTTTTTCATGGAACTTAAAACAGGAGCGAGGGCTAAGACATCTATTAAATGCTATAATTCAATGTGTGACTGATTGGTACAGGTGTTAAAGAGAGCAGATAGTTCTTGGAGAAATATATAAATATATGTTTGTCTAGCCTGAACTGGCTTAAATGATTGACAGAAATGGAGGGCGTGACAGAGGCATTTCTGGTGGGATGCAAGCATATCTGTATTTTGCTATAACAGTGAATTCCATCAGCTTGGCTTCCAGTGAGGAACAGGTGTTGCAAGTTTAGGATGACAGATTGGAGCCAGAATCCAGAGGATCTTGGCTGCCAGGCTAGGACATTTAGAGAAGGTGTTGACATTGTTATGGAATCAGGTGAATCTGGCTGGCAGTGTTCAGAATAGGCCAGGTGCTCAGTAGATCTGACAGTGCAGTGGGTCTTATCCATCCCCTGCACCCCCATCTCAGCAGATATGAGGATGAATGTGCGTGTGTCACCGTAGCAGAGTCTCATCTCCGCGTGGAGCTGGTGCAGAGAGGGTGTCAGATAACTTGACAAAGCCCCTTGGTTACTCTGATCAAGTCTCCCTGGGCAAATTGGGAACATTGCTTTTAAAATTGTGACTTTTCAGTCTGTAGTTTGGAATCAACCAGAATGGCAGTGGACTTGCAAACCAGCTATTAAGAAAGGAAGGATTGGTGCTACTTGGCAACTAAATGGGTGTGGAGCACAGGGTGGGGGTAGCCAGCCCCTTTGAAATGCAGAGCCTTGGGCCTGCTCCCAAGCCTGTGCAGTGAGTGGCCAGGGGATGGTGCTCAGGAAATAACTGAGATTTCATCCGGGCACCGGCACTGTTTGCTGCTGGTGTCACTGTGGCGCGACTTGGTGACTAACACTTGAAAAGAATCATCTCTCTCTCTCTCTCTCTCCCCAGGAGTTTGTGGAAACACTTCCGTGCTGTGAGCCTGTGTTTGTTTTTGCTGGTTTTCCCTGCTTACATGGCTTATATGATTTGCCAGTTTTTCCACATGGATTTTTGGCTTCTTATCATTATCTCCAGCAGCATCCTTACTTCTCTTCAGGTAGGTAAGCCCAGGAGAAAGAGAGCTACATTATGTCTGATTTTCTTCATTTTCCTCTTGATAAAGGAATCGATAGTTTTAAAATTCAGTGATTGTTAGTGGCCGACTCAGGGTTCCTTCCCCAAAGATTTTAACTAAGAGTTGCTGTATTTATCTGAGCATGCAAGTTGGAAGGCAGGTTATTAAAATGTATGCATCTGCATCACTGTTTTTCCATTAAGTTAAGCGTTTCTGTTTCTCTTTCAAAATGATATGCAGAGCTGTATACAAATATGAAACTGGTCATTGAAAAACACTAAAAGATGTTTGAGCCAGTTCTCCAGTGCATTATTTTTATTAATGCCCATTCATAAGTTATTTATAGTTTTATGATGTATGTAATTAGAATCTGTCTGCCTGCATATAGATCGGTGGACATGACAATATACTTCCCTAGAAATGAGAAACTTATTGTCATAGTAGATCTTTGCCTCCAGATCAGGAAAAGGTTGGGTTTTTTTCAAGCACTGGCAGTAAAGATGGATCTGTTCCGTGTTTCTTGTCGAGAGAAAGACATTTTGGAGTTAGTTGGACAAGAATGATGACCGCGGGATTAGGAGAATGAAAGCGTTGACGGGCTTTACTGACCTGGCGAATGAATAGGGGAAGGGTGAACAGGAAACTATTGACTCGTGAGGATTGCGCGGCTTTGGGGAAAGTTAAGACCTAAGACATGGCTTTTTCATATCGAATACCTGGATTATTAAAACACCCACATTTTAATGCTCAGTGCTCTCTCTTCAGGTCTTAAAGGTAGCGCCTTAACATTAGCAAGGCTGTTGGAAATCTGAGAAAATGTACTTGGTTTTGAGTCATAATATATATACTCCTCTTTCTCCAGGTTCTGGGAACACTTTTTATTTATGTCTTATTTATGGTTGAGGAGTTCAGGAAAGAGCCTGTGGAGAACATGGATGATGTCATCTACTATGTGAATGGCACTTACCGCCTGCTGGAGTTCCTGGTGGCCCTGTGTGTGGTGGCCTATGGCGTCTCGGAGACCATCTTTGGAGAGTGGACAGTGATGGGCTCTATGATCATCTTCATCCATTCCTACTATAATGTGTGGCTTCGGGCCCAACTGGGCTGGAAGAGCTTTCTTCTCCGCAGAGATGCCGTGAATAAGATCAAATCATTGCCTGTTGCTACAAAAGAGCAGCTTGAGAAACACAATGATATCTGTGCCATCTGTTACCAGGTGAGGGCCTCGAGAAGAGTCACGTGGGTGGCATGTGGGTGTGTCCTTTGGTGCTTCCACTATGGTCATCAAACTCAACTTTAAATTTTTTTAAAAATGGGTCTAAGTTTTATAGAACAGACAATATTTCCATTTTATTTCTAAAGTAAGCTTTTATTTTGATCTTTCAAGTTCTAATGTATTGTTATTTTCAACATTACTGCTCACCCATAAATAAAGGAAAAACAGGTCAGGTATATTTTATACTTAGTGCTGATTGTACTCACATGCCTATGTACTATCCAAATGTATACTGTCCGTCATGAGTCGGCAACTTCTGAAAAGTGGTGTGCCAAGATTTTGATTCTTTGGCTTCTAGTCTTCCTGGGCTGGGGAAGAAGAGCTCATTTACTCTTTGTAGGTGGAGAAAAGCGGCTGGGTTTCTGAGACAGGAAGGAGCCTTTGTGTGTTGGAAGGAAGGGCTGTGGCAGAGGCAACCTGTTTGGTGCCCATAGACTATGACTGTCTTGAATTTAAGTATTAAAGGCAGCACAGAGAAAACTTGGAAACAGAACAGCAAGAGTCCTGTAGTTTTGACACCCCTCACCTGGGCATCTGATGAGGGTGGTTGACCAGCAACATTTACACTTTGTGTAGAGAGTGTAGACAGACGTTGTGAGCAGTGACACAAGCGGTGTCCATCCATCTCTTTAGATTGCAGGCGGTGGGTCGGGTGGGTGGACTGGAGCTACAGGTTTCGGCTGGGAGTGCATAGGGCATGCTCATTTTCCAAGGCTGCCTTTATAGTTTACATGGGGTGCGCATGTGTATGTGTGTGATTGAACTAATTGGAAACTTGTAATACCTAAACCAAACCATAATCATTTCCATTGAGTCAAATGCCAGCTTGTAGCCACATATAGGACAGGGTAGAACTGCTCCCGTGAGTTTCTAAGACTGCTATAACTCTTTATGGGAGTAGAAAGCAGAGCATCTGGTGGTTGCAAACTGCTGACCTTGCAGTTAACAGCCCAACACGTTACCAAGATGCCACCCGGCCCCTTGTAGAAGCTTCTAGTAGCAGCATGGAATTACCATTTAAAAAAATAAACACATTTGAAGGGGTACTAACTCCAAGTTTTCCAGGGTCTGTTTTTCTATTTTGTATTTATAGTTCCTGCCAATTAAGTAGTTATTCTCTCGATTCTGTTTTCATTGTTAATATGAACTCCAGCTCCTTAATGTTGGCGAGGCAGCCTCGTTGTACTCAGAACAAACCATTCCAAAACCAGGTTACAGCTGACCAGCTTCCGGGGCTGGAGGCAGGCTGAGGCTGTAAGCGTGCCTGCGTCATCCCAGCGGGGCCAGTGGGACTTCATGTAGGGTTCCGTCTCGGGGTGCCAGGGTCCTCTGTTTGCACTGGCTTTTGTCACATCACTTTTTGAAGTGCTGGAACTACCTGCTGGTGTCACTTAGAAAACCGGGCTTCAGATGGCTTGGCTTCCTAGCTGCTGCTGTCCTTGCACGGCTTTCTGCTTAACGGTGATTTCCAGGTGGCACCAGTTCTTGGCAAGGAACTTCTGGAAGAGCTACAACGTCTTGTTTGGGAGCTTTAAACAAAGCTCTTGGTGATTCACCACTATGTGTGTGTTTACCGCCTTAACTTCATGTTCCTTAACTTCATGTTGTCAGCTCTCCTGTTCCAGGAGAGAGGAATGTAAAGTATGCCCTCTATTGCAGTGGATACCAACGTCGAGTGTGCACCAGCTGCACCTGAGTGGCTTGCTTTAACTGTAGCTTTGGCACTCCCATCACCACGTGTCTGTCCCATAGGTAGGTCTGGATGGGCCCCTATTATGCATTGCTAACAAGTACTCCAGGTTGAGAGACAGCACCGTAAACAGACCTGCCTAGAAAAGCAGGTGTATGCTGGCTCTACTGTCATCGCACTTCCTTGCCAAGGCCCTGGTGTTGCGTGGCTGCCATGCTGGTCTCCTTGCAGATAATCTCCTCAGAGGCATCTGCTTAGCTGTATAGAAGTGTAAGTAGGAAAGTTCTGTCTCCCTCAGATAACCTTGGACTGTCAGTATGCTGCTACCAGCCACCCCAGGGAAGACCCAGTAATCAAACTGCTGCAAGCAGTTTGTGGCCCTTGGACCAAGTAGCTTGTGGCCCTTGAACCAAGCCAGAGCCAATTGAAGAAGACAATTTCTTCCCCTCTGTAGATTTTTGTGTTTTAAAAACTGCTTAGCCAGTGGTTCCTATATTATAAGATTAAGGGGTCTCTGATGGCAAGAGGATTCTATTGCAAATACACAAATGAGTTTTACTTCAAGACCTGTGCTGACACGTTTCCTTTTGTGTGAAAGAAATACTAGACATAGAGCATTGGAGGGTAGTACCAAAAATTCTTTCTAAGAGACATTTAGGACCTACCTTTCTTCCTTTTCTTTTCCAGGACATGAAATCTGCTGTGATCACACCCTGCAGTCATTTCTTCCATGCAGGTTGTCTCAAGAAATGGCTGTATGTCCAGGAGACCTGTCCCCTGTGCCACTGCCACCTGAAGAACTCCTCCCAGCTCCCAGGACTAGCCTCTGAACCCATTGTTGCTGCTGTTGCCGCTGCTGCCGGCGCCGAGCAAAATGGGCATCAGGAAGGTGAAGGTACTGAACCCCCAGGGCAGGAGCAGCCTACAGAGGCCTGTGTCCACGAGGGGCCTAGTGACAATAACAAGTGCATTGCCAGAAGAACAGATAGCCAGGAAGAGACTTTGAATCCTGAGGAATGTCCGCTCAGGGCAAAAGACGGAACAGGTCCTATTGGAGCCAGCCCAGAAGAAAAGAAGCAGGAATGATGCTGACATGTTGTGGAGGAGAACCTAACTTGAGATGGGATTTGTGCTCAGCTGTAAGGAACACATGAGGCCATCAGGCGGGAGACTGACATTCCAAGGATCTGACCCAGAATATGCTCGCTAAGTGGAGGCCACCTGCTTCATCCCCCTGGACCCTGGAAGAAATGTTGCAATGTGTGCTAATCAAAATGTATTTTCTTCTTCTATGCTGGTGTTTTGTAGAGGTTTGCCAAGGAAATTCATCCTCAATAACTTCAGATACTGCCCCGGTGTGCAAGGAATCCATGAGATTGGAGTGTGTGCAAGGGGCCCAGGACAGGCAGGCGGCAGCAGCGGGGTGGCGCGGGAGAAGGCAGCAGGCAGAAGCGGAGCGGACCTTCCGTTCTGGGCAGGACAGGAGCCCTTTTCTCCACCCCACCCCTCACTTGAATTGGGGGCTCGGTCAGGCGATTTTGAGATTTGTACAGCACTTGAAATGAAATCAAAGATGTAAAGGCGCTGATTGTATTCAAAGATTGGAGCACGCTCATAGTCCCGACGTGCTTTACGGCTGGGGCGGGCGGACCCTAGCCTTGCGGGTACGTTCATGTAATCTGAGGCTCTGGAACTCGATGATGGAGCCTTCAATATTTCAGTGTAGATGAGACTTTTGTTAATAGGCTACACTGTGTTGGCTGTGTGAAGTAAACTAAAGCTCTGGTGAACACTTTGGAGCCTGCACGAACTCAGGCAGACTGAAGTGGGAAGGGCTTTAGGGCACTGATAAAGGCCCCAGTGTACTTTTCAATCCTGTGTGATGCTTAATTCTTGCAACTGGATCAAAACAGTGTTAAACTCTGGCAATATTTGCACTTTGGGAATGAGTACATACCTGTATGATCACACTCTGCAAATGCCACTTTTGAAGCTGTTAATAGACTTTGCACCTTTTCTTTGACAAGGATATGTCCTATTTAAATTTTTACATTCATCATGGCTACAGGTAGAATCGGGGAGGGGGGCAATGTAATTTTTTATGGGGATTTTGATATGAAAAGAAACTAGTCATTTATTTATACAATAGGCTTGACTCAAAAAGTGTTTTTCAGACTTGGTATTCCTAATGTGGGATGTGACTTTATTTTCTTTTTAGTAGTAAATTTGGATGTAGACTGACAGACATAGTTGAATGTCTTAATAAATTTAAATTTGAAGATACTTGACTTGTTCTGTGCGGATTACTGTGAAGGGTTTTGTTGAAGTGCGGTTGTGGGGATGGTCTGTTGTGCTCAGCTGGGGATCCCGATCAGAAACGCCCTGCAGATAAGGACCAGTGGCACCACACCTAGCCCTGCATCAAGCCAACCTCAGGCCAAAGCGAACCAACCAACCCAACACACTGCCCTGCCATCCGGTTGATCCTGGCTCTTAGCAACTCTGTAGGGCAGAGTAGAACTCAGTTGGCAGTCTAGTGTTTATCCCAAAGCACTGTCCAGGTACCCGATGAGAAGAGCTTTTAAAGCTTAGCACACATTTCTGAACCCTACTGCCCACCCTACTCCACAGCCTATGTGACTCCTGGGAATGTGCATTTTAGAATTTACCAAATGATTTGTTCCAGCTTACCTGGCACCAGCACAGTTTTATGTTCAGAAATGAAGTGGCTTGACTAGAATTAATTTCTTCTCTCCCCTGATCATTGCCAGTCAGAAAACCAGGGACAAAAGAGCAACTGGCTCCCTCTAGTGGTAATAAAGCCATTGTCCAAAGACTAGTGCTCATTATACTGAGGCTGTTCTGAGTGACCCTGGAAGAAGAGAACTGCCCCTATGGGTTTCCAAGATTGTGGCTCTTCCCCCTGCCCAGCAATTTTAGTGGTGTATAATTCACATCATCTAGTTTAATAACTCAATCAGGAAGAGTTGTGCAGTCATCACCACTGTCCATTTTAGAACGTTTTCTTCTTTGTTGTACTCATTGTTACTAGCTCCTGTTTCCCCCAACCTCTCCCGCCAGACCTCCCTGGAACCAATAATCCAGTGACTGTCTCAAGACTTAAGGAAGACTGTGCCTCTGGGAGTGGAAAACCTCCTCTTGTGCGGTGAGCAGCCAACCTGTAAGCCAGGCACCACCGGGCCTCCACTCAAAAACTAGTCGGGAACTTTGACGTAGTGATTTCCAGCCTTGGTGTAAAAAGTACACTTGCAAATTAAACTCCTTGTCTGTCTGGAGAACTGAAGTGCGATTCCTCATGATAGGCAGGGCTTGGCTGTCCTTTAGCACTTTAGCACTCAGTCCACTAGAGAGCTTGTTTGCCCTCCGACTCTGAGAGCTGCTTTGAAAGGAAGGGCCCTCAGCTGCTTTGTGAAATGAGAGGCTTTCTTTCTGTTTTTTTAGATTATTTCATTGGGGGCTCGAACAATTCTTATCACCATCCATCCACCCATTGTGTCCAGCACATTTGTGCATTTGTTGCCATCATCATTCTCAAAACATTTGCTTTCTACTTGAGCCCATGGTATCAGCTCCGTGTTTTCCCCCCTCCCTCCCCCCTCCCTCCTCGCTCCCCTCTGACTCATGAACCCTTGATAATTTATAAATTATCACTTTGTCATGTCGTACACTGTCTGATGTCTCCCTTCACCCACGTTTCTGTTGTCCGTCCCCCAGGGATGAGGTTATATGTAGATTCCTGTAGTCAGTTCCCCCTTTCTACCCCCGCCCCCCCTCCACCCTCCCGGTATTATCACTCTTACCCCTGGGCCTGAAGGGATCATCCGTCCTGTATTCCCTGTGTTTCTAGTTCCTTTCTGTACCAGTGTACATCCTCTGGTCTAGCCAGACTTGTAAGGTATAATTAGGATCATGGGGGGTGGGGGGGGAGTAAGAGGGGAAGCATTTAGGAACTAGAGGAAAGTTGTAGGTTTCATCGTTGCTACAATGATCGTCTCCTCCTGAGACTTCTGTAAGGGGATGTCCAATTGCCTACAGATGGGCTTTGGGTCCCCACTCTGCATTCCCCCTTCCACAATGATATGATTTTTTGTTCTTCGATGACTGAACCTGATCCCTTTGGCACCTCTTGATCACACAGGCTGGTGTCCTTCCATGTGGGCTTTGTTGCTTCTGAGCTAGATGGCCGCTTGTTTATATCTTGATAGCTGGGCACCATCAGCTTTCTTCACCACATTTGCTTATGTACCTGCTTTGTCTTAAGTGAGTGTGTCGGGAAAGTGACCATCATGGAATACCAGTTTAATTGAACAAAGTATTCTTGCATTGAGGGAGTACTTGAGTGGAGGCCCAATGTCTATCTGCTACCTTAATGCTAAACCTCTAAATATAGGCACATAGATCCATTTCCCCATCCTCATATAAATATATTTACATATGTACATGCCTTTATTTAGACCTCTATAAATGCCCTTTGCCTCCTAGCTTTTTCTTCTATTTCCTTTTACTTTGGCCCCACTGTCACGCTCGGCCTTCATTTGGGTTTCAGTAATTCCTCTTGGTTACATTACCCTTGATCACGCCCTACCAGGCTTCCTATACCCTCCTCACCACCGATTTGGATCACTTGTTGTTCCCTTGTCCCTGGGTTTGTTAGCAGCACTTCCTTTCCCCCCACCTCCCTCTCTCCCATGTCCCCCCGAAACTGTCAGTCCCATTGTTTTCTCCTCCAGATTGTTCATCCAACCTATTTTATTTAGACAGACCTGCGGAGATAATAACATGTGCAAAACCAAGCAACAAAAGAAAACAAACTAACAACGAAAGGCCAATGACAAAAAATAAATCCCACAACTACAACAAAAAAGAAAAGCTTGTAGTTAGTTCAAGGAGTGTTTGTTGGCCTTTAGGAGTGTTTTCCGGTCGAGTCTGATGGGGCTCCACACCCTGTCCCCAAAGTCTTTTTGGTGTTCCCTGGGGACTTCATTGCTCTATTCCCCTTGCTGTTCTGTTGCACACCCTTAGTGTTTTGCCTCGGTGGGATCAGATCGGGCAGAATTCCGACATTGTGTCTCCAGTGTTGTCCCCTGTAGGGCTATGGGTCAGTGAGGGATGTCGTGTCTCAGTGGGCCTGGCCTGGTGGTCTTCTCTGTGGATTGGCTGCTCTGAGCAGGAATATCCTCATCAAGACTTGGGCCAGGATGTGCTCCACCCTCTCTTCCTCCCCCTTCATTTGCTCATTTGCTCCCTTGTGTTCTGATCAGACAAGTCCCTCTCCCTGAGCTGCAGATTCAGTGCTGTCCTCTGAAATAAATTCTTCTGGGGGGAGGGACAGCTGTCCACTTGGTTGGGATTGGGGCAGGCCCCCCTTTTTTTAAAAATTGGGGACTCATAGAACTATCACAATCCATGCATACATCAATTGTGTAAAGCACATTTGTATGTTCGCTGCCCTCATCATTCTGAAAACATTTGCTTTGTAAAGGGACGGGCTTTTTTTGGCATCTGGAGCACATTATGTGTAATATACTTCCTGATGGCAAGTAAACCCCAGGTCCACACCAGCTTACAGGAGCCTTTTGGCTCTTCAGCTTGTTGGACAAGTATCACTGTGTATCTTTGCCTCCTTCAGGAGAGCTCTGGTCTGTTGTAACAAAGCTCTTCACAATCTCAGTGGCTTTAAAACAACAAAGATTTCTGGCTAACACTACATGCATACCCTTCAGTCCGTCCATAATGGGTACTGTTGAGTGTGCAATTTGGGATTAAGCTGACAGGACTGCCTGGAACATTGCTGATGCCCATGAGGAAGGGAAGGGTTCCGGAAGGCTGTATACCAATCATTGTACTTTCGGCCTGGGAGTGCTTGTGCTGACCACACCCTGGCCAGATCTTTGGTCTCTGTGGCCTTGCAAAGCACAAGGGGCTGTGGAGGATCAGCATAACCGGCCAGTGGGTGGCACTGGTGACTCGTACTCTCTTGGCGGAGCAATAGTTCATTCTGCACGTAAGGTAGAATTGGGCAGCACACTGGTGAATAGTTCAACACATATACCACTCAAGAAACTAACTGCTTACAAAGTGCAAGATGATAACTGTATACTACTACTCTTACTTGGATTTCTATTCTCAGTCCTTCTCCCTCGCAGTTTCTAACTCAATTTCTAACATTTTCTGATTTAGGAAGGGGGATGTCAAAGTGTAAGTACCTAGTTGATAGCACAAGGGGTGGGGTTTTGTCAGGAGGAGACAACAATTATGATTCAATTCCCCTTTTAGTATGCTTGATCAAATCAAGTAGCAAAATGCCAATCCCCTTTAGGGCTCTGCTGATTCAATAAGAGTTTATCCCCATAAGAGCTTTGACATCAGAATTACTGTTTAAATCCTGAGATTGGTTTGCAACATAAATGCTGACTTTGTCATTCAGTTCACAAGTCTGCAGTGGGTTCTAGCAATCTCAAGCGTGCTGTTTTCCTAGCGCGTCTCTAGGGGTCTGGTTTCCACATACTGAGTTCAATGTAAGGGTCCCTCGAGTCCCCCATTAGGAGCTGGGGACTTTCTCTTAAGAAAACGCCTTATTTTCATGGCATTTTACATCAAGAGCTTTGTGGCATACCAAACTGGTTTTATGAATAGGGGAAAGAAAAACTGAACTTTTCAAATTTACAGGAAGGACTCCCCCTGCCCTGCATGACTATGGTAATGGAACAAGAACCCTGAAGATCTGTCAAGAAGAACACACACACAGAATCCCTCTGCCATGGATTCAGTCCCAACTCACTGCTGGGCTATATAGGTTTCCAGGACTGTGGATCTTTATGGGAGCAGAAAGACTCATCTTTGTCTTGAGTAGCTGGTGGGTTTGAACCATCGACCCTGTGGTTTCCATCCAACATCTAACCTATATCAACAGGGCTCATAATAAAACTGTACATTTTGAAACACACACCAGCCCTGGTGGCATAGTGGTTATGCAAGGTCAGGAGTTTGAAACCACCAGCTGCTTCTCTGGAGAAAAAAGAGGCTTTTTACTCCCATAAAAGAGTCTGAAAACCACAGGGGCATTATTATGCTGTCCTGTAGGGTTACTGTGAGTCAGAATGGATGGCAGTGAGTTTATATTTACATATATATCTTAGTCATTTCCATTCTGTCCTTAAAAAGTTATTTTCACCTTCCTGACAAGATCTCTGAAAATAAAATGGGTGCATAAACAAATGTGAAGAAAGCTGATGGTGCCCGGCTATTAAAAGATACAACATCTGGGCTCTTAAAGGCTTGTAGTTAAACAAGCAGCCATTTAGGAGGGAAGCAACAAAACTCACATGGAAGAAGCACACCAGCTAATGTGATCATGAGGTATTGAGGGGAAGAGGTATTAAATTTAAAAACAAGCAACCAAATTGATGTGAAGGGGTATGGATAGAATGGAGCCCCAAACCACCTGTAAGATAATTGGACAGCCCCTCTCAGAAGGGCCACACAGAAGGGATGATAAATCCAGGGTGAGGTATAGCACTCATGAACCACATAACTATCCTCTAATTCTTTAACATTTCCTTTCCATACTATTATGGTTTTTATTTGTTTTACCTCATTAATCATGTTACATTTTCATATTTTCATTTGTATATTTAAGATTGCTTGGTATATGAAATCCAAGATAACCTTTCAGAAACCGTAACAAGTAATGGTTCCCTGGGGGTATGGGAAAGGTGGAAAGAGGGCATTAGGGAGCTGATGGTATTGATGACTGTATAACCCCTCTCAATGGGATTGAACAACCGAATTATATGTGAATGGATCATGTAAGATTTGGACAAAAAAAAAAGGTTTCTGGGGGATGGTGTGGAGGAGGGAGGGGATAAAGGGAAGCTGATATCAACGAGTCCAAGAAGAAAGAAAATGTTTTGAAACTAATTGTGGTAACAATTGTACAATACTGCTTGATGTGATTGAACTGTGGATTGTTATGATAGCTGTAAGAGCTCCCAATAAAATTATTTTTTAAAAATAGAGTTGTTTCTCCAGTTCAAAGTAAAGGTAGGACATTTGAAGCTTGATTATTAGTTTTTGGAATAGGTTGTGCTTTTAAAACATGTTGTAGTCAGTCTCCTAAGGACTTGGGGAGAGTCTAGTAAAAGCACCTGGGGGTTCCTGGGGAATGTTTGGTACTGGTCGATGCGCCAGGAGTTTGAGTCCAGCCAGCGGTAACTCAGAAGAAAGGCCTGGTGATCCCCTCCACAGGACTTAAAACATTTATGTTTTCTCCTTTTTTCAACATTGCTTATTACTTGGGAATAAAGTCATTTAAAAAGAACAGAAATCACCATCATCTCATGTTTGGAATTAGCCATTTAAGTTGCTTTTCCCATTCAATGGTAGCAAACCTGACCTTAGAGACACCCACTCCTACCCCTAGGGATCACTTCTACTTTTTAAAGTCTACCTACATGATCATTTGGCCACAACTTCAGAGGTTCTAAACAGTTTTGTGATTCTTCCAGTAGAATCTTTCTCCCACCTTCGAAGATAAGGAATGGTGTGACTTTTTAAACAGTTACATTCTGTGGACAGTACTTGATAATCAGAAATACTAGGCGTCGGGGGTAGAACTCGGGGTCCTGGTTCTTTCTCTCATTCTGTGGACTCTACATTCAGTTTTTGTATGAGGACATAGTCTGAGTAAAGCCAAACCCAACTTGCTGCCGTTGAATCCGTTCCTGCTTACAGCTACCTGTGGGACAGGCTAGAAGTGTCACTGTGGGTTTCTGAGGCTGACTCTTAGTGGAAGTAGAAAGGCCCGTCTTTCTCTGAGTAAAGGCAAAGGATTGCTAGTGAAAACAGTAAATCCTGCTTCTAAGCATGCCATCAGCTTCGCGGACGCTGATGGTCTCTTCCCGAACTGTATCTCAATTTGACTCTTGGGTCCTTATCTATTTTTCTTCTACTACTATTAATAGTACAAACAACTCTTTGCCTTTCTATTGTTTTATATATTTAAGGGAAAGGACCCTGGCTGGGCCAGTGTGCCTGCATTGGACTGCTAACCTAAAGATGGCAGGTTGGAACCCACTCCTGAGTACCGTGGAAGATGCTGATCTACTAAACCTCCAGCCAAGAAAACCCTTGGACCAGTTCTACTTGGTAACACCTGGGGTCGCCACGAGCCAGAATTGACAGCAAAGAACAAAAACAGTTAAGAGACTGGCTTTTGACAAGCTAGAAGTCATAAACCCATTTGCAGCCAATTCCAAATGTAAGTTTTTCTTTGGCAAACTTTTCTCCGCAGCCCCCTTGGCCCCCTGGAAGGGAGGAAAGCCTGAGCTCAAGGCGGGCGCCGGGCTCGGGTCCCCACTGCCCCACGCACCCAGCCTTTGCTCCTCGTTAGCTGTGCTGTCCTTGGCCAACCTTTGGTTTTCTGGGTTTTAGCTTCATCTAATAAAATGATCTCTGAGGTATCACTGTCCATCTGTGCTTTTAATCTTTACCACTACTGAGTTATGAGCTTCTTATGTATTTTTAATGTACTATGCCAAGTATTTATTAGGGCTCTGTAAGCCAGAATCAACTTGATAACAGTGAGTTTTGTGGGTTTGGCTCACTACTGTATTCCCAGAGCCTGGAACTGGGGCAGAAGCTCTCTAAATATCTACAGAATGGAAAACTGAGCACCAACAAATGGAGCATTCCCCAGGATTTAAAGTGGCAGACCCGTTAGTTGTGGAGGTAGATAGCATACTACTGCAGGCCAACTAGATGATGTCATTTCTGTGAGCTGATTTGACTGTCCCCTTGAATTCAGATACAGAGCTCAGAGCTTGGAGACAGACTAGAACCTGGTTGTGTTTAGGTGCAATCTGTTGTGATTCTTGCTGTTGAGTAAACACCAGCACACAGCAGCTGGGACAAACCATGCTACCTTCAAGGAGCCCTGGTGACGTAGTGGGTTATATGCTGAGCTGCTAACCTCAAGGTAAGAGGTTTGAACCTCCAGCTGTTTCACAGGAGAGAAATGAGGCTGGCTGCTGCCATAAAGTCCGTCAGCCTTGGGAACCCAGAGAGGCAGTCTGATGGGGCTGCTGTGAGTCAGAATCGACTCAATGGCAGTGAGTCCAGTTTTTTTATTTTTTTAATGCTGTTTTCACAATCATCAGTATGCACAAATCCATTGTTGTGGCCACTGCCCATTTTGAGGATGTTCCAATCTAGGGGTTCATCTTCCAACATTATATCTGACCATTTTTGTTGCAATCCATAGGATTTGCACTGATTCATTTTTAGAAGTAGATTTACCAGGACTTCCTTCCCAGTCTGTCTAGGCCAGGGGCCAGTAAACTGACTCTCAAGCCACAGGCAGCTCTTTTGGTACGTACACATGGCTCTGAGATTAAAATTGAAAAAAAATTTAAAGACTATTATTCAAATAATGGTGATTTCTTTTGTATGTGAAATTATATTTATGGCTCTCAAATAATTTTTAAATTGTTGTGAGGAACAGGATTGGCTCTTCCGTCTTAAAAATTTGCTGACCCACATGGCTCATTTTCAAAAACAGACCACATGCTGGGACACAAGTCGAGCCTGACTAAATTCAAACACATAGAGATTACGCAGATGTCCTTCTCAGATCATCACATCATGAAGTTGGACATCAATAAAAGGATGACCAGAAAAACAAGGGCAAACAATTGGAGGATAAATAACGATCTTCTGTGACACGAATGGGTACTGGCCCAGATTAGAGAGGAAACTAGGAAGTTTCTAGAAACTAGTGAGCATGACAATACAACATACCAAAACCTATGGGTTACAGCAAAAGCAGTTATCAGAGGAAGTTTGAAAGCAATCAATGCCTATATTAATGCATAATAGTCAAAGGAGAAAAGACTAAAACAGTCCTACTGAAAAAAAAAAAAGATCAGACAGGATGCCCCTTGGCTCTGCTTCTAATTCAACATAGCACTGGAGGTCCTAGCTAACAACTTAAGTCATCAGAAGGACATTAAAGGTATCCATCTGGGAGAGGAGGAGGTGAAACTCTCACTATTTGTAGATGACATGATTATATACATTGAGAATCCCTGAAGCTATATATGGAAGAGTGACAGGATACAAAATCAACAAAGAGAAGCCTATTGGTTTGCTACATACCTCATACAAGACCATGGAAGAGGAGATAAAGAAGGCAGTACTCTTCACAATAGCCAAGAACAAATTGAAATGTCTAGGGATATATTTAACCAAAAAACCAAAAGGCTTATACAAGAAAACTACAGGACCCTACTACAGGAAACCAAAAGCAACCCCCACAAATGGAAGAATATCCCATGCTCGTGGTTTGGAAGTCTCGATATAGTAATGATATAAATCTTATGGAAGGCATTATATAAGTTTAACACTATCCCAATACAAATACCAACAACCTTATTTAAAGAATTGAAGAAACAGACCACCAGTTTCATATGGAGAGGGAAGAAGCCCAGAATTAGGAGAGAACTCCTCAAGAAGAAGGACAGAGTTGGAGGGCTTGCCTTACTTGACTTTAACACCTACTATACAGCCACAGTGGTCAAAAGAATGTGGTACTGGAATAATGGCCGACACTCAGACCAATGGAAAAGAACAGAAAACCCAGAAATAAAACCATCAGCATATAAACAACTGATCTTTGATAAGGGCCCCAAAGGCATCAAGTGGGAGGTGGATGCCCTCTTTAGCAAGTGGTGCTGGAAACAATGAATATTCACCTGTAGAAAAATGAAACAAGATCCGTACCTCCTTACCTCCCATACAAGAACAAGCTCACAGACCTAGCAGTAAAACCCCAAACTATCAGGACCATCAACACCATCAATATAGGAACCGGGACAAACCCAAGAACCTTGACTCAGGGATTACATAGGGTAACTGCAATAGAGAAGGGCACACACACAGGTGAACCTGAAATCAACAAGTGGGATATACGAAGGATAAAACACCTGTGTGCGTCAAAAGACTTCACCAAGAGAGCAACAAGAGAACCCACAGACCGGGAGAGGATTTTTAGCAATGACACAACAGACAAAGGGCTTATTACTAAAATCTACAATACCCTCCTAGCCTGCAAATAGAAGAAAACAGTTAACCCTCTGAGGAAGTGGGCAAAAGATCTGAACAGAAGGAGGAGACCAAATGGCCAATAAACATATGAGAAAATGCTCCCGATCATTAGCCATCAGAGAAATGCAAATTAAAACAACCATGAGATACCCATGAAATACTACCTAACACTCTTGAGGCTAGCCCAAATCAGAAAATCAGAGAGCAACAAATATTGCAGGGGATGTGGCAAGATAGGAACTGTCCTCCACTGCTGGTGGTTGTGTAGATATGCACAGCTTCTGGAAAGCAATCTAGCAATAGTTAAAGCAAATGGAAATTGAGCTACCTTTTGACCCAGTTATCTCTATACTGGGCATACACCCACAATAAGTAAGAAATAGACAGTGACCAGTCTCTGCACTCCAATGTTTATTGCGGCACAATTCACAATTGCAAAGAATTGGAAACAACCTAAGTTTCCATCGACAGACGATGAGTGGATTTGAAAACTCTGCCACATACACACAGTGGAGTACTACACATCAGTAAAAAGCACTGATGAAGCACATCATCTCATGGGAAGAGTTTGGAGGAAATTATGCTAAAGCAAAGTTAGCCATTCACAAAAGAACAAGTACAACATGAGTCCACTGAGGTAAGTATAATCAGCACAGTAGGTGTAGAAGAAAAGCCACTTATCTCACACTGTGTGGGTTGAGGTACAGACAGTCAGGTGGGGGACAGGCCATACCCAAGGATGTACATGTCATTCCAACACAAAGAAGGGGAAAGGGGAGAAGGGGGAGGGAGAAAATGGAGGGAAAGGGATGGGGGAAGACAGTGGCACTGGGGGAGCAGGGAACTAACCCACCCAGGGGGATAATATTGGTTATGTCTCTGCAGAATTTGGAGTGTACATGCAGACCCAACCACAGCGCACCAAACTTTGAGGTCAGTGAGCCACACGAAGCAACACATGAACAGAGTGGGCTACCGGGCTGGTCCCAATCGGAGCCAAACTGACCCTCTCCCTGGAAGATGTGGTATAAAGGACAACACCAAACCCACAGGTAGGGAAGAGGGGCCAGCCTGCCACACCCACATGGAAGCAAACCAAGAAGGAAACAGAGAGAGTGAGGGTCTAGACCCCTTATCGGCACACCAGGCCCTAAGGAGAACGTCCCTGCACAGAGCTGCTAAGGCACAGGGAGGACTGTAGGGCCGACGTGATGACACCTCGCTGGAGCATACTTCGACAGAGGACAATAATGGGGATACATGGTGGGGAATGAGTCCTGTCTGAACACCCCATAGTGGGACAAACCAAGAAGGGAACATAACAGATAAGCAGGGGAGCCAAGCCAAGCCACACAGTTCCTGAGGAGCCTCAAAAATAGACTTCAAGCTAGGAGGGGCAGTTCCCAGAACCCCCAGGACCATTGGGGAGATGATCATAAATGTCAGCAGACAGACCTAGAATTATCTATGCTGTTTGGTTTTTTTTGTTAGTTATTATTATTTTTATATACTTTTTTCTTTTTTTCCCTTCTCTTTTTATCCAAACTTTTGTTTTCTTTTGTATTGCTTACGTTATTGTTGGTTTGCCTACCTATATAAAATAGGCATGGGAAGCAAGCCTGAGGAGAAAGTAACCGAACCAAAGGTTCAGGAGAGACTTAGGGGGAGGAGGTGGTAGGGGAAGGGAGTGGTAAGCAAACAGTGCCATAGACGGGAACAAGTAGGGAATGAAAATCAACAATGAGGAGGACGTAGAGATCCTGTGGGTGTTGGAGCAACAGCAATCTAGCTGAGAGGAATTACTAAGGGTGAGCATGATGGTGGGAAAGGAGGGAGGTAAAAGGAAACAGGAAAGATCTAGGAAGCAAAGATATGGATAGAGGTATAAACAGGTGTGTACATATGTACATATATTCATAAAAATAGAGGTATTGCTTATGTACATATATTTATATGGCAATACATTGAGGTAGTGCATGGACTTTGGGCCTCTGCTCAAGCACTCCCTCAATGCAAGAGCACTTTGTTCTAGCAACCTGGGATCAGCTCCTCCTTTTTTTTTGTCCCTCCCTCCTCCCTCCCCTCAATCCTCGTGGCCCCTTGATAGATTATAGATTGTTATTATTTTCAAATCTCAGACCGACCATTGTCTCCCTTCCCCCTCTGGTTTCTGCTGTTCTTCCCCCTGGATGGAGATGTGTGGCTATGCACCATTCATTGTGATCGATACCCTCTCCCTCCACACTTCTCTCCCCCTCCCTCCTCCCCTTCTAGGC
Organism: Echinops telfairi; assembly: GCF_000313985.2. Classification (NCBI taxonomy): domain Eukaryota; kingdom Metazoa; phylum Chordata; class Mammalia; order Afrosoricida; family Tenrecidae; genus Echinops; species Echinops telfairi. The sequence continues at coordinate 71,972,504 of NW_022111372.1, forward strand.
CGGCTTGTTGCTTCACTCTTGGATGGCTGCTTGTTTAACTTCAAGTTTTAACTTGAAGCCTTTAATTTCAAGCTATGTCTTTTAATACCGGCACCATCCTTTGTCTTCACCACATCTGCGTATGCACCGTTTTGTCTCCGGAGATCGTGTAGTGAGGGGGAGGAGGGGGAGCATCACAGAATGCCATTTTGTTAGAACAAAATGTTCTTGTATTGAGGGAAGGTATAAGCTGAGACCCAAGGCCCATCTGCAGCCTCAGTGTATTACCTTATAAATATATGTATATAGGCCAATACCTCTATTTTTATGGATGAATGTACTTACATAAGTACCCACCTCTGTCAATATCCCTATCTGTGCCTTTGCTTCCTAGAGCTTACCTCTGTTTCCTTTTGCCTCCTCCTGCCCTGCCTCACTTTCCCCCTTCTTCCACCTCTTAGCGCTTCCTTTCAGCTAGATTGGTGTTGCTCTAATACTCACAGGATCTCTGCACCTTTCTAGATGTTGGTTTCGATTCCCTAGTTGTTCCCCTGCATGGACTTCTTTTAATTTTCTTCAGCCTCATCCTGAACTTGCCTATGAGTAATTGGTGATGGTCTTTTCCACAGTTGTCACCTGGCCTGGTTTTGGCTGAGGATACTGGATTTCTCTATTGTCTCCTCCTACAGTTATAGTCCATTTTATTCCTATGTGTTCCAACCAGCAAGGGCTACATGTATAGTTGCTATTTAGGTTGTTGGAAACATGTATTTTCAGTGGAGAAGTTGTTGGTCTTGCACAACTCTGTCATACAATTTCCAACTTCATTTCTATCATCAAGTCATGTTTTTCAACTACAGATCCTTCCTCTTACTTTGCATTGCAATCACCAGTAATAATCAATGCATCTTCATTGCGTGCTGGATCTCTTTCAGACAGTTGGTAGGATTCTTCAATTTCTTCATCACTACCTTTAGTGATTAGAATGCACTAATGTCTAGGACATTGTTATTTATGCGTTCCATTTCATTCTTGATGATTTCCAATTTTCCTAGATTCATATTTCACACATTCCATGTTCTTACTATTAATGGATGCTACACCTGTTTCTTCTCATTTTGAGTATGACCCAACAGCAAATAAAGGTCCTGAAAGCTTTGCTTCATCTATGTCATTAAGATTAATTTTCCTCTGAGGAATAGCTCTTCCCTGGTAATCTTTGTAGTGCCTTCCCACCGGAGATGCTTGTCTTCTGGCACTATATCAGAGAATGTTCTTCAGTTATCCATACAATGGTCAGTGGCTAATCCCTCAGAAGTGGGTTCCTGTTCCTTCTTCCTAGTCTGTCTTAGTCCAGAAGCTCCACTGAAACCTGTCATCATGGGTGACCCTGCTGGTACTTGAAACACTGGAGGCATTGTTCTCCACATCACAGCAACACGAAAGCCTCCACAGTATGAAAACTGACAGGCAAGTGGGAGTGGGGCTTTTTCAAGAACATCTATAAATCCATATTTTGAGGTGATATCTTCAATTTAATATGTTAGCTCCATGGTACAGTTGTGTAAAAGCTAAACAAGTTATATTGGTGTCTGTCACCATGGACTAATGAACCACGAAGGGCAGGGAGAGCATATTGCAGGCTCATTGGTGAAAGACAGCACAGTTGAAGCATTATTGCCCTGAAACGTAGCTTTACTTGTACCAAGAACTGTTAGTTGAAAGTTTGTCAGTAGCCAAATGTGGTATTCAGATAATTTTATGTCAACTAAACACTCCTGGTTAGGGGTGGAATCAGACTGTCAATCAGGTTTGTGCTGTGTCCTTGTGGGTGTGGCTTCTTGTAATCAGGGACCCTGGGACCTACCCTTTTTTTCTTTTTTCAAATTATTGGGGGTTCGTACAACACTTATCACAATCCATCCAACCATCCATTGTGTCAAGCACAT
>NW_022111372.1:71975576-71984804 GCF_000313985.2 Echinops telfairi
TATATATACATATATAGATATAGGTTTATATAGTGAGAAGGAATATGACAGCTAATTATTCTACACAGCAGTACAGAGGGTTCAGTTCAACTTACTTTCGTGGAACACTTAATATACTGAAGTTCCTTCAACTCATGCTGGCTGCTGGTCCAAGTTCAAGGAAGCAGCGAAATGTCCTCAGTCAAGATGAGCAGAATCTGCCCACAGGCAGCAGACAGCAGGGTGGGAGAGCAACAACCAGTAGCCAGGGAGCGTAGTGAAGCAGGCCCCATGGAGTCCCAAGCTCTAGTGTTGCATGCACGTCAACATGATCCACAGGCAGCATTGTGAAGCAGGACTTGAAACCTCAAGCTTTGGTAATGCATGGCAAGGCTTCATGATCCATGGGTTGGCTTGGTCCACAGATAGTGCAGAACACGGCTGAGGCAAAGACTAACTCAAGCAGCAGCATGCTGGTCCAACCATCAGGGGGAAAGAGAGAAGGAGGCCGGCCTCAGAGAGCATTTATCTAGGTCACCCTCCAATCAAGCTTCAACCTGATTAAACTCTGCCCACATGTTCCTACAGAAGCTTAGTTGGCACAATAAACCAAACTATAACAGAGCTCCTTCATATACATATATGAAGTCACTGGATTTGTTTCTCTAGACAACCTATCCTTATACACAGAGGCTACACACTACGCTCTGCTCTGAACATATAGTAAGTGACAGTGAGACGGGACGCTGAAGATGAGGGAAGGGTTACACAAAGAACAGATATTCTAAGAAGAGGGGACAGCAAGTGCAATGATCCAGAGACACTAGAGAACATAACTGATTGGGAATCTAAAGTTGTAGGTGTCTTCTCCCTCCAGTAGACCCTAGCTACATATGACTAATTAAATTTTTTAAATATCTCAAAAATTTAGCTCCTCCATCACATTAAGTTACACACCAAATGCTCAGTAGCCATGTGTGACTAGTAGCTGCTATATTGGGCCATGCAGATAAAGACATTCCATTGCTAAGATAAGTCTTTTGAGCATCAGTAGAGCTTAAAGAGTGAAGGAGAATGGGGCAAGCGAGTCAGGGAACACCGTGAGAGAGGAGGCTAGGGAGGTAATTTGGATTGAAGTCATGGTGTCACACTAGGAAGCTGGGGCTTTATGCAGAAGGTGTGCCTAATCGACAGGACATGCTGTTATTTTGTAGACAGTGGATTGTGAGGAGAACAAAAATGGCTGCTAGAGGGCACTAACCGGACCTAAGGGGAAGGTACCTTTTTATCTCCGCAGGAGAGGGAGAGAGAGAGAGACCAGGCTTCCACCCAGTGCGCCAAGACGTAAATACAACATACCGGCATGTGCCAGGGAACCAATAGAGAGGTCTGCGGGACTGGCCCCAGTCTCAACGACGTGGACCCCAGCCCCTCCCCCACCTCCAGAAGAATGCACGTCAGAGGACAGCAGTGAAGCTACAGCTCGGGGAGAGGGGCACACGTCTGATCAGACCACTCAGGAGCAAATGAAGAGGGAGGGAGAGAGAGTGGAGCACATCCTGGCCCCGACCCGAGGACTATATTCCTGCTCAGAGCAACCAATGCATAGAGACCATAGGACTGGCCCCACCATGAGACACGATGTCCCTCACTGAATCATAGTGCTTGGGGGAAAACACTGGAGACAGTGCGGGAATTGTGCCAGATCTGACCCCATCACACTGGGGTGAAACACTAAGGGCATGCAACAGAGCAGCAAGGGCCCAAATAGCAAGGGGAGCAAAGCAATGAAGTCCCTGGGAGAATACCAAAAATAGACTTTAGGGTGTGGCACCCCATCAGACTCAACTGGAAAATACTCCTAAAGGGCAAAAAACAGACCTGGAACTATTTATAGGCTTTTCCTTGTTTATGATTGGCTTTCTTTTTGTTGTTTTGTTTGGCTTTGCCTTGTTTTTGTGTTTATTATTGCCCCTGCATGTCTGTCTAGATAAAATAGGTGGGATAAACAATTTGAAGAAGAAAGCAATAGGACTGACGATTCTAGGGGGACACAATGTTTCCAGGGGACTGGGGAGAGGGGGAGGTGGGAGGTGTCAAGGAAGGGGGGTGTCAACCAACCCAGGGACAAGAGAACAACAAGTGAACTAAAATTGATGGAGAGAAGGGCATAAGATGCCTTGTGGGGCTTAATCAAGGCCAATGTAATGGCAAATTACTGAAACCTGAATGAAGGCTGAACATGATAGTGGGACAAGAGGAAATAGAGGAAAGAACTAGGAGGCAAAGAACATTTACAGAGATCTAAACACAGGCATGTACGTATGTAAATATATATATATATATATAATAATAATGGGGAAATAGATCTATGTACTCATATCTATATGTTAAGAATGGACATTGGACATTGGACCTCTACTCAAGTACTCCCTCAACACAAGAACACTTTGTTCTTTAACCTGGAATTCTGTGATGCTCATCTTTCCAACACGATTGCTGAAGATAAAACGGGTGCATAAGCGAATGGTGAAGAAGGCTGATGGTGCCCTGCTATCAAAAGATATAGCGTCGGGTCTTAAAGACTTGAAGACAAACAAGAGGCCATCTAGCTACCTAAGAAGGAACAAAGCCCACATGGAAGAAGTACACCAGCCTGCATGATCATGAGGTGTCAATGGGATCAGATATCAGGCATGAAAGACCCGGAACGAAAAATCATGCCAATGTGAAAGGGGGAGTGTGGAGTGGAGACCCAAACACATCTGTAGACAATTGGACATCCCCTTAAAGAAAGGTCACAAGGAAGAGATGAGCCAGTCAGGGTGCAGTATAGCACCCATGAAACATACAACTTTTCTCTAGTTCTTTAATGCCCTCCCCCCACTATCATGACCTCAATTCTGCTTTACAAATCTGACTGGACCAGAACATGTACACTGGTACAGATCAGAGCTGGAAACACAGGGAATCCAGGACAGATAAACCCCTCAGGACCAATAATGAGAATAGAGATACCAGGAGGTGGAGGGAGAGAGGGGGGAATTGATCACAATGATTGACATATAACCTCCCCACCCCAGGGGGACGAACAACAGAAAAGCGGGTGAAGGGAGACGTCGGACAGTGTGAGATATGAGAATAATAATTTATAATTTATCCAGGGTTCATGAGGGAGGGACGGTTGGGGAGGGCGAGGAAAAAAAATGAGCTGATACCAAGGGCCCAAGTAGAAAGAAAATGCTTTGAAAATGATGATGGCAACATATATACAAATGTGCTCGACACAATGGGTGGATATATGGATTGTGATAAGAGTTGTAAGAGCCCCCAGTAAAATGATTTAATTAAATAAAAAGGCTGCTAGAGAACAGTTAAGTGCCCGTGGCAATCCTACCTAGATAGGAGGAGGCTCAAATGTCAAGCATTATCCATACCCACAGTGCGGGGCCCTGAGCCTGGACCACGGCACCACCCACACTGCTCGATGTGGCATAGTCACTCAAGCTGACCTACCTTCTGGAGGCCAGGAAATGGAGGTTTCCAGCGATTCAGTAGATTCACCCCACAGCTAGTAAATTCAACATGGGCGATTCTAATCCGCAGCTAGCTATTTAATTCCAAAGCCCGAAGTGTTTGTGATCTTAACATTTTTCTTTCAACAAGAGGGAGCCACACGAAGGCAGGAAAGGCTCTTGGACTGGAGGGGTGCGTGGCGTGGTGCTTGGCAGCGCAGCCTCCCGACTGGCAGGTCGTAGTTCTGAGGAGCACATTTAGAGTGACTAAGAGTCACTTGGGGATGGCCTTATGTCTGCCACCCCACACCTGCTACTCTTTACTGTTTTCTTTCTTGGGGGGACGGGAAGGGCATTTCTAGCAATGTGTCTACCTGGGGACTTCAAACAGTTTGTGCAAAAGTTCCATAATCTTTTCATTCCGTGTTTCCATGAAAGTCTTGAAGCGCCCTCATAGGAAACACAGACTCGTGGCCGAGTTTTCCTAACCTCAGAAAGCATCCTCGAGGCGGGTGCGTGAAGCACCTGTCAGGAGGCTTCTTGCTCGTTCACTCCCCTTGGCATGCACTGCCCCATATCCATATCGACGCGTCCCTCTTCCACCTGCACCCTAGCTCCAGCTCCTGGCAGGCACTGCTCTCCCCTTTCTCTTAGTTTCTTTCTCCCCTTCTCTTAAAGGAAAGAAGCCATATAATATTTTGGTACAAAGAAGAGCCATGGGCAGAGAGGTGACTGTCATGCTTCCCTCGTGGGTTGGGGGCAAACAGGCTCCCAGGAGGGGGAGTTGAGGTGTGGGGTGTGGCAGGAGGGATGGGGTGCATAGAAGAATGACAGCCACTTGGGAACACAGTCTTTTTTCTTCAGGAATGGGGAAGGCGAGGCCCTAAGAGAACACCTGCCTCGGGGTTCCACTCAGGGCCCCACTTCTCCAGGGGCCAGCTCCTGGTGTCTTCCAGCTTCTGTGGCCAATCCTGGCGCCAAGAACACACACAAAGCCGGGTTCGCCCAAGCGGAGGCTTCAGCGTTGTGTAGGCTGGGATAGCACTTCCAGGGGTCCATGAACAATTCTGGGCTTCGGGGCAGCTAGCTACAGTCTTCCAGGGACCATGAAGCTGCAGAGAGAAGGGTGAAGAATACAAGCAGGTGCTAAGCCCAGGAAGGTGGCTATAGCTGAGATGGCTGGGCAATGCTGGATGGGGGCCTCCATGGGCCTGGGTGGGAGGACTGCAGACCCAGAAGAGCAACCGCAGAGGGCGACAGAGGGAAGGTAGCCAGAGGCCCCAGCCACCAAGTAACAGAGGGCTGGGACCCAGGGCTGAGCTAATGGCTGTGTGGAGTCTTTAGGGCAGCCACACCTTACAGGGGGCAGCTACCACTGAAAGAGCCCTGGGAGCAGGATTATAGGCCAGTGCCTCCGGATGCAGGCCCGTGCAAGTGGTAGGGACATCCTTAGTCTAGCGTCACACGGAAAATGATTTGTGCACGGTTAGCTTTGGGTCCTGGGTTAGGCACGTGGGTATAGAGAGGACTTGCTGGGGTATTGGCCCTGTGTGGCTGAGGCAGAGCTGAGGCTGCCACAGCCCAGCACCAGAAGGAAGGTGGCAGCGAGAGCCTGAGTTGGACAGAGCCACAGGTAGGGCCCCAGCCACCAGGAGGCGCCTCGCAGGAGCCAACCACTCCCGCTTTATCTATTTATTTTTAATCATTTTAATGGGAACTCTATATTATAGAGATCAAAACATTCCACAGTTCAATCACATCAGGCAGGATTGTACAATTGTTAGTTACCACATTCAGTTTCAACACTCCTTGATATCAGCTCCCCTTTACCCCCTCCGTCCCCCACCTGGCCCCCTCAGGCACTCTTCTTGTTGTTGTTGTTGTTGTTCTTCTTCTTCTTCTTCTTTTTTTCCTATAATAGTTCCCTTTTTGGCCATATCTTGCACAATCCAATATATCCATTCACGTGCAATTCTGTTGTTCAATCTCATCTAATTCTCCCCGTTTCTTTTTTAAGAGGAGGGAATTATAGTTCAGAAAGTCGCCAGGTGGTGCAGATATTTTGCCCTTAACTCAAAGGTTGGTGATTGAAGCCTCAGAGGGCCTGCGGAAGAAAGTGAGCTTTCAGTGCGGCAAACCCTGTGTAGCAGGACTCCGTGGAACGGGGTCACCCTGAGAGGGAGCCCTCTCACCAGCAGCTAACCAGGATGGCATTATATTTCACACTGATGTTCTCCCTCTCTCGTTTTCCATAGCCAGCTTCCTCCTCTATCCCAAATTAAGGGTAAGTCGTAGGTACTGACTGACTTCCAAGTTCAGTGCTCAAATGCAGGCTGGAAAACCAACTCAAATTCACTACCAATTCTGACTCCTGGTGACTCAATAGGAGAGGGTAGAACTGCCCCCTGTGCGTTTCGGGGACCAGAACTCTTTGTGGGGGTAGAAAGCCAAGTCTTTGTTCTGCAAAGAGGCTGGTGAGTTCAAGTGGTTCACCTTATGGTTTGCAGCTCCCACCAGGCCACCAGGGCTCCTCCTCTGTACAGGAGGACATTAGGCGTATGTGTGCCTGCAAGGGATTCTTCACATGGGGGTTTTAAACTCAACGTTTGTAACAGGCTCCCTGACTAGCGGGGCAATCTGGTGAAAAGGAGACTTATTTCAAACTAGTTGCAACCCTGGTTCTGAGATTCTGACTCCCTCGGTGCAAGATTTCTTGCTTATTTCACCCTCTCTCAAATAACTAAAGGATTTTAAAATCTCGTATGACTGTAGTTTCCATTTTGGGGGGGTGGGGGGACTCTTAGTATTTTGATATAATTTCAAACATACACAAGTTTCCAGGAAGGTACAAAGAATCCCTGAAGGCAGTCTGAAGCCAGTCTACCCCATTTGTTAATCCTTTTCTCTCTAAACACAGGACACACACACACTCCTGACCACATACTATATTCTGAATCACTTGAAAAATGTAGACGTTAGTGCTTTTTTACCCCTAGATATTTTTGTGCATATATCTTAACACAAGGGCATTTTTCTCAGATAAACACAATATTATGATCCAAACAGAAAATTTAACATTGATACAGTGTTATTTGTTAACCCAGAGTCTCTAAATCAAGGTGCAGACCACCAATTATCTTAATCACATCCTTTATGTTGTTGTTAGGTGCTGTGAATCAGCACCCACCATTAGTAACCCTATCTGTAGCCGAAGGAAGCACGGCCCGGCCTGCGCCATCCTCACAACTGGTCCAATGCCCGCCGAGCCCATTGTTACAGCGAAGGTGCCTGTTCATTTCACCCAGAAAGTAACGTGACATTAGCGTTGTCTCAAAATATTTCCCTACATATATTTATTAATTGCAAAGAAAACAACAGCAGCTTGGCAATAAGTAAGCCTGGCTGACACCTTAGCATCATCACCTATTGGGGGAGTGTCACATACCTCTTGCTAAGGTGCACCGAGGAAGACACAAGTTCATGTGCGTGGGATTCCTCTTAAAAACAAACCTAATGCAAGGGGAGAAAAACTTGGTACTATGTCCCTAATTAGACACTTTTGACTTAGTTTCTAACCAGCCCTTGGTGACCCAGGTTGTGTGCTCTAAACTGTGATGTTAGGCTGACATTTCAAGGATCACAGTATCTGTCAGAGGCCATACCAGGACTCAATGAAGAAACCCCACTCAATGAACTGGGCTTTACCTCGAACTCACCTGTAGCTCCTAGACTTAAGACAGACACTCCTGCGTGTGAGAAGAAGCAGATGACTGCCAACACAAGTCTCTGGCTTTGGCAGTTGGTGGACTCTGGTTAGATCCGTGGCTTTGAGGCCACTCAATGAAAGAAGACCGAGGACCACCATATATGTACTATTCTAAGGCCCTCCTTGTCTTACTGTGGCATACCTTACTCTGATAGGCATGGATATCCTTTTGTGCTCTATAATCAACCCCCATTGTCAATGTAAGTAGTGCTCAATCATTTGAGAGTTTAATCTGTATAAATCAACAATCCATGGAAAGCAGGTCAGAGCCACTCTATACTACATAACTTCCTTTTCTCAGCAGTGAGTTAAATTCTATACTACTAAATAAATCAATGGCACTATCAATAGAATGACCTTATGCTCCAGGGGGTAATTGATAATGTTCTCTGACATAGAATGATAATGAGGCCTCTAAAGTGAACCAGAAGTGAATATAAAACAGATTTGTGAATGGATTTGGGACTCACACTTAATTCTAGCCCCAACCTAAGAACAATTAGCTCTCTTGACATGGCCCTGTATTGCTCGCCCACATGAAGAGATCACTGAAGGTATGGGTGCTATAGCAAAGTGTGGTGAAGAAACTAGACGGTGCTCGGCTGTCAAAAAGAATAGCATTTGGGGTCTTTAAGGCCTTTCTTTCAACAAGCAGCCATCTAAGTGAGGTGGCAACTAAGTCCACAGGAAGAAGCACAGCAGTCTGTGTGACTCAAGGATGATAAATAATAAAATCCCAGTCTGAAGGAGGGAATGGTATCAGAGCTTAAATTGTGAACACTTGATTTTTAGAAGGCAATAGATCCAATTGTAGGGTCCCTACGTGGATTAAGCCATGATGAATTCCCTCTGACCATAGTTGAGTGATGGGAATAACCTTGTTAACAGACAGAAAATATTATCAACTCAATCATGGCAGATGTAATTACATGATCAGTGATACCTATCATTGATACCGGATCAGTTGATCTCCCCTAACACCCATTTTAAATTTTTTCTAGTTTTTAATACTTCTTGCTTCTTTCTGGTTTGCCTCCCTCTCCTGCCCTCCAGTTTGTTGTTACTGTTATTTCTTCTTCTTCTTTTTGAGTATGTTTTCCAGTATATGAAGTCCAGGATGACTGAAGCTATAGAGGCAGTAACTGGATTAGGGGCTATTGGAGGCATGAGGTGGGTGTGGGTGTGTGGAGCATGTTGGAGGGGAATGGGGAGCTAATAATGAATGCAAGAGGGGAGAAAATGTTGTGGAACTGATTGTGATGATGATTGTACAACTCTTTTTAATACGACTGAACTATGGAAGTGTATATGTCAGTGAAATTATTTTCACAATGAAAGAAGAGGGAGCCATGTCAGCAAATGCTTCTGTAAAATTATATATATATATATAATATATATTGAGCTTTCTATCTATCTATCTAAAATAATTCAACTCATGAGGAAACTGCTATACCCTAAAGGAGGGATCCTCAAAATAATATTTTCTTTTAATGGTGGGTTCATGAGTTGAGATGCTAAATACAAGGCTGGCATTTCAAAACCACCAGCCATTACGAGGGAGAAAAATAAGGTTTTCTAATCCAGAGATTTACAGCCTGGGAAGCCCACAAGGGTAGTTTTGCTCTGCCTTAAGGTGTTGCTGTGTGTCCGAATCCACAGGGATGTCAGCGAGTTTTTTTTTAATAAATAATTTTATTTGGGCTCTTACAGGTCTTATCACAATCCATACATCAGTATATCAAACACATTTGTACATATGTTGCCATCATCAGTTTCAAAACATTTTCTTTCTACTTGAGCCCGTGGTATCAGCTCCTCTCTCTCTTTTTTTAAATCGTTTTATTAGGGGCTCATACAACTCTTATTACAATCTATACATACACCCATTGTGTAAAGCACATTTGTACATTCATTGCCCTCATCATTCTCAAAACATTTGCTCTCCACCTAAGCCCCTGGCACCAGCTC
>NW_022111372.1:71986133-71991843 GCF_000313985.2 Echinops telfairi
AACACAACAAGAAAGAAAAGCTTGTAGTTAGTTCAAGGACTGTTTGTTGGCCTTTAGGAGTGTTTTCCAGTCCAGTCTGTTGGGGCACCACGCCCTGGCCCCAAAATTGCCTTTCAGCATTCCCTGGGGCCCTTGCCGTTCCATTCTTTTGCTGTTCTGTTGCACCCCCTGAGTGTTTTGCCTTGGTGTCACAGGATTAGATTGAGCGTAATTCCCACACTGTGTCTCCGGTGTTGTCCCCTGTAGGACTATGGGTCAGTGAGGGCCGTGTCTCATAGTGGGGCCGGCCATGTGGTTTTTTGTTGTTTTTAATGGCAACTCCATTCAATGAAGAGTTGCGTCATCAAAGAACACCACTAGATGTCACTGTAGCTTTGCAAATTGCACAAAGTTTGCAAAAGAGGCGTGCACTGGGGTTTTCAGGTTTTGGTAAATAATAGAGATTCTTTAGTGGATTGCATCCTGATTTTGATGCGTTGTGGATTGGACAACTAACCGATTCCAACATATAAGAATAGTGAGACGCCTATGAGTTAAATAATGTTAAAAATAATAAAGAAGGAGATCCCAAACTCCAAACTTCTTGTCATGTGGTCAATGCTGACTAGTGGGCATGGGTCTCCAAGACTGTGGCTGTTCACAGCAGTAGAAAGCCCAGTCTTTCTGCCACAGAGCTGCTGGTGGTTTTGAACTGCCGACCATGTGGTTTGCAGCCTGATGTGTAACCACTATACCACTAGGGTTCCTACTGCTGGCTTAATTCACTCTGGCTTTGCTGTTGGTTTCCTTGAGCATAAAAGGAAGGGGTGAACAGTTTATGATTCAAAGTGATATGTCCCTGACTAGAATCATTTGAGTGCCTGTTTCAAGATTTTTTTGCCCAGCCACATTGCACCCACTACTGCTTTTTCGTGTCCTTCCTTCCTTTTTCTTTCCCACCGGTAGTCTCTGATTTAGTTTAAAAAATAAATTCCAAAATTATCAGGCCAATCACACACGGGAACCAGAGAAGTTGTCATAAAGAGAAGGTAACTGTGCGGATACATTTAATAAAAACAATGCAATTAAATTTGAGGTAGAGGCTCAGAGCACATAGACTCCTCTTTCTTTCGTCATTATTTTTAAGAAGAGGTTTTTGTTTTTGTTTCTGTAAACATCTTCTCGTGAATCAAGTGAAGGCTTGCGGTCCGTTTTCCATCCAGGGGTCCGTTGGGCTTCATACGATGGATGGTAACCTCCGCCCCCAGGCACCAGCAAGGGCCCCACGCCCCCTCTTCTCTCCCTGTGTCCATTTCTGTGACTCAGGGCAGAGCAGAATGGCCCCCGGTGGGCTTCCAAGACTAACCTTTTATGGGAGTAGAAAGCCTCATGTTTCTCCAAAGGAGCCGCTGGTGGTTTCAAACTGCTGACCTTGCAGTTAGTCCCCCAACTCGTAACCACTATGCCACCATAGCTTGGCTGACATTTGAGCTTCGGGGATGGCCTGACTGGTGCCTGAGAGCACAGGCTCAGGAGTCCCACCATCTTGTTTAACAGTAAGCCTGGTCTTTTTATGATTTTGAGTTTTGTCTTACATTTTTCTCCTTTAAGAGAGCTTTTGGAAGTGATGAAAAGAAGTGGAAGATATGACAAAATAACAAGAATTTATAAATTATCAAGGGTTCATGGGGGAGGGGCGACCGAGGAGGGAAGGGGAAAAATGAGGAGCTGATACCAAGGGCTCAAGTAGGAAGCACATGTTTTGAGAATGAGGGAAACAAATGTACAAAAGTGCTTGAGACAATGGATGTGTGTACGGATTGTGATAAGAGTTGTATGAGCCCCCAGTAAAATGATTTTTAAAAAAAGAAATGGAAGACAGAGTAGCTCTGAGACCCGCTCCTCTCCATGGAGCAAGAGAATTGAAGCCGAGAAGAAAAGACCTTGCTTTCTGTACGAGAGCAGCCTTTCGCATGCCAGCCAACATCAGTCCCTCGTTCGCGAGTTTTCTAATTCAGAATTCTTTTCATGTCTTCTTCTTCTTCTTTTTGAAAACTTTAGCGTCCTAGAGATTTCTTCCCTTTTTTTGTTAAATATTTCTGATCAACCAGGAAGCGAGTGATCAGCAATCATACATTACGAATAGTTTTCCTCAATCTCTTTTGAAGCTTTGATTCTTATTTTGCTCTTCATTTCAGTTTAGTATCGATTTAACTTCCCTTTAATGTTTATTTAAATTTGCTTTTAGATTCAGTCTTCTTCCATTCAATCCATGTGCTCCCTTTTTAACAGAGGAGATGATATATACGCTTCTGCTGTCAACGTCGAAGCAATTATATGCCACCAAATGGCTTGTGATTTGGCATCTCCTCCTGATAAAGGCTTATGATAGATAGGATGTGGCAGAGGTCAGGAATTCTGCTGAGTACAACCTGAGGGTATTCTTCAAATTGCTTGAGCTTTATCCAAATCCCCCAGGACACAATCAGAAAACTGGTCCCCTTCAATTTTGGTGCAGAGGTTTTTTTCTTCATCCTTCACAGAGATTCAGAGTGAGGACGTGTAACTCAGAGTCATCTAATTGCACTCCTTACTCTCTAACATTAGTGTCCTCCCTTCCTGCTCCGTATAATCTGTTATAATTACTCACTTGCTGGCCACAATTAGCAGGGGCGGGGGTTGGTGTTAATGGGAGCAGAGACAATTTCTTAGCTACCCAATGTTGCTAAATAATTTAAAAAGGGGAAGACAAAGAATTTCCATCTATGTGTTTTGTTATCTTTATGCCTATGTTGCCATTATGAAAAAACAACATAAGGTAAAGGAATCAGGATATTCATAAAGATCAATGTGATCGTTTCCTACACTAGTAAAAAAAATGTTTTTCCCTTTGTTTGTTGGTCTCAGGGATATGTTTGAAATTGGTTCTTAGAAGCTCAAAATCTGAGCTGTCAACTAATAAACAATGATCAAAGTACTTATTCAAACCTGGCTTTCTCTTGGACAAAATAGAATGCTTTCTGTCTAACACAACACATTCTTCTTGTTTGCTAAAAATGATCTGGAGAGGTTCTTTCGAAAAATTTCTATTAATCAAGAACCAACATGAAGTAGTTTATTTTTTCAATGCCAAATTCTGTAAAACAATACTCCACCCTCCCCAATCTTTCCCCTTACTCCCCATCCCACTACACAAAATCAGTCAAAACTCCTGTTTTCTTTCTCTCATTGTCTTTGCTGTAACTACTCAGAGATCCAAACCAGGCTGAGCAGATACTACAAGATGTCCTGAGATGCATGCAATAGAGGAATGGAAATCAACTACACAGCATGATCAGGTTCTGGGGAGAGGCTCACTGGTGGTTTCCCATGAACGCTTCACGTTTCTCCTGCCCCTTTGTTCCTGGTGTCGATGATGAGTGTGTGTGACTCCATTCTCTTCTTCCCGTTTGCAAGGCCCTCCCCTCCCAACCCGACTCCTCCCCCCCTCCCTCCACACACTCACACCACTGTTCCATTCTGTGTCTCCTTCCAAGGTTTTCGGAGCATCACTCTTAAGGATGTATACTTTGAGCCAGTTTCTGGAACTACATCTCCAGAGCTATGGATTATACTCTAGTTCACTGTGTCAAAGCGTTGAGAGCCAGCAAGTCTGTTTAACACACGGAGCTAAGTATTGTCTTTCCAGCACATCTCTACTCTTGATTCCTACAAGAGAGGCTATTTATATCTGTGCTTATCTTAAAGCCACAACATTGAAGAGGGCTTTAAAGAATCCTTTAGTTTGTCTCTTCCGGTGCCCAAGTCACCTGCATATCGGTGTTCTTTGCTGCAAGTAACAGAATTCTTGTCAAGTTCAACCCCAAAGGGTATTTATTGGGAGCATAGCTCATGGAATCAAAGAAACAAGTGAAAGATGAGCCAAGCTAGGAACCTAGAAATAGGTACAAACGGGCAATGTCTTAGACGTTATCACAGTCTCAGAAACTCCCAGCAGCCGTTCTGCTCTGCACAGAGCTGCTGGGAGCCAGAATGAGATCCGTGGCACTGGGTCTCATTGTTCTTTGTGGGTGGATCTTACCCAGTGCTGATTCCAACTGGTTTATCTGGGGACGCTTTCCGCTCAGTCTCATTTCCGCTCAGTCTCAGGGATAGTTGTAGGCGAGTTGTCACGATGGGATTGTCATGCAGAAGTGTTGGTGAAGTGCTAGCACAAAGGGCAATAACGAAAATCAACTTCAGTTACATCTACCTAATTCTAGTGGAAGTACATGGCTTCAGCCCTTACTAAACAACCGTTGCCGGCATGCCAAAAGGCTGCATGACTACCCCAAATCTTCACAAAAGACACTCTCTCTAAGCTCAAGCAGTGTCTTTAAGTGTTAACATGCAAGGGACTTGCAAAAAATCGTGGAGTTTAAATGAAAAGATACTGTATTTTCTCCCGAACTTTTTGAAGCCCTTTGTATAGGCTAGAGCTAAATTAAATTCATTTACATCATCGTCAGCATTGTGCAAAGAAGCGCTCCGCAGCACACAATGAAAACATGGGCCATTGTTCTTGCTCATTCAGGACTGAGGCTATATTTTCTGTCTTTAAAAAAAAAATCACTGTTTTCTTCCATAAACCCTTATGGACACTAAGAAAATAGAGTACTTTCATTAAGATATTTAAAAATAATGATTCTATTAAACCGAGACCACCATGAAGGCTTAAAAAAAAAAACTTCTCAAAAACCCCACAGTATAAAATATTTTGCTCCAAAGAGGTACCCGTTGTAAAGTTTAATAGCCTTACGCACAAGTTGAAGTGTCGACTTTCCCACCACCTTTCAAAATCTACTTGCTCCTTTGTCTTACAGCACATGCTTTTCAAAAGGGTTCCATCTATCAAACCAGAAAATGTATTCTTTTTCTTACTTGTACAAGACATCTGTCCATGCCATGCGGTTTTAGAATATAAATACTGAGTAGGTTGCTCTTCATTCTCTAGAAAGTCAAGCAAGGTAAGAGTGATGTCCGTACGAAACAACAAAAAGACGTGCATTCCCCCCCGCCCCGTGGTTTCCAACAGCTCGAGGAGCTAATGCAGGTCCAGGGGCAGATGTCAGCGGCCTTTGTGGGCCTCAAGGCAGCTGCACTTGGCAGCGAGAATGTCTTTCTGTCCTCAGATATTTTGGGCAAGAAGCCGGGCAAACTCTTCTCCTACAGTTCTATGGCTTCTGGGTCTTAGGTGCTGTGAGTGAGGCCCGACTCAGAGACCAGACGACGTACAACAGAAGGACACATGGACATATGCCCGGTCCTGTGCCCTCCTCGGCCGTGTTCTTCTGTGGGAGCCCAGTGTGCAGCCACTGTGCCGACCCCGTCCCGTCGAAGGTCTGCCTCTTTATGTGTCCTGCTCCGCTCGGACACCAGAGGTGTGAGGCCCTGTGTCACACTTCGAAAGCTCGGTCAGGGTCTCTGGGGGGATTTTTATCGTGGGACTGTTCCTCGTGCACTCCGAAATTAAAGCCTCTCCTTTTCTTTTATGAATCATTTTATTGGGGGCTCGTACAACTCTTATCACAATCCAGCCATCCATCCTTCCATCCATCCATCCATCCATCCATCCATCCGGTCAAGCACATTTGTACATTTGTTGCCCTCATCATTCTCAAAACATTTGCCTTCCACTTGAGCCTTTGGTATCAGCTCCTCATTTTTCCCCCTCCCTTCCCCACCCTCCCTC
>NW_022111372.1:71993148-72000954 GCF_000313985.2 Echinops telfairi
AAACCAACGAGAAAAAAAAGAAAAGCCTGTAAATAGTTCAAGGTCTGTTTGTTGACCTTTAGTAGTGTTTTCTGGTCGAGTCTGTTGGGGAGCCATGCCCTGGCTCCAAAGTCTATTTTTGATGCTCCCTAGAGACTTTGTTGCTCTATTCCCCTAGCTGTTCTCTTGCACACCCTTAGTATTTCCCATCAGTGTGATGGGGTCAGATCGGGCACAATTCCCACACTGTGGCTCCAGTGTTGTCCTCTGTAGCGCTATGGGTCAGTGAGGGATGTCCTGTCTCCTAGTGCTCCCCTCTGTGCATTGGCTGCTGTGAGCAGGAATATCATCCTCAGGGACTGGTGGCCAGGATGTGTTCCACTCTCACTTTCTCCCCCTGCATTTGCTCCTGTGTGCTCTGAAGCTGGGAAACCAATAGAGAGGTCGGAGGGGCCGGCCCCAATCCCAACTACGAGGACAAACCCCCTCCCCACAGAATTCACTTCAGAGGACAGCACTAAAGCTACAGCTCAGGGAGAGGGCCACGTTTGAACAAAGTGCTCTTCAAAGGCAGCATAGCCCAGGGGGAAGAGATCAGTGGCCTCAGGAGGCAGGCACACTGATTATCCCACTGAGTGCCTGTGGGCTGCGCTGCCGGCCAGACATTGGGCTGCTAACCGAATGAATCAATGGCAGTGGGTGGAGCTGTGATCCTGACCCAGACAAAGGCTTGCCTGTGCCTCAGTCCCCTCACTTGTTAGCGGAGAATAGTGATTGATCCCACTGCATGGATTTGTTGTCAGGAAGAAAAGAGCAAGCAAGTGGGATTTTGGGGTTTTTTTTGAATAGTCATTGGCATATGAGAAGTGCTCAGTAAATGGTGGATATTAACATTTGAGAAATGTTTTGCATAAGTTTGGTTAACTCGCTTGGGGAGTGTAATGTTCTTGAGAGAGAGTTTTGAATGTAGTTCAGAAATAATTAAATGCCTTCCTTGATTGAAATAGAAAGGCAATTAAGACAACGAAGCATTTTTCTCTGTGTTATCTAGGCCATATTTTTCTCATTTTCCTTCTGTAATGGAAAATTCTGAAACTCCATGAAACTTACCCGGAGTGGTGACAAATTACTCATCCTGAGGTCAATGGCTCCCCAACCAAGGCGTGTCAAGTAGAGGAGGGGCGGAGATTCTGAAGTCCTGGTGGGGAGCAGAGCACTCAGGACTCAGGCAGCTCTAGTTTTGAGGGTTGCCAGCATATGATTTTGGAAAAGTTTTTTTTTTAACCCTTCTGGGTCTCAGGCTCCCTAACTATAAACTCTGGGTGAAAGTACAATGGTAGCATTGTCAGGTTTATAGGAGAGGGGCCACAGAGTGGAGTGGTGCTGTGTAGGAGCCGAGCAACTCCCCACCGCCAACTTTACAATGGTTCCAGGGACGTATTATGACTTATGTAGCTTAATGTAAGCCGTTCACATAAAATGCACCAATTAGCCCAGCTCTGCTCACTTTCCCAGCAGACTGTCTCACAGGCATGTGTCTCTGGCTCGCTGGCAGGCGCACAGCACACCCAAGACATGTGTCTATGAATAGGGGCAGCTTGGGATGCAGAGAAGGGATGAGTGATAACGTAGAATGCGATCGGTGTTGCACCAACTGATGTCTCCATACACATGCCTATTTATCAGCCGGTCCTATGTTTACTTCACTTTCATGTATTGAGGACACTCTATGAGGGGTGGCCACAGCATCCCCCGCCCCCCTGGCCAAGCCTCGATGTTTAAACACTAGGGAAGAAAGGGAAGGAGAATTTTTAGGGCAGCAGCTACATGCTTGAGCTAACATTGTATCAGACCATGCTATCGCTGAAACATCCCTAAAACAGGAATGCCTTATGACAATAGCATTCCCTTTCTTGCTTTAAGAAATCTGTTTCCTCATTCAGTCATTTGGGGACCCAGACTCTTCTCTCTTGTGAATTCACAAGACTCTAGAGAAGGGGTCAGCACATGATATATGGCCCACGATCTGCTTTTACAAATGCAGTTTGTTGGAACATTCATTTCCGTATCATCTAAGGCTGCTTTCACTCTACAATGGTAGACTGAAGTAGCTGCCACAGAGACTGTGTGGCTCATGCTGTCCCCCAACATATGCTTTAGAGTCCTAACCTCTGTCTCTGTACATGTAATCCCATTTGGGAATAGGTTTGTTGTTTGTTATGTTCACGAGGTCATTGACACAGTAGAATGGATCCTAAACCTAATAACTTCTGAATTGTTAAAAAAATGTAAAGCAATGATAAAACATATAACTTTCCTCTAGTTCCTAAATGCTTCCTCTCCCCCCCACCCCACCCCCACGATCATGATCCCAATTTTGCCTTACAAATCTGGCTAGACCAGAGGATGTACACTGGTACAGATAGGAACTGGAAACACAGGGAATCCAGGGTGGATGATCCCTTCAGGAACAGTGGTGTGAGTGGCAATACTGGGAGGGTAGAGGGAGAGTGGGTTGGAAAGAGGGAACCGATTACCAGGAACTATATGTGACCTCCTCCCTGGGGAATGGACAACAGAAAAGTGGGTGAAGGGAGACGTCGGACAGGGCAAAATATGACAAAATAATAATTTATAAATTATCAAGGGTTCATGAGGGATGGAGGAGCAGGGAGGGAGGGGGAAAATGAGCTGATGCCAGGGGCTTAGGTGGAGAGCAAAAGTTTTGAGAATGATGAGGGCAATGAATGTACAAATGTGCTTTACACAATGGGTGTATGTATAGATTGTGATAAGAGTTGTATGAGTCCCTAATAAATGGATTTTTTTAAAATGTAAAAAAGCAGATTCCCCATGGACCAACTTTCCACTAAATTATAGTCAGGCCCCTAAAGTCAACAACGACACCCTGAAGGAATGAATGCACTCCTCAGAACGCTCAACCGCATGAGACCATTTGCCCAGGGAGACAGTTCAGAAGCAAGGAAGAAGGCAGGAAGAAGGGTGAATGGAAATGGGCAGGACAGAGCTGAAGTGGGAGACTCAATGTCATAGGGCAAAATGTGAGTTGTTCAATGGGAAACGGCTTCTTCCTGTGGGCTTTCACCTAAACCACAATAAAAAGTCTGAAAGAGAAAGAGCACCCAGGTTAGCTGCAGAGACATTTGAGCACACACTGGGGGTGGAGTGGGGAGAGAGCGCGGGATCAAGGCACACTGGGGCTGCAGCAGCTGGAACAGGGCATTCTCTCTCTCCCTCTCTCTTTCACTCATTTCCATTCCTCGGGCTGGTGCTCTTCTAGACTCTTCACTGGGAAAATGCGTTTCTCTTCTTTAAAGTCACCCAGCAAAACGAAAGAAGGTAGATCACCCCGTCTAAACTATTTACCATCTAGCTCTTTACAGAAATGTTTCCTGCTAGCTTTCTGCATCAGCATCCTATGCAGAATCCTCTGATTCAGTCCATAGAAGTGGGAGGGAAAATGGAGAAGGTTTTTATGGACTGTGTTTGCAAATGACTCCAATCACCATGTCACTGACATTTCGTTGGCCAGGACTTAGCAACATGGCCATACCTAGCTGCCGGGGAAGCTGGGAAATGCGGTGTCACTATAGTCTATGAGGAAAGCACATAGCGGTGCTTCACTGTCTGTCGCTTCGATAAACTGGCCCATTCAAATGATTTTCTTTGTTCCTCGGAACCTCTTAGGAAAGGAAAAGGTACTGCTTTTCAGATGAAGTGTCCAGGCTGAGAGGGAGTCAGCAATCTCCGTGGAGTCATCAGCGTGGGGCAAGTGGGGATAGGGGTCTGAACTGCAGGATAGTGCACTTTGAAGTGTATCCTACTTGTCCTGAAATATAGTTTTGGGTGTGTGGGGTTTCCTAGTATGGGGTAAGAATTTTTTTTTAAGTTTAAGTTTTATTTGAATGATATTAAAAATCAAGCCTAGCCTCATCCAGTGTATCACCTTAAAATGGAGCATTGCCACAAAATCTCTTGAGCTTAAGTTTGAGTTTGTGTTTATTGGGACCTAAACCAAAAAACCCTCGTTGCCATTGAGCAATGAGTCAGTTCTGCCTCATAGTGACCCTATAGGACCGGGTAGGACTTCCCCATTGGGTTTCTGAGACTGTAACCCTTATGGGCATAGAAAGTTGCAGAGCACCTTGGTGGTTCCAAATTGCTGACCTTGTGGTTAGTAGCTCAATGAGAAACCTACTGTATCACCAGGCTCCCCACTGGTGCCAATAGGGATTTTTAATTGTCATAGAATGATGCAGTGTGCTTGATAGCAAAATGATTTCTTTGAGCATTTCCTGAAATGAGCAAATTAAACAATCAAACAAATAGTTGTCGAGTCCGTTCTGACTCATGGCAATCCCATGAGTGTCAGGGTTGAACTGTGCTCCGTAGGGTTTTCAGTGGCTGAGTTTCATAAAGAGATTGCCACACCTTTCTTCCGAAGTGTGTCAGGGTGGACTTGAAGCATCAACCTTTTGGTTACCAGAGGAGCATGTTGCTTGTTTGCACTACCCAATGCCTCCTTCATCTTTTCATATACCACAGCAATTCGAGAATGTTTGTAGTGGTTCACAAAAGCGAAAGAAAGAGAAATGGTGAGCGAATCAAATCATTTCACAAGATGCAATTATGTAGATATTTGTGATAGTTAAGATTTTCTATTAACTTGGCTGGGCCAGGATTTTCAGTGCCTTGGCAGTTTAGACTTAGTAATGGCTCACTACAAATGTGCTTGACACAATGGATGCTAAGAGTTGTACCAGTCCCAATAAAAATGATTTAAAATTAATTAATTAATTTAAAAAAACTCCCTGAGGGTGTGGCCCGCTTCCAATATAAGTGGGTGCTGTGGAAAAGCTTGCTAGCTTTTTGCTAGGTCTGAGTCCTGCATCTGGTTCTTTGGTCTTGAGCTAATGGCCTCCTATATTGCCTATTAATCTTAGAAGTATTCAGCAATTTGGTAGTCACCTTGAAGCAATTTCATGTCAACTTGAAGGTATCTAAAAGTGTAGGTCAGGTCACAGCCTGATGGAGCCTCCTTGTGGGCATGACTTTCTCATAAGGAGGGCTCTGGGAACCTCCCCTTCTCTTTCTGCCTTCACCTTCTAGCTGGCGGACCCCGTTTTTTGCCAGAGCCCTGGAGATGTGTCCACCGCCATTGGATCCACACAACTTTGCACCCACTGGCATGTGATCTCCCTACATTCTGCATCACTGCATGTGGCTGTGTGAGTCTGAAGAGGGACTTGTGGACTAGTATCAGACTTATGGACTTGAGTTGCACTGGGCTGGGCTGGTTTCCTGTTATAGAATGACTTCTTGATATAACGCTCGTTCTTACACATATGAGTGTCACTGGATTTGATTCTCTAGTCACCAGGTCTATCACAAGCAGCCTTCCACTTTACCCGCTGACTTCGTATTCATCTGTTTCTGCAGCCAAAAGTCTACCACTTGATCTGAAATCTTGGGTCCATCAACCCCGGGAGCTATGGATAAAGAGAAATATCTGGTCTGATGTCTGATCCATGGCCTTGGGACTTGCCCATCTCTACAACCGTGAGCCATTCCTTTAACAGAAATCTTTCTCTATTTATACATTTAAATGCTTCACTGATTGCTTCTCTAAGACAACAGGCATACTCCAATATTTAAATGACAATTTAGTTTTCATACAACAGCATTCTAGCACATCTTATTCTTGTTCATTTATAAATCTTTGGTTTTGTGGGGGTTTTGTTTTCATTTGGTTTCGTATTTCTTTAAGAGTCATATTCATAAAGAATGTACTCCTAGTTTTATGCTCGCATGTATTTAAGTAACATTTAATTAATTTAAATTAATGCACAGTTAATTTAAATACACTAAAGCACAATGAATTTCAATACAAACATAAGAGGTCGAAGTCAATATTTTCTCTTTAAAAGCTATGTTTGAATGAATCAAGTTTAAGAGATTCTACTCCATGGAGAGTGTTCCCTTTGAAAACCCTCGGGCATTTGAATTAGCAAAGTGTACCAGTCAGGACAGGCTAAGTTAAGCTGCATTAACAAACAAGCACCAAACAGTCGCTCCAACTGCTTGCTCACAATCTGTCTATTACGGATTGGTAAAAAGTTATGAATCATAATCTAGTCATTGTCCTTATCACAGGAGGACCTGGCTGATAGGTCCACTCTCAGTAACATCTCTGGCAGAAAAGAACAAGGGCTCTGGGTGTCCTCTGCCCAGGAAGTGCATAATGCTCTGGCCCACACAGCAGACCGCCCCAAGTAGATTCAAGGGGAGGAAGGACAATCTTGATGGGTGTCCACAGGGACACCCATTATCAGTTGAGAGCAATAATGCCTGCCATCAATGCATCTTGCATCTTTCTATAGCACAGCCCCTAATGGCCTGGTTTTGAAACTTGAATTTCTGAGAAAGTTGTAGCCGGCTCTCCTAATTTCACGGACAGCTGTGGTGGAATGGGCAGATCTAACCTCACTTCCTTTTCTGTGAAATGGGGGTTGGGGGGACTAAGTGGTAGAGGTGGGAAACTCTTAGTGGCATGGTTTGTCAAGAGGATTCAAAGCAATAACTCGTGCCGGACCATTTTGTCAAACGTGATCCATTGTCCAAAAGAAGGGAGCGATCGTATTCCTGGCAGTCAGCGGTGCCACACGGAGGAAAGGACAGGGTAGTAATGATTTCACCCTGTAGCACTTATCACACGATCAATATCTTCCCACAGAAAGCTTCCAAGAAATTCACTGGAAACTTCCTTAGGTGATCAGATAATGAAACCTGAAGAGACGAGTTCTCCAATATAGAAGCTCCAAATTTCTCCTCTTGGCTAGAAAATGACAAAGCATTTTAAATGGTTCCAAATCTATATTCCTAGCAGATTCCCATTTGAAGTTGAAGAAAAGAAGTACTATCTATCTTGCCTAAGAAGCAGTTGCTGTGAGTTGAGATCAGAATTAAAAATTTTTTTTTAATGCTTCCTAAAATAGTGCTGAGAATGGCAACAAATTCTTGTAATAAAATATTAACTCCTGAAGCTGCTATCTAAATATCTAAGAATTGGAGCTTAATAGAACTGCATGGCACCCTAAAGATCACCATGTCTAATACTGTTATTTTCCAGCCTTGGAACCGGATGCCTGGAGACGCTAAAAGACGTGCCCTAGATCATGTACTTAAACCCAAGTCAATTAGCCAAGCTTTCCTCCGTCCCCAACCTGAAATTATAGATAGACATGATCATGCCGAGGAGAGAAAAGTCTCTTGGTTCCCTAATATAATTGCTAGCGATGACTCTTCTAATAATACTTGCTGTGATGGCACTATGTCCCCCCCCCCCCACTACTCCCCAAATGTGTTATAAATCCTCCCTATCCCTAAGGCTATACTTCCATGTGGAAGGTTGATTTCTTTGTGATGTTCTTGAAGCCATAGGACGGTCCCAAACCAAACCACTTTTGTGACATCAGAAACCCCCTCCGTCCCAGAGTAGCAAGCACATGATGAGTGACACTTTCTGGGTGTACTTCCAGCTTAAAGCTACGCCACAAGGGCATATTCTTAAGGACCCTGTGAGAAGGCCGGGGAAGTGGAGATGAGGACCTTGCCTCAGCGCGGAGAGGGCTTTCCCTGAGAGCCAGTGGCCTGAAGCCAGACTTCATGCCCTTTAGACCTGTTGAGAAAATATATGTCCGTCCTTGCTGTTGTGTCCGGTCTTGTAAGCCAGCGGCAGGCCAGCTGGGAATGCTGCCCGAGGCTCTGCGAGGATTTTCAGAATTCTTTTTTTAAAAAAACATTTTA
>NW_022111372.1:72001769-72011571 GCF_000313985.2 Echinops telfairi
TGCACCCATTTGTCTTCAGTGATCCGTTCGACACCTCGTGATCACACAGGTTAATATGTTGTTCCATGTGGGCTTTGTTGCTTCTGAGCTAGATGATTTTCAGAATTCTTGGAGGAAACATTCACTTGTTTTCATCATCTCCAAGTTTTTGGATGATGCTTGGATTCCCAGGAAGTATATGAATTGAGGGAGAAAATGAGATTCAGATTGTCTTTTAAAAATTATCTTATTATTGTTGTTGAAAATATGCACAACAAAACATGGACTTATCCAACAATCTCTACATGTACCACCCAGGGACACTGACCACCGTTTTCGAATGTCCACCTTTCTCATGCTCCTCTGCGGGAAGCGTTTTCCCGCGGTTAATGTCAGTGCGCTGTCCCTAGGTTTTCCGTCTATGCTTCCACTTGCTGTGTGATCAAGTTGACCCTAAATAGATAATTCCTAAAAAGACCATAATTGCTTAAGGCAGGCATGTTTTACTAATGACTCTAACCTATCACTTGGCTTAAACAAATACTTTAGGCAGAGTGGATTTTTTATATTGTTGAGGAGATTCAGTGGGAGAGACCAAAAAGGGCCCACAATCTTCCTGGAGCTTGTGGAAATGAACATTTGATATGTCTTTGTGGCATAGTAGTGACCCTTTGGACTGCTAACCCTAAGGTCAGCAGTTCAAAACCACCAGCTCCTCATCAGAGTATGACAAGGCTTTCTACTCCTGTGAAGAGTTACCAATGAGGGCAGCCCTGCCCGGTCCTAGAGGGTCACTGTGAGCGGGAAGTGACTCCCTAGTAGTGAACTGTGGAGTGGGGTTTGTTCACCAACTAGCCAATGTGGTGCTTTTGTATCTTATATGAATTATTGTACACAATACCTTTTGTGATAGGACGATGTGCTCATTTTTAAAATAAAGAAGTTAAGGATCAATGTGTTTGGGTCACTTACGATTTTATAGCTATCAATTGCTTGTGGATTTCTAACCTAGGTATGTTGACACTAGTTACAGTCCTTTTCCCCCCCACTTGCATATTCTGGAGGAGCCCTGGTGGCATAGTGGTTACGGGTGGGTTGGGCTGCTCACCTAAAGGTGAATAGTTTAAAACCACCAGCTGCCCTGAGGAAAAAGATGACCTTTTCTGCTCCCTAGAAGAGCTACACTCTCAGAAACCCACAGAGGCAGTTCTGCCCTGGCTTTGAGTCAGCATAGACTTGATGGCATTGAGTTTTGTGCCTTTCCGCACTGGCATTTGTTCCTGAATTGTTAGGAAACAGGTCACCTGATTTGAAGGACTTTAAAAAAAAGATGATGGATGTGCAGATGTTGATCTATTAACTTCCACTGTCTTGCTGAGAGTTCTGTATATAACTAAGTCACACGTGGTAAGATTACTGGTTTTACAGAACTTGGGCAGATTCTGGTCACAAATGCAAACAAGCCCATGTGGAAATTGATGCTATCTTCTTAGATTTACTCACATGAAGTTCTCATTAAGGCAAACGTGGAAGACAACCAAATTTAAAGGGCTAATGGATAAAGAGGGAAAGAAATGTTGAGTTAGAATAATTCTTTAAAACTAATATGAAATTTCAAAAGTAATTCCAAAAGTGAAATACTAATTTGTTATGTCTTCTGGTTGCTACCAGGATATCAGTTTAATGTTTTTTTAATATGAATGATGCTATTTTTTATTTTGATGCTATATTTTATTTTTTAACACTATCAACTTAGTCCAATCCAGGCTGTATTCTTTTTTAAATCGTTTTATTAGGGGCTCATACAAGACACCAGCTTAATGTTAATCCTTTAATAATTCACTGTAGAATCTGTGCATTTGTATAACAAATTCAAGATTTCCAGCAATGATAATTTAAAAAAGACTTTAGGGAATATTTTTGGTTTAAGATTTAAAGACAACCGTAAGACGATAATTTTGAGGACCCATCCAAGAAAGCATGGATTCCATGAGAATTTGAAATTCTGTTCCACAGCCCCTCCCTTTGGTCAACATTCTTCTATAAGAGTTTCTGATTTCCAAAAATAAGAGTTTCTGATTTCTATTTGAATTATTCAATTATTTCTAGTAAATGATTTCATTGTCTAGTTATTCTACTGACTTAACAGTGGAAGAACAGTTTTCACTTTAGGCGAAGATTATTCACAACATTCACAAAAGGAAACGTGAAGGTAGGTTACATTTTCCCAGCTGTATGAGTCAGGATAGGCTGAGTTCGAGTGTAGTAACAACCACCACAAAATGTCTGCGGCTTAAAGTAACAAAGAGCCATTTCCCACTCATGCTCAATGGCCACTATGGCTTGAAGGGATCTCATTCGACATTACCTTGGCAAGGAGTGGCAGGCTGGTGGACCTTTCCTTTGGGGTCACTGGCAGATGTGGCACAACAGCGAGGAGGATTTGGTGAATTGTACTCTGGCCCTCAAAACTTCTGTCAGTAAGTGACGCTTGTCACTCCTGTTAACTCTACATTTGCCAAAGCAAGTGACAAGATCACATCTAAATGCAGAGGGGTCAGCAGTATTCAATCTTACTCTGTGACCAGAAGGAGAAAAATCAGAATTTTTTGTGAACATCTTTAAAGGCAACCACACTAGGATTTTAAAAAGGAAAAGAAAGCAGACCAGAGCCTAACATTGTTGAGAAGTGAATTTCTTACACCAGCAATATAAATGAAACCCCTAATCAGAGACAGTGCAAGACCTGTCAGTTATACAAGAAAATCTTTTAACTCTGTAGCATAAACATCTTTTATTCTGTAGCAGGGAAACGTTTCCTGAGATCCATTTCTTCATCTCCAGACAAGAATATTACACGAAATGGGAAGGAGCAAGCAGTGCCAAGTGGACATTGTTGGCAAGAAGGGGAAGTTTCTAGAAATGGATGACGGGCTACCTAGAGGAGGAAGTGTGTTGATGCCTTCCGTGGATTTTACTAGGAGCCTCATTTCTCTCAGGAGAAGTAGCTTGTTATTGACGTAATTATGCAAGCCAATGCCTGATCATGTCGAAATGTTATTTTCACCTCAAATGCTAATATTTGGACTTCTTTTAATAGGTCATTCGAGAAAGACACTTATTCTTTAAAACAGCCCTTTTTGGAGGAACTGCCTGAAGGTGTGGAGTATGTTTGAGCGGCCTTCATTTGAGTACAATTACTTGTTCAGATGCATATTTTAAAACTTTTAGTGCATTCGTAGTAAAGTTTTTGTCAAGTGGAAGAAAAAAAAAAAAACTTCAACTAGCTCAGAATCTCCCCTAAATTAAAAAAGTAGAGATTTTGTACTTTCTAGAATAATAAACACTTTTATTTTTATAGTCTGTCTTAAAGTCTTTGTAAAAAATCTACAAAGCAGAAGAAAGGACGAGAGTAAAAGTCTGCTGATTTACTGTTTAATTACATCTCTCCCCTCAGTCCCTTAATTTTTATAACAAAGCAAGGTTAGCATTAACACCCCAACCACAATAAACTAGACATATTTTATCACATAGTTTATGTCTAAGGAAAATGAAGATATAATAGTGAGATAATTTCATACAGCAGTATGGTGAAATTTATATGACAAGGGGTGAATCAATTCGGTCTTTTGAAGTTTAGTTTTTAAAGCTATCATGAACAATTACACGATGTTATATACTATATTATATATAGCACTCTATCAAATACTTCAATTTCCCTCCCTTATTTATTCCCCAGGAGAAGGAGTGGGTTTTCCACTGGCAGCAGTTACTGTCTGGGGAACTCGCAAGGACAGCTCGACCCTGTCTCACAGGGTGGCTCTGAGTTGGCATCAACCCAACGGCAGTGAATTTTGTGTTTTATTTAATCCTCATAGGGGACCTACTTTTACATGGGTGAAAGTGAGGATTGAAGAGGTTAAATGACTTGATCAAGGCCATCTAGCCAGTTAGCAGTGAAATCATTTTGGGGGCTAAAATACTCTGGTGACATTTCATCAAAATATCTGATAATTGCATGTTTTTCTAGCTCCGTGTTCTTGGAGCAGAAGGGCTTTGAATTGGACACTTTCATTCATTTCTGAGCACATGGATGCCCATTCTCTGGGTGTAGACTGGAGGGTCCAGGCTCTCCAACGAGACCTTGAACAAAAGACTTTTTCTCTTGAGGGCCAGTTGCTTAATCTGCAAAATTAAAAAAATTTTGGTTGTTTGGCTGGGAAAACAGGATGCGAGAATGTAAGGTATGTCCTTAGCACACAGGACATTGCATAAGATGCTCCATAGGATATATCCAATAAATAATAGGTCGCCCTATTGCTAGGATAGCAGCAACTACCATCATGGAGGTACCTGTCTATGGAAGTGGGAGGAGGAAAGACGTGTAAACGGTGGCTTCCGCTCCAGTGCTACGCGAACGGTTAGGGGACACGAGGAAAAGCAGGAGGGATTCTGGGTGGTTGGGGCAAATTTCACAAAGAAGGTGCCCTTTGAGGTCCTGGTCACCTGTGAGGACGGCACAGGACCGGGCAGTGTTTTTAGTTCGGCTGTAGGAAACGTAGGTTCCCTGTGAATCAGAACCGACTCGATGGCACCTAACAACCAAAGTTGCGGCGGAAGGGAATTTTGCAGCATGGGAGAGAAGAATGTGGAGAGGGAATGGAGAACCAGTAGTCAAAACTTGGGGCCCTCCGGTGCCAGAAAAGCCCCACCCTCGGCGGCCGGGGAAACGCGCCGCCGGGTCGCGAGGTGGCGCTGTGGCTCTACGAAAGCGGGAGACCTGGGCGCGCGGGTTGCCCGCTTGCGCGGTGCGGCCTCGGCGAGGCGACAGGGCCCTCTCGGTGGGGTTGGCACTGTTCATACCGCAGCCCCGAAATGGGGACGGGCATACAGGCCCAATTTAAAAATAAATAAGGGAGCAGTCTGGCAGCGGACCGAGGGCACCGAGCGTCGGAGACTGCCCGGGAGGTACAATTGGGACGCGGAACTGTCCAGCAGGGACCTAACCCTCCGCCAGTTTGGTCCAGCCACCGGAGCGGAGCCGGCCCCGCTGCGCCCGGGCGCCGCCCTGCTCACGCCGGAGCCCGGCCTGTGAAGTTTGTCTGCCCTGGGGCGCTCGCATCCGGCCTAATCCTTTTTCCAAACTGAGGGGAGACGTCTGGGACGTCTTTGCTGGCTTTCACGCGCGCCCGTGTGCACACGACCCACACGTGCTCCCAGACGCACAGCCAAGTACACTCACACACACGCACGCACGGCAGCACGCCTATACTTGACACATGCACACACCCAACGTACACACATGCCCACTGTACTGACTCAGTGTGCACACGCGACCGTACGTGTACCCAGGGGCCCACTCACTTCCCCGCACACCCACGCACCGACAGGCACGCTCACTCCTGCAGGCATGTTTGCACACTGAATCACAAGGCCGCGCATCGAGGAACGTGCGCACACCTCCCCCTCCCCGCCCCCTTCACCTGCACCCTACCCCAAACAGCTTCTGGACCGTTTTCGCCTCCCCGCACCTCAAGTTGGTCTTCAAAACTCTCC
Source organism: Echinops telfairi (assembly GCF_000313985.2). NCBI lineage: Eukaryota > Metazoa > Chordata > Mammalia > Afrosoricida > Tenrecidae > Echinops > Echinops telfairi. The sequence goes on from NW_022111372.1 coordinate 72,007,305, forward strand.
CCGCCTGCTCTACCCGTGCCGTTTTGCAGACTTACTCCTTCACCCGCCCCGCCCGGCTGACCTCTCATCTCTGCAGGCCTCACTTTCTTCCATCAGCATTCGCACAGCATTCGCACTACCGCAGACAGACGGATTTCCAACCTCCGCGGAGCTCCTTTTGGGGAATAGAGGTCGGGACGAGAAGGAGCCTTGCCCCGTAGATCCCAGCCCCGCGGGGCCTGGTGGCTGGAGGCCAGCGGTGGAGCTGTGGTCGCGGCCCAGGGCGGCTTTGGATTCGGGGATGGGGCACTGTCCGGGCTGGCTTCTTAGGCTTGGTTGAACTTGAGCTTTCAACTACTTAAGGTTAAGTCAAGCCAGCCGTCTTTCCCCCGTGTTTGCCCGCCGACGGGCGTCGCAGCCACCCGGCAAATGCCCGGGTTTGCCGTGTTTCGGTTAGGCGAAATTGCCTGCTGGGAGCGCTGAGACAGCAGCCAGGGTTGGGTCCAGAAAAGAGACGAGATCGACTCACACGTGCGGCAGAGCCAGGGTTGGCGTGGCACGTCCCGGGCTGCTTCGGACTGCATGGATGCGAATGTTGCCTGTGCAAAAGTTAGCACTTCACAGAACCTTGCCACCCCTTCCTCTTTGTCCGGAACTCTCACTCCATTCTCCCCAGGGGAACCTCACCCCAACTCACCCCCTCGCTGCTGGAGCTTGGACCTGCGCCGTGCTAGCTGGGTGGTTTGGCTTTAAAGTTAAGAGGCAGCCTCATGGGTTCAACTTCCATCTGGGCGCCTTTCTCAGCAGGGTGGCGGTGGTTTCACTAGGCTCCCCAGCCTCAGTTTCCACGCCTGTGAAATGGGGCTGACTGTATCTGCCTCTTCAGTTGGCGATGGAAGTCCAGTGAACCCTTGCTCAGAAGGCTTCTACCAAAGACATCTGTTGTTACCTGGGGGTCGCCCCAGGGGAAGGCTGGTCCTGGGGAAGGTTGGTTTGAACCCTGACCCAGGCAAGGGTCCGAGGCCCACTCCGCACTCCCACGCCCAAGACAGGGCGCCCCCTTTTAGACTGCCCCTCTCTGCTTCCTGCCAGTCTTGGGGTGTCTTCCTCTCTCTCCCAATTTCATTTTCCCTCTGTTTGATGGGGGGGGGGAGAAGAAGGGCGCCCCTGGGGTGGGAAGTGTGCAGGAGACCAAGCGAGCAAAGGGGGTGGGGTGGGGTGGGTCCTTGGGAGGATTAGGGGTCCGAAAAGGGATCAGAGTCCGGATTTCCGGTGGAACCCGAGCTTTTGGCTCCCATGAGGTCCGAGGGCAGCGGGTGCAGATCCTGGAGGGGAAGGGTCAGGGCTTGGCGGGTGGGCGGGTGCCTGTCCTCAGTCACCCCCGCTGAGCCCAGCGCAGGCCCTCTCGTTCCCAGGGTCCCAGGCTACCCCCATTCCTCTTCCTCTCCTCCTCCCTGCGGCGCCCAGGTGGCGGCCCACCTCACGCCCGCCTCCAGGTCGGCGTCCCGGGAATGGGCTCTGAGGGGAGGCGTGCTGTGCCTGGGAGAGCCGTCGCCTGTCTTTGCCGGCCTTGTCTCCCACACTATCCCTCCGCCGGCTCCCTCGCACAACACAGGGAAGAGAAGGGGGCACTTTCCCCGGCCTAGGTCCTTCTAGTGGTGCGCCCTCACCAGCCGAACGCAGACTCAGAATTTTCTAGGGAATTCTGAAGGGAAAATTCTGGCCTCCTGGGGGCGGACGAACCGAGAAGATTCCCTCTTTTCCTGAGATGGTCGGGTTTGTCCTAGTTCAGATGAATTTATTTTGTTTAACCTGTTTTTTTTCTTTTCCTTTCTGTGGGTGGGGGTGGGGAAGCGGGTTATTTGCCACCTGCGGCCCTGGAAGTTATTGTGGTGAGAAATGCCCGTTAGCAAAGATAATTGTTTTTCATTTGCCTCCAGAATGTTGGGATTACCAAGAGTGGGAAGTTTTCAAAGCTGGGATGGGGTGGGGCTCACTGGGGCTTAGCTCACCAGGGGATCTTGGGGTTGGCTCACCCCATCTGTCTGGGGCGGTTGAGGGATGTCCGACTCTCACCCCGCCCCGCTTCCCCCACCCTGCTGAAGGAACCGGAGCCGATTAGCACTGAGGCTGGACTCCAAGGGACAAACCGAGTCTTTTCAATTGCCCCTCCACATAGGACCACATGACGCTGGCTGTTTGTGTTCCCCACACTCAGTTATTTTTTCTTCTCCTTTTCCTATCCTTCCCCCCCCTCCCCTCCATCCTTCTTCCCTGGCTTCATTCTTCCTCTAAGATAGGATGCATATCCCAAGCCAGAAATTTCCTAATAGACTTAAAATACCGCTTCCCAGGAACCAACAGGAGATGCTATGATTTTGCAGGTCTAGACAAAGCCTTGAACTCTGAGTTTCTAACAAGAACCTGTACCCCCCATCCCCCATTAGGTGAGTGAGTCACGGTTGGAGGTTACTACTGTAAGGTACCCTAAAGGAGTATCACAGATAGGCTACAAAGGCTAGACAATGCTATACATATAGGGCTATCTATTCATAGGAGATGTGACAAGTATATAAAGAAAAAAAGATGAAGCCAGTCTCAGCGCTCACTTTCCAGACACCCTGCCATGCACATGCTCTGCCTTCTGAAGGTGGTCCTCATCTCCTGTGAGGGGAAGATGTCCAAGGGATTCTTTTGCAAAGTTTAAAATAGGAATAGTTTGTACAATGTTTACCAAGGAATTCTACCAAAACAACAGCAACAGCCCCCACCCCACCCCCACACTCTTTTGCTCTCCTGTCACTCCAGTTCTCTGTCACTCTGTCTCTTTTTCACCTCTTCAGTCTCCTTCCTTCCTTAAGCATTGATTACAGGGTAAGAAAGCCTGGTTGGAAGTACAAGGACACCCAGCGAGAAAAGCTCTGCATACACGGAAGTCCACTTTCCATCCAGGTGAGGCTGTCTGTTGACTCTATACGGACAAAGGGAATTAGTCCTGCCAAAAGATTCCCACTCCCTTGGCCTGACAGAGGTGGACGTTATCTTTGTCTTATTTCATTCCTAGGAAGACTGGCTCTGGAGCAGAAACTGGGCAGCTAAAGGGTTTTTGTTGTTGTTTGTTTGTTTTTTAACTCTTAGCTAATTTTTTTATTTGGCCAAGCAGCTTGAGGGGTCCCAACAAACACATCCTTTGCAGAATGCCTCCAGATTCCTGATGTTCAGAAATCTCTATTGTGTGTCCCTTGCTGATCACGGTTCTCAGAGTGGCTGCTTTTCCTGCCCCTGCCCCCCTGTGCCACCCTCCTTTGTCAGAGACCTGACTCTCACCATGTACTTGCCACCACTGGGTCTTTCTTCAGCAGACTCAACGTGGAGTACTGCAGACTGCCTGCTGGAGGACAGAATGAAGGCCCGGGCTGTTAGGGTCTTAAGCAAGGGCTTTCTGGTACCTACTGACAGGCTGGTAGCCACTGCTTCCTGGTCTCCCTTCCTTACAGGATCGAAAGGTCTAAACACTTTACGTTAGTAAGTTGGGAGCTTTAAGAACGTTTCTGTAGCCCCTCGTTCAATAATGTTTTAAAATTCTATGCACATGGCGTAGATCCTGTTGGTTGCCTCTTTTCCCTCTAAAACTGCAACCCTTTTAGTCTGTGAGATCATACTTCTCCTGAACATTTACTGCATGCCAAGAACTCTGACCAAGGCTTTAGGGGCCTTAAAAGAGACCAGGCTGATGTTGTCCCCCATCCCCCCACGCCTTCTAGATGGTGCTCAGCATGTAAGTGGCAAGATGAAGTGGCATGAGAGTTGGGCATGCCCTGTAAAGTCATGTTTGGGGACGGTAGCCATGCACCTCGGCCTGGAGCATATTCGTTCACACTGTTTAGGAATCAGGATGGGGCCCTCACTCTCCTGCTCTGCTAAGAGCATAAAGTACAACTTTTGCCTGTGTCCGTTCAACACGGGTCGGGCATGTGTACTTTTCTATCACTTAACCCATGAGTTTCCTAAATCAAAGGGCTGAGGAAGGCCTGCATTTCTGGCAGAGAATTACCCAGAAAGAGTCCTGAGCAGATTGAGCTGTAGTCAGGGAGGTTCTCTGAGGGCAGTGAAACAGTTCACCAAGTGTTTACTGGAGGCTACAACCTGCTTAAACAACAACAACAAATAAAATAAAACGATGGGGTACATTACCCAGAAACATCTATTTCCTTTGCTAGACACAAGCATTCATACAGAATGCTTTTTCTTCTTCCTCTTCTTCTTCTTCTTTTCTCTCTGTCTCTCT
>NW_022111372.1:72011671-72012812 GCF_000313985.2 Echinops telfairi
CACTCTTTTTAAGACGATGAATAAGGGAGTTGAGAAACCCTACACCAACTATGCGACTAATCCGAGATAATATACGTTGCTCTTGGCTTGCTATAGTTACCGTACAGAAGAAAACTACTCTCGGATAGGGGTGAAGGGCTAAGAATCGACTTTGAGAAAGCTTTTAAATGTACACACAGCCCCCGCGAGAGCATTCATGTCTCCCATTCCACACTCCAAAAACTGCCTTAGTTTGGTGAGCGTGTGAGCGTGAACGGTGTCTAACGCCTAACGGTGTCCGCAGCCAGCAAGATGCGTTTGTGAGGCCCGGCTGGGCTAGAGCCCTCCTCCCTGCTGCCCGAGGACCCACCGCGCCTGGCAGGCCCGCGCCCTGGATCCACCTACCCCTCCCTGTGTGGAGGCGGTGCCTTCCGCAGGCTCCTTGCTCCGCTGCCCAGACCACGAGCAACCACGTTCCACCCCACCACTCACGCCTCAAAGCGAAGAGGTGGGCACCTTAGGCGCGCGTCCTGTATTATTCTGCCCCGGCTCTCCTGTCTCAGCCACTTTGCCCCCGGCGTCCCCGATAAGCAGAGGATCCACCCCGGGAGGGTGCAAGCTGTGCGCCTCCAACGGGCTCAGGGAGCGGCGGCGAGGATGCTAGGGGACCACAGTGGTCAGAATGACCAGTCCAGCTCAATTCCCGGGAAGGATACCCGCTCTTCCCCACCCCCCGGCTCATTTCTTTCTCCTCGCCCTCTCTTTTGCTTCCTTTGGTCCCGCTCCTCCCCAGCCTAGCAGCGGGTGCTAGCGTTCCCTCGCTCGCCACTTCGCAAGGAACTTTGGCCGGCTCCCCTTCGCCACCCGGAGAGGGATGTTAATGAGGGAGCGTGGCCCCGCGCTGCGAGCCAGCGGGCTCCTGATCTGCGATTGGCTACGACGAGGCGGAAGGATGACGTTATGTAAATGAAGGGGCGTGGCACAAAGGCGGGGCCCCGCCTCCTCCCTTTGGGGTTAGTGTGCCTGTGTTTAGCTCAGGGGAGAGTCAAACTGGATTCCATAGGGAAAGCCTGCAAATCACTTCTATTTTAGCAAGGAGAAAACAGAATCTCCATCCCGCAGGGTCCACCCCTCTCTCTTTCTCCCTTTCCTTTCTCTCTCT
>NW_022111372.1:72013794-72015816 GCF_000313985.2 Echinops telfairi
GGCTCTGCGCTCCGGGCCGCGCTACCATCGTCGCCTGCGGCCGGAGATCCGGGAGCTGCCAGCGATGAGCCCACGCTTCGCCTGCACTTTTCTCTGCCTCGTCTGTGGCTGTTTTCATTTTGTTTTACCCAGAAGAGGCGTCTCGCCAGCATGATGTTAAATATCTGTGTTTTGATGTGATTGCTCTTTCTTTTCCGTCCGTCTTTCCTTTTTAGTTCTTCTTCCTTCCCTTCCTCCTCCCTTCCTCCCTTCTCTTCTCTTTCTTTTCCTTCTCTGTTCGTTTCTTCCTTTTTTTCTTTCTGCCCACCTCCCTTCCCTCCTGTCTTTTTATGTCTTCTCTTGCCTCCCCCTCTTCTTCGCCCTCTGCTTTTCTTCCTCATCGTCCAGCTTCCATCTCCTCTCTCCCCTCTTCCCCCCCACATCTCCTCTTTTCTCTCCCCATTTCTCCCTCGTGTCTTCTCTTATTTCCTCCTGTCTGGCTCACCTTCCTTCTCTCTAGCTCTCAGCTTCTCTCAGCCTACCCAGAGAACAGTAGCGACCAACTTTCATTCTGACATTTCCTAAAAAAGTCTTCCTAGCGCCCGGTCACCACGGTTTCCTCTGGCCCCTCTCCCTCGCCCACTCTGAGCTCCCTGGATGCGAGGCTGTGTGGCCTAAAGGCACTGCCCTTGGAGGTTGACCTAGGGGAACTTTCCTGGGCACTCCCAGCTCTTTCCGGGGGCTCCTTGCCCCAGGTGAGATTTTTTTTTCCAGTCCACCAGCTGGGCTTGGGGGAGTGAGAGACTTGGCGGCCACCGGCCCTGTCAGACTCAGGGAGTGTGGAAGGGCAAGAAGGGAGCTGATAGATGAAGGCCTCCCGGTCTTTCAGGGCTGGGTACAAGTATCCCCAACGCCAGGGCTCTGTGCTTAGAGCACAAGGATGGGTTAAGGCGAACGTGCGTGTGTGGACTATTTACGTGTGTACACGCGCGCTATGCGTGTGTGTGCTGGACAGGTTGGGCTGTCAGCGGTTGCCTGGCGCCCCTGCCGCCCCAGCCTCCAGCCCTCCGAGGGCACCTTCAGCCACTAGTGCCGGTCCTTCGAATTTCTGGACTGAGTGTGGGGATTTCTGCGGAACCGCGAAACTTTGTCAGCACGTGTCTTGCAGAAACGCCCCTTTCCGAAGAAGACCACCCCAATCAGCCCAGTTTCCCTTTTGGACCAGTCCTCTTCACCAACTTTATCTGGAGTGGGGGCTCAATGTGGCTACCAGAGGCCCAGGCACCCTCCGCGGACAGGGACACAGGGAGGTTCTCCCGCGGGTTTTCCGTCACTTCCCACCTGTCCCTGGAGCTGAGACGGGAGATTCCAGGGAGTGGCGGGAACCAATTCTCTATGCACCCCCCTTTCTCTAAGTTGTAAAGAGAGGCTCGCTTCCGAGAATGTGGGTTCACCTCATCGAACGCCCCTTTGCCTAGTCCCCACAAAGCGCCCTTTGGGGCAGCGTTAATGCCTGCGGCGCTGTCTTTCGGGAAGCAAACCCGAACAAAAGTTTCACACCTCTTTGGCGAGTTTGGGGGGCGCGCCTTACACTCCCGGGGGAGGCTGGCACACGCGGGGATACGTGCCACCCATCTCCAACTGGGCCGGGGCGCCTAAGAGAAGAGGAGGGTGCCCACGGAATGGGGATAGACAGGGTGACGTTTGGGGGTGCGTGTGCGTGCGGTGCCTGGGGACGCGGGTTGGTGCCTGGCTTAGCCGTCTAACTGTGCGTCTTTGGCCGCAGCGGGGTGGGTCTGGCCCGGGCTCACTTTGAGAAGCAGCCGCCTTCCAATCTGCGGAAATCCAACTTCTTCCACTTCGTCCTGGCCCTCTACGACAGACAGGGCCAGCCCGTGGAGATCGAGAGGACCGCCTTTGTGGGGTTCGTGGAGAAGGAAAAAGTAAGTGGGCGCAGCGCCGCCGCCCTGTGTGCTGGCCTCGGAGCCAGCCCCTTTGCGAGGGCGAAGCTGCCATCTCCCATTCCCAGTCGAGGTCCCAAGG
>NW_022111372.1:72016196-72082463 GCF_000313985.2 Echinops telfairi
TGGGGTCTGCGCTTGGGGAAAGTTGCCTCCAAGTTAGTTCACTCGTTCAACCCAACCTTTCTCCTGTCTCTGTGTCTTTGCGCCTTGCTGCAACCCAGGAAGCCAACAGTGAAAAGACCAATAACGGAATTCACTACCGCCTGCAGCTCCTCTACAGCAATGGTGAGGCTCCCTGGGGTCTGCGCCTGGACCTGGGGCTCTGAGGCAGGAACAGGGCGCGGGGGAGCCCCAGGAGGGCGAGAGCCCCCATGAAGCGGAGTGTGGAACATACTAGGGGGGGACCAGCCTCCCCCTAGTTTCGCTCGAGGAGGTTTCACTGGAGGAGGCTCCGAGAGGCCCGAGGGCGGCTGTGTGTCGCCGCGCACCTGAGACCAGGTGCAATGCCCTGGCCCTGGCTGGTTCACAAGAATTCTCCGTCCTTCCTGAGGTCCGTTCCCATGGCTTGGCCCAGACTCCAGGCTCAAGACCTCATACACTTTAGGAACAGTGAGGGGCCAGGGACTTGATGGCCCCTAGAGAGAGCTAATGGACTCCCACCTATGCAGTGCTGAAGGGTGGGCTCAGAATTGTAAGGAAGAGTGGCCAGGGAGGGGCACTGCCCTGGCCTTATCAGCAGCGCTCCGAGGGGCTGACTTCCAAGGGCACTGGGGGAGGCTGAGGCCAGAGGCCCTTCACTGGACACTGGGGAGGGGGACATCCATAGTCCCCACCCTTCCTGGAGCATCTTTCTTTCTTTCTTTTCCCTTCTTCTTTGTGCGTATCACCTCTCACTTAATTCGCCTTCCTTCGCCCTTTCCCCCCCTAGGGATCAGAACGGAGCAGGATTTCTACGTGCGCCTCATTGACTCCATGACAAAACAAGTAAGTTTCTTAATTCCGCGCCGCAGGGGTGACTCCCAGGCCACGCAGTTCGGGGAAGTCCAGAAGTTGGCTGCCCGCCTCCTCCGGCGGCTCTGAGTGCCCTAGCGAGGGAACTGGGGCTCGAACTCTGCAAACCAGGGCCGCCTTCACAGTCGCGGTCAGCGCAGGCTCTCCCAGCCGCTTCTTGCGCTTGGGACCGCCGCGTGCAGAAGACGGTTAGAGAGTGTCTTCCCGTCCAGGGTAACTCTGGCCTTTTGAATGAAGATCACGGGGTGTTGAGCTGGAAGAGCGGACCCTGAACTTCCTTTGACCAATCTGGGGAGTCCCAGGGGGCGCAAAAAAGGTGCTTAGGAACCTTGATGCAGAGTGGCTGAACCTCTGAAACCTAAACCAGGCGTGGGCCCTCTCTCCTGTAACAGAGCGTGGGGAGCTTTGGGGGCAAAGGTTTCTTCCCCGGAAATGGTGAATGGGCTGAGACTGTGGATGACCCACGTCAGGCTTTTTTTTTTTTGGTAAAGTGAGGGTGGTGATGGTGTTGGACTAAGCAGCCTCAATTGTTAGAGGATATTTTGCAAAAATCGTCCTGCTTTTGCCTCCAAGTTTGGCAGGAAGCCAGGCAGCATGAGTGAGCTTGCGGTCTTAAAGGTACATGGTCGGCATTTCCTTAAGCTCGCCAACACGCGGGTGACAAGCAGTATACATTAAGGTTGAGTTATGGTTTAAAAGATACAATTATGAGCCGAGTCAGAAAAGAAGCCTGACGTTTTAATGAGGCACAGGAACTCCGCCCCCCCCTTCACCTTAATTTTAAGAAAAAGTTTTGTCTTAGAATTAAGTAGCTAGTTAGGTAGCAGGAGGACTTAGTAGTAGAAAAAAAGAAGACAGCTTTATTGGGTGGGGGAAAGAAATTAGAACAAAGAGAAAACTTATCTTTGGTGTGCCAACCACCAATTTACTTTAGGAGTTAAAACCATTTGCTTGGTTGTGATTTTACTGTATTCCCTTTTAAAAAAGGGGAAGTGATATTTTTTCCAAAGACACTATGTTGGAAAGTTTCACAACAGGGTCTATTTGAATATTTTTCAAACTTGTTTTCAGATAAAGTGTGACTTAAATATGTTGTACAGAGTGCACTCTGATAAGCTTTGGGAATAAAAAAATCTACTCATGAAGCACCAATTTAATAACAGCTAACTTTTATTATTACTCTCATATTTCATTGTGACCCACATAGACAACATGAGGGTAAAAACGTACTTAAAAAACACGCAAAAGCAGATATGTGCTGGAATCTATTACATGCTGTTAGCCCAGCGCACTTAGCTTTCTTGAAGGTCTCTTTACTTCTTAGTTGAGTACTCAGATTAAATCCACGTTTATATTTTTAGACTTGGTCTTATTTCCCTTAATATATTTTGATTGTGACATAAGATAATTTTCTTTCATTTGGATACTGTATTTTATTTTTTTTAAATTTCTTTTCTGCCAAGCAGAAACACAAAATCTTGTTTTCAGTAACTATTTAAAAAAACATCAAAACAAAAATGTCTGAAGTGGAGTTTTGTTTTCAAACTTTGTCTTAGATACCCTGGATGGCATTTCCTGCCATTCTCATTAGAGACAAAAAAAAAAAAAAAGGAGGTGGTGGTGGTGGTAGGGGAATAGGAAAAATATGAACTCTAATACATATTCCATATATATTTATTAGGATTTGCATTTTATTTTTTTAAATCATTTTGTTGGGGGCTCTTACAACTCCTATCACAAATCCATATATACATCCATTGTGTCAAGCACATTTATACATTTGTTGCCATCATCATTCTCAAAACATTTGCTTTCCATTTGAGCCCTTGGTATCAGCTCCTCACTTTTTTTCCCTCTCTCCCCCTTCCCCTCTCCCAGGATTTACATTTTAAAAAATAAAGAATAAACCAATATATAAGTCCAATTTTCTTGTGCAAAACCAAATGTTTAATGTATTAAAATGTAGGCAGCACTATGAAACAAATAAAACTGTTAAGGAGGTAAACTTGGAATATGTTTGAAGTAATTAACTTCTTTCTGATTTAAAACTAGCCCAAACTTTGAAAACACTATCAAGAATGGTTTTTTCCCATTATGAAATTAGCTGGATTCTATGAAGAGCATGGGAGAATAATCATTTGAGTTTTAAAAAAGCAATGCATCAAAAATCATTGTATTAACAATGTCCTGGAGCTTAAGCAAACTGTAGCTTACGGTGTTCTTTGGTTGTGTGGTACTATTATAAAGTTGATCGGTGAAGAGGGAGAGGAAGAAAGGGAGAAAAGCCAGGCAGAGTGTATTTTTAATAATAGCAGGTATGAGAAAGTCATTTACTTTACCGTGACAGCTCACGGAAAGTGAGAACTATGAATGTATGCAATTATACATTTTGGCGGGGAGTGACCTGGAAAAGCTTGAAATAATTATTTGAATTTGGCCTAAAAATAGCTAGAGAAGAACATTTTGAAGACATACCTGTTTGTTTTTATAATAATTGCTTAAATATCCACCTTCTCTGTAGTCCCTACCCATCATCTGGTTGCTTGGTTTTTGATGAGGTGCAGTCAGAATTTTGGAGGTAGGGTAGCTTCTTATGTGCGCAAGTAATGCAATAGTCTTCAATGGTGTGAAGAAGCGCAACTTGCCCTAACTGTGACATAATAATTCATATTTAAGGCTTGACTGATGAAAGAGTTACATTTCCCCCCTCTGTGTAATTCTTTCATAAGGACTTAGGAATTTGATACTTACAGTGCAGAATAAGCTACGTTCAGTGATGTGATGAGTTTTAGGACAGTCATAAATTGTGGAGGGACTACCTACCCACTGTTCAAGTGTCCTCTCAATATTCTGTGTATCATTGTAATACCTTTCATTTCAAAGGTATGTTTGAGGATTTACATCCTTGGCCTACTAGTTTGGGGTTAAAACTCAGAGGGAATGGATGGCAAACAAAGCCCCAAATGAACTGTGCATTTCACATGTTCAGAGAATGCTCCTTAGTGTGGGTGGGGTACTCCGCTTTCAGGCCAAACAGAAATGTACTCAATCAACCAAGATGTATTGGCATGACACAGTAGTTCACATCTTTTCACAGTGTCTCATTAGATTATTTTGAGTAGAGACTCTTAATATTGTACCCCTCCAAGAAAGACAAAGCTTCATCAGAAGCAAATGAGTGTGGATCTGAGCCCCTTAACTACGTACCACTCTTGTAGAGCACATAGAATGATATTGAAAAAAATTTGTCCCCCAACTAGAAAATAAGAAGCTTGCTTTTGGGAAGGCTTGTTCAAAACCAAGTTTAGCAGGACTAAAAATAGGTTGTTTTGTGTCATTGCTGTTTTTGGTATTCCATTAGCGAGCATGCAGAAGGCACTATAAGATCCCGAAGTCCTGGCCATTGTGTCCAGAAACACTCACTATTGTGGAAGCGCAAATGTATGGGCACAGGGCGGTGGGAGAACATCTGAGGTTTACTATGCTTCATTTCAGATGTTCAAGTAGTATTTTAAATATAATTATATTATATGCCTGTTTCCACAAGTTATTTAATCTTTCAACAGAGAAAACAAACAAAAAACCCTTTAACTTACCTCCCCTCCTGCCATCTTGCTTTAAAAAAAAAAAGTGACATTTTATGAATCAGAGAAAGGGTGCCTGATTCCTTAAGGTTATCCAAAACGAAACCTTCTCTATCTCCAAATAAAAGTTGTTGTTGATTTTTTTAAAGGAGAAAATAGTAGCTATTCAATCCTTATATATGTGAGTTTGCAGGTGAGGGGTGATGTGGTGAGGGGACCCTCAGAAGTCTCAGTACAATGAGTCCAAGGTACAGGAGTCCGAAAAGCTACCAGATATCTCTTCCCGGCTAGACTTCTGTACACATGTGTTCGGATGTTCCTGGTACTTTCAGTTATTGATGCAAGTACATGTTACCTTATCGATGGTGTCATTATATCCTGCCACAGTTAGGCATATTGGATTAGCAGCCTTTTCAGTTGATGATTCTTCATTGATAGATAAACACATTTTTCATATATCAGTAAGTTCCAATGGAACTCACTAGGCCAACAGAGAGGCTCTTTCACATATTTGGGGAAAGGAACAAAAACAAAAGCCTGGGCAAGTTCACAGGCAGGGGCCCTGGTTTAGCAGCTTTCTCTCTCCTCTGGTAGCATGTCAAAAATGCAGGTGATTTAAATTTCCTTGCACATAGAGGAATGAAGAAGTTTGGAATTTTTATGCATGATCAGGACCTGTGTTTGGGAAAATGTAAACTCATCACAGTGGAAAATGTGTTGTTTGGAGTCTGGGGGTGAAAACAAAGCTGATGGTTTTGGAGAGACTGTGGAGCCAGATGGCCCAGTACTCCCCAGTCTGGCGGTCCAACTGCTCCCTCCTGGATAATATACAGCCATTTGTTCGGGGATATTTACGCTAGAGCTGTTTCCATGCGAATGTTTGAATAGCATTAAAAACGAACATATTAGGAGTGATGCATTTATCAAACTCGTATGACTGCACTGATAGTCTGTTCTCTCTCTTCTCCTTGCCTAGATTGCTGAAAAGGATAGACGAAGGGTTTTGCACATTGGTGTACTGTGGACAGAGTTGTTGAATGAGAATAATTTGAGCTTAGTGACTTTGTAATTAAAATATGTCAGCGTTTAGAGCCAAACTAATGGGAAAAAGGGAAGCCCTACCTCAAAGCACTGTTGTGAGAATTCAGTGAACTTGACAAGTAAAGTGCTCAGAACACTGACTGGCACATATTCAGTGCTTAATAGATTAGCTGCTTTTATTATTTTATTATTATTATTATTACCCCATTGGGTTGACAAAGCCAATTGTGTCTATTAATATAGATGTAAATGTAGCTACCTTATGGGTGAGATGTCTTTATTACTCTGCGGGAAGAGAAATATAATGTGGGATTGTTAGAATGATCTCGTTTTTAACTTAGCATTTGAATGGTGTAAGGATTTCAGTTCTTTGAGATATAAAAGATGCATTCTACAGCCAACTGTGTTTGGTGTATATATATATAATTTTTAATTCAAACTGTGACGTAGTTGAACAGCATACTAAACATGATATCATTTCTTCGCGACTTTCCTAATTCAGTTCTGAAAACGTGCCTGCTTAGCTGCTGAGCTGAAATGAACGTCTTTGCAATTTGCTCACCAGTAGCCAAACTGCTAATTGAAGCTAAATTATTGTTCTTTAAGTTTTATACCACATTAATGTTGGATTTCTGTCTGGCATGACTGTTAGTGAAATGTCAGAGTTTTAATGTTTTCCGTTGGCCCAGGTTAATTTTTGACCTGGGCTCCATCATCACCTACTGGAAATTTCTAAAGCTACATTAAGGTGTGTGTGTGTGTGTGTGTGTGTGTGTGTGTGTGTGTGTGTGTGTGTAAGTGAGGAAACGTGGACCTTGGCAGCTGCATGTCATAGTTAATATTGTCGTGTATTGGTATTATGGGTGCTCATCTTATTTTGTGATTGGCTTCGATTCTTGGTAACTTCCTGTGCGAGGCACACTGGCACGCTGTATTTAGAAGACTATTTCTGACTGAAGGAGGTGCTTAGTATCTTCATGAACCAATTCTTCTCTAAGGGGACACATTTTGTTTGTTGAAAAATGGGTAGTGTATTTCAAAGGTTAATTTTTTTTGCATTGAACTGGAAAATTGGGAGCGGTTTGTTGTTATCATAGGCTTTTTTCTCTTTCTCTCCTTCGTTCTTTTTTTAACTGGTGATGACAAGTGTGCTATTGTTTGGTCGTAAACCAAGAAAGACTTTTAATGGAAACATTTTTTCCCTTCAGATCTGGTTGAACCAAAGTCAAAGGGATTCTCCTCAATGCCTTTTAGTTTAGTGTGGTGCACAAAGAGTTAAGCCTATCAGGGGAGTAAGCAAAGCTCACTTTTCTGTCTGTCCTTTGGCCTCCTATTGAAGTGTGATCCTGGGGGTATGTTCACCATGAGTTTTTCACTGTGTGGTCTCTAACCATAGTGCATTTCCCTGAGCTCTTTAAGACGCAGTGATAGGGCAGAAAGGCAGGAAGAAGGATCCTTCACAAGTTGCTCTCTAACGCAGTGGGCATCCAGGCAGTTTTGCGTGTCTTGACGGACTGGTTTCTTTTCAGAGATGTTATGAGTTAATCTATTACTTGAGCATTTGCAGTCGCAGGCAGTGAAAATTCCTAGCACTGTTGTTACCTAAAGCTGTGAAAGTTTAGCCGTTCTTAATTCCTTCTTTTAAAAACAATACATATATACGTTATTCTAGGGGAAAAAACCTCCCAACCCAAAAGTTAGAACAGTATTAAGAAATAAAGCAGGGTTGTTTTTGTCTGTTAATTAGAGGGACGCAGTGAGACGAGGGAGGCTAGTATGTGAGAAAAATAGCAGATCAGATACAACTGGGTCCAGTTTTGACAACTTGTTTACCAATTTTGCTCCTTCTTTTTTCCTTGTAAAGTTGAGATGAAGTTAGTACGGTGTACTTTCCTTCCTGTGCAAGCTTTTCTTGCTGCCTGGAGGGACTTATTCACCAGAGGCAGGCTTAATTTCAGGAGCGTTTTCTTCCTGAGAGCATATTTTTGTTGTTGTTTGTTTGTTACTTTGGTTACAAACCTCAACCTGACTCACCATCAATTGATTTATTGAAATCATATTTTATATGCCCCCTCTGTAGCAGGCCTCCCACCATTACCCCTGATAAACACATTGATTTATTTAAACCTCTGTTGTCTTTGTCGCTCTCACAGCAGACTACCTCTCTCTCAGTGAGCAGGCGCATGATTTACTGTGGAAGATGAAAATAAGCCTTCTTCTTGGTGTGCCATTGTCTGGGCCCTAAACCAGCTGTCTATTAAAATGGTTTCACTTAAAATAGTCAATGCTGTTTACATGCTTCTGTGATCTCCCAGCTTTACTCAGACCCCACAGAGACACATATTTAAATTAGCAAAAAAAAAAAAAAAAGCAGCAATTTCTCCCTAAGTTGCTGTTTGAGGGTCCCTTGCCTGTTGGGCTCACCACTGTAGTTTGCTCAACGGTGGAGCATCCTTTACATTTGTGCTCAGGGTCGATGACCTGAGAGTTGATCTGTGCTTCCCAGGAGTGTGTGCAGACTGGATGGAGAACTTGGTGGCATTTAAAAACAAAAAGCCTTATTGCGGACAGCCTGTATCAGAGGCGTTTGTCAAATGAAATATATCACTTCCTACACTGGAGTCTCACCAGAATATTGATTTGGGGGCTCATATCTGTGTAATGTTTTTTTAAAATTTTTTTATTACCCCCTACACAAATATTTTTAGTAACAAAAGCGGCTTAGCCGGGGTTGAAGGTGGATCTACGTTTGAGTGAATTACCCTCCCAAGCTAACCCATTAACCTGAAGTTCTAGTTTACTCTATTTACAGGATTTGGAGTCCTAAGCCATGGCAAAATGAAAAGACTCCTGTTCTACTTGCTTATATTTCAGAAGCCCCAAGAAGCAACGCTTCCCTCTTGGCCTTGATGTGCTGAAAAATATTCCTCTGCAGGCCCCCAGGAGAGGGAGAGCAGAGGCTCCTTGTGCCCACCCTCCTCCAGAGAGCCTAACTGTTTCTGAGCAATTCCAAACTCCTGGTTTCATTTTTCTGTGCTTGATTTAGAGAAGGATTCTCTGTTTTGACTCTGCTGCCCACAGCGAAGTGGCAGTTTGGTATTTGGTAAGGAGATGCATTATGGAGGCTCTGCGCCTTTAACAAGCGATGCTCAGGAGGTTCCTGAGACAAAGTCATCAAGAGAGGATTTCTGGGAATCCAAGGATCGCCCACTGCTTTGGAGGCGTCATGAGCATATTTGCATTGCAGCCTGACTTTAACTGGAAAGCCTCCTGGGCCCACAGATTTCAGTGGAACCAGTGGCCCCAGTGAAACGCATACCAGTGTCATCTAGAGAGCAGCCAAGCGAGAAGTTCTGGCGAAAGTGCCACACGTGACGCCACGCCTCCTCCAAATAGTTTTTCTTCTTCCAGTGCAGACAGTCTCATTCATATTGGTGACTTCAGTTCCCAGGTTACTTGCATTCTGAGTGTAGCATGACCCATCAATACATAAATCAGAGGTTATCAACGATATTAAAAACCACACAAAAATGGAGTGGTTATCGGATTTATCACAAATGCATCATTAGAGTGTTTTGGTGCCCAGTATTAGATCTAATCAATTTATGTATGTGTTTCTCTGACATTGCTACAGTGATGGTAATAAACAAAGTAGGCAGATATCATTTTGGTTTTGTTAAAAAAGAACAAAAGAAACAATTGCAACTTACTTAATGCCTTTTCTGGAGTAAAGTGACTTCGTAGGTAGTGGAGAAGGTCTTCTTAGACTATAGAAAAGCATCATACATGTTTGCTTGAACTAGTGGATGGAAATTTGAGGAGGATGCTTTATGAACATATCTTAGATGATCTCCTCAGAAGAAAGTTATGAATTAGACAGGGCGAAGTGATGGCTTTGTCGTGAAGAAACCTTTCTGGCGGCCCTGATCGACAGCAGACGCTACTTTATGCAGGGGCGGCCAGTGGTGGAGCGAGTTGACAGGAGGATTTGGTGAATGAAAGGAGTTACCCTCACTTCTCCCTCTCTCTTGTCCCCGAGTGCCTAAGTTTCAGCATGAGGAAGCCCCAGCCAAACCCAGATGGAGGGAAATTCTATAAAATAACTGATCTCTATTCTTCATCAATGTCAATATAATTGAAGCACAAAGACTTAGGAACTCTCCCTGATTAAGAGAGAGGTGACAATGAATGTAAAAATTGGGATTGGCTTTTCTTTCCCTGTTAAGAGCATTATTGGGTAAATGGCGAAATCCCAATAAGATCAGTAGATTAGATTATTATTATCAATGTTAGTTTTCTGACTTTGATAAATGTATGCTGCTTCTGGAAGAGAATGTCTTGTTAGAAGGAAACATGTCGAACTATGCCTGCAACTGACTAGCAAGTGATTTAGGGGAAAAAGAAAAGAGAAAAAAATAATCAAGCAAATGTAGTCGAATGTAAACTTTTGGGGAATCTGAGTAAAGGGAATTCTTTTCATAGCTTTCAATTTTTTTCTGTAAGAATAAAATGATGTTAAACTAAAAAAAAAAGCAAGGCTATGATGGGTTAGCCAAAGAACATGGGCTTGATAGGTTCGTGGTCGAGAGTGCATTTCTCCTCATGCAATAGTTTCCCCCAGTTTTAAACCCTCGTTGCTAAGTTTGTTTTGTCACGTGGTGATGCGTCACAACCAGCCCCTGCTCCGTGGGCCTGCACGTGCCGGGCCCTAGGCCGCTCCAGTCACTCCTCGGTCCTGAGAGTCCAGGTTCATACACAAAGCACATTAGTGCCAACCACAAGTCAGCCACAGCAGCGTCTCATCTGTATGTACTAAATAAGATGGCCTCTTAATTTAAGTCATTTTGGCACCAAGAAATGGAGGGTTATCTGAATGTGTGAAAGTAATTTTATTAACAATTTGAAGCTGTGTTATATTAGTATTATGCAGTGATGTGGTGTCAAATTAGTTAAAATGCAGTCCCATGCAGAGTGCTGCCCTCCCGCTAGCTGTGTGCTTTTTCTCTTGGTTATTAACCCTGAACTCCCAGAGAACCTGTCTGGTGACCATACACAACACATTCGTACGCATATTACAAAGAGCTGGCAGAAACATCTTGCATGGAGAGTTGGTTTGGGACTGCCAGTTTTGGGAGTTCGATGCAATTCCCCTAAGACTGGAGGCCTATCCCGCAGCCAACATATGTCTGTGGGAATGACCACTTGAGTGGGTGTACACCCTGGGAGTGTACAAGTGTTTAGCCTGTTGGCAGGGAGAGAGATTTTCTTCCTGATTCATGACTCATCACAGAGAAGATACAGTTTTTGAAGGACTCTCTTGCCTACAACCCCACCCCACCCCACCCCGCTCCCAACACACACACACACACACACACACCCTCTAGTGTTTGCCAGGAGAACATTAGATGTTGGGACTGGAAGTAGGAAAGTGAGAAAAATTCAAACATTTGTGTATGTACACACTTGTCCTCACATACACTGACATTTGAATCAAATCCATGTGCTTTTTTCCTCTATTTTAAATAAATAATGTCTCAATCTGCTTAGCCTTCTGCGTGCTTTCCTCTTAATTTGTTAGATTTGCTTTTCTTCTGGATTGAAAGGCGCGTTGTGGTTGTCTTGACGACAGAAGCCCCTCCCACACAGGGATCCAGAGATGCACCTCAAGAGCCGAGGGTTGACAGCGCAGAGACAAACAAATCCCACTCCACTCACTGTGGGCTGATCCTTCACAAGGAACCTAACAGTCAGCCCAGTGAGGCCTTGGGCTCCTGAAAGCTAATTTGCCGATTGCGGGGTGAAGTGCTTAGAACTCAATTGTGATAGTTTGTTTTCTGCTACTTGGCGCCATCCTTAATTGAAATCATGTCTTTGTTTACAGGCCATAGTGTATGAAGGCCAAGACAAGAACCCCGAAATGTGCCGAGTCTTGCTCACACACGAGATCATGTGCAGGTAAGGAAGGCTGCGCTCGCTCCCTTTCATTAGCAGAGAGAAGATGAATTTGCACCTTGAATCTAGGTGAACTCAGGCTGATTGTGGCGTAAACATTTATCTTGCTTCTATTAGACAATCTGAAAGAAACTGTTAAGATGCGAGTCCTTGGTCATAAAGTGCCAGGCGTCATGGTGCCTCTCAATTATTTATTCGATTTCATCCTGAAAAACATACATTTCCATTTTGATAGCACACTGTTAATGGGCACAAAGTAGAGCCCTTCCCTGCTCCCTTCCAATGGAAATAAAACACAATATAACCCTTTTAGTGTTAATATATGGGCTCAACTGCATTGCTAGTAAAATGATTAAGAGTTCGATTGGTGTCGGCAACCCCCTCCCTTTGAGTAAGACTTGAAAGTGATAGAAGCCACTGCTGTGGAGTTGATAGTGACCCTGTAGGATGAGCAGAGCTTCCATATAGGTTTATGTCACTGTAAATCAGGAAAGAAGCAGACTGCCACATCTTTCTCCCGTGGAGCAGCTGGTGGCTTTGAACTGCCAACCTTTTAGTTAGCAGCAAAGTGCTTAACCACTATGCCACCAGGGCACCTTTGGAAGTTATAGTTCCCCATTTTAATTCTCCCTGTTTAAATCTTATGCTGAAAATATGATGACCATCTGGATTTAGGCATTATTCCCCTTTAAAATCTGGTGTGTGTGTGTGTTTGCTTTTAATCAAATCTCTTAACTACCCTGTATTTCCCAGAGGGAGTGAGCTTTTTTGGGAGGATGGCAAAGAGGAGTCCAGTCCCTGGAAGCTACAAAAAGTCGTCACCCACAAACAAGTGTCCTTATTTTTGGCCAGTAATCAGACTAAAGGTCTGTTTGACATCAGGCAAGCCAAGCGAATCTATTTCCCTGGCTTCCATGTATGAGAGAGTAGACCGGAGTACTGCCTTCTCATGTTCAGTGTAGAGTTCTTCATGAAATAGTACCAGCACCTTGCCACAAATATATTCTGAGTAGCTGGAGAACGCATGAAGATGTCATGATGCATGATGTGTGTTAGCTATTCAGCCTCTTCCTGACACAATGTAAGTTTGGCTCCAGATGATTATGGGCCAATTCCTTTAGAGCTTTAGCACCGTCTGGATGGGCTCCATTTGCTGCTATAGGCCTATGGGAGTGTAATTCGAAAGCTCTACAGATGGAAATAAGGTAGGAAAGGCTGAATGTACTGCTTTTGTGCAATCCCAAACACGACTTGCCTATTGATAAATAGGTTGGCATATAAAGAATTATTTTAACATATGCTCAAAAAATACAATGCTAACAAACAAACAGATGAAACTCACTGCCATTGAGTCAGTTCTGATCCATGGCGACGCTACATGATAAGTTAGAACTGCCCCTGTGAGTTTCTGAGACTGTACCTCTTTATGCGAGTAGAAAGCCTCATCTTTTTCTCTGAGGAGCGTCTGGTGGTTTCGAACTGCTGACCTTGCCTTGTGGATAGCAGTCTAACACGTAACCACTATGCCACCTGGGCTCCTGATTATACAATTCAAGGAGGCTTCAAAACGTTGTTGGAAAATGGAAATGAAAGATAATGGGACACTTCCACCACCTTTTAGAAGTCCCCTGGTACAGGCAGGCATCATGTGTTTTCACTTCAGTCATGCCATGTGTCAACTTGCCACATCATCCCAAAATAGGTTATATTTTTTCTAGCTTTAAATCAGTAACAGAATCAAAAAATGTGTGGTGATGGATTTCTTACATTCGTAGGCAAAAAGAAAAAAGAAAAAAAAATCAGTGTTATACTGGAGAAAACAATTTTACAATTAGATCTGAGTTGTACCTTTCAGAATTAAATGAGTGAAATCCATTCTGAATAGCATTAAAACATGATCTCCCTTGTATTACTGGTTTTCTGACTGTGTTAGTCTGGGTACTTTAGAGAAACAAATCCACAGAAACTCATGTAAAAGGGTTTTAGATAAAGGTTAACTGTGCATCAAGAAAACATCCCAACCCAGTGCTGCCCAAGCCCACGAGTCCAATATTCACCCATTAACCCATATGTCCAACACCAGTCCACAAAGACCTCCTCTATCTCACAAAACAGAGGCAATGATGCCGACTACAGGAGGAAAGCCAAGTCAGTGAATGTGTAAACATCTCAGCGCTGGCAGGGGTCTCCACACGGGTGCTCCAGCACCCAGGGCTGCATCGGGGTAGGTCCATGTGGCTTCTCCTTGGGAATGTCTTGCAGGAAGTCAGCCTTGCAAGCTGAAGCAGGGAACTGCTAAGGCAGCTGCACCCTGGTGCGACCATCACAAAGCAAGAGACCCAAGAACTCCAAAGGCGAGGCTCACCAAGCCATTTATGCCTCCACCTTTCAATTAACCCCACATGTGTTTATCGGCCAGGTTGGCACAATAAACTAACTCACTGACCATAACCACTATGTGAGCTTCCCACAATTCGCATGCCAGTAAGATGAATTTTCCATGTTCTACTGCATGTGATTTCAGCAAAATTGACAGAAAAATGGATTTCAACCAATAGGCCAACTAATACCTATAGATCACAGATTTGCATCTCATATCTGCACTTGTTTGGACTTTGCTCAGAATAATTCTGTTATTGAAATACTTAAAGATATATTATGCCTTTCACACACAGGCCTACCCTCTATTAATGCAGCTTATATTTTTCTGGTTTTTAAAATTCATTGGCCTAAAGTACTTTATTATGCTGGCTGGTTTTCTTTATTGCTGATGTTCTTTCTATTTTTCAGAAGCATAAAAATAGCAAAAAATAAAATTTCTCTAGCCACTGAAGGCAAATGATGATGTTTGTACTGCGTGGCTAGGAGGGAAAAGCCATATTCAGAATGTCATCCTGCTAATGTTACAGATTGCCGTTTTCCTGGCTGTGTACATATGTGTAAGGGGTACTGTTTGTTTACGAGGCCGCCATGACCCTATTACACAAACCTGTCATCTATTGTGTGGCTAACAGTCTTTTAAATTGCAAATCTGATGCTCTTTAGGGGGTTTTAGGAAAAAAAAAATCTCACTTTCTACACCATCTTATTTCTCTTGATTTCTTGCCTGTTGTAAGTGGAAGTTGGGATGTGCTGAATTTGCACCAGGGGTGCAAATGCAGGCTCAATTATAAGCATAAAATTAGAGTCTGTTCACCATTAATCAGCCTGGCTAATTGCTATGCACCACCATTTGCCATATGGTGTGAAAGACAGCTTGCTCTCCCCAAGATGAAATTTCTTCATTGCAGACATGAAATAGTGAGGGCCCTGGATTTTAAAATAGCTTGTTTTAGATATTTAATTTCTAAACAACTGTCTGCCAAGCTTTCTATCAAGGCTAACGGCACAATAAAACCTTGCGTTTATGTCACAAAAGCTGTATCTTTAGGGCACGTGCAAAGGAGACATAGAGCATTGAGATCGGCAGGCAAGGGCCGGGGAGGCTTGTGTTTTGTTGCAGGCAAAGGAATAAAAGGGAGAGAGAGCAAGAAGAGCCCCTGAGAGTTGCTTTTCAGGTGGTTGCAAAGTCAAAGCATCCATGAGCTCTACCCAGAGGAAGGCCCACTTTATGGGCAGGACTTGCCACCAATGGATGATAGTTATTGTCACTCTTAGGGACAAAACCTCTCTGGTTTGGTGGTGTGGGGTGGTTTCCAGGGAATTCCAGGAGTTCTACATTTTCGGTCAATTGCAGTCTGCCATAGCAATTGGCACTACATTTTACCAATAACTGGTAGTTAAGTTCCTAAAATATGATGGACCTGTGAATGATTGTTTAAAGTAGGATTCTGTAAGGAATTGGATTCCAAGTGGATCGCCGCAGCATCTTGGGGTTAAATGTGAATGGAAAATATGAACTATGTTTGCTGGTTAGGGTAAGTCTAACTCGGAGCCCCCAAGCCAGGTGTAAGAGGGTTTCTGTGTGTGTGTGTGTGTGTGTGTGTGTGTGTGTGTGTGCGTGCTCGAGCGAGCCAGCGAGCGGGTGTGTGCAGCACAGGTGCAGAGGCTGGTTCTCTGTCTCAGGAATGCCCTCCTCTTTTCCATTCGCAGCATCTGGCCTCTTGTGAGTCCTCTGGATTGGCCAGTCCATTGATGTCTCCTTTTCTGCCTTTCTCTCATGCTGGTTTATTCTGATGTTTCAGATTCCAGTTTCAGCCTGGTTTCTCCAGGGAAGGATTCCTGGCCCTGAGCTAAGTCCTCTTGCTAGACACTCTCATCACCCTCTGTGCTCCTTTCCAAAGCGCTCTGTCCATGTGTAATTGCAGACCCAGGGCTCGCCTGCCTTTGCTGGACCTTTGCTGCTTGAAAGCAGGGTGTGATTCAACATTTCTCTGGGCTTCAGTTGTCCTGTCTGTGGAATAAAAATCACTGCCTTTGAGTGGATTCTTACTCACAGGGACCCTATCAGACAAAACAGAACTCCCTCATAGCTTCTAAGACTATAAATCTTTACAGACGCAGACTGCCACTTTTTTCTCCCATGGAGCAGCTGGTGAATTTGAACTGCTGACCTTTCAGTTAGCAGACCAGTACTTAACCACTGGACCACCAGGGCTCCTCGTTTCTGAAATGGGGGGAAATAATATTATTTATCTCAGAGGGTAGTTCTTAGAATTAAATGATATAGTCTCCATAAATACGTATCACTGTGCCTGATGCATACCACGGATCGAGTGGCTATATTAATAGAAATATTAAAAAACAGTTCCCCGGTGGGGTGATGGAGAGAAAAGTTGGTTGTCATCAAGTGGATTCTGACTTATCATGGCCCCATAGGTGTCTGAATAACACAGTGTACCATAGGGTTTTTAGTGATGGATTTTTCAGAAGTAGATCACCTGGCCTTTCTTCCCAGTCTTCTCTGGGTGGACTTGAACCTGCAGCCTTTCCATTAGAAGCTGAGTGCATGACTGCTCTGATCACTGGCACTCACTATAGTGTGTAGCAAAACATCTGACAAGAGAACGTAGAAAAGAAGTGAAGTTTACTAAGGCATCGATGTACATTTTGGGGGGTCCTCCTTTTTATGGTAAAGGTGCTTTCATTCATTAATTTTGCGTCCACTATGAATCAGAATCGACATGATGACAGTAAGTTTGAGCAGCTACAAAGTATTTGGAACCCTGGTGGGTGGCATAGCGAATTACAGATAAGTTCAAGATGAGCAGTTCAAACTCACTAGCTGCTCTGTGGGAGAAAGATGAGGCGGTCTGTTCCGGTAAGGGTTTTCAGTCTTGGAAACTTGTGGAGGCAGTTCTGCCCTGTCCTGCAGGGTCCCTGAGTCAGAATGCACTCCATGGCAGTGAGTGATGAGCAAAGGAAGGCCGTCTGGTGGTGGAACGGGTGATGCTCTGGGCTGCTCACTGCAAGGCCAGCAGTTTGAACCTACTACCCACCGATCCATGGGCTAAAGACCAGGTCCACTGCTCACATCAGATCTGCAGTCTCAGAAACCCTAACCAGCAGTTTTGTAGGGTTCTGACTTGGTGGGTTTTCTATGTAACATACTGTCGAAGGCAGATCTCACTGTTTAGCCTGGAGATGAGGTTTGTAAGCAGGCAGCTAGAATGCACTGGAGAAAGAATTAACCGTGAAGAGAAGTTGAGGCAGAGGACTACGCTGTTTAGAGGAGGGAGGTTATATTGTAGTTGGGTAGCAGCCACGAAGGAACTCTGATGGCATATTAGCTAACTGCTTGGCTGCGAACTGAAAGGTTGGAGGTTCGAATTCACCTGGAAGCTGCACACTGCTCCCATAAAGATTACAGCTTAGCAAACCGATGGGGTCAGTTCTAATCTGTCCTATGCAGCCACTGTGACTTGAAATAGGCTCACCAGCAAACAGCCACAAACAGTGGCAGCGGAAATGGGAGGGCCAGGATAGAGATAAGAGGGTGATGGAAAAATGTTTGGCATCTTGATGTTCGGGCAGACTTTCTCAGGAGAGAGGTCTGTGGGTGGCTGGCCCTGGGGGCTAGAGCTGAGGGCAGAGTCAAGGTGAAAGTGACCTCAGAGGCTGTTCTCCAAAGGTTTGAGTTGAGGGCCTGGGATGAATGAGATTGATGCAGATGCAAAAACTGGGCGAGGAGCGACTATGGATACATGCTTGTGGAATCCTCACCCTTAGCAAGGAGGGAGGGCAAGGTCTGGACTTCAAAAGAATAACTCTGAGCATATCAAACCCAACGAAACGAAACGGAACCAAACACACAGTTGGAGCCAATGCTGACTCTTAGTGACCTCGGAGGATAGGGTAGAACTGTCCCTGTGAGTTTCCGAGACTGTTATTCTTCGCTGACCTTGTAATTCGCAGCTCAACGCATAACCGCTACACTGGCAGGGCTTCTTCTGAACAAACGGGGCATCGAAATACAAGGAGAGTGTTTCAGAGAGGGGCAGTGGTCCATAGCTAACAGTTGTCAAGGAGATCCAGATGGCCGTGAAGCCCGAGGAAAGCAGCCAGAAGGAGAGCTTTGCAGAGAAGGGTCAAGTCTCGGCAGAGGCCTAGAACCCAGCTTCCTTCAAAAGATGATGGTTCTGGTGACAAAGAGTGGTGGCGACTCTGGGAAGAGGAAAAATTGGCACTGAAGAAACTAATTCAAGAGAAAAGAAGGATCAAGCTTTTGTTTTATTTGCTTTTTTTAAGAATGGGAAAACTTGGCACTGTGTGTAGACCGAGGGAAGGATTAGCTGGGGATCCCTCTTTAGGTGTGATGGAGTCTGTTTGACTCACAGCGAGCTCATGGGTCAGAGCAGAAAGGCCCAGAGAGTCTTCTGGCTGTACTCTTCATGGAAGCAGATTGTCAGGTATTTCTGGGTGGATTCGAACCACCAACCTTTGGGTTAGCAGCCAACCATCAGAGTTGTTAAACACACAAAACAGAGACAGAACTAGTGGTGGGGAGGGTCTGCGGTGAGGTAGACAGGGGAGGGCTTGAGGGCTCAAATGCTTTGAACTAAGAGGACACAGATAGCTCATTTCAGGGCATTCGGGGAAAAGGAAATGATGAACGTGTCGGTTGATGTGACACATTCTCTTAAATCCAGTCATCCTTGTAAGTATGACTCTGATTCTTCCTGATTCAGATGCACATGTCTTCTTTTCCAGCCACTGGCACATTAGGTAAGATCTTGATCAGCACTCTCAAGCCGAGAGGTTGGAATGGCACTTTTCTCCAATTGAGAGAGCCTCTTCCTACAGGAAGATGCCCCCTGCCCCGGGGAAGAGGAGTGGTAGGTCCCACCGCCAGGCAACACTTGGCAGTTTCTTGCCCTGATTTATGACGCTGCGAGTCAGCTCCTAAGGAAGAGACGCCAGCATCTGTTTTCCCTGGATGTGCAGGTGTTTTCGGAGACACAACATCCCGCGGAGGGAAGGGCTGCTGTTTTGAGTTCACAGTGTATGCATCTCATCAGGTGCTGGGCACCTGCCCCTGTGACTGCCATGCTGTGTCCCTGTCACACGGGCTGCAGTTGGGGAGGGATATAAAATAGTGGTGGGATTCTGCTCTGGTGATCGGGAATCAGGACACTCCAAGCCCCAAACACTCCCAGCTGACTTAAAGGTGACATGCCAACTCTGTCTGGCACACACAGTTGTTATTGTTGTTGTCAGGTGCCCTCGAATTAATTCTGACTCATAGTGACCCTGTGTGACACTGTAGACCTGCTTCATCGGCTGTGATCTTTATGGGAGCAGTTAACCAGGTCATTTCTTCTGTGGAGCCAATGGGTGGGTTTGATCCACTAATCTTTCAGTTATTAGGTGAGCCCTTAACTGTGGTGCCATGACACAGATGGTGGAGCCTAGAAAACATTGCTTTGAGAGACGGCACACTGATGACGACATAACTGACAATGGATGTAAACATTTTGCATGGTAACTTCTTTCTTTAGATGTCTTAGAATCTGTTTCATATACTGTGTTGGTTTAGGATGAAGCCTCTTCTGTCTTAGAGATAGTAGATTTGTTCTCCTTCACGTTAGCCTTCTTGGCTAAGGCCTGCTCCCAGTGTGGTGGAGGCTCAGATCCACCTTGTTCGGTCCTGAGTTCAGTGGAAAGAATTAGGGCCGTTCAGAGAAGGGAGAGCTCCTGTTAGCATGAAAGATTCTCATGGTGAGGAAGGACATTATTTCCTGGGCCTGACTCTGGGGAGTGAAGGCCAGGAAGCTTCAAGGATAGACTTCAGCTCAGTTTAAGGAAGCCCCACCTCCCCCTCAAAGAGCCCTGGTGACATAGTGCTTACGTGTGGGTTGGGCTGCTCACTGCAAGGTCAGCAGTTCAAAACCAACAGGTGCTCCATGCGACCAAGATGAGGTTTTCTACTCCCATAAAAAGTTACAGTCTCTTAAACCCACAGGGGCAGTTCTATCCTGCCCTGTAGGGTCACCTGGAGTCAGAATAAACTGGATGACAGGGACTTTGGTGTTTGTCCTTATTTTGCCTTCGTTCCTGGAGAGCAATATTGCAATACAAAGCAGAGCACATCGGAAGTGCGAAGATCAAGCATGCGCTCTCCATTGGCTCCCACTTGCTTTCCAATTCCTGCAGGCAATGCTTTTGAGTTGTCTTTTCGTTCCTTCAAACAACTACTGTGAGGCAGCCTCTGTCTGTTGTGCTGAGACTACAGAGATGAGCAAAGCAGTCTAGGGCCTGCCTTTGTGGGGCTGGTGGCTTAGTGTGCAGACAGACAATAAAGACAGAAACAAACACAAATCAAGTATAATGTGGGCACGATGGAGGCGTTTTGGGGTGGGGCACATGGTGAAGCACTTGGCCACTTTAGCCAAAGGTGCTGGCTCAAACCCATCCGGAAGGCGCTTCAGGAAGTCAGGCCTGGTGATCTGCTTTGAAAGGTCCCCGCTCAGAGAAGCCTGGGTAGCAGCTCCTGTCTGCACACCCGGGATCGCCCCGAGTCAGAGTTGACTCAGTATCGTGAGCAACAGTGTAGCGCTCGGAGCAACACACTGAGGATGAGGGGATTGAGGACCCGGGTGCGGGCCCCGGCAAGGCCTTTCTAAATTGACAGCATATGTGCAGAGGAGTCAGTGAGGTGGGGGGTGCTTGGGGAAATTTTTCTCTTCCAAAAATAGGACCACCCCAAGCAGACTATTGTGCAGCTTGGTTTACCCAATTCACAATGTAGTCGACATCATTGCTTTCCACGATAGTGTATACGCGCTCAAACGGCTCCTGGTCAGGACTGCACGGGAGTCCGTGTTTTTAACGGGGCGTGTTGTAGGCACTGTTTTGTAGCCTTCGGGGGTGCAGAGCAGAATGCCGAGAGCTCCCCTTGGGGATAACGACCGTGTTATGAGGGCAAAACTGGACAAGAAACTGGAAACACGATGCTGGGCCATGAAAACATTTTTTTTTTACTCTGATGAAGTTTTCCCTGTGAGTGCTAAGTGCTTCTCAGCCCCTTCGGTCCCTCTGTGTTGTTATTCTAGCCTGCCTGCCTGTGTGCTGCTCTTGAGCTTCTCAGGGCCCGGCAGAGAGGGCTGGTTCCCGTGACTCGATGCTTACCTTTGTCTGGCTCCTCTCGTGAGTATTGTTCTTTCAGAGCGACGAACCCCTAAACCAGTGAGGACAGCGCCTCATCAGAGGCCCCATCGCAGACCTGGTGCTGCCGCCCTGCTTGGGGGGAGTGGTGTGGGGCCTGGGATGGATGTAGCACTGCCTGCCAGCTTGGCTTCCATTATGTGCTCCCCTCCTCTTTCCCCGGGATTCTATTACGGTAACTTGCCCCCCATAGGTAGCAGTCATTCACGAAGTCATTTCTTCCTTCAGTCCGTCATCCAACCAACCAACCAACCAACCCACCCACCCACCCACCCATCAATCAAATCCTTGCGCTTTTCTGGTCTACCCAGGCCTTGTGTCAACACCAAGTCTTAGGCACCCTAGAGGGCAGAGTAGAAGGGCCCCAGAGGCGGCTCAAAGCTGTGAATCTGTACCAAACCAGATCGCCACATCTTTCTCCCTCGGAGCAGCTGCTGGGTTTAAACCGCTGCTCTCTGGTGTGCAGCTGCACCACTAGGCCCCTTTGTGCTCCCCGTGAAGTAAATGAAACGGGCAGCTTATTCCCTTTGTAAGACATACGGATAAGAGGGGGCAAGGGGCAGTGAGAAAGACAGCAACCCAAAATACATCAATTGCATGTAACATCATTTGCGTGGTGTTAAATTGCCCTCACGGAACCCTGAGGAGGAGGCTACCTGAGCTGAAGGTGGGCCTCCAGGAAAGCTCTCAAGGCAATAGCAGCAGGAGGGCTGAGGTCTGGAGGGGAGGAGAGCTTAGTGAACCCGGGAGCCGGCTAAGCAGGGGCGTCAGCCCACCTTGGGCTCCAGGGTCTGAAGGAGTATGACCCATCAGAGGACTTGAAAGAGGTCTGTGTGGCCAGACCTGGACACATCGGAGGAGACTAGGAGGTGGTCTGACATCATGGTTCCGTTATGGATGTGGGAGGCCATTCAGAGGTGACACATTCCCATCGACTCTTTGGAAAGATCACTCTGGTTGTCTCAGGGGCTCTGGAGGAGAATTAGAAGGCCGGGTGGGGGGGTCCCTGCAGGAGTCCATGTTAGGGGGACACTTGGCTCTGACGAGGGAGAGGGGATTGGATAGGCGTGAGGTGTAGATGCCAGGCCACAGTTCTCATCTTGCAAGCTGGAAGGCCCCGGGAGGGCATTTAGTCTTGGCAGGGTTGTAGTGAGGTGAGGACAAAGGTCTCCAGGGGCTTGTATTGCCCACTTGCTGCTTTGAACAAGGAAATGGAGGAGAAATAGACTTCCTGTCTGTTTTCCTCCTTGCTTCTGCGGCCTTGGGCTCTGCGCACGGTCTTCCCCTGGCAGACTTGGCCCTCAGTCTGCAAAGCAGAGGGCAGGGTTTCCCCGCACTGGGAGGAGGAGGAAGGCTCAGGCCGTGCAGAGGAGGGCCAGCAGCCTTTATGACCCCAACTTGGTGCCCCGGGTCTGAAATAATGACTGCTGCAAGTTTTCAAAGGAGGCATTTCTGGTTCTACGACAAAAGACAAATATGAAATATAAGGCAGTAAGCTCTCTAGCGAAAAATAAAACAGGATGAAAGTAGGTTTGTCTGACTCCAGAGCCAGGTTTCTTAACCAGCAGTTAGAACCAGCGGTTCTCAACCTGTGGGTCGTGACCCCTTTGGGGGTGGAATGACCCTTTTACGGGGTCGCCCAATTCATAACAGTAGCAAAACGACAGTTATGAAATAGCAATGAAAATAATGTTATGGTTGGGGGTCACCACCACATGAGGAGCTGCCTGAAAGGGTCACGGCATGAGGAAGGTTGAGAACCACTGTGCTAGACTATCACTAGATTAAACACCCCTCCCCCTCCTGCTCTTGAACGCCTCACTCTCTTATTTCGTCGTCTGCCCCTGAGATACTGCAATAAGTCTGCAGGCAACAGGTTCCCTTTGAACCAGAAAGGGACAGGCCACAAGGTGGGTGGAGTGACTTTGGGCTGGGGCATTGATAAATCCCAGATCACACCCACTGCCACTGAGCTGATTCTGAGTTTCCGAGACTGAGCATCTTTATGGGAGCAGACAGCTTCATCTTTCTCAAGTGGAGAGGTTGGTGGGTTTGAGCTACCAACCTTGCAATTAGACCTTGTGACAAGGAGATGTCAATCCTTACTACTGTTTTCTGGGGATCTGAGAGACAAACAAATGAGGACCAGTTTGGAAGTGGCTTCTCTTGTCAGAAATATGTACAGTTACAGCACAGGGGAAACTTCCCAACTTGGGCAAGAGCCTCCCTAGGCAGAGGTATATTTCTGGTCCTGCAAATGAAATGAAGTTAACTAAATTTAGGTGCCGTGATTCACCGTGTGTGTGTGTGTGTGTGTGTGTGTGTGAGAGAGAGAGAGAGAGAGAGAAGGAGAAAGGCCTGATTTTTGATTTTTTGAGGCTCATGACAAAGTTAAGCCCTTGGATAACCCACCCCACCCCCGCACCATTGACTGATCAAACATGTGCTTCTATAGCATGCCTGTCGGTATACACTGGCCAGTGGCCATTTTTTTTTTCTTTGCAAACAAGTCTCAGATGGATAGGCTTCTGTTGACCATGGGCAATTTTCAAAAACATAAATTTATCACCTTTTAGAAACACCTCAGTTAAAAAACCCAACCCCCCCCCCAACAAAACAAACAGCAGGCATAAGACGAGAGCCAGGGTGAGATTTTGGTAGTGGGCCCTTCCACGTGCCAGAGCTGCTGTCTCTGAATGAAGACTGGCCACGACCAGGTCTGTGCTAACCATTGGACTCAGCTGCCAGGGAACCTACCTGGTGGCCAGGGGAGGCCATAGAAGCCAGGGGGTGTATGGACCTCCAAGTTCTCTTTCTGTTCTCTTGCCTCTCCCTCATCTGAATTATTGTGGCACACGTTTATTCCCATAAAGACAGTTCACAAGTAAACAGTTCAAGCTGCAGGGGTTTGGAAAGGCTGTGTGTGGTTGAGGGAAACTTCTGCCATTAAAGAGGAAAGGAGTAGGACAAAGAATCCACTTAGCACAAAATGACTGGAGGGGGAGAAATCCCTCACACCTCACTACTGAGGAGCCCCACACAATTCCTGCACTCCTGAGGGAAGAGCGTGAGCCACCCACAGCCCGAATGTGCTCATTGGGTAGAGAGAATGACAATACATTTTCTAGCGAACCCTTCCAACACTTCAGGCAGTGGTGGGGAGACCCCCATCTGAGGGCTGTCAGCTGTGGCTTGGAGAGAGGCCCCCCTTTCCTGGCCTCGCCCTCCTTCTTTGTGCAGGGAGAGGTTAAGCCTGGCCATTAACCCATAGGTGACCCAAATAGAATTTTCTGTCCCTGGGATCCGTTGATTGCCAGGTATGGCTTTTGTGGTCATTCTAGCGTTTGCAACCCGGCAATTTGAACCTTGTGCCTGCCTAACTGCTGATTTTACATTGTAATGGTTATACTAAATCCTTTTCGTTTTTGCTCCATAGCCGCTGTTGTGACAAGAAAAGCTGTGGCAACCGAAATGAGACTCCCTCAGATCCAGTGATAATTGACAGGTAGGGACCACTCTTCTTTCACTGGATTCTTATTCCTCGTTATAATGAAACACCTGCCTGTGTCGCTCCTGGGCAAGGGTTCGGAATGCATGTGGCCCAGATGTGACTACTGGGCACAATGGAAGCTGCGCCGGGCGGTTGCGAGGCCAGAGGAAGCCATGTGGAATGTTATTGGAAGGCCTTTCCTTGGACTGCTCCAGTTCCGTGTCTGATTCACGCTTCTCAAGCGATATCCATGTAATTTTTTTCCCTCTTCCTTTCCTGACTTTCTGTGTGGCTCAGTCCTCATGCTGTGCCAGGAAGCTTCAGAAATAAAATAATAATAGTTTGTGATTTATGAAATGTGGTTGGGTGCTTATAAATATTTAACTTTTATTTGAAAAATGTTTGAATCATTATCACTTTTAGCTACAGTAGTTCTGTTGGACGTAATCCATCTACATTTTAAGGTTTTATTTATGCATAAAAGCAGTTTTAAAAGAGATCTGTGCACCAAGACTTTCTACTGTGATTTCCCGGGTTTGATTGTAGCACAGACTGTATTGTAAGTTGATTAATTTGTTCTGCTTGTCTTAATTATTGTGTTTTTAAACAGATCCATATTACTAATCGGGACACGACCAAGTAAATCACTGTAGGACAATAAATCTGCTTTAGTTCTTCGGCACCATCTCCAGTCAGGGTGTGCACCCATTATGCAAAGTCGCATTCCAAATATTCATTTTACATTTTAATTATTGAAATTCATTGTATGGAAACACGTATGATAAACCATTTGTTACATAGCATTACTCATCGAGAATTAAATGGCCTGGAAGGTTTATAGGTACTGTCAGTTGTCAGCTAAGGAAAGAGCTAGCACCCTCCACTAGCAGGAAAGAGAGGCTTGGCACGGAGATGGACCGATTCCTCATTGAGGAGATCAGGGACTGAATGAAGGGCTCCTTTTGGGGGTTTGGTAATGCGGAGTTTTGACAGAAATGATCTTTCTCGGTCTTCACTGCTTTCAGACTGGAGTTTACTCCCTGCTCCCCACCCCCATTAGCAATCACAACAGCAACCACGTTTAGCTTCAGCATAATCTCTGTCAAAGATTGGTTGTTGATTTTTAACTTACGTGATTCCACAGGCTTAAGTGCAATTTTGATTGCCATGTAGTTTTATGAAGTTTACATCCAAGTCAAATATTTTAAACGAGCAGCTTGTACTCAGATGATTCATAAAAAATGCCTATCTTTTGCTTGGTAAACAAGGAGAATATAAGCGAGCGGAAGCATTTGATTCGACAGGAAACCCTAGGAGAGTTGCGTGTGGCTTTGGGTCGTGGGCTGCATGGAGAATTCACATGGCTTGGGTATCTGTGAGCCTCAGCCGTTTGCCTCCATGGCCAAGTGCTAAAATGAATAAGGTCACAAAGAAATACAACCTCAGCCCTCTTTACTTCAGTTAAATAGGTCTCTTTAAAATACCATTTGTCCTTGTAAGCTAGTTTCTCTTACTCTTGCATTCATTAAAAAGGAACTGTCCCAATCAAAGGGCCTGCCCGTGTTTATCCATACTTTGAAACTGCAAGCGCTTTGTTCTGCGCTGTAGCTCTTCTGGGCTTAGATGACGATAAGTACCTTACGTTGTCACCCGCAATGGAAACACTTTAAAAAAATTTTTCAGTTTTTTGGCTTGTGAATGGGTTAAGCTTTTCAGTTCTTTGTTTGGTTTTCAGCTGTGACTGATGTCGAAGGTTGATACGAGTGTGGTTTGAATACCACTTGATTTTGACCTGTCCTGTGGGCTGCAGTGGCAGCAGAAACTGGACTCAGCAGCACTGTAATGAGCCCGGCCCGTGTTTTTGAAACAGGATTGTGTTACCTGGATTGCATTAGTGTGGCTTCTATTGTCGCCGCCTTGCATCTGTCCCAGTAGGGTACTTAAAACCTTTTCTTGGCTGGGGTAGTTCAAACAATTTAGGCAAAATAAGTATGCACTTTATACTGTTGGTGGCTTTCGAGATATTGTGCATGACATTTATCCTTTTCACTTTTTTTCCCTTTCCCCTTTTTGGTTTGACAAAGTAGAAAACCGTGTGCAGCCAATCTTAGCCTCTTAAGAGAGTACTTGAGAACGTCTGAGCCCCAGTATATCTGCCCAAGTCTCAACATATGTTTATGTGCTGACTGTTGCTGCTATTGCCCGTGAACTCTCTTTTTGAGTACTGATGCCAGCTGATACACAGAACCCCATTTAGCTATTTTTATTTGCATCTGAGTTTTCAGATTGTATTTGTCCTTCAGTCTGCCAAAGGTTTTAAAAGCTCCAGCCTTGTCTGTGCTGTGTGGATATGCGAATCTTCCATTTTTAACAACGGGTGGGGAGAGGGACGGCAAGGAAAGAATTCATACAAAGACGGCAAAAGAGAAAAGATTTTTCAATACTGTAAAATTGTTCCAAAGTGGGGTAGGGGGCAGAGACGAGAGAGAGAGAGAGAGAGAGAGAGAGAGAGAGAGAGAGAATGACTACAACTGTGTTTGAATTTCATAGTTTCCAATTTGATTCTGTATTACTGATTGCATAATCTCTGTGTTACGTGCTTAAAGCTTGATTTGCTTTCAGATTTATGGATGTGGATCCCTGCATAGTTTGTAAAAATAGGGGCTGGGGCCTGCATTCAGCACCAATAGTGACTGTTTCTACTAGCTGCATACACTCTATAGTTACCGTGCTGAGAGTAGGTCAGTCCTTGGGCTCGGAGTTAGCGTTGTTGGAATGCGTAGTCACCTTTTGGGCACCGATAACTTTTTGCTCCCTTTGCTTGTCCTTTGGATTTTGGAAGAACATGGCTATTTTTATCAAAGAACTTTTAGTCGTGTTATTTAAGAAAACTATTTATAGGCTGCATAGAAGAGGCTCTCTGGTCATATGGCAGGGGTGCAGGGTAAGCGCTTTTCTGTGTTAAAACTTTGGCTGTGTTATTTGTTGCCACTGATTTGGGGACATCAGCTGGACATATTCTATCAAAAAAAAAGTGGAATTAACAAAATCAGTAGTTGAATGCCGTGATTTACAAAACAGGCCTCTACTTCATTCTGTTATAATATCGTTTGACAAAGTAAGAGAGAAAAAAAAATGATCCTAAATATTTTTTGCAGTCCTGACAATTTGTCAAGTCACTTCAAAAATATTTATAGGAAAATTGCTCTAAGTGTCGGAAGTGTACATCTGGAACTGACTGCCAGATTATATCTCTGCCTGATGCCAAGTAGCTTGATTAAGAAGCGTGGAACCCAGCCTGCGTCCAATTATCCAGATATTTGGGCTGCATAGACATGGGGAAAGTCCAAAGTGCTATGTTTAATAGCTGGTGACCAGGAGCTAATAACAACACATTCCGTTAAGGTTGAGGTAAAGGACTATGTGTGGCAATTATTGCTAAGGTAAAAAGCAAAAAAAAAAAAAAGGTTTCTAGTATTGAATTAAGTTAGGGATTGATTTAACATATTCACACTGAAACTCATATTTGAACTGAAAAGGTTTGCAATAAAATACATGTTTAGAAATTGAATAAATTGTAGTTTTATTACCACATTGAATATCCTTGTGTCCTAACCCTTTTCCTTGGAGTTTTCTTAGTTCAATAAATAAAACCTCATTAGATGATCCCCATTTCAACGAGTTTATTAAATTTTGCAGGAGTAATTAGCATAAGCTGTGCTAATTTTTCTGGAAGACTAATGAAGGAGGTTCTTAATTAGGTTTACTTTGTAAGAATCAGAAAAGATGATAATGACAAAAGTCACATAGGGTGGTCTGAATTGGAAACCCAGTTTTTCTGAATCTATGTATGCAGATCTATAAATACATATAAAGCTTATCATTTTCTAGATGAAAAACTTCTTTTTAAATGTTTGCACTGAATATATTCAGCCTACTCGTTGTTATTCCATACGGTTAGTTAGGGCCACCATTTGGTCTTGATTTACTTCACAAAAGTATGTAATTTTCCACCCTTGAGTCATCGAACAATATCTGAGCCATGGCGTGGATGGATGCAGATGATCCTGCGAAACATTTCTTCCTCTCTCTCAGGGATACTGGAAGATTCCTTTCATATCAAGACCTCAAGTTTCTGGCTAGATTGGAGTTGTTTAATTCCAGTAGGGTGAGACAAGGGCTGGCTCGGGATTGGCTTATTTGTCTTTTACAATTTAGGATGAGTATGATTGAATTCCTGTACAGTTGATCCTTAACACTTAAGAAGTAACTTAAAAAATTTAAAAAAGTGGATAGAAATGGTTAACGATGAAATTCCTTCTCGACTGTGTCTTCTTGTTTCGTGTGATACATAACATAGCTTGAATAATTTGAAAGTTTGAGATTCACTCAAGTCGATATTAAAAACATGCGTTTTGAAAACCTGGCAACTAATACACCTTTAAGGATTTGGGGGTTGTTTATTGCAACGTTAACAGCTTGGCTGTGTCTCTTTTTTCCATGTGTAAGAATATCTAACTGTAAGATTTAGATCTTCATAGCTAATGTTTACAAATATGCACACATTTTGTAAGATGAAAAACTTGGTCTTCTTGGAATTGCTACACTTCTGGCCACACTTATACAAGGATCTTCTAAAAACAAATACAAACATCCCCCCACCCCCATCAACCCCCCCGGGTTGTCTAAAGCCCCTACAGATGGAAATGACTTTCATTTAGATAACCCTTAGTGGGTTTATTTTCTGATTCATGTTTCAAGGGAGAAATGGACCCTCTCTCCTGTGGATTTCATATGATGCACATCCTATCGATAGACAAAGTTACCAACATTAGGCTTACTCAAACAGTTTTCATTCAGATGCATTGTTCATCTAGCAAGTACTAATGCTGTGGAATGACTCTTCAGAAAAAAAAGTACAGGGTCACATTGTTCTACCACTAGCCTAAGGAGCCCTGATGGTGCTGTGGTTAAGCACCCAGCCACTAACCAAAAGATCTGCCTTTAGAACCCACCCGGTGGCAATCAGTCAGCTCCTGTGAGGATGGCAGCCTTGGGCAGCCCACGGGCAGCTCTGTTCTGTTGGGTAGGGTCGCTGTGAGGCAAGTTGACTCAATGACAACTAGTTATCACTAAGCTATCCCCTCACCCCCAATTTTATTAAATGCATCCAGTAGGTTTGTTTATGTAACATACAGGCCCATGTCTAGAGGAGGAAAACAACAGTAAAGCTTTAATGAGTCACACTTTTTTTTCTTAACCCCTTGGGTTGGTCAGGGGAAATAGACGTTGAAGACTGTACAGGTATCTAGGTCCCTCTGTATTTTGTTATCTGGGATAAATCCCAAAAGTAATTAAAAAATGTTTTCTTCCATAAAAATAAAGCGCAACTGACATAAATATAACATGCTTATTAAAGTGTCAAATGAGGCTGTTGGCCAGAGTTTTGTGACTTCATTCCATTAACATTTCAACTATGATTATTTTGGTCGTCACCCAGCTTTTAGAAAGACCAATCACTAAACATACTACTGGGCTCTATATAAAAGTGTCTGGGCGCGATGAACCAGAGGTGTGACCATTGTTCCCAGAGCTCTGATATAAACGTTTATGCCACCTGATTTCCTACTCCTTCATTGCTCAGTTAGAATAACTCAAAACAAAATGGAAAAATCCAAACTCACTGCCACTGAGTCGATTCTGACCCAACAGGACTCGGTAGAACCGCCTGAGTGAGTTTCCCAGACTGTATCTCTTTACGGGAATAGAAAGTCCCATATTTCTCCCATGGAGTGGCTGGAAGTCTTGAACCGCTGACCATACTGTTAGTATGCCAACCACCATGCCACCAGGGCCAGGTAAAATAAAGGAAGGGGGGATTTACCCTTTCAAAGTTCTCCAGGTAAGATAAGTGCTGTCCTTTTTGTTGGTTTGAGAGGTTTGCACCATTTTTTAAAAAGTGCTAAGACAGCCTTCCAACACTGAGCATGCATTTCCAGTTGTTTATTAACCCTGGTATATTTAAACATTTGTTTTCTCAGTGGGAATTGCTCTGTGATTATTAGCCAAGAGGCTTACGTGAGCCAGTATCATTCTAAATTTTATCACATATCAGATAATGCCATTGTGAATATGAGATGAGTCCAGTACATTTGTGTGTAGTTTGCTACGGTGATAAGAAAATAACAAATACAATAAGCTAATAGCAGTCTATATTCCATTTGCTATCAGCTATTCCCAGATATGCAACCAGGATACATTAAAAAGCCTTTCAAATATGCTGACACTATATCATAATGTGGAGTACTTTTGCGTGGTATAATGCTACTGCAGACACTGTATAATGAACAACAGTGGTTTTCCTGTAAAGGAAATAATGGCAGCGACTTCCAAGAAATGTATTTAACATCGCTTCAGAGAGCCAGCTGTGTGGATGGTGTGAGTTCCTGGTGCACATTTGTATCCCGCTTCATCGTAACATTGCTTTTGTAACAGTTCTGGAAAAATACAGAAAAGTAGTGTCAAGTGTCATCTTAGCAACTCTGCACATGTGATTAGAATAGACTGCTAGACTCGAACCGTTTTCACTTTTTCTAAA
This sequence comes from Echinops telfairi, assembly GCF_000313985.2. Lineage (NCBI taxonomy): Eukaryota > Metazoa > Chordata > Mammalia > Afrosoricida > Tenrecidae > Echinops > Echinops telfairi. Next base: position 72,047,353 of record NW_022111372.1, read on the forward strand.
ACACGTTGCTTAGAACGGAGGTGGGGGCGGAGAAAAAAACAAAACAAAACTCCCAAGTGCAGCTCACCGTTAATAAATTCCCCTTGCTTCCTCCTGTTGCCAAAACCTCGAATAAAAATGTAGCAGACTTTAAAAAAATCTCTTTTTAAAGGTTCTTGAGTATCAGGAGATATTTTGGTGGACTTGATTTGCATGAGAAGTGATGTCTCCCTCCCTCCTCTGGCCCACCCCACTCCTTTTTACACACGGTGTAACTATAGCCTGCCCAGGACAATATACAACGTGACCCACATACTCATATTGCAATCCATGAAATATGGTGAACAGTACAGGTTTGTCTTTGGTGGCTTGCTGCCTTTAAAGGTGTGGGCAGATGAAGATAAATCTCCCTTGCAAACTATTTCTCCAGTTACAAGCCTTTGTCCAGAAGCAAATGGAGGTTTTAATGTTACAGTACTTACTGTAATAGAATTTTAATTGCCTTAACCCTGATAAAGTGTGAAGCTGAAAGTGTGTGTGTATGTCTCTGTGTGTTCTTAGTGGACAGAGGGACTCAGACAAAATCCCAAACCAAAGCCCAAACTAGGTCTCAGGTCATATTTTCCAGGGGAGGTCACGTCTCAAGTAGGCAGTTAAGTGATGTGAACTAATGAAACTGATTCTGGAGAGGCAAACACTGCTGCTGGTTCATCTGCTTGGCAGAGGGAACAGAGTGGTTGTCACTGTGCCTTGGGGATTTTTTTCCCCTTTGAAGGTGAGGTGCTTGTTTCTAGTTCCAAACAGGGGCCCAAACCCTACTTGCAATGACTTAACTAGGCAGACAGACAGACAGACAGACAGACTGGCACATGGCACGGCTTGCCATGCCAGAAGAACCTCTGAAATGGCATTCGGTAACTACACCATCCGCTAACTGTTTGAGGCACCATAGTTTGGTAATATAATCTAAGAGTAACAGCGTTAGCTGACACATACTTAATAAGCTATTGTCTTCGCCTTTGCCATATGCTGCAGCACAGCCTCTCGCTCGGTGGGCCTTTTGATTCCTCTCAATAAGATTATTTCTAATACTCTAATCCTGAATCATTGACATGCATACAAAAGCCTGGTGACATCTAATAGATGCCTGTTAGCTTTGCCTTTCCTCTGGCTCCTTCCCTTCCTCCTCTTTTTACCTGACAGAAAGCTTATAGACACTTGGGCTCTGTCTCTCGCGAGCAGCATGGGGGGCTCCTCAGGAAACAGAAAGGAGGGAAAAGGACTGACCGAGGCCCGATAAGGACAGAGTGAAGGGCCATAGATGAAAAGTAAATGCCAGTAAATCCTACCCTGTACACTCACTTGTTCTTCCACCGTTTTCTTTAACACTCTCAGTGCCAGGGCAGGGGAGAAGGAGAGGAGCCCCACCAAATTGTCCGTGAGCTGTTCTCACCCCGAGTGGTCTCTCTGTGCGTTTTCTGGGGCGCTGGCAGGAGTCTTATATTTTGGCTCCTGTAGGAAGCTGCCCTGTTGGTTTAAAACATGCCCCTTTAATCACAGTCAAAAATCCCCCAGGAACTTTTCTCTGCTCATTTGCTGCTCAGTTGGCCAAATATTGATACTGTGTATGCATTATTGGGGGGTGGGGGGAGGACTGGGGGGAGGAGATAGAGGGGCTTGGAGACCCTGGGGGGCTCATGACATGACATTTTCCAGGTTGAAATGCCATTCCCTTTTCTTTTTAAAAAAGAAGTAAGAGCTGAATTGACAATGCTCCCAGCGAAACACCAGGCTGTGTCGTTTCCTGGTGTCAGCTCCCGGTGAGCGGCGGCTGCGCTGCCTGCCGTGGCCAGTGCGCCCAGCCTGGGCCTGCGGAAGGAGCTGAGTGTAAGGAGCAGTCTGAGAACTTTCCCAGGGGTTAGAAGGTCACTTTTGCTGTTCCCAAGCTACCCTGATTTGTCTAAGGCTTTTTAATCTATCCAACCAGCCAAACTAGATGAAAAGCACCTAGATTTGATCATTAGATAGTCTGTCTTGCTACTTGTGATTTATTTATTAATTGTGCAATAGAGAAATCCTAATTGAAATTAGGATTTCCCCTGTTAAACATGTCTTCCACTCATGCGTCTTCTGATTTGTAATGATGTTTGAAAAATGTAACTTTCAGTCTGTCTTGGATAAATTGTTGGGCGAAGCCCTCTCACAAAACTTGGTATTAGCGTGAAGAGTCCTCGTTCTGCATCAGGTTTGATTTCTCTCATGTATGTGTGTGCACATGCATGTGAGACACACACTCTCACATTGGTGTGCACACAATTACTCTTTCATAACAATGACATGACAGCAATCTCTTTATTAGAAAGCTTTTTTTTTTTTTAGGAAAGAAAGTTGGTTAAGAGTTAACAGTATTATCTTAGAAGCTGTTATCATAAGTGTTGAAAACTTATGTTTCTTTTCACATTTTGGCATGTTCCTATAACCAGATTCTCATCTCAGCTGCACGGCACATGTCTGAGACTATCCTTTAAAAAATCTGAGTCCTTCTTGTGGCTGCTGAGGTGGGTATGGCCCTTCCTGGCTGTCTACATGTTCTCACAGAGACCAGCATCCAGTCCTGCCTTATGAGCATGGTAGAACAAACAAATCTCCATGGCCCCCGTGGCTTGCCACTCGCTGACATCTGAATCATGTTTTTAACATTTCTGAGCACTTTCAGTGTTAATATTTAAGAGAATTCTCATCACAGATTATTTCCCTTTTGCAGACCTGTAAACTGAGGCATACAGCCTAAAGACTTGCTTAACTATTTCCATCAACTTAATTCACGACAAAGCAGGTTATTAGCACCCCATCTTCTAGCTCCTGACTTGATATTCCCTCTCATCAATGGTTCAGTAAGAGCGCCGTTTTCAAACATCTGTCCTCCTTTTCTTGGAACCCACAATCGGTTCTTTCCATGCATTACCCTAAACTTGTTCACCTGGACAGTTGGCTTAGTAGATGTATTTAACCTCTGATGTTAAAAAAACATGACCAATGTCATTACCCGTTTTGTGATAGAAATTGCTGTGCCTGCCTTGAAGCAGTGGCCGAGTTGTTTGTAACCTTCTTTGATTTGGTGGCGGAACCATTCATTCATTCGTGTGTATCATTAGGGGAAAGCACAGACATTAAAATCCAAAAAGAAATCTCTGTGAGAAGATGGTATAGATTTTCAAGTCCATTGGATATGGGATCAAATCCTTTCCCTTGACAGTGCTTGAGCCTCAGGGGCTCAGTTTTCTTTTTTCAAAATGGGAGAAGTCATACGTATTTTCAGGACATTTACCCAAACCAACCCAATTCATTGTATCCAGTCATTCCAACTCGTAGAGACCTTGTATAGGGTTCCTGCAACTATACATCTTTAAGGGAGCAGCCTCCCTTGCCTTTCTCCTGTGGAGTAACGGGTGGGTTTGAACCACTAACCTTATGGTTAGCCATCTAATGCCTAACCCAGGGTGCCACCAGGGTTCCTTACATATTGGATATTTAATGGCAGTTAGCAGTTGTCATTTGGTCAGACTATCGTCCGTGTGCATTCTTAGTCCTAATGTCATCGCTGCCCTGGGACTTTCTTGTAAGTGATGCTGTCTTTCTGAGGTCTCTCACGGCGCTAAGGCCCCTGGATGGAAAATGCCTTCCTTCCTTTCTGCAAAGACCTTTGAGCCTCTACTCTGTGACATTGTCGTCAGGAATGCTGTGCACAGGGAGTGTTGAGGGGTTCAGAGTAAACCAAAAAACTGACTAAGTTGGGATACATAGTAAATGTAAACAAAGACTATACTGATAAAGAAATACGAGAGTGCTGTTTTATATCCTTGGTAACTTGCTTTTAGTATGGAACTTGGGCAACTCTGGTTTTATTTCACATCAGTGTGGCAGTCTGTAAGTTGGTTAGGCACACAGGCTGGAGAGTCAGATAGCCTCGGATCGAATCCCAGTGCTGCCGGTGCTAACTGTGGGAAGGTGGGCAAATTGTTTAACTCCTGCAAGCCTTGATTTCTTCATCTGTAGCACCGAGGATTCTGTAGAGTGGGCATGCTCCTAAGAGTTCCTGTTGCTTGGGGCTGTACTGTAAAATGTGCAAGTTAATGCACGAAGAACACTGACCACAGCACATACTATCGGTTTGGTGTAAGGTGCCTGCCGTTGTTAACACAGAGGGTGGAATGAAAAGCTAAGACCCTTTCTAGCGACAGAAGTCTAATTTCGTCCCTTGTGGTCTTGCTGAGCACACCCAGGCAGATGGAGCAGTGGAAACACCCAGAGGGCAGTGTACATGCTTGTTTTGGTCATCAGTGTGTCCCTGTCACTCAGCAAGCATAGTGCCTGACTCCCAGTAGGCGCTTGGGGTGTGCTTTTGTGAAAGGACGGACGGAAGCAGGGGTGCTGGAAACAAGGAGCTGCTGCATCTGGTGGTCTCAGCCCTCAGCGCAGAGAGGCTCGCTGTAACCACACGATGAAGTGAAAAGACGCTGCCATTAAAGAATGATGAGCAACAGAAAATGCAAGATAAAATATTAAATTTGTTACACTTAAAAATGTTAATCTTCACACGATTACCATGCAAATCTCCTCATTGCCTAACTGTTTAATTGATCTAGTAAATCATGGAACAGACAAGTAAGTGAAAAATCCTGCTGTTGACATTCCTACAAAGCACATTTGCAGGAATATATTCTGTTAACTAGTGTGTCTATTGTACACTATAATGTGGATTAACATCACGCGCATGCACACACATGTGCACACATATGCACACGCACATGCACGAGCACACACACGAGCAGGCAAAAACCAGACCCCACAGAGCACATCCTTTGCACGCAAACTGATCTCATAGTTTGGAGGAAAGCTTTCTTTTTGTATGGCAACTCAGCCACGTCCCCTCATGACACTCCTGACATTGGTGTCAGGGTTACAATGCTTAAGTGGTGTCTTTGTTTTATACAATTGTTAGAGCACTTAAGAATTCCTGAGTTTTCATTTAGTCAAATAGAATATTGACATGCTCCTCTGGTGAAAGAAGGGTTAATGAATTGTCTCCTGCTCAACCCCCAACACACACACACACACACACACACACACACACACACACACACACTCCCCAATCCCATCATGTGCCTGGTTGACTTTGAAAGAAGGGGCTTGCCATTGCCCACAGGGCATCCCTTTTCCTAGCCTTCTCCAAGGCCACCTGGGCAGAAGGGAGCTCGCCTCCTGTCCTTAGGACACAAAATCCAATCAGGCACCCGTGTCTGCTGGTCCCTCTGACCTGCGTGAGCTGGGAAGAGGGAGGCGAGGCAGATGCCATTCCCATTTGATAGGCTGCACCTTTGTGGCTTCAGGGGGTACTGCTTCTACGCCAGGAAGGAAGTTCTCCCTTATTTTTGAGATAAGGTGTCATTCATGAGAGCAGTGTGCTGAACTAATCAGGTTAATTGAGAGGCCCTGAATCCTCCTCATTGAGCCAATCTCTTCTTCCTGTTAAAGGCTGATAGTACAGACCGAGATTACACATATTTGAGTTTTTTACCCTTCCAACGCCTGTGAAATGTGCAGGCAGTCCACAACCTAAGTCCAGCCCAATGCCATTCAGGCGATTAGAATTCGACATCTGACTGTGGAACGCTAGAGCATTAAAAAAAATGTATATGTAAATGCACATACACACATATATGTATACACACAAGTGCCTTCCAGTATCTGATACCTTCTTTGTCCCACCGCCCTGCCCTTCATGGGAAGAGAACCCCAGCACGTCAGTTCCGCCAGGAAAGGCTGGGGGCGAGAGAATCCAGCTCCATCTCTCCCTATTTGATATGAGGTGGAATAAAAAAAAAAATCTTGTGGCGGTCCTCGTATGTAGCCAGTAGCTTCCTTGGCTTCCAAACCTCTGGAAGCTTCTACACTGGGAGCTGTGGCCCCTGTAATTGCGCCACAGGCCACCCCCCACCCCCCTCCGAGCAGCTGAGGCGAAGAGAAAACAGAGCTGGTTCAGCTAGGGCGGGGGTGGGGGGGTTTGCCTTCCTCGTCTCCACTCCAAACAATTTGTCATAGTTTAATTTTAAACACTATCATTGACTATTCTTTCTTTCTCCCCCTCCTTTTCCTACCCTCTCCACTTTTCCCCTCCTCTTTTCTTGGAAGTTCCAGGAATGACTTTAATTATCTCCACAATCAAATTCTCATTGCTGCCTCCGTGAAAGTGTGTAGTCATAGGTTGCAGGGATTATTTTCTTTAGCACTTGGGGATAGAGAAACCAGTTGTTTCCAAATGAGAACCAGCTGGTTCCACAGAGCCCTCATTTAACGGGGAGCCACTCTGCACACAAAGCCTTGGCCCAGGTCAGTCATTACGCCAAACCCCAAATCAGCAGTGTTTGGTCTATCACCCTTTATTAAATGTCGGGCGAGCAGTGATTTAGCTGGTATTATCATCATCATCATCATAATTAAAAAACCCAAAAAACAAAACACACAACACAACACATCCTGCATCTTTAATTTTGTCCTGGCTAAACACGTTTGGAAGGAGCGTTTCTCAAACTTCTTTATGTGGTAATTATAGGCACAGACCTACTTTACTGTGGCTCCTGCCTAGATGGCGGAAATGTGTGTGCGTGTGCGTGTGTGTTTAACTCTCTCTAAATCTAGAAAATAAAATTAAGCTCATCTTTCAACGTGATCTTTTATCTGACAAGTACGGTAGATGAAAGGTAGATAGCCAAGTGGTGGGTCCCATTAATAGAACCGATTGGAGGGCAGAGATAACTGCTATTATCAAACATCTTTGAGGCCATGCTTGTAGAAGAAGGACGAGGGCGATAGTCCATCTATATCTTGCTGTCTTCTAGCTTGTAGGATCTGGCTTGTTGTCATACTCTCTTAATCTCTAACAGGGCCAAATTGAATCTGAAACGAGGAGAGTACTTTCCATCATTGACTGCAAAATACTTTTGAAGCACGCCCAGAAGGAAGGCAGAAAACCAAACCAAACCAGCCCTAAGAGGCACCTACACTCATGCGAGAGATTCCACCAAGAGAATGATTCTCTTTGTTAAAGCTCATGTATTTTTTTAAAGAGGTAAAACTAATATGTGGGATTCTACATTTAGCAAATCAGGGCCTAAAGAGAAAAGCCGTGCCATACAGATTTAAAAAAAAAAAGGGCTTAATCTAATTTTTACCCTACATGTAGGAGATTGCTTTGCATTTCTGATAAAAATCTGTGGCTGATTTTTAAAATGATCTTTATAACAAAGTAATTTGAAACAGGGGCGAATATTTAGAAATTCTTCTCACAGAGAGTTTGGCTAATAAGCAGACCACTAGCATCTATGCCTTGGATACGTTTTCTCTTTAGGATTTCCACATTGAGTCATGCTTGTGGGTAAATTCTTACCTAACAATTTTTATCTGGTTTGTTTACCAATTAGTTTGATTATATGTGGACTCTTTAATCCAAACTATAATTCTATCATGTATATGTATCCTGTATCTGTATTTAAAAGCAATTCTGTGGGTTTTTTAGTATAAAAAACAAATAACTGTTATATTTCCAGTCACTCAAATTTGAACTGAATTTTACTTCCTGTTTCAAAGGTCAAGGCAGGCTGACCTCAACAGCAGTGTGGAGGCTGCTGAATAATTCATATCATTGACTTTGTGTCAGCTTCCACATTTGTGGAGAGGGATGTTTTATTCATTTATCTCATTTAGGGTTCTTCTCTGCACCTGTTTCTACCATTAAGTACCCTGTAATTTGCATTTGATGCTAATTTAGTTTCATATCAGCCTGGTCCCCCCTTGTTAATTTAATTTTCTAAGACCCTTTTCATTACAGTAGAACTGTTTTCCTCTTTAAAGCAAACATCTATACAAGTAATTGTATAAACTGCCTTTTAAATAATATCTTTTAGAAGATTCCATCATTTAATTCTTTAATTTCTATAATTAGCCACAGTTTGATTAATGTTTCAAAGGGTTAAATTAAAATGCAGCATTACTCAAATGCATACTCGAATAATTTCTTATTCACAGGAGTTTTAGTGTTGCTGTGCTCTTTCTGGTTTTTCTCAGAGCAGTCTGTCTGAGCAGCCCTTGTTACTTTTGTATTTAGTGTGCTGTTTAGTTTACCAAGAGTAGTTTTTTCAAATTATGGTGCTCTCAACATTATTTGGGAATTTTTACTTTTTTTCTCTTCCCAAATTTCTGATAGACAGTGGCTTAAACATGTTTTGCAACATTAGTCATGATATACCGAAAAGGATGAGGGCAGAATTGGGTCCAGTTCCTTGATATGGAAAATTTGGTATAATGGCTTTTAAGAAACTGTGTTAAATCTCTATTTCTCTTCTGCCTCATACTTTGATTTCAGTCTGCTTCTTCGAGTGGACTGTCTGGGCATCTGTCAGCTCCCAGGCACACAGGCTTGATCAAGCTTTCCCTTTTTACCGAGAGTACTGCCGGGGCTGCGACTGCCGCCTAGACCATGTAGAACTTAGGACTGGGTTGGTTCAGGAGCTTTGATGGAAAGGGTGACTACTGCAGTAGGACTAGCCACATGTCCCCAGAGTGTCTTGGCAACCATGAGAACTAGCAATCACGAGAGCTGGCATCTCCTGTGAACGAGGTACCTAGCCCCTCTGATTATCAGGAAAGAACTCGACCTGTGCCTCAGACGGAAGGGGTTTGATGCCAGTATGTCAGGCCGCTCCCTTCAAGTTGAGAACATAAAAGAGTTATGGGTTATGAATTCTATTTCTAAGGCACACAGAAATTAACCAGAAGGAAAGTTGTAGCAGTGACTAAATATTACTAAGAAATTGATCAGAGAGCTGAAGAGTGAATCTTCTCTCCACTGGCATGGGTTAGTTTTTGTCAATTGTTCTGATTCTCTGGGGACACGAAATTTTGCCATCACATTGGGTTTCCAGAAGGATTTCTGGTCGACTGAAATTGGACTTGAGAAAATGTTCTTTTCTCAGTTGTGGGGACTCCCACAAACCGATTTGTAGTTGGAGAAGAGTGAACATAAATACCCGGAGTCTCTACAGGATGAGTGCATCTGTGTGGTTTCAAGGTGGGACAACGAAGATTGGAGACGTCTTGAAGGCTGCCATTAGCTAGGGTATCTTCTGTGTACCCCATCACAGGTTTCTTAAGCTAGCTTGTGCTTCGCCTGGAACCCCCAGGTGGTCCCCAGATTAATGTGCTCAGCTGCTAACCCAAAGGTTGGAGGGCCTAGTTCACTTCGAGGTACCTCAGAGGAAAGCAATTGACTTCCAGAAAGTCAGCCAGTGGAAAGCCTGTGGAGTGGAGTTCTACTGTGACATATGTTGGGTTGCCATGTATCTGAGCCAACTCAATGGCACTGGGTTTGGATTTGTGTGTGTGTGTGTGTGCTTTTGCTGATGGGCCTAAAATCATGTGCATGTTTTCAGAAATGAATTATGGGCTTCATCTATCCATCATCTATCTGTCTGTCTATCTATCTATCTATCTATCTATCTATCTATCTATCTATCTATCCATCTATCATCATGAACAAAGCTATGTCATGGGCAAAACATTTACTTACTGACCTTCCATCTTCAATGGGATAATCTTTTTCGTTTGGGTAAGCCTTTGAGTTCTACAAGAAATGTCTTCATGCAGTTTAATGAAACATCATGTTTTAAAATACTAAGGAATATTTGTGGAGCTCTAGCATGTTCAGGAAAGGTTTTCCCACTCAGTAGGTTGATGCTTGGAATTCCGCTGTCAGAGTTCCATCCCTTTGGCTAAATATTGGTCTTTACCAACACTTAAAAGCTTTGGTCTCTCAATTATATCACTCATATACCTGCTGTAGTTGTGATAGGGTCACTTTTGACTCAGGTGACTCCATGCATGCAGAGGAGAGCTGCACTCCAAAGGGTTTTCAAGACTGTGAGCTTCAGAAGCAGATTGCCAGGCCTGTGGGTTCCCAAGGCCAACTTTTCATTTAGTTGGAATGCATCATTTAGGGACCACATAGGACCTTCAGAGAGAGGGATGAAGTAGAGACCTTAACTTGGGTTGGACATTTTTTACCTTACAGACCTCTGTGCCCTTCGCGGTTTCCTTCCTAAGACAACAGAGTGAGCTAGGCAGGGGCCACTGAATCCATTTCATGGATTAGGAAAATGCATAGTTTAGCTCCATAGGATTCTTAAATAACCTAGCTGGGTCTCCAAGGCTAGTTGTCAGAAGGATGTAGGTACTTGTAGGAAGAGACCAGGTTTCCATCTGAGTTGATGAGGCGAATGAGATTATAATGCAATCCCTGCATTGTACAGATGAGGAGACTTGGCCAAGAGAAGCTCAGTAACGTTATCTGAAGATCTAATGAGCCTTAGAGTCAGGACCTGCAGCCAAGCCTTAGTCTCTTGATTCTAGTAGCTCTTCTCTACTGCTCTGGGCCATCCGTGTCTCCCTCTGCTCTCCTTTGCACTGGGTGTGAGATCAGCCTCCAGGAAGATATGTCTTGCATTTTCTAGGTTTGGGTCCAAGGGAGCCCCTGAACTGTGAACCACCACCAAGGCCTAGCACGGTGCATGCAAGGAACATCACAGATAGCTGTTCTGTTGTCAGCGGCTGCCGAGTCAACTCCGAGTCATGGGACTCTGTGGACAACAACTCCATCGCTGCGAGCTTCAGGGTTTGGGTTGGCTGATTTTCAGAAGTAGATTACCAGGCCTCTCCTCCTAGTCTGCCCTAGAAAGGGAAGCTCTGCTGAAACTTGTTCAGCATTGCATGTGGTGGCTTCAATGAGGTGCATTGGCCAGGAACTGAACCCGGAGGTGAGCATGCACGTTATTTAGATGCACGTTATTTAGCATGCTAAATTATTTAGAAAGAAATTAGAGTAGTCATTTGGAGTGGAAAGTGACAGTGAACCTCATTTGAAAAGATTATTTTTAAAAAAGCTCACGCATTCCATTTGTTTGCAATGGAACTTATTCTCATTGTTATAAAACTATAGAAAATTGCCAGGTTTTTTTGTTTTTGTTTGTTTGTTTAGCTTAAGTCAGAGACATTGCATCAATAGTCACCTTTCAGTGAGAATTTCACACACATTCTTTCAACTCCAGACATCTTATCATGAGCAGTTGTCTCTGAATATTACCTTTCGCTGGAAGGCACTGACATACGTAAATGTTGAACTTGGCAATTTTCAGAGTAAGTCCTAATTAAGGAAGCCTTGTCTTAGATTTAAACCCCAAACAAATTTAATGCACTGTTCTTTCCAGAAACAATAATAAAGGAAACCAGACATTGTTGTAGAACACAGGTCTGGGAAAAAAACCAATCATAACGAAAAGAAAGAAAAAGTACGTTGAATTTCCACCTCTTCAACACCACCTTTGTGTTGTTTACTTTTGCATAAGCCTGAGCAGGATTGCTACACCTTTTGAACTACCAAGAAAGGGGAAAACTTGTGGGGTGTGGAGCTGAGAAAAAAGATTAGCCAATGGCAACATTTCGTCAGCTGGGCTGCAGGAGAATTGTCCCCAAAGGCAGAGACATTTACCTGGTAAACTTCAGGGTGGGTGGGTAAGCTTTGTACTTTTTCAGGATGTGAAGGAGGAAGTGCCTCTGAATTATTTGTCTAACTGGCTTGCCTGATGTGCTTGTGCTGCTAGGAAAACTTTGAATTTTCTATCTAGATTCAACTATCTGACTGAATGTAGCCAGGAGCCGTCTTTCTTCCCTGTGTCCAGTAATTTAAAAATGCTAATCAGATTGATTTTAAAAATCCTACTTTAAAAATGATAAAATTTTGAATGTATATGGTGTGTCTTTTCTTTGTTCTAAATTTCCATCCATCGTTCAATAAGTTCACCTTGGAAATCCTTTGGTGTTGGAACCCAGAAAGAACAATTTTGTTACACCTGTATAAAAAAAACTCACGATAGGGTATGGGGTTGGAAGTCGATTGTTTCATCCACAAAAATGATGAAGACATAATACAAAGGAAGCAAATATGCCAACTTATTACATTCAGGGTATGCTCTCGAAGCATCGGGTACCTGACGTAAACTGGAGCCTCCATCCTTGCAAGAGGGCTATTCCAGAGCCCCTGTGTGGAGCTTCTAAGACACTCCTTCTTAAGCAAATTGCATTCTGTGTATAATTTATTATCTTTTCCATATTATGACAAATTCACCCTTCCATCGAGTTATTCATTTTTCTCTCTCCATAATGTGCCCCACCACGCTAGTTTTCAACCAAGGTTCCTCCACAGTGAAGCCAAATTTGTGACTATCTTAAGGTTAAGTAAGTGCGAACAAGCTTGATTCTATTATGGACCCAAGAAGTTAAACTGATCATTCTGAAGTGGACTTTTTTCATTTGCAATGAAAATGAGAAGTGATCTGGTATAGAATGCTGAACTAGGACACAGGAGACCTGATTTTTAATACCGCCTCTGCCATTATTTAGATAGGTGAGCTTCAGCAAGTCTCTTAACTTCTCTGGGTGCCAGTTTTCCCATTTATAAAATGGGGAAGTGGATACCTAGGCCCTTTAAGGTTTGCTCCCTCTCAATGCTAGCAAACCTCTATGTGCCTATAAATCTGGTGTCCTCTTGTATCAAAAATTGGGCAGTAGCATATCATTAAACATTGCCTTCAGCAGCGTGTCAATGCTATAAGGTAAATAGCAAGCCCACAGTTTGAACTGAATAGCCATCAGTATTCTAACACAACTTTCACTCCTCCCTCATTGCTTTGTAAGGTATCAGCCAGGTAATATGAGAATGTAGTAAACACGGCCCACATCGATGGCTAGGATCTATCTACCTTGGGTATGGGGCTCTTGGATGAGGTCACAGGATGATGTAGCTTACAAGTCTAATCGCATTGTTCTATTGGACTTGATCTAAAAGAATAATTGTGAGGCTGGGGCAAGATAGGGCAGTGTTTCATTCTGTTGTGCGTAGAGTCGCTGTGGGTCAGAACTGACTCAAAGACACTTAACAATAGCACCAACATTTGAATTAGTAGGTAGCATAACTTGGGCAAAATGGGGAGGGGGATCCAATGGACAGAAAAAGGCAGACTTGGGAATTAAAAGAACAAACGTTCCCCTCCGCGGAGCCTCCCCATGCTACATCGCAGAGCCATGTAACCAGATTCCTCTGCTGCGGCGACCTGGGTCCCCAGGAAGCACCCTGCATGTTGCCGCGTGGTCTGCACGTGGCCTTGCAGGTAGTCCTTCACAGGAAAGGATTACTTGCTGTCAGACTGTCTGTTTTGTATCTTTACTTTTGGGATGAATACTGCCTTAGATTAGTGGCATATCTTGACAATGAACCTGTGAAATCGTTTGCTCTGTTAGGAGTCTCCACTTGTGTGTGTCAGACAGTGTATAGAAGCGCAATTGTTTTTTTGAATCTCACCGAACCTTAAAAACATTTTTAGAAAAACGTTTAAAGACTGAGAAACAAAACCTTGCCCAGGATGGGAACAGGATACACTTGATCACGTGCGGGTGCGCAGGCACACACGTACACAGGCACGCACATTGAAACAGTCTCAAACCCGTACATATAAACATTGTAATATTTTGACAGATCACCAAAGAAACCAAAGCTTGAGTTCCACATCTGATGATATCCTGCGAATTCCAGGTCCGGAATAGCCACTTTCAGGGTTTCCTGTTTGTTTTTTGTTTGTTTTGCTGTGCTTTCTTTTGTGTCTTATTTTATGTCCAATAAAACTCTTCACTTATTTTATGTCCAATAAAACCCTTCAAGATCAAGTGTTAAAGACAAGCCAACTACAGAGCTTATGTAGTTAACATTAATTCTATAGAAGTGCCCTATAAAAACCACGAGAAATAAGACTAACCATTAAAAGAAATTCGTATGTCTCTGGAATATTTATTCAAGTTTATATTAGCAATAACAACCTTGGTTCCAGAGAATTTGGTCACCAGCAAGGGGTCATCAGCCCCACGGTGCTTTGGGCAACCGCTCCTTCCAACCTGGACAAGAACTGGCCATTTATCCCAACGAGGTGCCCTGAGGTGAAGTCCTTATCCTGTGGGCATCTGATTAGAAGTTAACCACAGCTTTTAAAGGGCTCTGGGCAGCAAAGACACAAAGCCATACTTCCAGTATTTCAAAGAGTGTATCTTTTTGTCACTGAAATCATAATTGAATATCGTCAAATAGAATTGTCAAAATAAAGTTGATGATTATGTTTCTTTCACTTAGGGGTACACATATTTTTTTCTTTCTGTATATCTGCTGACATGCGTTGGTATAGTGTGTGTCCTTGTATACCCTTATCTTCACATTAGTATATCTAGGGTGTGCGTGCGTGTGCATGATATGTAGATATTAAAAACAAACAATGTAGGGTAAACAAAACAAATGTGGACGACAAAACCAGTAGCCACAATAGTTTTACTCGTGTTTGGCAAGTATCTAGTTCTGTGATGTGTGAGACAAGGGTCTGGAGGCAGAATCGCGTCTTTTCCTAAGGTATTGATGACTTGTGGCACAGAGGAGCCTGGCCTTGGCATTCTATGTTCTATGTGTTGTCATTGCCATTGCTGTAATTACTGGTGATGACAATAGTAATCGTGATGATGCCTGGCATGTAGTAAGCTACACATTTGCTGGGTATTCATGCACTGAATTCGTAAGTCAACATTGTGCAGTGAGTGTTCTTAGTACCCCATTTTACAGATGAAGAAATCAGGGATCCTAAAGTTTAGATAAATTACCCAAGGTAACCATAGCTATTAAAAGGGGGAGCTGGGTTCATATTCTCTTTTACCGGACCCCAAGGATCAGGCTCTTAATCATGACACTATTTTGCCTCTATTTATAAACTAACATTTCCATTTTCTGAGCACAGCCTTTAATATATTCATTTAGGCAAATTTCCATCCTTTGCTGGCGTAATCACTATTCCTTTTGTTGGTCATTGCTCCCCTGGGCCCCCCTCAAACATGGTCAGAGGTGCCCTGGACTTTTTAAAGATGGAAGAAAGGCCACATGGCCCTGCATAATTTGACGGAGACAGCTGTGCGGTTGGTTGTCTCATTTAAATTACAACCACAGAAAAGATGTGCCAGGCTTCCCTGACACCAGGCTGAGGGCAGGAACATGAAACCGTTTCCTGAACCTGCCCTGGGTTCTTGCCAAGCGCAAGCAGCACGCTCAGTGGGGTCTCAGGGACCAGTGAGAAAGGCAGAAAGCTCCACTAACCCACCTATCCCATCCCGGGCCTCTCCTGAAGGTTTGTGGCTCCAAATTCCCAGGAGAAGAGATCTGTCCATCGCTTAATTTCCCCTTTGGAAGGATGGGCCTGGGCCGGAACTTGCAGGCAAGTCGCTGAGTGTTAAGGGAGCAAAACAAAGGGATGGGGTTGAAAGGCTGGTGTTGTGAGAGGCTGGGGCTCAGGTTTAGAGAAACCCCCAAACTGATTTGCTGAAGGCTGCACACTGAATCTTGTAACCACAGACCAGGCTTTGGGGAAGTATTCATGAGCCCTGACAAGCCTACTTTTAATGCAGAATCAGGTACAAAGTTTCTTGTGTGTATTTTTGCTGTGGGTAGTTTCTGTATCTTTTGGAATTGAGTCTGATAGTCTGAAGTATAGCTTCCACATGCAATATTTTTCTCTTTGCTTTGAGATAGTTTCATGGTTTTCTGGGTCTGTACAGCAATATGTACGATTTCTTTTTTCTTGGAGTATTTAGCTTTCCTCAACCCCCTCCCTCCCTCTCGTTCCCATTGATTTTTAATACCAGTTTCTTTGCTTTCTAACATATCTTTCCAAAACTTTGTTCAGGTAGATATCTCCCAATCAGGCTTGGCTCTCTTAAAATCATGATGTGTGTCTGAGACACACACTCTTCCAGGTACACACACTCCGTAATAGTGGTATCATTGTTTGTAGCATGTGAGTGTACTCTGAATGCAAGTTGTGTGCACGTTCCATGCAAACGTGCGTGTAAACAACCGTATGGGCCCTCTCTTGGAACTCTTAATGGCTAAGGACATCCTTTTTTTAAAAAAAATCATTTTATTAGGGGCTCATACAACTCTTACCACAATCCATACACACATCAATTGTGTAAAGCGCATTTGTACATTCATTGCCCTCATCATTCTCAAAACATTTCCTCTCCACCTAAGCCCCTGGCATTATTAGGTCCTCATCTTTCCCCTCCCTCCCCACTTCCCCCTCCCTCGTGAGCCCTTGATAGTTTATAAATTATTATTTTGTCATATCTTGCCCTGTCCGACGTCTCCCTTCTCCCACTTTTCTGTTGTCTGTCCCCCAGGGAGGAGGCCACATATTGTTCCTTGTAATCGGTTCCCTCTTTCCTACCCACTCTCCCTCTACCCTCCCAGTATCGCCACTCACACCACTGGTCCTGAAGGGATCATCTGCCTGGATTCCCTGTATTTCCAGCTCCCATCTGCACCAGTGTACATCTTCTGGCCTAGCCAGACTTGCAAGGTAGAATTCGGATCATGATAGTGGGGGTGGGAAGGAAGCATTTAGGAACTAGAGGAAAGTTGTATTTTTCATCGTTGTTACATCTCACCCTGACTGGCTTTTCTCCTCCCCGAGGTTCCTCTGCAAGGGGATCTCCTGTGGCCTACTAATGGGCTTTGGGTCTCCACTCCGCACTCCCCCCATCATTCACTATGGCAAGATTTTTTGTTCTGATGATGCCTTATACCTGATCCCTTCGACATAAGGACATCCTTTTAAGCCTGCTACATGTTCAAGAAATGATAGCAGGAGGGTGGCGGAGATTACTTTTTTCGCTATAAGGAGGGGGTAAAACACACACACACACACACACACACACACACATCAAAATAAATGAAGACACACTGCGAGTGTTATGCTGTGATTGTACAGCACCTCCAATCAGGACGGGCTGTGGAGGGCGACCCAGGCGCGGGAACACAACGGCGTCTCTTTGCCCCTCTCAGTGGTGGCTTTGTGGGGTCCATGAATTACTCCTTACAGTCGGGCTCCTGGCTATAAATCCGGCCGTGGTGCCGAGCGCACTGCGGGCAGCGGAGCACAGAGCAGGGCCCGGCGGTGTTTGTGTTGTTCTTAGCGACACGTAGCGAGCTCCTCCTGAACGGAAAGGCCTCGGCTCCAGTTTGTCGCCAGTGAAAGCAGATACAGGAGTCGCACATGTGGAGCGGGAGGAGGCGGCGGCGGCCGCCAGGGGTGGGTGGGGGCAGCGTGCCTGCGGCAACTCCAGCACCCCCACCCCCCTGGGTGGGGGAGGTGTAGAGTGGTGAGGGTAGGGTGGGAGCAGAGAAAATAGCTCCAGGGAAACTGGGAAAAGGGTGCCTTGACCCTTGGAAGCTTGGTGCCTGTCCACTACTCTCTTGTTCGTCAGAATAGTTGGGAGAACGAGAATAAAAAACAGTTCCCCTGCTGGTGTGATATAAAATAGCTTTCTTTCTCAGGATATCCTGTGTCTGTCGGTTTCTCGGTGGGTTTCTCCCGGGTTGGTTAGCGGGAGGAGGCCATGTCTCCTGTCCCTTTTAGGAGCTAAGGAGATGAAGAAATGTAAATGGAGGGACCTTAACACTTCCCCCTTTCCTAATATTCATCTAATTGCTGTTAAGCCACATTGAAAACCCTGGGGCCTGGTGTTCACCAGGGTAAAGTTACATTTCACAAGCAGAAAATTGACTCACCACTTAGGAAAATTGGCTACCAATTATGTGTCAAAGGTTCTAAAGTCAGAGCTGAGGTTTTCTGTTTGCCAGTATGTGGAATTAAAACGTGCACAGACACCCTGAGCCGCTTCTTCTTGTCCCCGAGCTTCTGCGTTTGGGTCTCTCTGTGGCCCCTGGGACCCATGGGATGCAGGATTCCTGACCCAACTTGGGGCAGCAGCTACCGCTAATGAAGAAGCAGGGGAGTGGAGGGAAGGGTTAGAAATCAGTCGACTGCGCAAGTCTTTTGGAAGTATGCTTGTGACATTTGGGGGAAGCACTCTTGCCCCAGCACAAGACTGTGAAGGTTGGAAGGGCAGGAGACCGAAGGGTTCTGGAAGGACATAGCGCGGAGGGTTCTGAAGGCCGAGCCCCGGACTTCCCAGGACATCTGCTGCCCCTGGTGGCACCTCGTCACAGGCACACCATGTGCTGAGTGAATCATGTCAGGAAACCTGCACAGCTGGCTCTGGGGCCTGGCTGGGCGGGGGACTTAGTGCGGGTGTACGATTCCAGGAGGGAGAGGAAGCGGGAGTGGAGATGCCGAGAACCAGAGATAGGAGAGGAGCCAGAGAGGACAGGAGGGTGGGAGAGAGCCTGGTAGAGAGTAAGGAAAGGAGAAGTAAGGAGCATCCAAGGGTGAGAACCCCCGGAGAGGAGGAGCAGGCTGAGGAGAAGGACAGCCAGAGAGGGAGACTGAGGCAGAAGGTGAGAGAGGCAGAGAGCCAGTTGTATACCCTTTCGTGCCTCCTCTGGTTTCCCCACGCCCTTTCCTGGCACACTCCCTGCCTTCTCTCTAGCCCTTCCTTCTGTTCCGGCTGGTGACTTCAGCCCAAGTTTTATTTCTAGTGGCTGGAAATCAAGCCTTATTTAGTGCTCCGCGTTCTGCCTCTAGAGGGAGAGAACGTGTTCAGGCCCACCAAACCCAGCGACTTGGCTGCAGTGTGTCAGAGAGACAACCCAGGACCCCTGGGGATGCAAGCTCACACTGGGATTATCTCAAGGCGATCGCCCCTCCCAGTCCATCCCACAACAGGATGTGATATGTTCTGATTTTAGTGAGAAAAACCATCCTCGTTTTTTGACTCCTGGGAACTCTTAGGGTAGCTATCTCTGGTTGATTCTAACTTTGGAAAATTTCCAGAATTCTCAAAAACCAACTATCTTAAATCTTCAGCGATCCCGACAGAGAAGATTGTTTTGTCTAAGGGACATACACTGGGGGGGAGAGGGGGCGCGAGCGGAGTCTCACCCAAAATATTGAATTTCAATTTAGCGCTAACTTCTTCAACTGGAACAAAGAGTGAAAGAATGTATACTTTGCAGGATATTTAGTTCACTTCACAAGTTTGCATTGGGTTAAAAAACGTGTATGCATTGTGTGGTTTTCCTTATTTAGCACCTCAGAATGCATGAAAGTTTTGGTTTTTTTTAAAAAGCAAGGCCAACACTTTGAGTGTTTTTTTTTGTCTTTATTGTCCTACAATTTACTACATATTTGAGAGATTGTTTCTAGTTCTTAAGCATTTCATAGGCTTCTTCAAGTGATGCTTAATTAGAGAAGTCTTCTGTCCACTCAATGTTTTCTTGAATGTATAATTGATTGTGTGAGGAAGGAAGAGCCGCGGGAGTGGGATCATGCATCATTCCATTATTAATGGCCATGTCTAAATAAAATGTGGACGTTGTCAGGCTCAGGGATAGTTGAGTATGTTTAACTTTAAAACAAACTTCTTTCTCTCATTGTTCTGAGGTTATTTTAGGAAGCTTAAGTAGCGTTCATTATATTGATAAATATATTCTAACCTGCTGAGCCCAGGCTGGAGAAGAGAGCCACGTGAAATGCAGACAAACGCAAGGAGTCGGTGCGGCAAAGCCAGCACTTGGGGAAGTTATAGACGTGGCTTCCTTTTAACTACTGTGGACAAGCTGGATTTTGACCTGGGTCTGATTCAGGGGAGAGGCACTCATTAGGTACGTATCCCACAGATGTCTGCATCCAACAGCAGCACTGGATCGTTTTCTGTTGTCAGTGTGGAATTCATTAGCCACTAAGATGAGAACACACCTTCGGACCTACTGAAATGCCTGGTTTCAATTGGAGGATGCCTTCATTTGACCATCCTTGGAAAGCCTGAGACAGGGATTTGGATACAGGTGGTTTCTGTGCCAGTCATCTTCGGAGGCAGAAGTAGGGAGTGAAGAGAGTGGGAACAGGAAAGCAAGAAAAATTAAGCTGTGGTGATTCTGACTCCATGGCAGTGAGAGTCTCTGTTTTATTAGCTGCTGTGGTGTCCCTTCAATTCCTGATGTTCCCATGCATCATGCGAACGGATTATTAAGATCCCTTGGTTGTCATTGCCTGCATTTTGGAAGTAGATTGCTGGACTTTTGTTCTGAGTCCGTCTTAGTTGGGAAGCTCTGCTGAGTACCGGTACCACAGCAACATAGTGGCCCCGATGAAAGATGGGCGGGGACCGCACACGAGCTGCATTGCCAATAAATGACCTCAGGCCTCATGTATGCCATTCACTGCCCTGGAGTCAATTCCCACTCATAGAATGTATAGGGTTTCTGAATATATAGGTACATTCAGTCTTTATGGAAGCCGGTAGCATCATTTTTATCCCTCGGGGTAGCTGACGGATTTGAACTACTTGCCTTTTGGTTAGTAGTCCAATACTTACCCGACAGCACCACCAGGCCTCCTGCTATGGTCAAAAGTCTACCAGTGACTGTAATGGTGCAGTGCCATTGAAGTAATGGTGCAGTGCTGAAGTTTCTGCTGAGGCAATGGTTGTTTGATCCCATTAGACTCTCCTAAGAGGACGATGAAAACGTGCCTCCTAGAATCGTTCTTCTGAAGGATAAGAGACTGAACATTTGTTTCCCTCCAATTCACTGAGAGTTGTTCTTTGATTAGTTGACTTCTTGAGACATTTAAGCTGTCCTTATATGCAGGCCGGGTAGTTTCCAAAGAGTTGGCATAAAGCAGAAGGGACAGTTCTACTAGTGGCATATATAGTTTGGCGACCCCCGTGGGTTTCTGAGACTTTGACTCTTTACGGGAGTAGAAAGCTTCATCTTTCTTTTGAGGAGCAGCCGGTGGTTTTGAACAGCCAACCTTCGACTTTTGTAGCCCAATTTACAACTACCTACCGCCAGTGCCCTGGAATATACAGGTGAGGTGGCTGGAGATAAGTGACTGGAATCCGAGGGGAGCCATAGGATGTGAGGCATTTACCTGAGGCATGTGTTTCAGAACCTCCTAAGCTCCTATGTGGAAGGAAGCTGCTGATGTCTCATGGTCTGTCTTTTTTCATGTGATCTAATGGATGCTCAATGACTTTTCTGTTGAATCAATGCACAGATCCATAGACAATATATGTCTGCTGAGTGCTAATCATATACTGGAGATCCAGCTACCATCTTCCCCCAAATATGGAATCAAATCAGATGTTGGGCTTTTGTTTGGGAAAATATTGTAATGTGACAGGCTTGGGAGATAGAATGAGAAATGAGATCTGCTTTAAGCTTCCAGTCTTTAGCCTGAAGTTCAGGCTGTTGGAGGGCAAGTGGCTCTGCTAGTTATTGAACACTCACCTCATCCAGAATCAAGGATCCAAAAGCAGGTTTCCGTGGGGATATAGGGGGAGAAAACTCTGTATAGAACTCCACTGGGTCCCTGGAATCTCGGAGAGGGTAATTACTGAGGGAAGGAAATAACGGAGAGGGAGGCTGGGAAGAAGGTTGGGGCTAGTGTGTGAGGACAAAGGTCACAGATATTCTTTTATAGGGAGATATCACATTGTTATATAAACGGGGGGGGGGGGCACAAAAATCCATATTGAGTAATTGAGCATCTAAACTTGAACTCTCAACTCCGTTTCCCAAAACTGTTCTTCTTCCTCATTTTGTAGACAGCTTTTTCTATCCCTGCATTGTAGAAGTCTGGGAATTAACCTTGCTCCGGCCCTCTTTGTCCACACCAGAGAGCCAGCAACCCAGTCTCCTCGTCCCATTGTTCTCACTGCGGCTGCCATCACTGCGTAACCTGACTCCTGCCACAGCTCATTGTGTCTCTCTTCACCTAAGGGCAGAGAAAGCTGTTCCCAATTCAGATCTGACCACGCCTCTTCATTGCTTGAACCCATCAGTGCCTTCTTATTGTCCTCAGGATTAAAACCCAAATTCCTTACCTATGTCCTGTGCCCAGTGCTCCGTCAGGGACACACTTGTTTCTCTTTGAAAACTGAAGTCCATTTCCTCTCATCTTCTAGCCCCCTTCTCTTCTCTGAGGCACCTTGATGAACCTTCCTGTCTGGGTCAATTCCCACCCTAATAAGCTATAAGCTCCGGGAGTCCAGGGCTTTGGCTATTTGCTTACTATTTAGTCCTTGCAGACCGGCAAGGTGCCTGAAACTCAGTAGGTATTCAACAAATAGCTCTTCACTGAATTGTTTGGTGCAGAGGAATCTGACCCGCAGCTTTGATTGTGTGGGTGTGGAGATCATGTCCAGTAGGTATTGGAGCTGGTTTCCACAGGCTCCTCCCAACTGACTGAGCATAGCTTTCCCCAACTCTGTTTTCAGTGACATCACAGAAGTGATAGCATGTTGGTAACTTGGAAATATTCACGGCAGGGGTATGAAGTCTTACGTTTCTCACCTTTTCTTTCCACAAGGACTCTTCGTCACTAGGTTTCTGGAGGGAAGAGAGCACCTTCTAGTAGGCTCCAAATCATCAACACCGAGCAAAATATGCAATGCAGGAAGAGAAAGAGTGGCTCAATCTGCAGGCCTATTGCTCCTTGGGAAAGGGTTTCTGAAGTGATACTCTTTCCCTCCACCACTCCACTAGGGCCAACAGCTCTACACGTTTATTGTATAGAGACAACTAGTTAGCAGGATTCTTCGCATCATAGTCAAATCCACACATATAAGTAGGTAGCTGAATTCCATCAATAAAGCTCATGAGCTTAATTCAACAAGATGATTGAAGGGCTGTCCTGTGGGAGAGCCGGTGTGCACATGCAGTGAAAACAGAGGCATCCCTAGTCTACCCTAAAGGGTGCATAATCCAGTGACAGGTACGGCTAGAATGCAGACAGACGTATGCAAACCATTAAGAAGGGTTGTTTGGTAGGGTAGAATGTCGGGGGTGTCAGATCAGGGACTGACTAATTCCGTGTCTGAGCAAAGCAAAGCTCAAAGAAGGAGGAGGAGGAGGGGGAGGAGGAGGAAAAGGAGGAGGAATAGTAGGAAGAGAAGAAGGAGAAGGAGTAGGAAGAGGAGGAGGAGGGACGAGGAGGGAGGAGGAAGGAGCAGGAGAAGAAGGTGGTGGAGGAGGGAGTAGTAGTAGGAGGTGGTGGAGGAGGAGGAGATAGTGGAGGAGGAGGAGGTGGTGGAAGAGGGAGGAGGAGGGAGGAGGAGGAGGGATCTTTGAGTTGGACTTAGAAAGCTTTGGCGAGCTTTAGGGATCAGAATCTGGAGGTTCAGAGAACAAGTTAGGACGTTACTGACGGTGATGATAATGGCCTCAAGATGGTGACATGGTCAGACATGGTGACAGGACCAGAGAGGAGCAATACACAAAGGATCTGGCTGACTGTGGGGAGAGGAAGGAGAAGTGAAACCAGGCGAACTGCTGAAATAATCTCATCCACTCCCCTCTCCCTTTTTGAGGAGGGGGTTTCTGGGAGGATGGGCTGATTGAAATGATCTAAATATGATTTCTTAATGTTCATGTTACCTTGACCAATCTTGATGAGACTTATACCTTTATCTCAAGCTGCTGCAGTTTCCATAGAAATTGGATTGTAAGAGGCACGATTTGATTTAGCCAAACAGCTTTGGACTTGCGTCCTATTTCATTGTCTCTGAGTTTCATTACTGTCATTGTCTGCAACTTAATTCCATTTCTATTTGAATCCCTCATTAAGTACCTTAAAATTATGCATGTAGTAAATTCACAGGATAACTTATGCAAATAAGAACTGAGTGTGTGTGTGTGTGTGTTATATTCAGTCCTAAGTAAATATGTGTATTTGTTAAATAACTTTGAGAGTTTGAGATCATTTCTCTTATGTAATGAAATTGTAGCACCACACTTCCAGTTCAGCTAGGAGTCTCTCCCCCTCCCCTTTAAATGCAAAGAAAGAAAGAAAAAGAACAAAAATACTTTCATTTTGAGGCAGAAAAGAGCAAAAGCGGGTGGAGGGAAAAGGCAGGGGAAAGAAAGACTGTATATAGCTTCTCTTTGGGGTTTTGGCACAAAAGGGTAATTCCCATCAACTCAACTTGGCCGAGAGAAGCCTCAAGATAAGAATTCTTGAGATCGTTGACTCGTATAACCATAAAAAAAATTAAAAAAGCAGAAATTACAAATGATCTGGCTTTGAATGCCAAAAATGTGCCTTTGATGTTTGGCCTTTCGGAAGTTAAATAAAAAGCCACAATTTCTTTCCCTGCCCACCTCCTTTTTCTTGAAGGGGGCAATTTTAGAAAAGCCATGTCACTGTATAATAAAAAGGAGGAAAATATGAATAAAAGACACTCAATTGTTTATACAGTTACTCAAAAGATGAAATGTATTTGTTGAGGTCCTAAGGTTATTTAGTGTTTTCCCTCCTTTGAATCTTTGTAGCTTGGGCACTTACAGGATATTTTTCCAGAGGTTTTGTTTATATAAATTAATTAATTCCTTTATGATTCTGAAAGAAATTACTTTAGAATTGTTCAAGTATAAATGAGAGAAAAGGGATGCAGCGTGAGGCAGATAAAGACATATTTTCACACTCGCCATGCTCTTTGTCCTTATTCAGTAGACTTAGTTAACATTGTGTGCTATTGGAGAACTGACCAAATTAAAAGAAAAAAGAAACGGGCTACTTATTTAACCTATAGATAAAAAAATTTATTGACCCACACTCTAGAATAATATCATTTTGCTTTAAAATGCTTAATTAGGCGGATAGTCTCTGTCGTGATGTGCATGCTCACATGTTTTCTCCTGTATGACTTAAATCGAGACAGAAGAGGAATGATTAGTTTCTAAGTGAGAAAGGCATTGGCTTCCTATTTGCCAATCCGCTGGCTGTGTTCTGTCCACGGTTCCTGCTCTCACAGCCCAACTAGGATCCTCTTGCAAAAGCGGAGCAAGCTTACCTGGGTTATTTGGTTTTACTTAATTAAAGGAGCGCTGGTGGTACCAGAACTGGGTGCTCGGTTGCTAATGGAAAGATCAGCAGCTTGACCCCACCTTCTGGGAGAAAGCCCTGATGATCTGCTCCCTTGGAGACTACAGCAGTGGTTCTCAACCTTACTCATGCACGACCCTTTCATACAGTTCCTTATGTTGTGCTGACCCCCCAACCATAAAATTATTTTTGTTGCTATTTCATAACTGTAATTTTGCACTGTTATGAATCATAATGTAAATATCTGATGTGCAGGATGTGGTAGGAGACCTCTGTGCTTTTAGGTCATTCGACCCCCAAAGGGGTCACGACCCACAGGTTGAGAACCACTGGACTACAGCGTAGGCCACCCTCTGGGCAGTTGTGCTCTGTCATAGAGGGTCATGGTGAGTGGGCGGGGACTTGGTGGAGCACAAAACCAATGGCATTGGAACTCAAGGGTCCCTGCGGTTTGCCTGTGTTGCAACCACCGCAACAGTAATCATGTCCCTTTCATTAATTCTGGATTCTCTGGAAGCCCCAGACTCCCAGTATTATAATTCTTTGTCGACAAGTAAATCTGAATTTGGGACCAAATGCCCTCCACTAAGCTTACCCTCACTTTTCATTTAGGATGAATTACATTTCTCTTAATGAACACAAGTGGGTATGCTATGTAGTTAACCCTTCTGGCTCGTAGCTAATTTCTTCATATGGAATGCGCAGAGCATCGCTTTCAGATGCAATAACATGGTTCTGATCGATATCATTTTATTCAACAATTATGTGTTGTTTTAAAGCCCCTAGGGGAATGGCATGAAATGGTCTCCAGTCTCAGAGGACTTCTCACCTGCTGTCATTCTCCTGTGATTCAGAGGCTACATTGGTGACTAACTCTGAATTAGGGTCATAATTATGACCGTCATTTGTCATTGTACTGTGACGGCACAGGTGCCGGTTCATAGAGGATTCAGAATGATAGAATGTGGGATAAATCAACTCACCTCCTCCCAGAGTAGTGCCTTGGTGAGTGGAAGCAGAAACAGAGAATGGATACTGATATCATTTCCATCTGCAAGCCCTCATGACGTATGACGTGCCGTGAGACATTTATGGTTATGTTGCTACCATCGAGACCTTTGGCAGAGTCATAAACTTATTTTGGTCTCTTTCCCCCCTCTCTCCCCGCCCCCCTTTTTATTAGCTATTTCCAGCTGTTTATTTTTATCTTGCTTTGCGATGTTTAAGTGAAGGACATAATTTGAATCTAAACTGTGGTGGTTATCAGATTTTGCTGGTACAATGAGACAGTGAAAGCAATTTAGATCCTCCTAGCTATGTTTTTTGGGCCTCAATTACTCACCAGGAAGGCTTTTTAAAGCCTTAGCTCCCTCATCCATTTAGTGAGCACCTACTATGTGCCAAGCAAAACCTGTTATGTGGTTCTAGACCTGGCCTGGATTTTCCACTCTAATGGGAGACTCGGCCACTCAAAGAATCACATCAGTACAGATGGAAGCATGGTGTGCCAGGCTCTGTAGGGGAACGCACACGAGGGTGGTATGCGAGCTATACCAAGAAAAGAACGCACATAAGGAACGTCACCTGTGCCCAAGGAAGCAATGCTCACACTGGCAGTGAATCTCTCGGGACCGCATTTCCCTCTCCATGGGAGTCCAGTGTGGCCAAATAAACCAGTATGGGTGCTGGCATCAGATGGACTCAGTTTTTTTCATATTGTGAAATATTTTTCTTTTTTTTTAAGGTTATTTTCTTTTTCCTTTTTAAAAATCATTTTATTGGAGGCTCATACAAGTCTTATCACAAACCATACATCCATCCTTTGTGTCAAGCACATTTGTACATTTGTTGCCATCATCATTCTCAAATCATTTTCTTTCTACTTGAGCCCTTGGTATCACCTCCTCATTTTTCCCCTCCCTCCCCATAGTCCCTTCCTCATGAACCCTTGATGATTTGTAAATTATTATTATTTTGTCATACCTTACATTGTCCAATGTCTCCCTTCACCCACTTTTCTGTTGTCCATCCCCCAGGGAGGAGGATATATGGATAGCCCTGTAATCAGTTCCCCCTTTCCACCCCACCCTCCCTCACCCTCCCGGTATCGCCACTCTAACCACAGGTCCTGAAGGGATCATCTGTCCTGGATTCCCTGTGTTTCCAGTTCCTATCTGTACCAGTGTACATCCTCTGGTCTAGCCAGATTTGTAAGGTAGAATTGGGATCATGGTAGTGGTGGTGGGGGGTGGGGTTAGCACTTAAGAACCAGAGGAAAGTTGTATGTTTTATCTTTGTTACAATGCACCCTGACTAGCTCGTCCATGTGACCCTTTTGTAGGCCCAGTTGCCTACAGATGGGCTTTGGGTCCCCACTCTGCACTCTCCCTCATTTACAATTATATGATTCTCTGTTCTTTGATGCCTGATATCTGATCCCATCGACACCTCATGATCACACAGGCTGGTGTGCTTCTTGCATGTGGGCTTGGTTGCTTCTCAGCTAGATGGCTACTTTTTTATCTTCAAGCCTTTAAGACCTGTAAAGAGTTACCATCTCAGAAACCCACAAGGGCAGTTCCACCCTGTTCTATCTGGTCACTATGAGTCAACATCGACTCGCTGGCAGTGAGAGAGTTTTTTTTATGAATTCATCTGTTATCAAATGTGATCTATATGAATCAGACCTCATCCTTTCCAGGGAGAGGTTTGAAATCCCACCTGGCCTTCTTACTTAAAGCAGTTACCTAGCAGCCCCTTCCACATGTTCATTCCTTCTACTTTTATGTATTTTTCACTATCAATATTTTAATATGAAGTTTTAAAATGCATT
The DNA here is from genome assembly GCF_000313985.2 of Echinops telfairi. Taxonomy (NCBI): domain Eukaryota; kingdom Metazoa; phylum Chordata; class Mammalia; order Afrosoricida; family Tenrecidae; genus Echinops; species Echinops telfairi. The sequence continues at coordinate 72,075,145 of NW_022111372.1, forward strand.
TAAAACTTATTCTCTGAAGCAGTACCAAATCAAAATCTCTGAATCCTCTGCTAACCATAAGGACTTAGTTGTTTTGAGATTTAGCCTATTAATGAATATGAATTCTGTGGCACAATTCTATTTAGAAGGTGGATTTTTTAAAAAGCCAAAAGGAATGGTATAGATGGCAATTACTTTAAGCCTTTATGTAGTTTTTGTTGCTGGGAACCCAGCAAAACACACCACACACACACAAAGAAAACATTTTTTTTCCTTTTGGGAAAACAGTAATATGTTTAAGTTGAAGTTGAGGAAGTGAATCGTTTCCCGACCCCAAATGACATGCAGGATAATATCTGAATTGGTTGACCTTATGTTTTGGGAAATAAACCCTGAGATGGGGGTCAGCCTTTAGACAGATAGGGGAGGGGCTCTGGGCTGGGTTGCAAGAGAAGGCTTACTTTTGGCCCTCGTTTGCTCCTGACGAGCTCTGCACCTGAGATTTATTTAATTTGCTTTTCCGGGTTTCTGTTTTCTCACCTCTGAATTCAGGGATGAAATGACCTCCCTCAACCCAGGTCTGAGGGCTCTCTGATCTCTGGTATTCCCAGAAGCTCATTCCTTTGTGAGCAGAGGTTGTTGCAAGGCCTGGGGCTTTCAGGAGAGCGAGAGGCTGCAGGTGTGCTCATTCCTAATGCCAACATGCTGTCTATGATGAGTTGGCACGGACAGTAAGCTTCTTTGCATGGGAAAAAGTTCTCTTCCAATTACACAGCAGTTTTGTGGTGGCTGAGGGCTATAATGGGGATGTGTTGCAGCCAAAGCATTCTCATTCATAAATTCCACTGTGCCACTATTGAATTTTTTTTTTCTTCTCCTTTGGATAGATCAGTATTTTGTGGTTCCCTCTACCGCAGTCATGCAAGCAGAAGCGAGTAGTTAAATATTGTCCTGGCCTTTACGTCTCTGCAGTATACGGATATGGTAGTGTCCATCGTAAGCCATATTCGGTGCAGTAAATAAAAGTGAACTGACCCTTCCCATGTCTTCTAGGAAGCTGTCTGTAAATGAAGTGCATGAAGCACCTGAAGAGGAGCTGGTTTGTTTCTAGTTTATGGATTTCTCTGGAAATTGACATTTTATCCCAGTAAAAGCCCTCTGTTCATCACACACAGCTAGATGCATATGCTGAATGTCAACTTCCCTGTGCAGGTGTGAATAGCTATTGTAAATTATGGAAATTTAGACTGCTTACTTTTTTTTTTAATATTCTCTACATCTGTTTTTGTAACTTGCATTATTCTTGGGTTCTCTTTTTGTCAATGACTAATATGCAGAAGAGAAAGTAAGTATTGTTGAAAGAAAAGACATACATAAACTAGTCACATAGAATCACCATCCACAGGTAACACAGGCTGGCTGAGTATTTATTTAAATGAAACTCAAGAAGTGCATTTCCTCCGTGCCAGGACATCAGCCCCTTTAAGCAGCGATCTAAAAGATTTATGCTTTGTGAAGATTCCATTCCTTGGAGAACCTGTACTTGGCGTTGGTGTTGGTCAGTGTATTAAAAAGTTAGCACTTGCCTTGCTGCCATGAGGTGCTTGCTGTATTTGCATGGCAGGAATGAGGGCTGTTACAATCAGATGCCACATACCTGCAATTGCAGATATACTCTTAGCTTATGAAGGCATCAGGGAGTGACCAAGCTCAGTTAAATTGGCTATGGAGATGGATGAAAATTTGGCTGTTTTGAAACCGAGTTAGAGTATAGCCAACCAGCAGATGGTTACTCTGCTAAGGGCTTGCCTACGTCTCTCCCTTGGAAAAGTTGAGTGTTCCTCTGTAGATAGGTAGTGTAGAATCTGTTTCTAAACAGTCCCAATAAAATCTGTTTATTGGTGTCTCTCGTCTACCTACAGCCACCTATCTAAAAGCATAACTCCCCATGTATAGAGTGGCCTCTTCTCCCCTACCTAAGTAAAGGCCAGCCCCATTGGTCTCATTGAAAGCCGTGTGCGTACCAACAGGAGAAATAGAATCAGATGCGGTGAAAAGGTATGAAGTTCTGATTTATCGTCTGTGCTGCTTTTAATGTATACACCTGCAGCAGCAACCAAGCTGAAAACTGTAAGGTGTTAAAATGAAACATTTTACAGTGCGATATATTGCCTGCTTGTTAGTTAAAAGCACTAGCGGCGAACACATTCTAGCTAAATTTGGCGGTATTAAAAATACATGGAACGTCTCCCTGCTTTTCCCCCTTCATTCCTGCGCCCTGCACTTCTCCCAGGCTGCTTCCTGTGCTTTGCCTGGCGACCCCGGGGGCACCGAGGGTGGACATTCTGTGTGGCTTGAGATGAAACTGAAGTGAACGATTAAAGGAATTCAGAAAGATTTCAAGACAGGCCGCTGCCAGCCCAGCTTCAGAAGAAGAAAAGGGAACAGGAACTAGTTTCTCAAATCCCTTGTCATTTGGATCACAGCCATTTTGGTGGCGGCCGGAGTGGATGGGAAGCACCGAGTGCTTTCAAACCCTTCAAGCCAGGACTCAAAACCCTTTGCAGAATCGCTGATTAAATATTGAAGGGCTTCTTCTTTCTGCCTCTCACTCAGCCACACGGACAGACAGGGAGCAGCATCTGCTAAGGCCAGGGTGGTATCTATGGGCAGCAGCCTAGTTGCTCCCTCGTCCAGGCCAGGGCAGCGTTGTTTTGGCTGATGCCTGGGCAGTAAGCACCTATAGCTGAGGGCTCCCCTGGTGCAAAACACACGATAACGAGAACACCTGGACGCTCGGCCTCCCCTGTAGTCTTTAATTGCAGTGGCATTTTAAAAGAAATTCACAGCACTTTAGAGAATGGTTAATATTATGTTTGAACAGAAAACAATTAGAGGCGTACATTTTAAGATGACCTCAAGCAAAGGGCCGGCTTTGTTTCGCCATCTTTTAGACTGAGGGGCTCCAGGAAATCTTTTAAACATAACGATATACACCCAGAGCCTGTGGGCCTCATTATTAGCAATGCGGCGGTGCACTCATTCGATATTTTATGCCTTCCCTGTTTCATTCCCGTCCCAACTCTTGCTTTTTTAGGTGAGCATGAATCAAATCCAAAGGGACATTTTTAGCGATTCCAAGAGCTCTTGAGAGGGAATAAAAGCATGAGCTGGTTTTAAGTTTCATGGCAAAACTGCTTTTAATATTTAAATAATTTTCTTCTGAAATGGGGAACTTCAAATAAGAAAGTCATTTAATAGCCAAGTTACGTTAGCAGTTGGCTTTCCCACTTCATCCTCTCTTTCTTAAAATCTGGAATTGTGCTAAAATAAAGCATAATGTAATATTTAAAATAAATGTACCCAGGGCCGGTGCAAATCCTACTTCACAGCATTTGTAGGGAAATGTAATGCATGCAAAAGTATTCAGTAGTTTACATAGTAGTTTTATTTTAACTAGTACTATATAACAACCTGACATGCTGTGAAAAATAAATAACTTTTTGAGAATGCATTTCCCAAGTATGAAAGTAATATTGAAAAATGACTGAAGTAATCACTTTTGTATAGATTCTGCAAGTGGAAGAGAGGGGAAGAATAACTTATGGTTTAATGCATAGAGTTATACAAAGGTGTGAAGGATTTTCTCTTTCATGGGCCCTGGAAGAATATGCTGTGCCATTGTGCAAAAAGACGGAGAGTCATGCTGGCACTTGTGGGCGGGTCTGCTGCAGTCTTGGCCAACTCATTTATACCAGGGGCTCACTCTCTCTGCTTTGGTTTTGGGGGTAGTAGATTGAGAAAATGGATTTCATTTTATTTTTTCATTGGGAAAAAGAGACTCTTTTGGCTGTTAAATTTTAATTTTCCAAAGGAAGTAAACATTCCATCTCAGGCTTCTCATACATTCAGATAAACCGACCACTTTGAATCATGTAATGTTTATCTTGGAAGGAAATAGCCTCTCCATGTTATAGACGAGGGCTGCAAGAGGGGGCCACTTGCCGAAGGTCTTTATAGCTCTCAACATGAAACACCAAACTCACCGCCATCAACTTGATGTCAGCTCATAGTGACCCTACAGGACGGGGTAGAATGTCCCTGTGAGATTTTGAGATTGAAGCTCTTTATGGGAGTAGAAAGCCAACTGCTGACCTTGAGGTTGGCAGCCCAACAGGTAATCACCATGTGACCACCGCTCCTGCTAAGGTCTTCTAGGTAGTTGGCATCCATTCCTGCCCAATCCCATTGCCTTTCTGCTAAGAATCCACATGATGGCATGTTTAAGATTCTCAGCTACTAGATCAGGAGAACATTGAAAGTCCGTGTTAGGCCAGGCGAATCCCAAACAAACCACATAGCATTAGGGTCGGGGCAGTGGTAAAGAACGTCTTGAGGATGAGCTCTTAGCTCGCTCATCCAGAACTCTGTTGGACCCGACAGACCTTCTCAAAGAAATAAACGTCTAAGTGAAAACTGTGCTCGCTTGCTAAGGAGAATAGCTTTTAGACACGTTTGCTGTCTTCCCTTACCCACTCGTTGCCATTGTGCTGATTCGAACCCCTTCGTGTGTGCGTCTGCGTTCCTCAGGGTCTTAGCTGGCTGAGTCCAAAGTGCCTACAGGTGGAGTACAGCCAGCTTTTAGGTTCGGAGTCTACTGCGCTGTCTACATCATCCAGAGACTCCTTCCTTACCCCCTACTGTCCAATGCAATCACACCTCAATGCCTCTTCTCTTGAAATGAGCTACCATGCATTCGATTTTCATTTAGTTTTTTTTTTTCTTTTGTCTCCGAATCTTGTTTTAGTTACAAGGCTTATCTTCACTAGGTTTATCATGACTGGGAATATATACATCCAACGTTATTGTCATTGGCTCTAAACGTGTATTGTGTGTAGGCCTTGGCTGTTACCCAAGTGCTAAGTAGAGGGGTTAGTGGGCTGCGGTGAACTTTCCCTCCTCATTCCCTTCCACTGCTTCCCAGAGGCTTGTTGGCTTTTTGCCATGAAGTGTGTAGATCGTCGGAACTGGAAGGTGGGTGGTTATGGTGGGTCCTGGACGAAGGGCAACAGGACTACTGAGGTAAGAAGTGAGGGGACTCCAGAAGCTCTGGGGACAGTGAAGAGCAGCTTCTTTAGGAATGAAGGAGGAAGGGACACAATTAAGACACTCTCCCTTGGCAATATTCCTAAGAACGATGATATACGGTCACGACAAGTCGGAATCAGCTTCATGACAGTGGGTTTGATTTTTGGAGTTTTTATTAAATCCTTTGGTAATAGCATTTGGCAGTCAGTGCCTCCTGTCATTCTGGCCCTGCCCAGGTGCCCCGTTTGGGGCATTTGTGCAGAAACAGGCCTTGCAAACAGACTTAAAATGTCTTCTTTTCTGAGAGTGTCCAAGGCTGGCTGATGTGGAAGGTGAACTGGGACAGGTCCTCCTTACTAAGGAAATTCAGAGGCTTCAAGAGGTGAGCTTGTCCTCCTGTTAGAAGTCAGATATCAGGAAGTGCTGATCCTTCTCAGATGGTTGAGAGGGTATTAAAAGTATAACTCAGGAATTCTTCCTTTTTGATTTCTGTTTCTCCAGTCTCATTTTCTGCACCATAAACCCCATCCCTCACTCAGCACCCAGGAGGACCATGTTTCTCCAGGCCCAAGTTTCTACTGACTGAGGCGAGATGATATGATTAGAATGAAATGTTTCATGTTTTCCTCTGCAAGGCTAGGGAGAGGAGAGCTTTCATTTTTGACACCCGTGGGAGAGCAACGCAGGGACGGACTCCAGTAGTCAGTTTCAATGTCCTCTAAACCTCACAGGGAGAGTGTAGGGAGCTAAGAGTTATCACAATACTTTTGTGTACACACAAAACCCAACTCTAGTAAGTGGCAAAACGGAGTCTTGAGTTCAAGTAGTTTAAGTCCAGTCCTGCTGTACTAAGCTACTATACTGAATCACAGTCTTGACATATCGTCGGGGGCCTGCCCTCCCGGACTTTCAATTCTGCTGATGACTTTCCATTTGGTATCACTGACTATCGAGAGTTGTTGCTAGCTAGATTGTCTGACCTCTAACCCTTGGTTTCTTCCTTGCATTTACTTTTCCCCATCTTTTGGTGGATTTTTACAGACCCTCCGTACTGCAGCAAGCACAGTATGTGCTGAGACATTTTGGGAGATTTCAGCGTACCCCCCTCTGTTGATAAGGCTTTCTTGTCTGTTGCTCCCCTGATGAAATAGTGACCCTCATCCACTGGCCTGGTTCTCTATCTCCCTCTCTCTTGTTCAGATGACTCCAGGGAGCCAATTCTATAATTAAGCAGCAGGACCTAGAGAACAGCTATGACTTCTGTTTTATGGCGGGTCGGAAGTAGCTTCAGTTCTGGATGATCTCTTGCATGTGTGTCCCAAAGAGCTCCAGGTTGAGCCTGGTTTTCTTGCTTGGTCTTTGTTTTGGTGAGAGCAAAGTGGGGCTGGGGTTTCCTGAGCGGGCCAGGTAGGCAGAAACCCTCGGGTGGGTGGATGGTGTGCGTGGCCCTTGGATTTTGTTACCTAGCGCTCCATCCTGAGCCCGAGGGTGGGTGGAAATCCTACACTGAGGCCAAAAGTGAAAGGGAAACCAGGACAAAGAACTCTGCAGGGCAAGGGGTGGGGCTTGCTTAGCAGGAGCCAAGGGAAACAAACGACAATGAAGTGGCTTGTCGCTGGCCGGCCTAATATGTGTAAAGCGTTGGTACAGGCAAGATGGAGTTAATTCAATAAAATAAATATAAAATACTCTCTCCTCTGTCAGGCGGCGCTGGAAGCGGGTCAGGGGTCACGGAGCCGCTTCACTGGAGCACTAATCGATTAGCTGTCAAGGTGGCCTGCTGGGGTTTCAAGTCGGAGAGGCATCGAGAGGCGCCCCGGCCCCATTTCCATAATTGCTCACTGCCTTTAGTGTACAACCTTTTATGAAACACAAAAAATATATCATGGAATTGTATTGATTAGCCATTGGGCTGAATAATTCACTTAGTATTTATTACCTGACCCCAAGAGGTTAAATAAATCCACTATCTAACTTGGGTTTGTGAGAAATATTACTTATTCATTGAAATGTGGGCTGATTATTGCACAGCAGAGGCCGGCATCTTTGTTTCTTGATTTTGCCATCAAGGCGAACCCTTCTTGTATCCGGGGGCTAACAAGTGGAAGCCACGGTCAACACCGCCATGGCAGAGCAGGGGCTGGACCCTCCCCAGTAAGCCCAGTGGACCCTCTGCGGAACTTGGTTTGGGAAGCCATTCTTTGTCTTGTCTTAAATTCGAGGCCCTGGAGGCAAGTCCCAGAATGGCCTCC
>NW_022111372.1:72083671-72099814 GCF_000313985.2 Echinops telfairi
TTGTCTGTGTGGGGCGCGGTGAGATGGAGAGCGTAGTTAACAACATGACTTGAGAGCTCTTGATAGCCTCTTGAGATAATTTGGTTGTAAGCACTGAACGAAATGCATTCTCTGGATAGACTCATTTCAAGTGCTAATCGTGAATGTTAAATTTTTAAGGAAGCCAGTGTCATAATACTGTTCATGGCAATTCCAAAATAAATATTAGTAAGATGCTTTAAAAGGAGGCAGTTTTAGGAGAGAGAGAGAGATTCGTTTTTGTTTCCATAATTCTAGAATTTAGCATGAGCTCAGCCATATTGCTTATGCCCAAGAATGGATAGATAAAAGCTCTTCGGAAGAAACTAGAAATATTACTCTATGTTAAGCCAGCTTTATGTCTTAGACCAAGGAGACGTAGAAGTTGATCAAGGAACCATGGGTATTTCTCAGTTTCTCTTATGATTGTTTTGGGTACACCAGAAAATCTCACTCCTGTTAAATAAACACAAAGAACCACGTCTGAACTTTGGTATCCATCGATCCCGAGTTTGAATTCTGGCTCTCATGGACACCAGTTAATTCACTTGAGGTTTAGAATTTTTTAATCATTATTTTTGGGTGAAAATACACATCATAGACGAAAATACACGGAGAGACACACATTCCAACAGTTTGTCCATGCACCACTCGGTGCCCTGATTGCACGGTCGGCTTGCGGAACCACTTTTGCTGTCCTTTCCCCACAACTTCCCTGCCACAAGCATAAATTTACTGCGCCCTAAGCTGGCTCACTTTACTTTTGGAAATGGCTACCACCAGTTGGCTCCACATAGATAATTCTTTGCAAGAGCACAATGCTCAAGGCAGACATACTTTACAAACTAACTCAGTGAAACTAGTGGTTACACAATGGGCTGCTAACTGCAAGGTCAGTAGTTCGAAAACCCCAGTTGTTCCAAGGGAGAAGGATGGGGCTTTCTGGTCCCCAAAGAGTTATAACTGATGGTTGCTGGGTGACACAAACAGTTTGGGCCCTGCTACTAACCTAAAGGTTGCACATTTGAATCTACCCAGTGCCACGGCACATGGTTACTTATAGGCGTGGAACCCCTATGGAGCAAGTCTACTTTGTAGCACATCAGGTCATCATGAGTTGGAATCAGCTTGACAGACAGCAGCATGGTTATTTGATTGATAACTATTGTTATCATTCAAAAAATCAAAGGAACCCTCCTGGCTACAACACAGGTGTTGGCTGGACATTTCGGGATGACTCGGTGGGAGCCCCTGGTAGTGCTATTGGGTAAGTGTGTGTCTGCTAAAGCCAAAGCCAGTGGTTCAAAACCACAAGCCACTCCACAGGAGAAAGATGAGGTTTCTTTATCCCTATGAAGATCGACAGCCTTGGAAATTCGACATGGGGTTGCTGTTGACCTAGGATAGATATGCTGGCTGTGGGGGTGGGTTTTCCTTGGTGGAGACAAGTAAACTCAAAGAAGTCTGGAGAGATCAGAGCCCCCCAAAATATATCCACTAGATAATCTTAAATGAAAACAGAGTTTCACATTAGAACACACACCTATAGTTTTCACCACTCATTCTGTGAGACAGGAGGAGGCGGCAGGTTTTCAACTGCACCCACAAAAGATGGCGCTTTTGTTTTTTTATTTTAACTAAAAGTGGCCAAGATTTCCCAACTGTTCTATTTTTACCAATTTAAAAAGTTTCATTGCTGGGTCAGACTTAGGGCCTGTGTGGGAAAGGGTGATTGCTGCCAGCGGCGTGGCCAGGTCCCTGCTGTGTTGTGGTTTCCATGTATTTTCACATTCCATGCATTGCTGAACTGTGTGGAGAAGGGGCTCTAAATCACCGGTGCTTTATGTGGGCCTGCAACCCCTGGAGTCAGGCTGCCCAGTGAAATGCATGATTTGAAAGCTGGGGATGTTATGCTGGTGACTATGTGCCACGGACTTTGTCTCCTCCCTTGTCCCGGCTCCACCCTCAACTTCCCCAGCCGAGGTCGAAGGTAAACTTTATATAGCACAGGAAACATTTGGGACCGCTAATAAACAAACGTTCCGAACGATGGGCCTCTGACTGTCAGATGTGCCCAGGCATACTTTCGGCAGCAAAGAGCCTGCTTGAGACGAAGAGGTGAGGAGGGAGTGACTGCTTCCTCCTAGTGGCGGTGCTGTGACGGTCCACTCACTCCCATCGCCTGGTGATCCCACGCACAACTGCATGGAATGCTGCCCAGCCCTCTTCCATCGCACACGGATTACTTTTGGGAAGTAGATCACCCAGCCTTTCTTCCTGGTCTGTCTTATTTTGGAAATGAGGCTCGAAGCTCTGCTGAAATCTGTTCAGCATCATAGCAACATGCCAGCCTCCACTGACGTATGGGTGGTGCTGCCTGTGCCGTACATTGGCCGGGAATTGAACTTGTGTTCTCGTGCATGGAAGGTGAGAATTCTACCACTGAATCACCAATGCTCCCTTCCCCCTGAGGGATAGAATGCCTCAGGACACAATCTTAGTGGATTCTAGCTATTTGACAGAGTGGTATTTTTGCAGTTGCTTGTCCCCTTTCCGTCCTATAGCACCACTTCTTATGCAGCCCTCTTATTTCTGTCAATCGCGTCACAATCCCTTGTCCAGTCATTGGGTGCATATCGGTTGCCATTAAGTTGATTCTGACTCACGGTAGTGCCATGATGGCAGTCCCAAATTGGCTGTGACTTGTAAAAGTAGATTCCCAAGCCTGGCTTCTGAGGTACCTCTGGGGAGATTCAAATCGCCACCCCCTCTGTCAGCAGTTGAAAACTTCCTCACGTATGCCATCCATGGGCTCCATGTAGGCTCACTACCCTGCACCAGGACCAGTTCTCAATGGACACTCCTCTGCTCAGAAATGTGCCGCCAGGGCCTGCTTTCCTCCCAAGTCAAGTCTAAGTGATCTGGGGCCCCAAACCACCTTCTCTGCCTCATAGTCCTCTTCTATCCTTCAGGGAACTCATATTTCACAACTTGAACTCCTTCCCATCCCCCCTCTCGCCCCTCCCGACACATTCAGGACTTTCCGTCTCTAAACTTTGGCCCTGGCTCCTTCTGCCTTTCCGACCGCGTGCTCTGCTCATATCAGATCCCCTTGGGCCCGCATGCTTGGTTCTACACAAGGCCTACCTTTGACTAGTCTAGAAGAAATCTCACTTGGTTCTGGTACTTTCTTCGTGATGACACTTTAATTAAAATATATACCTATTTATACCTCAACCATATGTGGAATCTGTTCTATGCCAGTTCTTTGTACTTGGTGCTGAATGTGTAGAGATGGGCACGGGTTATTTTGAAATGCTCGCACGCACACACACACAGGCAATGTAATTTAATGACATTGTAGAAAACATGGGAAAAATTAAAAAGGAAGGAAAAAAACTTACAATGCTACCACACTTACCATATTGCATTTTAAATTCACGTGCATTTCTAACACACTGGTCTGATTAAATGCAGTGTTGTACGTTGGTTTTAAATTCAGAAGTATTTACATCATAAGCATTTCCTATGTCTTTATATAGTCTGTATGTAATGGTCAATTGTGAGCGAAAGACGAGGTTTTCTGCATCTGAAAGTCTCAGAAACCCAAAGGGGCAGTTCTTTCAGGTAGGGTCGCTATGAGCCTGCCCCTGCTCCATGGCTCTGAGTCAGTTCAATAGGTGATTTTCCTATTGCTCACGTTTAACGTTGCTTTCATTTTTCACGACTATAGCTAATAATGATCGATATAGTTATAGCTACTTTTAAAGGGTAGATGATTTCTTTAGGAGACCAGTGTTGTTGAGTGTCCTTTTTAGTCTTAGAACTCACCTTTCTAATGAGCTCTCAAGGAGAAATGGGATATGCAAAGAGGAAAGAGACCGGTTGGAGTGGAATAGTGTACAGAAAGCGCTTCCCATTCTTTGCCTCCACAACCACTCTGAGCTTCTCAGCAAAAGGTCCTGACACACCTCTGTAGAACCCCTGCGCTGGGAAGGAGATGTTTTCAAAGCTTTAGGATAATAAATAAAAATATTTAATAAAACAATAATAATAAGGAAGGGCTCCTCCAGGCTTTATAAGTACTTTCATGTGTCTCAGAACAGAAGGCCAGATTGTTTGCCAACAACTTGAACTCTCAATGCTAGAGTGCGCATTGCTGAGAGGATCAGAATTGTTCCTAATTGGTGTAAATTCTGAGAGTATTGACTTCTCTGTATCCTTGCTAGCATTGTGTTATTGTGAAATGTGCCCCCCTCCCCCAACCTGGTTTTGCTGATGAAGATTGGGCTTCAGTGAAGTGTGTATTTCTTTTATGATCAGCATTGGGCATTTTCCATGTGTGCTTTCATTGTTACGGCTCTCTCATCTCCTTGTGTGTGTGAATTCTCTCCCTTGTCCCTTTGTCTTCATCATTTTCAGACTTCAGTCTTTTTCTTATCACTTTGTTTAACTTTTTATAAAAGAACTAAAAGAGCTATCAAAAATGGTATCTTGTGAACATTTTTAGGGCTGTAAAACTCATGCAATTGCGTATGCCATTTTATTTTCAAAACAAATTTAAACCTGTGGGGCTCAGTCTGCATTCTCCATAAAAGGAAAACAAAACAAAACACCCACACAGCCACATCCACTGCCTTGGAGTCAGTCCGTTTCAACTCGTAGTTACCTTATAGAACAGGGGAGATTGCCCCTGTGTGTTTCCAAGACGATAACTCTTTGTGGGAGTAGAAAACCTCATCTTTCTCCCAAGGACCAGCTGCAGGTTTTGAACTGCTGACTTTACAACTAGCAGCCCAATGGGCAAGCCGCTATGCATAACTTAGTATTATGTCTTTTACATATCAGATGTTCTGAAAATGCTTGCAGGATGGGTGAAGTTACCATACTGTTACCCTAGTTGTTAAGTGCTTTCCAGCCTCAGCACTCATTATGTCCCTGCCTGTATTTCAGTCTTCAACCCTGCTGTCACTTCACCACCTGGTGCCTCTTCCACCACCCTTCAGCATCACTGGCCTTCAAACCTAGTCACCCTCAGGACCTTGCTGTTCCTTCTTTCTGGAACACTTCTTCCAGAGAACGATCCCTTTAGCTAGAATATTGCCTTCTCAATGAAACCCCTCTGCTCCCTTCTCCTTTCTCCTTTCCTTCCATCCTTCTATTCAACCACCCAGCCCTTCCCTCATCCTTCACAAATATTTATGGAGTCCCACCAGTGTGGCAGACACTGTGCTTGGGGCAGTGGATGCAACAGTGAACAAATCCCTGCTCCTATGCAGAATTTATCTGACTTGTTTTCTATGTATTGAATGGCTCCCTGCACCATCAGCCAAGAGGGTGAAAATTGCGTGTAAACTGGTACTCATTCACCTTGATCACCATTATATCCCAGCCCTACATATGTCAATACATATTTGCTGCATGGATACATGTTCCAACCCTCCCCCAGGATGGCACCATCTCAATTGCTTGTAAGGATGATGGCATCTTTTTAGACGCTTAGACTTTTCTCAGCCTGACAATCTATTATCATTGGTTTTGCTCTCCCTTCGCTTTGTCACCAGGCTGCTGGATAGAGTGAAATTAAGGTTTCCCTCACCTCCACCCCAAGTCCTGTTCCCATTCTGCCACCCACTAGGGTTTGGCCCAGAGGACGTTTTCTTTGCTCCGTGCATGAGCCCGGCTCCCATTAGTGTTAATGAGGATGATGCGCTCTCATTTAGAGCCTGCTGGGATTTTTCGAGCACAGTCCACACACTTAAAATAGAGGCACTTCAGAAAGTAGGAAGCAGTTGCACAAAACCCCAAGTTCAACCTGCTTTTAATAATAGAAACTCTCATTTGCCAAGTCCATGTCACTTTTTCCTTGCAAGCTTTATTTGGAAAAGAAATGGCCTCGAGTTCGCTCTTTCAAAAGGGACACATGTCCAGCCCTGGGAGAAAGCTGGACATGACAACCTGAGTGTGCTTTGCACCCGCGGGAGTGACAAGATCTGTGCGGGATTCAGCTATGGTCCGCTCCACTGAGCAACTGGGAAATTAGCATTAGCAGGGCAGGAACTAGAATCTGGGCATCTTGGCTCAATTCTGAAAGTGCCCTTCTAGTGCCACCTGTGTGCTGGGCACATTGCTGAGTAGCACGGAGATGCTTGTGATTCATGTATGGTTTCTACTCTCAGAAAGCTAGCATTTGGGGACACTGAGTTGCCACTTATGATCCGAGTCTCATGTTCAAATGAAGATTCCCAGGCTCCTGCCAGAATCCGCATTGATGGGGATAGGTGACTAGGGATTTGCCTTTACAACCCGCTTCCCTGAGCTTCCTTGGCATCCTACTGCTTGAACAACACAGGGCTGGCAGTAGGGGAGAATGACAGCAAATCACTATTGAGGGCTAAGTTTGAGAAGGTGCTATGTGGTACATCAGGGCAGCCTATGCTAGCCAAAGGAATGAGCTGTGGTCTGGGAAGGCTCCCCTGCAGAAGAGGTGTTTTAATGGTGGCTTGAAGGGTAGCTAGCAGAAACATGGGGTCTCCATGGCTTAAGGGGAGGAGGAAATTAGAGCACTGGTGGTGCAGTGATTTTAGTGCTCCAGTGTGAACTGAAAGACCAGTGGTTTGGACCCTGTAGCTATTCTGTGGGAGAAAGATGAAGCAGGCTGCATCCATAAAGCTTTACAGCCTTACAAACCCTATGGAAAAATAGGCATCTGTCAAGAGCACAGAAAGTTGCCCTGGTGGTGTAGTGGTTACGCGTTGGGCTGTGAAACTCAAGGTCAGCAGTTCCAAACCATGAGCCACTCTGAGGGAGAAAGTTGGGGGTGGGTGGGGGGTGGCTTTCTATTCTCACACAAAGTTACAGTCTCAGGAGAGGCAGTTCTACCCTGTCCTATAGAGTTGCTATGAGTCAGCATCAACTCAATGGCAGTGAGTGGGTCTATAGCACCCAGTTCTACACTATCCTGTAGAGTTGTTATGATTTGGAAAAGTTGTTATGATTTGGAAACATCTCTCTGACTTTGCATTGGTTTTTCTGTTTTGCTCTCTTGAAAAGAGCCCTGCATTAAAAAAATTCATTTCATTGGGATCTGGTACAACCCTTATCACAATCCATACATCCATCGTGTCAAGCACATTTGTACACTTGTTGCCATCATCCTTCTCAAAACATTTGCTTTCTACTTGAGCCCTCGTTATCATCAACTCCTCATTTTTCCCCGTCACCCTCCACCTCATAAATCCTTGATTATAAATTATTATTATTTTTTTCATGTCTTACACTGTCCAATGTCTCCCTTCACCCACTTTTCTGTTGTCCGTCCCCCAGAGAGGGAGTTATATGTAGATCCTTGTGATCAGTTCCCCCTTTCTACCTCACCTTCCCTCCACCCTCCAGGTATCGCCACTCTCAGCACTGGTCCTGAGGGGTTCATCTGTCTTGGATGCACTGTGTTTCCAGTTCCTATCTGTACCAGTGTGCATCCTCTGGTACAGCCGGATTTGTAAGGTAGAATTGAAGAGCCCTGTATTTTACAAATGGTTCAGTGCTCTACTAGTAGTTGAAAAGTTTGCTGTTAAGATTGGCCAGGAGTGCTTCAAAAGAAAGGACTGGCGATCTGCTTCTAAGGGTCCTGAACTTGAAAACCCCATGGAGCAGATCTCCTCTGTACACATGGGGCCACCATGTGCCAGAATCCATTCCAGGGCAGCCAACAGCTGCATGCCATCCGAGTCAACTAGCTACTCCCCGTCAACACAAGTCGGGGGTTCTCACTCACGAATAAATCCGGGAACACAGACAGTGGCGCTGCCCTTCTTGCTTTCTGATGGAGGGCTAGAGAATTTGCACCCACAGTCCAGATATTGGCTGGAGGACAGGCAAGCAAACTGGTGGTGGTTAATGGAAATTAGGCAGGGCTCTTGCCAAATGAAATCTACCCTCTCCCTTTCTCTTCTTTTGTTTGTTAGGTTTCTCCACACCCCAACTCTCAGTGGGAATTTGTGTGTGTTGTAGACGGATGCTTGTTCTCTATTTCCTTCCCCACCCCCAGTTAGTATAGAGCCCTTGTGGCACAGTGGTTAAGATCTCTGGCTGCTAACAGAAAGGACAGTAGTTGAACCCACCAGCTCGCTCCTTGGGAGAAAGATGTAGCTGTCTGTAAAGATTTACCATCTTGGCAACCCTATGGTGTTGTTCTCCTCTGTCCTATCAGGTCGCTCAGATACAGAATTGACGGGAGGGGTGGGAAGTGTAGAGACGTAGGGTGGATGAAGGGCAGAGGAATGAGGGCTTGATGGTTAGAAAACAAAGACAGTGCGCTGACCCCGGGCTTGTCTGTACTGCCATGTTCCTCCCCGCTAGACTTTCTAAAACCATCCGCAGTCTGATCTAGCCGATTTCAATTCGTAGGATAGCATTTGGCTTGGGGAAAGAAACCTTTGATTTGAGAACATCTAAGGCTTGTACTTCTGACTATGCAACCCAGAGAGAATGGTGGGCCTGCCTTCAGGGCCTTTGCGGTGCCAGAAGAACAGAGGCCCATCCCGCGCTTGGGACGGCGAAAGCCATGGCAGCCAGCCTGGGAGCGCACCTCCGTAGGGCTCTTGGGGGGTGCTGGTTTTCAGCTCAGGTTTTCCCATCACTGTTGGTGGGAAGTGGTATTTCTGCCTCCATGGTCGTCAATCTAAGCTGATGGTTTTATCTGCATACTCTTTTCCCTTCTCCCGTGGCCTCATGTGTGGATTCCACCCACCTGGCTACTTTAAAGGGGAGAATTCCTTGATTCGGGGATATTTCGATCAATCTGGAATGTTTCTTAAGAAGCGAATCTTCATTAACACAGGAGCCTGCTCCCCCAAATGCTGACTAAATCTGGCTGTAGAATTTGACTCTGTGACCTTTTAGGGTGGTATATGTCAAAGACTGAGCCTGGGCAGCGTGAAATAATAAACAACTGGGCTGGAAGGTCCGGCTTGACATGCGTCATCCGAAATCACCTCCCTGGATTTATTAGAGTTAATCAGTCCAGGCTGAGAAGGGGAGCTAGGAAATGTAGCCCACATGCGCTGCTCCATCCACACTGCCATCACGTAATAGAAGTCGGTGGGTTCGCTTCACTGTTTTGTTTGTTTTTTGCTGGGACCATCCAATGGAACGCTCTTTGGGATGTAACTTGAAAAGTTATACAGCTCCAGAGAAGAAAATCACCCGAGTTTTTTTTCCATCGAATTGCTCGGGGCATTTTTTTTTCTCCAAGGGTAAAATGCACTCCCCCTATTCTGAGGTGTAAGTTGGCGGTGACTAAAGTTAGCAGAATCACATCTCATTTCCAACATCCAGACAGACCTGTAGAGATACGTTAAGGATGCGACCGTTGAAAGAGAACTACCTCTAGAAAAGTCTTTCAGGGTTCATGCTGGGGCAGCTGCTTGTGCCCTGAAAGATTGGAAATGAAAAGGCTGCTATTAGTTCCAGCTCAGTTCTCAGAGTGTATGCTGTAGAGTGATGGAGGGTGTTAAGCTGTCAAATACCAGTAAGGGTTAATAAGGTTAAGGAAGAAATAAAAGCTGGTCAACAATAAAGCTGTGTGGATAAATCAGCTCCAATAAATAAAGCATGTCACATCATGTATACGCTGTGGAGGAACAACAGAAATCATAGCTCGCGTACATAGTCGGGCCATGCGTGCAGGCATTCTTCGGTGGGACACCACCAGGCTCTTTCATGGGCCTTGTGTTCTTCAACATCCCCCTTTCCTTTCTGGGAGTCACTTAATCATGTCTCTTGTGAGGGAATTCTCTAACATCAAACCAGGAGTATAAAACATAAGAAGAGCAGAAGCAGTGTAGCTTAGCACCGGATGTCAAGGAAAGGCCACGATTAACCACCTCACCAAAGAAGTGATTCATATTCAGTCTTCGCTGACCTCTGCCCTGGAATGGGAGGTCAGAGGGGTGCCTTCTGTGTGGGCTGACTTGCCCAGCTGACTAGGAAAGATGGTGGCCAAAGGGTTTTGCAGGTTATTCCGCAGGTTTCCCGTAAGTTGTGCCATCTTTCTGGCCATGCAGCTGCAATGCCTTCCCGGCCATGGAGGCGGTCCCTCAGTCACAGCAAGGGCTCAGGAATGAGACTCTGGCAGGTAAGCTGTCCCTTTTTGCCTGCATGGGTGTTTAAGGGCAGCTGCCTGTGTGGCGTTTAGGGCCTGGGAGCTGGCCATTCCAGCTGATCTACAAACCTCAATTTTTAGTGTTTCATGTCAACTTTCAGACCCAGGTGCTCATTGAGGCTGCTTCTGATTAGAAATCATGCTCATTAACTGTGTCTCTATGAAGCCTGAGCACAAAGAGTCGCAGGAAACACTGAGTTTTTTAAAGAGCTGCACCGCTACTTATGAGTGAATGGTACTATTTGGGGGAGCCGAGGGTTTACTCAATTGCTCCAAGCTTCATTACCTCATAGCCAGTGAGGCTGTGTCTCAGAATGTGCTTCATAGTGACAGATGCTCATCTTTGGTGACTGTGTTTGGAAAGAGCCAAATGTTCAGAGTTGAGCAGGTGGTCAAGTTGAAGGATGGTGCTTACTTTTTGAATTTTTTTGTCATGGAGATAATAAAGTAAGAATATTGATTTTTTTGATAGCGCCATAGAGGGTTCTCCAAAAGAAAAATTCCCAAAATATACCCAGCAAGGGCCATGAACTTGGGAAAATTGTATTGTTTTCCCAAAGTGACAGTTCTGCTAGGAGTGCTGGTGACACAGGAGTCAGACCATGGCCTAGTCCCAGCCAGTCATCCACTGGGCAGATGAGACGGACATTCCATGATGGTGACGTTTCCATTCTCACAAAGCCTTTTCCAATAGGCATTGAGAAGTCTATGAAAAGGTGACCTTGGTGGCTTCTTGGCTTGGCTCGCTCCAGCTTGTGGAAACTCTAGAAATTGGAGTGTGTAGGTTATTGGGATCTCCATATCAGAGGGGATCAAGTCATGGGACGTTGGTCTGACGACTCTTGGCTTTTCCATTCTAAGAATCAAGTTCTGGCCTTCAGCTGCTGCTTCTATCCCAGTAGCAATCTCAAGAAAGGACTGAGAGCTGTGAGCTGTTAGGCGAACATGTGTGCTTCTCATCTCTCTCCCACCACTTCCCACCCTTCCCCCCTGCCCCACGTTCAACGGAGGCGGGAGGCTGGTTTTATTTAGACAGTGAGGCCTGACTGTTTTTACGTGGGCTGATTTCCTATCAGTAGGCTTGCTGTCATACTTCATGGTATTTCATGGCAAGCAATATACACTTGTGACCATTCTTTTTAGGATGCTCTGGCTCTCACTATAAATTTGAACAGGGTGGGTGGTATGGAAACCAGCTGTTAGAATTTTTGTTTTTGTGAATAAAAGTCAAAGTGATGACTAAATATTCAATAAACATATTCCTTTCCTCTTACTGGCTACATATAACATATTTAACTTTACAAATATAACAGAAGGGCCTGCTTGGTTGCAAAGGTTTAAGCCCTTTAAAATATACTTTCAGGACACAGGACTCAAAAAAACCAAAACATCGAGGATGTCACTCTGACGAAGACAGTCAATCAAATAAAAACCCAACTCATGCCCATCAAGCCCATTCCGATGCACGTTGTGGTTGGGCGTCGTGGGTTTGGTTCTGACCCGGTGCACAACGGAAGGAAACACTGCCTGGCCCTGTGCCACCCCCATACTTGTTCTTGGTTTGAGCTCATTGTTGCAGCCACTGCGCCAGTCCATCTGCGAAAGCTCCTTCTTTTTCTCTGCCCTTCCACTCCACCAAGAATGATGTCTTTAGCCAGGGACCGCTCTCTCCTGACAACATGTCCAAAGTATTTGAGATGAAGTCCCCCATCCTTTTCTCGAAGGAGCATTCTGGTTGTACTTCGTTCAAGGCAGATTTTGTGTGTGTGTGTGATACCTATGATAATTTTAAGATTCTTCGCCAACACCTTAATTCAAATGCATCAATTCTCCTCTGGTCTTCCTTATTCAGTGCCCAACTTTCACATGCAAATCAGGCAATTGAAAATATCATTGCTTGGGTCAAGCATATTTAAGTCCTCAAAGTATCATTCTTGCATTTCAACACTTTAAAGAGGTCTTGTATAGTAAAACGACCGACCTAACACCACGTGTTGCTTCCATGAGCATTGATTGTGGATCCAAGCAAGATGAAATCCTTGACGACGTCAGTCTTTCCTCTATTTACCATGATGCCACGCATGGATCCAGTTGTGAGGAATTCTGTTTCCTCTACATAGCGTTGTAATCCAGATGGAAGGCTGCAGTCTATGATCTTCATCAGCAAGTGCTTCGAGCCCTCCGCCCTTTCAGCAAGCAGGGTTGTGTTCCCTGAATGGCGCAGGTTGTTAATTAGCCTTCCTTCAATCCACATACTGCATGCAGCTTTGTATAATCCGGCTTTTCTGATGACTTGCACAGCATACAGATTGACCAAGTATGGGGAGAGGAGTCACACCTTTCCTGATTTTAAACCATGCAATATTCCCTTGTTCTGTTCAAACAAAGCTACTCTGTAATGCATGGTACAACTGCCCCTGGGTTTCTGAGACTGCAACTCTTTCCAGGAGTAGAAAGCCGAGAGGACTAAAAAAAGGGGCATAACTGGGCATCAGACTGAGCTGTGTTTTTATGTCAACTTTTAAAAAAATCATTTTATTAGGGGCTCATACAACTCTTATCACAATCCGTACATACATCAATTGTGTAAAGCACATTTGTACATTCATTGCCCTCATCATTTTCAAAACGTTTGCTCTCCACATAAGCCCCTGGTATCAGCCCCTCATTTCCCCCCTCTCTCCCCACTCCCTCATGAACCCTTGATAATTTATAAATTATTATTTTGTCATATCTTTCCCTGTCCGATGTCTCCCTTCACCCATGACGTCTCCCTTCACCCACTTTTCTGTTATTCGTCCCCCAGGGAGGAGGTTATACATAGATCATTGTAATCGGTTCCCCCTTTCCTCCCCACCCTCCCTCCAGAATGTCAACTTTTTAAAAAACCACATGCTCTCAGCTTTATTTTCTGTACAATGGGCACAATTCCTGTCTCTTAGAATTTTTTGTATTCGTGGCCTGGTTGATGATGAGTTGGTTGTTAATCATAAGGTCAACTATTTGAATTTCACCAGCATAGGTTTACAGCCTTGGAAACCCACCTATGGGGTTGCTGTGCATCAGAATAAACTTGATGACAGTGGGTTTTTTATATGCATTATATAATAAGGTGACATGAACACTCACTGATGTGTAATTCTTTCTATCCAAATACCCAAAGTCATTTGCATTATGTGAATTGTACAAACTCTTTTTTTTTTTTAGTGAGAAAATTCTGGCACCTGAGATAGAAAGTAATTAATATTTGCTTAAGAGTTCCCTTTATGTTCTACAAGTTAAGCATCGCTTTTCTCAGTGTAAGCCGCTCCAAATTTTCCCACTTCCCAAAGCAGAGAAGCTAACCCAAGGACTTTACTGTATTGAAGGGAGAGCTAGGAAGGTGAGGTCTAAATTCAGGGGTACTTTGAAACGTAATCACTTAAGTTCCTAATTCTTCATGTTTTATCCAGTGACTTAAGAAATATTTAAAGTACAAGGCATGTTAAAAAGTTTTTAAAAAGAACCAACAAAGGAAAGAATGAAAGAGGAAATCTTGGACCACAAAAGTTTGCCTCTGTGTTTCTGGTCAGTCTATCCGCCTCACGTTCAATAGCACGGGTGATTTTGAGACACCAGGGACCCTGCCCTGCCTAAATGGATTGCATCCTTTCCCAACAGCCTGTCTTCAAAAAGCAAACCGAGCAGGCTCCATTTTTAGTCTCTTTCCTTCTTGGGGATGGCAATGGCAAAGCTGCAAGCCCTTTTGCCTCTCTCCTAATTCTTTAGCCCATCCCTAATTAGTCTTTTTATGGTAATCCCACCATATATCTTTTAAGAGTTTCACATGATTTGGCTCCCTACAAGCTTTATGGCATTCAAAATAGTGGCAAGCTGGTAGTGTGCGAGGGTGGGAATATATACAGTCACCGAGAGGGGCTGTCTGTTCCTCGTAATTGATTGCTCACTGAAGCCTGCCCGCGCACTTTACCCCGAGGCCCGGCTTTCCTCCATATGCCTAGTGTCAGAACTTGGGAGCCAGCTGGTCAGTCAGAGCACATCCTGTGGGAGGCTGGGCAGACAGGCGGCCGGGTAGCCATCAGCCTCCCTGAGCACATTGCCTCCGTGTTTTGATAATAGTTCTGTAAGCTTTAATTATGCTGTGTGACAACACATTCATGAACTATCAAAATAAATCCTTTGAGGAGATGGCTGCTAACAAGTTTTGAAGCAACAGTGCTTATTGCAAAGAAATAAAGGGCTGGGCCATCAGATTTCTCAGGATCCCCTCCCGACGTGGAAACCAGATGAAACCATCTCTTGCCTTGTTCCTCATGCTGACAAATGCTCCCTTTAAAGCTGTGCCCTGAAGAAGTTAACGGAAGACACTTATGGCAACACTCGGCTGTATCCAACACAAGGCCTTTACAATTAACAGCGGTAATGCGAGCATCAGGGCTGGGCCCCCATATCGCTATATAATCTCGAGAAACACGACAAGGTCCATTAAGGCCATTTCAATTTGAGACTGAGACTAATGGCATTAAATTATTTTAGCTATTGCTAAAGGGGTATTATAAGTGAATCCCTTCCAGCTGGGTTGGTTGTAGATGCTCTTTGTCAACAGTACAGTCCTTTAAGGATATCCTATTGTTCACGATCATTTGGACGTAATGCTGTGTGCTTTACGAAAGGTATAAATAACACCCAACAAAAAGACTGGGAATTAGTGTTTGATTCAACTCGGCTTAGAGTTAAGTGGAGCTGGGAGTTCTTGGCTAAGGCCTCCATGTCTTTATACCCGCACTATGTGTTCATAAGCTGCATACAACAGCCTGGTCGTGGTGCCCAGGTGGACCCAGAGGCTAGTCACAGTGAATTGGATTGGTTCTTCATGATAGTTCAGCTGGGAACGCGGCAGACTCTATAGACAATTTAACTCAGATAGGGATTCTGCCTGAAATCCAAATTTTGAAAGAAAGAAGTCATTTATAATCTCTAGCACACATGGTTTCTTATCCCACCCCCATACCTCCACCGCCCCCTGTGTGCTTGCCCTTGGTTTGGGTGGGGGATGCCCCAATGTCCTTCAGGGTTGGTAGCATTGGAAACGGAAAATAGTTTAGCACCCCCCTCCCCAAATCAACAGGGTACATCACTGAGCATTAGGATCATCTTTCAGTTTAATTTACTAAAGGGAGGAAATTGCAAAGAGGAATTTGGGGAGACGTTCAAAGTCTCAGGGGTTGCTCCTGAGCTTGAGCAATGATCCTGGTACAGGCTAGGAAAGCCACATGGCCCGGCGCACCGAGAGAACACCGCAGCTCGTTGAAGGCTATCCTCTCCACGAGCGCCATTAGCTGGTCATTTCGAGGGTTGGAAGGTGCTTATTACAAGTAAGATCAGGGCATTGTCATATCAAGTGTATTTACATATGTAATACTTAACTATCTGCTCTGTATGTGTACATTACCTTCCTCTTATAAATGAAATATTTACATATAATCATATGCTCATATTTATGGGGCTTTTAGTTAACTCAGTAGCATCCATTATGCTGGACACTCAGGAGAGTCATACCAAGCTTATAAACTTTAGGGACTGCACAATCAATGGAGGAAGGAAAAATCAGCAGCAAAGCCTCAATTGTTTAGAAATAAATTGCATTGCACTGGTAAAGATAGGGTACCCTGACATGAATGAACCTTGAGGGCATCAGACTACTGATATTAGATGGCCCCATTGTAGGAAATCCCCAGAGCAGGTAACTGCATGGAGGTCAACGTTATTAAGTGTTACTAGGGGGGTGGGAGATGGGTGAGCCAAATGAAGAGTAATTGTTGAAGGGTGCTGAAAGGTTTGGAAACAAGTCATGGTGATGGTTGCATAGCTTGGTGCATGCAAACTAATTAAATTGAAATGTACGTACATGCACACATACAGGTGAGTGTGTGAAGGGAGACATCGGGCAGTGTAAGACA
>NW_022111372.1:72100755-72102144 GCF_000313985.2 Echinops telfairi
GGTGCTAACTGGAAAGTTGGAGATTTGTGTCCCCCCCCAGAGGCACCTCCGAAGAAACATCCAATGATCTGCTTCTGAACACTCAGCCACTGTGGACCCTGGGAGCACAGTTCTACTCTGACACATGTGGGTTTCCATGAGTCCGACTCATGTTAGTGGCATACACACACGTACATGTTGAAAAAAGAGTGTTAGAGATAGTTCACCTCCTACCTTTTCAGATGGGGAAATTACGGGTCAAGGGGGCCAATGTCACTGTCCAGGGTTCCCCAGCCATTTTCTAAGGGTTCTTTGTCATCTTATGCTCAAACCTCTTGCTTGAATTGGGTCTTCCCAGGAATTGCTGGGGTGGCAGCAAAGGGTTCAAGAGGAAACATTGACCTAGGTTAATGTCCCCTTAGTTGATATGCACTGAGAACAATTGGGGGCGGGAAAAGAAAAGGAGAATTTAGGAGGAAGCTGAGAACAAAGGACGGAGCTGCTGGTATGGAAGAATCCCTCCCAAATATAGTTTTACTGCACATCGCTGTCGGCATACAAGATACTTCTAGTGAGAAACCTCTTCTTGAACTTTGCGATAAAACAGAAAATCTCAGCAATCTTTGAAACCTTTCACTTTGGAAATATCCACAAAACAAATGGGAAAAACAAACATTAATGAGGCAGATATAAAACACTTCGTAGAAAAAATAATTTAGCATTTTTATAGTTGCTATAGAAACACCTCAGCCCTCACTCTTGCTAATTAGTTGGATTTTACACATTTTATATTTGGAAATGCAAATCAGTTTTCATAAATTATTACTTATTTTTAATTTATATTTACAGTACTTTTATGCAGACACACAGGAAGTCTAGGATATTATTTAGTTATATAACGTGACATGCTTAGTTCCACGAACATGACATTTATATCCACAAGATATTTTCTAGTTTAAATATCCTCCTGTTAAGTGTTGTGGGAATTGATACAGAGATTTATAATTTTTACAGAAGAAAATGAGAAAATGTAAATTATGTGGCGGCTTACAAAGTGCTTTCTCATGGATTCTGAAAAGAGAGGGGGGAGTCTCTCTCCCCAATGGACTCTAAATAATAAACATTAGAAAACTTCTCTAGCCGTGGGAATTAGGGTTGATCTGGGTGTCTTCTGAACTTTTTGTACTAAACACTGGCCATCTGTAAACAATTACTGGACTTGTGCTGATTGGAGCAGACCCAGAAATATTTGGAGAAAAGGGGAGATAGGACAGGTGTACCGTCTGGAGGGGCTTATCGTTTGCACAGGAGGCGGGGAATGAATGCTCATCTTCAGCCAATAGGAGAGGAGTTTGAGGCATAGTTTTAGCTTATGCAGGTCCTCGAGTTACGGAAATGTTTGCACTTGAC
>NW_022111372.1:72103602-72128359 GCF_000313985.2 Echinops telfairi
GTAATCCTACATATGTGACTTGTATTGGTGACCTACATTGTATTTCTGTTAGACACACTGCTTTAATGAGTTTAGCTGGGCTTTTCTTCCCGGACAAGCTCTCTAAGCGTGCTAACAGTTTTCTATGGGCAAAACCAAATCAAAACCAACTGCCATCGGGCCAGTTTTGACGGGTTGTGAGCCACCTGCTATGTAGGGTTTCTGAGGCTGTCGCTCTTTATAGGGCTGATCGCCTCACTGGTCTCTCGTTTCTGTGGAGGACATGGCCTTAGCTACTTGTGTGCCTCTTTCTTCCTTCTTAGAAGAAAGAAAAGTCTGGTGAGTTCTCCAGCCAGGTCAGTTTTGCTCGAAGGGTAGAGGGCACAATGGACCCCATGCTTGGCCTCAGGTTTGGGGGGCTGGCAGCTTACACCCAGCTGTCTCCTCCTCAGCCCCATAATAGTGACCTCCGCATGTGGCACCTCAGTCATGGGCAGAAGCCCTTGGTACTTGGGTTCTTCAGAAGGAATGAAGAACTTCTGGGAGCCATTTGAATGATGCTGTTATTAATGAGTAGGGAATATGCCTTGGGTTCCTAGAAGGATAAAGAAGTCTGTCTTGGAAGAAGTATAGAAAGGAGGATGGCAAGAATTTTTGTTCTTTTTTTTACATACTTTGGGTATGTTATCAGGAGGGATGGTTCTAGAAAAGGCCATCATTCTTGGTAGAGGATCAGCAAAAAGAGGGGGAAACTCAGTGAGATGGATTTTTGTAATGGCCGTGACAATGGGCTCACTCATAGCAAGGCTTGTGAGAATGGCATGACACTGGGCGGTGTCTCATTCTGCTGGACCTAGGGGTCATTAGGAGTTGGAATGAACCCAGCACCAACTTAGCAGCAAAAACAGCAACTGTGCTCACAAGCTTGTTCGTCTTGAGAAACTAGAGCAAGACATTTAAAGTCACCCTAAGTAAAGATTTGTCTCTACTCAGTAGAGTAGACTTAGACTTGCTTAGTAATCACTAGAAAAGCACATTATGTTTGGGAAAGTAGAGGGCCAATGAAAACGAGGCAAATTCTCAACGAGGTGGATTGACACTATAAGCACAACCATGGACTTAAACATATCATTGATCATGATGACAGTGCAGGACTGGCCATGGTGAGTCCTTTGGTCTGTAAGGTTGCCATGAAAAGTGCTCCGTCACTGGACCTCAGGTAGAACAACCACCCCAGCAAGAAAGTCAACAGAACTGCCACTAGTACTGGAGTCACATGATAGGTACACTTTCAAGACTTCAAATGATTCAGGGCCTGATCAGATCTCTGACCTCTTCCCCCTCTCTCCCCATCCTAATATGAAAATCCGTGAGGTAGGAGGATGGTAGCTGTTCAGTGGAGACACTATTAGAAATCCAGACTCACATTCAGGAAATATCATTAATCCCTCTGTCGAATATTTTTAGAGACATTATTTTATTGAATGATCATTCCGAAACACCCACACACATCTAATAACCCTGAGTGGCTTATAGACTCAATCCTAAAAGAGGGCAAAGAGTATCACTTCAGACTCTACCCACTCCCCTATGCTCTTGGGATTGAATTTTTATTTTATAGGCAGGATAGTTTGCATGCTCAAATATGAGCAGGCAGGCTTTCCTTTAACTCAGTTGTTCTCAAATCCTAGGTAGCTTATTGAGTTGCAAATGAAACATGGTGGCACAGCGGTTAAAGTGCTGAGCTGCTAACTGAAAGTGCTTGGTGGTTTGAACCCACGAGCTGCTCAGTCAGGGGAATGATGGAACAGTCCTCCTCCACAGACTTTACAGCCTTGGGATCCGTGAAGCCTTTCTGCTTTGTCCTCTAAGGTTACTTATTATGAGTCAGAATCAAGTTGATGGCAAGGGATACTGGGTTTTACATACAAATCCACATATGGGATACATTATGGGTGATGTACATGAGTAACTTTAACTATATATGATTTGTTTTTAATTCCATGCTAACTTTGGGGGGCTAGATTCTTGGCTGAGATGCAGCTCCAGTGTGTGTGTAAAGTTCCTAGTGGGTGAGTCAGGTGGGCGAGGGCGACGTGTGTTCTCAAGGGAGGAGGGAGTTAGAGGGTGAGGAGAAGACGCTGAAGCCTGGACACCCTTAGGGCTTGCTATGGCATCTCAGCGACTCTGAAGTTAAGAATAAAGGTGGCTAGTTTTCTTTGCAAATGGAGATGGCAGCAGAGAGACCCCTTACGAGGGAAAACAGCCCGGTTCCACTGCTCCGGAGTTCAGGGAGTTTCAGGCATTGCAATACTCTGGTTGTTTTGACTCCATCCACCCGAGTCCTGTTCATATTAGCTCTAGAAGGAGCTTTGAGATCAGCTCCAAGATGAGCCCTTATAATTTATAAGAGTGCCTCAATTTAAAGTACTGCCTGGATGTTGGAGCTTCAGGATTGTGATAGAGAAGGACTGAGCCAAATACATAAACTATGTGAGAGTTTACTGAGTTCTGTTAGGCTAGGGTCTAGTGGTCTGTAGTAAGCCAACATTTTTCTATGGCTTCCTAGATGACATGGACTGTCATCTAAATACCACACGAGCTTCATCACTCCCGAAATTCCCACAACAGGCACGGGACTCTGAGGTAGGTAATATCCACCCCTGTTTTACAGATTACAAAACTGAGGCAAAGGGAAGTCCAGTGATTTGCTCAGGGCCATTTAGCTAGTAAGTGATAGAACTACAATAAGGGTAGATTTGGCTCCAATGAGTGACTGCCCTGCTCCCATGCGAAGCAATGCTAAGACAAAGCAGAACAGTGGCCACCGTAAGGCAGATACGGACTCTCCTTACATCAGTCACGCCTGGAGGTAAGCAGGCCAACTGGGCTGTTGGCTCTGCTCTACAAAACCATTAGAGCTGGGCTCCCTCGATCCTTCTTCTTCCAACCTGGGAGGAGGCTTTATCCCTGCTCTCCAAGATGGAGCTGTCGCCCACAGAGACAAGGAAGGGGCAGGGCAGAGCCTTTCTCTTAACAACACTGGAGATTGCGTCCTTCATCTCTGCTCTCATCTCATTGACCTGAACAGGGTCTCATGGTCCCACGCAGTGACGAAGGAGTCTGGGAAATATAGATTTTATCCAGGGAAGCCTTGCACTCAGGTAAATATTGAGGATATTATTACATCAAAGGAAAAGGCGATCAGATATTGGGGTCATCAGCAGATTGCCACAGTGCTCTTGGGCAAGTACTTAGCTTCCTCATAATGTCTTCACTGTAAAATGGAGATGATGCTGATGGCTGTGGGTCCTAACGCTAGAAATGTTGTAAGGAATAAATGAGGCCGATTGGAAAACATTCAGCATAATGGTCCATAGTTGGCTTCATTAACTTAAAAAAAATCACAGCTATTTGAAATTATAACATGACCAAACCTTGCTGATTTCTGCTAGTTTTATGTACATGATAATGTGGTCACTAGAGAAAGATGCTTGAGTTCAAATTTATCCTCCCTATTCTGTTTTCACTAAGAAATAATACTTGTGAACATTATAACTTCAGTTAAATATATATATTTTCTTCTTAGACCAAGGTGTTAAGATCCATTGATTATGACCCATAAAAGGTTTTTGGGAGAAATCATACAAGATAACATTAAGTTGGTTTTCTTCTTCTTTCTCTCAATACATTCTCCCAGATGGTCCCTCTTTCATGTAGAATTTAATTTCCCATTATAATCTTGGAAAGCTAGATGTTAATATGACAATTTAAAATAATTTGGCTCTTACTCTTTAAAGGAGAGCATTAGTTGTGATTCCACCTCACGCGCCCCCCCCCCCCTTCTGTAACTTGTCTGTTGATCCAGGTTCAGACTGTATTAAATAGACTTAGAAAAAAGCCCTTCCTCGTCACACAGAGATTTCTGTTCTTCTTCGGGTCACTGAAGAATCTAACGCCTTTCAACTGGGAAGCATGTAAAGCAGAGAGAGGGGCATAGGTCATTAAGGGATATACCTTGGACCAGACCGTGAGAAGTTTGTACAAGAGCTTTGAATGGATTGGCTGGGAGGTTCAAGGCCATCAGTTTCGCCCTTTGGGTGAACCCACTGGCACTCAGTGTGCAATGCGCCACCAGTCTCTGGTGTGTGATCCTCCTATCTGCCTCCACAGCCCCAGCGTGGACCTCGGATGAGGGCCAGCATCTTAGCCCTCCACCTAAACCAATTCTCCCCATTCACAAGAGTGAGTAAGGGTCAGTTCCTCTGCTCTGGGCGCCTTACCTGCTCTGTGCTTAGTTACCTGTTTCATCCTTCAAATCCTGCTTCCTGGGCACTTTCTCAAGAGAGCCTTGCTGGGACCCTGGATGGCCAGGTTTTAAATTTTTTCACTCTCATAAAACCAGGGTGCTTGCTGTCAGAGTGCTCCCCTCAGGCATCGTGATGCCCTGCGTGGACAACACTGGGTTGGGGCCACCTCCTCTCTCGTCTGTAAGCTTAGACAAGGCAGGAGTCTATACCTTTTGCCCTCACTTCCCTATCCCGTGTGCTTGACCCGTGCTCAGTACATTCATGCAGAGCAAATGAATGTGGAAATGAACAGTTATCTAGGGATCATCCCTTTGAAACGCAGTTTGTTGTCAGCTGCTGTTTTAGGGAGCCTGTTTACCACAAACAGAGCACGGCACTTCCTGGTCCTGGGGCGAAGGCTTGGAGGCACGGTTGCGGGCTTGTGTTGGTCCAGTGCTTGGCCGCGGGGCTCATTTTCTAGCGCAATAAGGTGGTTGACCCAGAGTCTCACTGTGATTCTTGAGAGTTTGCTTTTGCTGATTTTCAGAAGTAGACCTCCAAGTGTTTCTTCCTATTTTGTCTTAGCTAGGAAACGCCACTGAAACTGACCACCATGGTTGGCCCTGCTGCTATTTAAAATACCAGTTGTAATATCGTCTAGCAAAATGTACACCACACCAACAAACAAACCAGCCTTCTTGCCAGTGAGCAGATTCTGACCCATCGCTACCTTACAGGACAGAGAACTACCTCCCAGGGTTTCCAAAGGGGTCCTCTTTATGGAAGCAGATTTCCCCACGTGGTCCCCTGAGCAGCTGGTGGGTTCTCACCGCCAACTTCTGGGTTAGCACCTAAGTACTTTAAACACTGCACCACCAAGACTTCTTGAGAACTTAGAACACCTTAAAAACAACTATTTTTAAACAATGAAGATTAGTGGTGGCTTGGTGGGGATCACCCAGTGTCCCTACAGAGGAGTTCAATGTTTTCAAATAGAACCTCTGCATTTTCCAGTGGAGTCCAGGGTCCTGGGGAGCGAGCTCAGCGTGGTCAGTGTGATGCAAAGCCCGGAGGGGGCCAGCTTCTGAAAGCCAGCAAGAAAGGTAAAGAATAGGATCGGTCAGGCATTTGGGTCCCATTAAAGAGCAAGATTTATTTTCATTGTGTTTTTTTTCTTAGCCAAGGGCATGTTATCTAGTTAGACAGGCTCCTTTTGGAACCAAATTTCGTTCTTTGTGACATTTGGGAGTTACTATAAGGAAATACTCTTTGTATTGCCTGGTCTTGAAAATGTCAGTAAACAGACTCAGCAGTTAAAAAAACAAAACAAAACAAAAAACAGAAAAAGAAGGTGGGGTTGGTGGTGGCAGTAACAAAGGACATTGTTTCTTAGCGAGGAGGTAACAAGAACTTTTAGAACAAAGCCTTGCTCAAAATAGACTTTTTAGCCAACTTTTGGACTCTGCTCGCCTACCTCACCCATCTCCATCAAGCTGAGGCAGCGATGCTGACGATAATGCTCACTGTTTTCACCGGCTCACCCCAAAGCTACCAACACAAACACACTCTTCATTTCTGGGCTGACATCAGGGCTGGGAAGGTCCGTGTAGGATCACAAAACAACTGGGGCAGTGGAGGGCTTCCGGCAGCCAGCTAACAAAAATATACTCTCAGAGGATGCAGCTCTGGGCGGCGTGGGACCCGCACAGCAGGGAGCCTGAATGGCCGCTTTCCGTTTTGGTAGGGCTTCACCCTCACATCTGGCCGGGCTGTGACAATCAGCGTTAGACCATTTTAGAAACCAGATACTCTGGGTACCAGGAAGTTGATTTGCCTTCCACTTCCTTAAGAAAACACACATTAATATTTAAGCTGGGTGCTCATAAAAGAAGGGTTGTGTTTGAGAGGGGAAATAAAGTCAGGGGGCTGGGAGTACTCCCTCAGATACAGTGTCCCTGATGCAATTCAAATTGTCCTCCAGATTTGCAAGAGGAGAAAGGAGCCAGGCTCACCAAGCAAGCATTTTCTATCTACTGTTTTGTGGCGTGTGGCTCTCATTAGAAAAGGACTGGGCTACACGGTGTAGTTTCCTTCTCAGGAAACAAAAGCTTGGAGATCCACAAAGGCCCCCTTAGGAAGCGATCTTAAGAAACAGTTTATGATACCCCTATCTACTGGTATTGTGGCTTTGCAGCTTGTTTCCATTAGAGCAGTCACCCCCTTACTGGGCAGCTTTTTCTTCCGAGGCCCAGCCTTATACCTTTTCCTTCCCCCTTTTGGGTCCACCCCCTGCGGAGTGAACATTGAGATGGTGCCAGAGAAACCAAGCAGTTCTCATGGCAGGGCCATCTTGAAGTTAGACTGTGCTTTTGGGCTCTCTCTGAGAGAGTCTCTTCTTTTCAGGATCAAAATGATTGTGTGTGTGTGTGTGTGTGTGTGTGTGTGTAGAGAAATACAGTCCTTAAAGGGTGAAAGGGCTTTTTCAAAGATCAGTGTAAATGGTTTACTTTAAAAATAAACACTTTAAATCACTTTGATCTCAGCTGTCCAAAAGATGCAAACGAGCCGGGCTTCTGGGGGAGCGCTTTCCGGGGTTTGAAACCAAGCATAGACTATTTCCTCTTTACTTAAAAGAGGAGAAGCCATGTTTGGAACAATAGAACGCACGAAGGTGCCGTTGTGTAAGGGGTGGGCAGGTAGCCTCTTGAGGGGTTTATTAGACCAGAAGCTGGTTTTGCATTTGCAGACTGAGATTTGGGCACCTTCTTGAGGCTGATGATGCAGATTTGAATCCTGCAAACGGTGTTTCTTCCCTTCATGCCTATCCATCCACCTATTCTCCTCAATCTCATCTGCAAGGATATTCGGGCTTTCAGATCCTTGGTTGAACATTTGCTCCTGCTCTATCCCTGGCAGATCCTGAGTCTTTGGTTTCAGTAGTTAGACTCTGGTATTACATGAGACACGGAGTCATCGTGGTGATGCAGTGGTTAAGCTGTCTGCTGCTCATGGAATGGTCAGTGGTTTGAACCCACCAGAGCCTCTGCAGCGGAGAGAGGTGGCTGTCTGCGTCTGTAAAGATGACGGCTTTGGAAACATTATGAATGACCAATAATTAGACCTGCCATGGCCAGTTCTACTCGGAATTATAGGGGGCACTATGAGTCGGCTTCGACTCAATGGCAATGGATTTGATTTGGCGTTGGGTTATGAAAAGACTAAGGAGCCCTGGTGGCAAACCCGTTAAGCACTAGGCCCTTACAATATTCCATTCGTATCCAGTAATAAACATTTGAAATGTTTTTCCTCCCCTACCTGCTTTCTTTCCTATCTCTTTGTCTCTGCTTCAAAACTAGAATGAAGAATATATATTTAGTTAAGGAACCTGATGAGTATCGTGCCACAAACGGAGAGGAGTATGGTTTATGCTACATAAACAAAACCTGTTCATCTGCATGTCAGTTTTGGATTTTGCAGCTTCAAATTAATGTGGCATCACGAGAGCTTTCCTAGGTCATTGAGGGGATTCTGGTGCGATCTGTGGATGGTGAGTCAGTATTCAGTTTTGTTGAGACACTCTGGGTGCAAACAGTTAGCGACGTGCTTGGCTGTTCATGGAAGGATGAGAAGGCCTGATGATCTACTTCCAGAATGCGGAGCCAATGGAAACCTGAGGGAGCACCTCGAAGGGTTGCCATGAGTCCCAGACGACTCCCATGGCAACCGGGTTAAAGGGCATTTCACCACTTGGATATTTAGGGTATTTCCATTTTGAAAAAAATAGTTATAGATGAGACTGTGGTGAGCATCATTGACGTGAACCTCCAATTGCCTTTCTGCCTGCAGACTCGTGCACATCCCTCTCTGTACAAGTGCCGGGTCAAAAGCTGACCTCTTACTACTCCTAGCGACGTCATTCCATTCCATTTGCTTTGTTTGCATGGCACTGCTTGTTTTGGTGGAAACAATCCCTTGTTCTGACACGTGAAACTCTGACAAGTTGTGTGGACCGTTAGGTGAAATCACATTTTGAAGGCAGCTGGTCATTGTTCAGTGGACAACTGTCCTCAGTATGCGTTGGGTGGAGAGAGGCGTGCCGGTTGGGAGAAAGGGGCTAGGAAGTCGGTGCAGAAATTCACTGGGTGCCAGCTGATGGCTGAGGTTGCTCTTTCCTTGACACTCAGGACACTTACCATTGGCTTAAACCAAACAGGACTTAATGTGTTTCCAACTCCCTTCATTTCTGAACATCAATTTCTCAAAGAAGAAGAAGAAAAAAAAGTTGGAACTGTGCATTTTAGGGAGAGCATAAATGCGTCTTTAAGGTATGAATGCCCCTTTCAGCAATCGGGCTGCATCTTGGCCGGCAAACCCTTTCTTAGGTGCTCGCAGGAGCCCTGGCTACTTGGTCATTTGAGGGATAGGTTTTGAACATGCTGCTTTTTTGACCCTCTCCTCAGATGGAGGCAAGCACATTCCTCACTCGTTCCCAAGCAGAGCGAACAAAATTTTCATGTGCAGAGTGTGTTTTCAGTGGATTAGACCCAAAGCCATGTTGTTCTTGAGGTCTTAGAACTGCTTATGTAGCGCACAATAAGCTTTGTAGCTGGATTTAAATGTTGACTTTGACGTATAAACAGTCATCCAAAAGCGTTTCGGAAAGGCTGTTCTGCGGTGTTGGCTCAAAAGTGGGTTGGATGATGATTTTTAAGCACGTTTAGTTTTTGGTGTCTTTCTTTAGGCACAGAGAGTTTTCCGTTTACTGGGCCCATAAAGAAGTCCTGTGCCCCATTTCTGCTAATCCCTCTCGGGGCTCCCTCTTCTCCTTTTCCAGCTGTTTCTTTTATTCGTCTGCGACGTTAGACGACACTCTTTTATTTTGCCGACAATGCCTTATTTATATCTAATTGCCTGAGTTCTGGGGTTGTTAGGAAACTGTATTGACAATGATAATTTTCAGTTGTCTCACAATGAGGGCACATGAATTAACACAGATCCCAATCAAAACATGGCAAGTGAGAAACAAAGCCCCCACCAGCCGCATGTTTCTGACATTGCCTTTGTTAAGTGTTGCATTAATAGGAAGGTGACACTCTTTTGAGAAGTAAAGCATATGTAAATAGGAGGAGTTTTTAAAAATAGAATTCTGCAAATCACAGTCAGTTCTATGGCTTCAGCAGTAAGGCACAGAACAAGTTAGTCAGACACCTTCTGTTAACGGAGGGTAGAAATCTGAGTTTTTTCCGGCTTAGTTTAGGAGCCAAACTTCCCGTGGTGGTGGGTATAGCTGGTTATCGTCTGAGAAACCCATTCTGTGTTTGAATTTAATCACCAGTGAGAACCCAAGACTGGGCTTTTTTGGCAGGACTATGATTGGCTGTGGGAGTTTGTGGATGTGTCAACCTGATTTCTAGGCAGCATTAAAGACGACACTGCCTGAAATGGATTCCCTGGTTGCTCTGCGAGTTAGCGATTAGAGTGCCTGATGTATTTCTCTCTGTAAAGAGAGGAATAAAAAGTGCCACTTTCACTAATGACTGCATTGGTTGGTTCCACTTATATGCCCCATCCAGCATCTTACCACACAGGCTCTTCAGAAATTAATCTATTGTAAAATTGGATTGTAAAAATGGACACAGTTGCCACCAGCCTGGGACAATGGGGAAGGACTTATGATGTCAGTCCCACATGAGTCGCTTGTCATGGCATTCAGTTCCCTGAAGAGTTTGGCTTTGTCTTCAACTCCTGTTCCCGTTCGGAAGTGTGCACCCCCCACCCACCCACAACCCCAGCCCCAGCTTGATTGCTCTAAGAGCCCACACTGTCTCCTTGACGTTGAAACCCCTCTCTGGAGGTTTCTGTCCTAAGTGGCGGAAATGCAGAAGCAGCTCTCTTGACCGTGGTCCTCTCTTCTATCCTGCAACACCTGGGTGATGTGGCCAGTGAAAAGGAGAGGTCAAGCAGTGTGGGTGCCGGCGATGTTTAAAAAGCCATCGCACTTGCAATGTTAAACAGTGAACACCATCTATGATTCTGTTAGCACATTCAGAACTCAAAACAAAGCCAAAACCCTCACTGTCAGTGAATGGATTTCAACTCATAGCAACCCTATAGGAAGGTTAGAACTGCTCCTGTGGACTTCTGAGGCTATACGTCTTTCTGGGAACGCAAGGCCTCATCTTTCTCCCATGGAGTGGCTGGTGGGTTCAAACTGCTGACCTTTTGGTTAGCATCCCATTTTGCGGAACCTACTCCACCATCAGGGCTCCTCTGCTAGCAAACAGATGGACTGATTTCTCATCATGTTGGGGCTTATAATTCATGTTTGCATTTCTCGGGGGCCAGGGAGATTTCTAAAAATGGAGGTGCTAGGAGTCGCTGGGTGGTGCCAATGCTTACATGCTTGATGACTAGCTGAAAGCTTCGTGGTCAACCCCCCCAGAGATGCCTCCAAAGACAGGACTGGCAATCTGCTTCTGCATGGTTACACCTGGGTCACTTTATGAAGACAGTCTACTGTGACCACACGGGTGGCCGTGAGTCAGAGCCGACTTGACGGCAACTAACGAACCACAACATTTGTATTAAGTAACGGCCCTGGTAGATTAGAGTTGGGATATTAACTATACAGTTGGCGGTTCAAACCCAGCAGCCGCTATACAGAAGAAAGATGAGGCTCTCTGCTCCTGCAAAGAATTCAAGCCTCTGAAACCTTATAAAGAAAGGGCTGCTATGAGTTGGAAACAACTTGCTGGCAGTGGGTTTAGTTGGGTTTATTAATGCCACTTTCTTAGGGGAGGCTTTGATCAAAGTTTCAAAAGGGTCCAAGGCCCATAAAAGGTTAAGGAACCTGCATGTATTCTATCTTTGCAATTAGGAAAAGAGTTATTTCAAAAGTTGGCATTCAGCTTCCTTTTATGCAGAGAAGACAAACAATGCCCCACTCGAATATTACGCGATCCTTAATTTCTTCTGCCTCCTGGAGGTCCCTCAGTAAATGTACAGGAAAGAAACATAAAACAACATCCAAACTCGGTTAATAGCTTTGAGAAAGGCACACTCAGAGTGCTTTAAAATCAGGTTACAAGTATAATTTCCGATTTGCTGGGAGAAAATAGGAAGGGAGAGTCTTTTTGGAATACAGAATAAATTCATTGAATGGACATTATCAGTGTCGGTTCATTACGGTCCTCACTGGCCCACCACTCAACACATGTTTAAGAAGCAAAAAGTGCACACAACCATCCTGCCGATGCTGTTTCGGGGAAGTTCACCCACATGGTGTGCTTCTGTGAATTGGGGCCTTGTAGTTGGAGACATTCTAAGTGGGGGTTCATTCTCTGGCGTCATAAAGTATCCTAAAGGCGTGGTGTTATCAGCTAGGGACACTTAAGGGATTTGATTGATAATTTTACTGCCCTTGTGGATTATTTCCTCCTGGTGGGGGTCTTCTGGATGAATGTCAAGGCCTGGCCCTGACAGATTTCCAGAAAGGAGAAATGCTTTATTTTTCTGTGAAGCGGTTGGAGTCCTCTTATTAGAGTCTCTGGGTCACTATGACTTGTAAAGCCAAGGCCTTGTAGAGGGAACTTTCCCCTCTTCCCACCCTGCATTTCCCACAACTGATTTTTATTATTCTGTGACGTGCTGGAAGCTTTGCGATGAGTATTTAAGCAGAGCAGGCGGACGAACGCCTTGCTGACTGGCACGTACTGGAAGAGTTTCATCTTCTGTTGGGTCTGGCTTTGAATATCGACAGAGACTTCTCAGGCCTTCAGCCTTCCTTCATCCTGAAAAATGCTAGGTCTCATCTATGGAAGCCAGTGAGTGGACAGGACACACACTACAGATGTGGAGCATTCCAAACACTGGGCAATAGTCGGGGAGCATTGCATTTATGATAGGACAGATGAAGACATTCCAAAATAGAACATGGCATCAAAGGTTCCCTTTTTACTAAGTGATTTGGCTAGGATTTGCTTTTTCTTTGTCCCGTGATAGCCTATGACGGCCTCCTGAAACGACCAGAATTTCTCTCCGAGCCCTCAGAGTCGCCTTCAAGCTGACTGCTACTCAGTGTGATCCCCAGGAGTGCCAGAGGGGACCTCTGCTCCATGGGGTTTACAGTGGTGGAGTTTTCAGAAAGAGGTCACCAGTCCTTTCTTCAGAGCACCCCTGAGTAGACAGGAGCTACTAATCTTTGCGTCGGCAGCTGAGCCCATTAACTGTTGGCACCACCGGAGGGCCCAGCTTTTACAGCAGTAGCTGCATCAACCTGAGGCCCGGCTCATGCCTTTTGGGCCTTTCTTTTCCCTGTCCATTAAATGCACCCAGCGTTCTGCTTGGCTAGCAATGCATTTGGGGTGAGGAGCAAATGAGAACGCGAATGTGAGGTCACTTGGAAAAGTATGTGGCTGCCTTGTGGAGATTGCCCTTTTCCTGGATCAAAACTCTCCCAACTGAATCCAAAGCCACCTATTTCAGAGGCTTCCCCATCTGGCTCAGGAGTCAGTCAGGGCTGGGTGGGAATCAGGGGTGTACCACACCTCTTTGACATTGAACAAGCCATCTGTGCACTCTGGGGCCCATCTCCCTCTGTAAGGGAGAGAAGTGATAGCTCACCATCAGCTTGAATGAGATAACATAGGCAAACCCACAACAGCATGCCTGGCCCTGCTAAGTGCTCACTCACTGTGAGTTTGATAGGCTTCAGTCCCTTCACCTGTATTGTCAAGCACTGGAGCATCTTGCAAACAGACTCATGCATCCGTGTGCTAAGAATCCATGCAACACAGGCGAGCTGTCATTTTAAGAGGAAAGCACCCAAGGTCTGCTGGTTCGTCCTCAATAATCACCTTCTATTACAGTCAGATTGAATCTTCAAGTGGTGGCAGAATGCCAGCTTTGCCTACAGTTCTCAGTTTCCTGTGCCTTACAGTGGTATTCAAAATACTTCACAATTCAACTCAAGAAATGTAGCACATCTTCAGAATAAATTATTATTGCCATTAGCACATTACCACCCAAGAACATCGCCTAGGAACAGAATGCCCGGAGTGCATTGCTGCCTGCTTATCCACTCGTCAGCGCCATCTGCACCCGGGTGTTTTGTTTCGGTTGGTGCTTTTTGTACATCACAGCTAAAAGCGAGACACACCCCATGTGTTTGTTGATCTTGTGACTAACAGAGTTTGCTGAGCCCTGATTAGGACAATCTGAACAGGCTGAAAGCTAGGATGCCAGTTACAGAGAAATCAGGGGGTGAAATGCCCAAGCCACCAAGATGTGCTCAGGCATATTACCCTTCTTTAGCTTCTGCCTGTAAGTGTGCCTGGCAGTAAAAACCCCCCTCACTTGTGGAAAGAGAATCCAAAGGCACCCTACTTCAGTGACTTTCACAAAACATGCTTTCGATGCAGACAGATTGGCATCCACTTTCTAACTCAGCTATAAATCGGTCCGTTTATTCTGCATCCAGTCCATCGCTTTCTTTCCTTGTGATTCTTGCTCTGTGTGTTCAGCACCTGGCAGATCATTTTTACCTTGCAGGTTGCCAAAGGTGTTAATTTCTTGCATTTTACAAGACTATGAGTGCAAAATCAAGTATTGCTTTAAAATAAGTACAGTTGTGGGTGCCTAACTTGCTTCATCCTTTTGAATAGTTCAAAATTCCTCCTCCTCTCCTGCCTTTTATCTATTTCATTCATTACCGACCCACCCCATAATTTTTTCCTGCATTAAAGGGTATATTTATTATTTACCTTCAGACAAATGCCCTATGGATTCTTAAGTCTAAGCCTGGAAAATAGGAAATCATTCACTCTGGCTTGAAAAGGGTGGGGATTTCTTTGTTTCTTTTTATATTTATTCAGGAAAAGCTGACAATCGTCCCACATTAATGAACTACACCATCAATCACAGTGCTGACAATGAGCGGAAAAGCAAGGTATATGTCAGCCTGACGGCATATTGCTTTTTTCAACGAGGGCATGGCTGTTTATAGCACTTTCATTGGAAGAATTCTTGTTGAGCACGAACAGGAATAGAAAGAAGAATTCGAAAGGCAGCCAGTGGAAAGAGCCTTGTTTTCAAGTTATTTTCAAAAAAACTTATTAGGAGAAAATTGAGGGATGATTGTTTTTGCAGTTTGTGTACCTGTTTCACACAATAGTGCGTGAAAAATTAGGTGAAAATGGGGGTTTCTTTCTCACCCCATTCGAAAACACTTGTCTTTCCCTAAGCTCATGGCCAAAAATTTCATGGATTATATACATCAACCTCTTTTGAATCCTGAGGCCATCACAAAACTGAGTTAGAGGTAACTGATTTACCGATTCTGAGTGTCAAAATGGTTACACCCTCACACACGTGAACATGCTCAGACTGTATTTGGTGATTGATGATGGGGATTCTTTTGGTGCCCTGAGGAAGTGATAGAATTTTCTCCAATTCCTGGCTCACACTCACCTTCAATACCAGTTGGTAAGAAGAGAGCTAAACTTTAGTGAATTCTCATGTCAGATAATATTGCTGGACATTGTGACAGAGACCCAAAAACGATGTGGCCAGATAACCCAGGGGTGAGGCCACCTTCATCTCCCTTTGGGGGGCGGTTTTTCCTCTCTTTCAAAGTAGCAGCAACTATGACCAAGTCAGATCAGTAAGTTGTCCAATAAGGTCAAGACGAAACTCATATCAGCAGCTCTTAATTTATAAGGGCTTATTATGTGTTAATGCAGCAAAGAACGGGAATTGCAGAACATTCCTTTGTGCTCATGTGGGACCTATACATAGACCAACAGGCACAAGTAGGATCTATAGACCAAGTGGTTCATACAGAACAGAGGTCCTGTGCAATTGAAGCTCAGAAGACGTGTGCATCAGGATTGCACACTTTTATTATACTTCTTCCGTCTGTATGCTGAACAAATAACCCAAGAAGTTGGACTATCTGAAGAACACAGCATGGGGATTGTCAGGAGGCTTAATAGCAACCTGTGTTCTTCAGGCCTTGCTTGCTGAAATCCAAGAGGATTTGAAGCACTTGCAGATGAAGACCCAAAGCTATAGCCTTCA
Source organism: Echinops telfairi (assembly GCF_000313985.2). Lineage (NCBI taxonomy): Eukaryota > Metazoa > Chordata > Mammalia > Afrosoricida > Tenrecidae > Echinops > Echinops telfairi. Next base: position 72,118,947 of record NW_022111372.1, read on the forward strand.
GTATGCAATACACCTCAACATGCAGAAAACCCCAAACCTCACAACCGGGTTGATAAGCAACAGAAATAGTTCATTTTACCTGGATCTTCTGCCCATGGAATGAGAAGTCAGGAAACCAAATGACATATTGTGTTAGGTACAAGCCCCCCCGCCCAAATGATATAAAAAAATAAGACCTCCTCACAATGTTAAAAAGCAAAGATGTGATTTTGAGGACCTGACCCAAACCATGGTACTTTCAATTCCCCACGTGCATGCAAAAGTTGGACAATGAATAAGGAAGGACAAAGAAGAAATGATGCCTTTGAATTATGATATTGGCGATGAGTTTAGGATATACAATGGACTGTCAGAAAAATGAGCAAATCTAATTCAGAAGAAGTACAGTCAGAATGCTCCTTAGAAACAAGGAGGACAAATCTCCATCTCGTATACTGTGGACATTTCATTGGGGGGCCAGTCTCTGAAGGTCAAGGTTGGTAAAGTGGAGGGTCATAGAAAAGATGAAAGTCCTTTCTAAGACACCAGGGTTGCGACAAGGCGCTGGACCACAGGAGCAATGGCGAGGACGGCACACGACCAAGTCCTGTGCTGTCTGTGGTGCAGAAGGCCCATGAACTGGAACAGCCCCAATGGCCCCGGACAAGAGGGGTGGCATTAGGTGTTAAAGACAATACGGCCACTACTTTATCGAATTATCAAGACAGCCCTGTCATGTGGTGAATGTCACCCACAGATAAGGACATTGAGACTCAGAGAGGCGAACAACTTGCGCAGTGAGCAGCAAGTGGGTGCTAGAGTTTGGGTTTGGGGCTTTCTCTGAACTATAGAATCAGCTCTCTCTTCAACTTGACACCAGTGATTTTCAAATATTTAGTGAGCATAGTGACACCAGTTTACATTTTTAAAGCTCTCTTTAGTGTCTAACTCTATAGAAGACAAAATTCTCATGTTGCTTGTTTACTGCATTCTTTTGCTATCTGCCAATTTGGTTAAAGTGTATGATGAAAATACTGTTTCATAAATACATACAGTTGAAAAATGGAGGAAAACTTCACTTGTTATTTCAAATAATTATGACTATTATTTGATAATATACCAAAACTAGACAAATGATAGTATCTTAAGCGTTATTTGCAGTATCGACTCTGAAACTTACTTAATGCACATTTGGTCCTCTTTACCTTAAAATCCATTGGTCTATATTATCCTTTGAATCAGTCTTTTACCTATTATAGTTTTGTAACATCACATGTTGGCCATTTGGAAAATAGTTCACCGAGTTATATTCATTGAGTATGTATGTAACACCATTTATTAGATAATATCAAGAACTCATATTCATGAATATCACCACCAATTTAATCACAAACACTATTAGGTACTGATACACTGTCAAACTCATCCTGGCAGATCCTAGTTTCCAAAATTTCCAATTCGCACTGAAAACTTGAGTTTTATCACTGACAACAGACACTGTCAGTTGTTTTCCACAAAGCGACACGCTTACTTTGCTTACTTTGGAGAATATGTTTGTCATATCCCCAAGTCAGAATAAGTGTAGTTTGTCTGTTATCTGTACTTTCAAGTGAAAATGGTATTCAGAGGGGTGGGGGGAAAGCTAGTTCACAACTTTGACTGGTGCTCAAGTTCATTGCTTGGACATAGCCATTGTTCTTGACTATGCAGAAGTGCTTCATCTCTGTGCCTCATCCCAATACACAGAATATTCAGATTTGAGTTCAAAGGCCAAGAGTTCATAAAACAGATATTTTGAAGGCTTCATCACGAAGGTTCTTAAGTGGCATAGTCTCTCTCTCTGTGTTTGTTGCAAGTGCACGGAGGTGAAGAATAGGACTGTTAGGAACAGTTTCGACCTCAGTGAAAATGTCAGCTCAGTGGAAAACAAAAGCCAAATAAAATGTTAAAATTTGTAGGGGGAAAAAAAATGGACGGCAGCCATTGCCTAAAAGAGACTGTCAGGGTGCTGGGGGGACCACTTTTGGGACTACTGCTCTATGCAATTCTGTGTTTCTCAAAAGCATCAGATGCACAGCCAACCTTCTGTAATAAAACTGTAGGAAAAGCAGGTGATCAAAAAACAACCAGACAGCATTATTCTTGTAGTACATTTCAGTGCATATTTTCATGCCTACATGCCTGCAATGACAAATAGATGCTTTATGATGGTAGTTTTTTATTTCTTATCAAATCTTTGTGCTTCATTTCATATAGGGAAGAAAAAAATCCACTTTGGGAAGCATTACTTTTGATGCCACCAGAGACTGCTGAACTTAGTTTTCACTTTTGCATGTCAACATGGCAACATACTGATTCTCTGTGTGTGTTTGTAGTCCCAAAGACTAGCTACTTGGAATAGATTTAAAATATTTGGGTATTTTTTAAAGGTATAGCAATTGAAGAGGCAAAAACCCACCAATTTCGCACGAATGCTTGAAAGAATTTTTCTTCTGTAACTGGAAACATCTCATGTTCCTTCTTAACCAATAGAGGAAAGATTTGCAGACAGACCCTTTAGGTATAAATAAGGAATTTTCTACAAAAAAAGAAAAGAAAAGAAACTAGAAAAAGTTACTAATTTTGAAGGCAATTTTCCTGAAAGCGGAGCCCTGACTTTGTGAAAGTGAAGGAAGATGGACTTTCTTGATGCAAATGACTCCCAAGCGCTGATTCACTTTGCAGTTGGGCTTCCGTTGTTTGGGATGACTACTGACCGTATTTCTCATTCTGAGTCCATGTCGCAGACTCAGGGGCTGTCAATGTCTCAGGCTGTCACACCGAGGCGTCGCAGAGCTACCGTCCTTGTCCTTTGAGATGGGTCTTTCATTCTGTTTCTTTTTCAGTGAGAATGCCCCCCCCCACACCCCACTTCTTTCAAAGGGAAAACAAAATACAAAAAAACTCTTGTGTGTGCTTAACAAGTTCACTCACTGCAATTTGAGAAGGGTGGTGTTTGGGCTGAATCTTTGAAGCTTTAGTGACAGAGAGGTGCTTAGGTTGCAGACACTGCATCTTTTAGGGTTTGAGTTTTTTCCCCAGTAGATAGAAAGCATTCACAATATACTTTGTGATCTAAGGTCTGTTTGACCCAGTTAACAGTGTTTCCCAATGTAGTGCGTTCAGCATACCCATCGTTGGCCTGCAAGATGATTTTAGGAACTACAGAGACTCTTCAAATTTAATATGTTTATATGTTCAGTTGGCTATTTTTCCGGTTTATGATTTTCTGCTCAAGTAATTTTTATTTAGAAGAAATCATGAGTCAGTGTAAAGAACCCTTATGAAGTAAATGATAACAAAAGTGATGTATGGATTGGCAAAATGATAAGCAAATGATTGACATTTGAGGAAGCGGAAATTATTGTTCAGCTCTGGTTTATACATTCACTTACTTATTTAACTTCATTTATTGAATGCCTGACTATTCTAGGTACTGTGGACTTGGCAGTCAGTAATATAAACACACTCCCTGACCTTGTGGAGCTCACATGCTTGATCCAGAAGATAAATAAATATATACTGTAATGTCAGGTAGTTAGTGTTATAAAGAAAAATAAAGCAATGTTAGGGGCTAGAGCTTGACAGGGAGCTATTTGAGAGAAGAGGTTGGGTGAAAACCTTGTTGAGAAGGCTACATTTGAACAGAGGTCAACACGGATTGGGTTTATTTCAATACAAGCGTGTATTGACTATTTGGCTTTGGGAAACCAAGTCTGAACTACTGCTCAGAAGAAGCTCATAAGGAGTGAGATAGTTAAAGTTTATTGTGCCAACCTGGCCGATAAACACATGTGGGGCTAATTGAAGGGCAGAGGGATAAATGGCTCAGTGAGCCTCGCCTTTCGAGTTCTTGGGTCTCTTGCTTTGTGATGGTCAGACCAGGGTGCAGCTGCCTTAGCCAGTTCCCTGCTTCAGCTGGCAAGGCTTGCTTCCTGTAAGACTTCCCGGAGGAGAAACAACAAGGACCTATCCCAATGCAGCCCTGGGTGCTGGAGCAGCCATGTGGAGACCCCTGCCAGCGCTGAGATGCTTACACGTTCACTGATTCAGCTTTTCTCCTGCAGTCAGCATCATTGCATGTGTTTTGTGTGATAGAGGAGGACTTTGTGGATTGGTGTCAGACATATGGGCTAATATTGGACTTGTGAGCTTGGTTAGCACCGGGTTGGGTTGTTTTCTTGATTTGCACTTAGCCTTTATATAAAATTCTCTCTTATACATATGAGTTTCTGTGGATTTGTTTTTCTAAAATACCCAGACTCACACAAGGAGCTAGCATTTAAAGTTAAATGAGACCAATGCAATATGATGTCAGGAGGGTACTGCAGGCACATAGGGGAGGGAAGTTGCTGTCCCAGACAAAGTGGGGTGAGGTCATGGACAGTTTTCCAGAGTTAGTGATTGGACAAAGGACTGTTTGTGGAGGCCCTGGAAAGACTTTGATGTATGGGGGGTAAACCCCCCTCCAAAAAAACCCAGAATTTTTTTTCAACGCTATGTATATAATTTTTAAAATAAAACAACCTTATCACCTTCAAAATACTTTCCATTTCATTTAATACATTTGTCAAATCTGTGATTCCAATTTTAGAAAGCATTTTCAAACTCATCTGTCTGGATGGCAGACAGCACCTCTCTTATTTTTTCCTTCACCTCTTCTATGTCATTAAATTGCTGTCCTTTTAGGTCCCTCTGCACTTATGGAAACAAAAATAAGTCACATGGAGTGAGGTCAGGTGAGTAATACGTGTGGTGCAAGAGAGGCATACTGTTTTTTTGCCCCAAACTGGCATACTGGGATGACTTCGTGAGCAGTTGCATTGCCATGTGGCAAAACCAGTCCCCATCTGCCACATATTAGGCCTTTTTGGTTGGACATTGTTATGCAATCTTTTCAGAACCTCTAAATAGAAAACTTGATTAACAGTCTGACCTGGTAGAACAAACTCCAAATGTACCATGAGTTGCAATTTTTGTTTGTTAGGGAAGTTGACAGATGTTGAGAATGAGGTTTGTACATCAATCGACATTTCACCTTTTTTAAAAAGAGAAAACTATTCATACACTTGAGTTTTTCCGTCCTTGTAAGCTATATCCAACATTACAACAGTTTCTGCGGCATTTCCCCCCAAGCAGGAAACAAAATTTCACAGCCACATGCTGTTATCTTAAATTGGCTATCACAAAAAACGAGGTTCAAGTGAAACTGTTTTTATGAAAAAATTCACCGAGAGAAGCTTCCCAAGTGATGCCTCTGGATCCACTAACCCAGAGCGAGTTGTTTGATACTTTGGTAGGAGGAAGCGTGAGTATTATGAAAGCTTCACTCTGCCCAATGCAATTCTGATTTCTTTGGGTACCCTGTCGTATGTTTGCATGATGCACCTTGAGATTCAAATTTGAGCCAGATATGAGAAGAGAACTGGTTGTTGTGTGGTTGAGCTGCCATTGACTTAAGTAGCACTTTAGAGAGTCAAGAATTATGAAATCAAACCTGGTATTCCAGATTACTTTGAAGGAGTATTGGATAAGATAGGATAATTATTAGTTTTTTTTTTTAATATCTAATAGTTTTTAGTATTTAGATATGTGATATATGGATCTCCATTTGTTAAGGATAGGCCTGGGTTTCACAAAAGATATTGGCTATCTTTAAATTAGAAATACAATAATAATTGGTGGCAGTATCCTAGTCCTATAAGACTGTTCAAGCAGACTTTGACTAAATGGGAAGTTTTTTGTTTCTTTTTTGGAAAAATTATATGTCGACTTCTCTCACTTTCTAAAATTACACCATGTCTTTGCTTCCCCACTACCCTATAAATGTACATATGGAATAGAATTAAATAGTCTAGAATAAACATATTTAAAAGTTATGTTTGGTAACTAGATTTGAAGAAGGTGAAAAAAACAAACAATTTTATTTCCTTCCTTTTCTTTTCTTTTTTTTTTTTTAGGTAAAAGAACTAAAGACATTAACAATTCTAAGTGAAAAACAACAGTCATTGTGGTTAACCTCTAGAGTGAGAGTTAATTAGAACACTTCACAAAGATGAGCAAAAAAAGTAGCAGGAGAAACATCACTGATTTACCAAGAAGAATATTAAGACATTATATGCTTAAAAGCTATTTTTAATGTCTTGGACATTGTCCTTGATTTGATTAAAAAAATACTAAGTACTTCCAGAAAAATTCCTTTCTAGATATAAAGATCCAAGAAATCATTACAATCATTAGATTTATCCAGTAAAATAAAGGGCGTAGGAAAGAGTGAGTGAATTCCAGATAAGTTCTGTGTAGTACTCCCGAAAGCCATGAGGTCACCAGTAAATCAAACTTGGATTTGGGGCCCAGAATCTGTTAAAGCCATTCTTATTCTTGAAGATTGGAGGCCAGATTCCAGAAACAGGGTTGAGATCCTCTGGGAAACGTAGTCTTCTGTGGTGTAGTATTTGACCCATCATCCCACCTGGAATCCAGGGTGTTTAAGCTAGCACGTTTTGAGGATATTCATGTATCATATAGTAAACTGGATTGCATATCCCAATCAAAGATGAGATCATTTTTCTGAGCTCACAGTTTTATGCAAAGCCAGTTCTGCCCATAGGTGGACTAGTATTGAACCTCTGTGCATGTGTTAGGAAAGAAAAAGAACCAAGACTTCATCGTTGAGCTACCTTGTGCTGCGCAGGGTGCTGTGTTCTTCCTCTAACTGTCCTGTTAATTCTCACAACAACCCAGCAAGAAGGTCAGAGAGGTTAAGGAACATATCCAAGCTCCTTAGAGCTTAGCGAATGGCAAGTGCTGGCTCATCCTGTTGGCCATATGATGTCCTATTCTGGGCTTCTTCCCGGACATCACACTGGGGGGTGTTGAAAGCCTCCCCAGGACTGGGAGATTGTTTAGCCTCTGAGATTCTCAGGCTTCAGAGGGACCTTGGGGGTGGTGGTGGGAGTTTATATTCACTCATGCCTTCCGCGGGCTACATTCCCACTGCCATATTCCCACCAACCATCAGCTGGTTGTTGGCAGGCGCCCTCAAGGCACTTTGACTCATCATGGTCCCACGTAACAGAACAGAACTGACCCACTGGGTTTTCTGTAATCTTTTTCTTCCCTGTTTTTTTATTTGAAAAATGTTTACTGTGGCTTTAAGATGTTCTCCTAGATGTATTTCCTCTGTGTTCTGACAATTGTAAATTATGAAAGCTGCCAGGTTTTCTTCTTCTTCTTTTTTTTTGGCCGATAGTTCTTTTTTACTAGATTACTGGAATAATTTAGTTGACTTAACACTACAGATGGTGCTAATATAATGAATACCCCCCCAAAATAAATAAATTATATGCACTCTATTTCCATGTCTGTCTCATTCTGAGAATTTGTGTTCAAAGTTGTAGCTGTTTCCCCCAATTCATTTAGAGAAGGAGGTATATAAACCGATTAAGAGCAAACAGAAAAATATGTTGCCAAATTTCCTTATATTAATTCTTAGAGGTAACAAGCTAATGAATCCTTATTAATGGGAGATAGTTATTTGTAGCAGTTAGGACCAACATGGAGTAAGAACTAGGCTTGAGTCTGAATTTTTACAGTCTGTGTAAGGAGCGTAAGGAGAAAACTCCTGTCTCATAAGGTTGTTGCAAGGACAGAATAAGATAATACATGTGAAGCCAGTGTTTTCCAAACCAAAAACTCACTGCCACTGAGTCAATGCCCAATAGGGCAGAGTAGAACTGCCCCTTTCTTGAATATTTTATTGCATTTTAGGTGAAAGGTTACACAGCAGCTTAGAGTCTCATTCAACAATTCATCCACAAATTGCTCTGTACTATTACAGTCCCCATGAGTTTTAGTACTCTCACCATTTCTACTCACCTGTCTGTTTCCATCCATCCAATTTCCCAGACCCTCCTTGCCTTCTCTTCTTTGCTTTTGGATAAATCTTAACTATTGTTTTTTTATAGTGGATTATTTAAAGGAGCATTTTTTTAACCCTGCTGGGTCTCCTAAATGTAATGGTGTCTTTAGGCGAAATGAGTTTCTGATAAAATAACCGTTTGAATGATAAAATGCAAAACGATAATGCAAGATTAGTCATTTTCATTGTCACGAGTCATCCAACTCATATGATTGTAAGTGTTCAAGTCAGACAAACTTTAGACATAGAATTTCAAGGAAAAGACTACTTCACTCAAAATTAGCCAAGATGGTGTTTCCAGAGTTGTCACTAGCAGACGCTGGTGTCAGGGGACAGTCTCCACAGGTTGTGTCATGTAATAAAGCTCATGATGGACTTTATCCTGTGAAAATGTCTTTGACTTGAAGGCTAAGGGTTGAAGGTGAGTGCTGGCTCACTTGCTGGTTCTGGGCAAAGCCGTTTGACACCCTAACCAAGTAATGTTTGTAGTGGTCTTGCTCATTGAGCTTGAAGGAAATTGGATTGTTGCTTTAGTTTATTCATTTTATTGGAGGCTCCCATTTGTTTCTCTTTGATGGGGACATAAAAGAGGAAACACATAGTCATTTAACCTGTGGACCCGCGAGGATAAAGATGTGGCTCATGTTGTTCCCCTTCCCGCCAAGAGACCCCCTCTCGCAGCAAACAATGTGTGTCAGAGTAGAACTGCTCTTTAAGGCTTTCAATGGCTGATTTTTCAGAAGTAAACTCCGGAGCTTTCTTCTCAGGTGCCCCTGCATGGATTTGAACTTGCACCTTTTGATTAGCTGTCAAGAATGTTAACTGTATGTACTACCCGGGGGGTGGGGTGGGGGTGGGGGAGGCATGACAAATTCATCCCATGAAGGCTTTGATGGGACTTCCGAATTCCTGCTCTCTGTTTCTACCTCTTATTTGAAGTTTAGAAACCAGCATCAGGATGAGAGAAAAAGCCCAACTTCCTTGAGAACATAGTGGGTCGTTTCTGTCCAGAGACAGAGTTGAGCGAGCCTTCGAAGGCACTTGCAAGCCCTTTGCCTGCTTGCCTGCTTAGCTAGCACCTGCTGACTATTTTGTGGTTTGCCACCCAACTTAGAACCAGGACATTACCAGGACGCTTAGGCTGCCTTTTCTTGATGGGTCCTTTCTCCACCCTCAGTTGGACTGGAATTTGAGATTTTTATTCTGCTTGTTTTTTCCCTTTATCTTTAGGTTCTGACCATGATTTTTAGAAAAATTTAAATCGTTTTATTGGGGGCACTTACAAATATTATAAGAATTCATAAATCAGTAGCTTCCACATATGTTACCATCGTCATTTTTTTTTCTTTTTTTAAATCATTTTACTAGGGGCTCATACGACTCTTATCACAATCCATACATACATCAATTGTGTAAAGCACATTTGTACATTCATTGCCCTCACCATTCTCAAAACATTTCCTCTCCACTTAAG
>NW_022111372.1:72129412-72179137 GCF_000313985.2 Echinops telfairi
TTTTCAGCAGGAAATTACCAAGACCTTAAGAAAAAAGTTTTTTTTCCTTCCAGATCATCAATTCAGTAGCTGATCCAGACACCAAGCAGAGACCTCCTGGTAGGTCACACTCAACCCCTAATACATTTAAAGGGAGCAGCAGGGCTCTGAATATACCCCTTAGTGGAGTTAAATCCTATAAAATTACATTTCAGCAGCAAAATAGACAGACACAGTAATTTTGGTGTGAAATGTGCAAATTTTTATTTATAGAACATCTTCTGAGGCTGTTCCCAGATGTCTTTTGAAAGAAAATTTTAGTTACATGCAAAGGAACTGAAACCCCAAAATATAATTGGTCAGAAGCTTAAATCTATTCCCCTGAAAAGGCAACCCCCCCAAACACATACACACAAAACAAACACAACAACAACTTGGAGACATATATTTTCTCAACATCAGCATGAAAGAAAGAACATTCTGATCCAGAAATGGTATGCAAGTAAATAAACTTTAATTGGTTTGACAATGCCCCTTTCCTGGCAGTGCCAAGAATCCTAGCATTATAATTACACAGTTCTGGGCAGACATGTGGTTTCCATTAAGAAGGACTTGTGATTGACTGAGTTCATGAGGCATGTCAGAAAAAACACATCAATGTCTTTATAAGAAGGGAAGAGAAATGGCTCTAAATGTATTTATAACTTTACAAGATACACATTCATAAATAGTTTCAAAAGGGCATACATTTCTTTAATTCTGACTTTAAAAATCATTAAGGAAAGCCATTGGGAACATTTTGACCACCACTTCGAAATAAACTCAACACAGTTACTTATATTTCAGCAAAAGAGACACCTTTTTTTGTCCTTTACAAGGTTTTATTTAAGGATCTGGAAGGAAAATGTAGGAGAAAGTCTAAGTTAATAAGTGATGGCTTTCATAGGTTTAGTGACTTTCTTCTTTTAAATGGCTTTACCATTAACACAAAAGACTTTTAAGACCCATTCTCTCTGAGCCAGCCAGGGTTTATATTTTGTTCTCCCTTGTGTGCACCTTCAGGTTCAAATTTAGATGAGTGGAGACTGAGGCTTGGGAAATTAAGTAAATTGTTTAAAGTCCCACAGCTAATAAATGCCTTTAATTTAAAAAAGTGTTGCAAACACTTCAGGGGAAAAGGAATGAGCACATGAGGCGAGTGAGTTATAGTCTTTACATTGTGCAATGGTCCAAACTGTACAGGTAACAGGTAAAACTCAAGAACCAGTTTGGGTTGGTATATAGAGGATAAAGCTAGTGAGGCTACAGGAGGGTGAGTTTCCTCCAAAAAGATTTTAAACTAGACCCCAATCACTTGCCTTAACCATTCAAAGTGACTAAAATGTTGAAGTTTATTTTCTGCTTTTACAGAAATACTTTTAAGATGACAAACATTTTTTTTTTGGTCTGCCAAATACTGTCATCTTTTGGCAGTGTTAACATCTCTGGCTTGATATATTTTCTTGACAACAGAACAATGTGTGTGTGTGTGTGTGTGTTTCTTTTCTTGAAAAACATTTTTTCAAGAAGTAGTGGCAACACATGTGGTAGTGTTTTCCAAAAACTATCTCTGCAAAGCCATCTCTTACTTAAAATATGTGATATTTCTAATTTAAAAACTAAAACGGTGATTTTCATTTATTCAATGGAATGTCCAAAACTGTTTTTATAAGAGATTTGGATAGGTTTAAGCAACCATCTGGTATGCTAGAGTGGACATGCAAAATATTGTAGTTTGAAATTAATGGGGAGAAAAGGTCAATAATGTCAGCAATAATAAAAATAACAGTGAATAACTGTCACTCTCTATCAAAGGCTTATTTTGTGCCAGGCATTGTGCTCTGTGCTACACATTTATTTAATATCCTCATTCATCTGAGGGGGTAGTGATTCCTAACTTTATTTTGCAAATGGCAAGACTCACCAGTAATGGCAAGGTTCACCAGCAAATTGCCTGAACCCACACAAATAGCAAACAGCAGAGGTGGGATTTACAACTTCTGTTTGCCTTCTCCCTCTCCTCAACTCCACTGGAGACATGATTAGTCTGCTCTTCCATCTATGATGACTGGACGTTGAGGCATTTAGCAGCTCCTCTGACATTGGTTGGGATTCATTTGTTGAGTTCTCATGCACTTCACTGCATGCAATTAATCACCTCATCAGTGCTGAGGAAAATGGAAAGTTGTGGGTTTCACTGAGATTAGACTATGTCGAGCTAAATTGAAGCCAAGAAAATACAAAACCTTGAAAGGCCATATTATAAAAGCAATATAATTCTTTTATTTGCCTGCTTTTGTTTTCAGTTCTTATAAAAAAGCAAAACATATCCCAACAATAATTCTCATTAGATATTTGTGTTAGTCTGGGTAGCCTAGAGAAACAGATTCATAGACAGTCATATGTGTATAAGAGAGAGTTTTATATAAAGGGTAATTATACATTAAGAACGCATCCCAACCCAGTCCAGTCCAAGCCCATAAGTCTGATATTAGCCTATATGTCTGATACTGATCTATAAAGTCCTCTTCAAACTCATAAGACACATGCAATGATGCTGAATGCAGGGCAATCACAGACCAGTGGGTAGAAAGTCTTTGGTCCAGTGGTGGTGTGAGCATGTCAGCACTGGCAGGGGTCTCCATGTGGCTTCTCCAGTTTCCAGGGCTGCATCAAGGTAGGTCTATGTGTTTCTCAGGGATGTTTCACAGGAAGTGAGCCGAGAGAGAGATGTCTCCTGCCTCCCAGGAGAAAAAATCCAGAATTCCCAGAATTCTCAGGTTAGGGCCATGCCCACACAGAGGCCTCATTGGCTGTGACCTGATTGACAGACTAGACTCCATCCTTTCACTTTTAATCCTCTCAAGTCCCAAATTGACACCAGATTATGTAACTACCACAATATTCCTCTGGATAGTGACTAGACCCAGGCTCAAGGAGAATAAAGGTCTTGCTTGAAGTCACATGTTCACTTGAATTAGGGCTAAGAACTAGACATTCTAACTCTGAGCTCTGTTCTTAGTTGAATCTCATTACCTCTTCACACAAAACTTCATGTTTATATTCCAGGATTGTATTCGTGACACTTTAATGGAAGCCGGTCTTCATGTTACTACCCTTTGGTACCACAAGCTTGGCACAATGTCCTTCTAACTCATCTCCTTGCCTCCTCTACATTCCTCACACTGCAGCTGGGGGGCTGCTGTGACGTGCCCTTCTGATAGGTCTCTCTCCTAGCTAAGCAATGTTACTACCTTCACAGAACCGAGGTTGCATGATGTTGTTCCACGTGCTTCTTGAGGGGATCCCAGAGCCTGGTTTGCCTGGAGCATCTCTCCCATGCTCATCCAGAAGAAGGGTGTCATGGTGGCTATATGATCGTGATGCTGCATGTTCTGTATACGATCCTACCTGTAATTTTCCCAGCCACCCATTTTTAGAATTATTTCCATCCTGTTCTAGGAGGTTCAGGCCCCACCCATAAAGCTTCCTACTCGTCTCCAACTTGCCCTTTTGGAGAGCTTTTTTGAAGTCTGGCTGCTTTCACCCTTCCTCCACCACCACCCCGCCCCTCCATATGTTCTATCCCTCTTGCTAAGACTGGAAGCCCCATGGGGAACCATATCTCTAGAGCTTTGCATAGAGAAGAAAAAATGCTTTCAGCACCTATCACAGCATCTCAGGGACTCAACAGATATTCTCTTGAATGAAAGAAGGAATGTGTTAGACGTGTCTTGAATGCCGTTATTTTAAGTATGTCTGAAATGAATGAACACATGCGTGCATGGATGTGACAGTCACTGGACCCCTCACAGATGTTTCCATCACTTTGAGAAGAAGGAGTAATAAGTGGGCAATTTGAAGTAGGGGCTGTTGCTTCCCTGTTTGTCGTGCTCCTGTGGCCGTGAGCTGACGGGAGAGCTGCATACGCAGTGGGCACTGGTCATGAGGAAGGACTGCCCCCTTTCCTCTAGATCTCTGCTGCCTTCATCACAGGAATGTCTGCATTTCTTTTTATTTGATGGTGGATTGAGCAACTGCTGTGAGTAAGAACTCGTCAAAGGTTTTCTAAGCGCTTCCTGGCCATTGGTGCTCATCATCTGACATCCAGAGGTTTGTGCCTGCTCCCTGGTCTGGCAAGAATTACCCATCATTTGGCACAGAGGCAATGGCCTTCCGTCCATTCCAGCACTCTGCATTTGGACAATTGTGCACCTTATTTTAAGAAAAAAGATACCCAGATCTTTAATCTGGGGATTGAAAAGGAGGATTTGTCAAAATCCATTCTCCCCAGTCTTTCTTTTCCTGTGTCTTGCTCAGAGGAAGAGAGGTGCTGTTTGTAGCTGTCCAAACCCCAAACACTAAACTCACTGCCTTCCTTTGATCACGACCCACAGCAATCCCCTGCATTACAGTAAAACTGTTCTATAGGGCTTTCTTGGCTGTAATATTTATAGAAGCAGTCACCAGGCCCTTCCTCAGTTGTTTATATCTCAGGGAGGATTTGAACTGCTAACCTTTTGATAGGTAGTCAAATGCAAACTCTGCACTACCCAGAGACCTTTTTCCAATTGTCTAGCCCCTATGATGTTGCAAAACTCTGCACTACCCAGAGACCTTTTTCCAATTGTCTAGCCCCTATGATATTGCAGAATGGCTCAGAAATGTGTTTGGCGGGTGGGAAGATACACAGAGTACCAGAAAGCCTAGAGGCTAATACATATCTCCTGGAAGCAGTGCTGGCATCATCGCTGGAGGCACTTGAACAGCATTTTTATAGGGCAGAGGAGAGGGTCTAAGTCTACAAGGCGAGCCTTAAGACTGCTAGAGGACCTTCTATTTGAATTTGGCAGAACGTAGTTTAACTGGATGTTGAATGTGGCAAAAGGAAAGACCTCATTCAGGTTTTCATTTTTGCCTCTCTCTGTGTAGTTCCATTGGCTCTATTTTGCCCAATTGTAAGCCAGATGAGAGAAATGGAGCAAAATAAATAAAGCGGGATCTCACCCCTGCATCAGCCTGGGACAAGGATAGTAGGCTATGCATTTCTGCTCTATCTTTATATTATGATTGATATGTTCTGGGAGGCAGTTGACAGAAGAACAATTGCATTAGTATACAATAGCAGTCTAGACTCCCCATGCTCAATTCAACTTTTACTTTTAGCTTAGCTTAGAGGGTTTATTTGGTGGGTTTCTTTGATGACAAATAATAGACACTGACTCTTGCTAACTTAACAAAAAAAAAGGGGGGGGGGAGCTTATTAGACGTGGAGTCTAATAATCAGGTATTGGAAAGATGAGGCTGTAAGGCAAGCATGGGGAGCTGGGCCATAGGAAGTACCAGAATCGGTTTCCCAGGATGCGGCCAGTCAAAGGGCCGGGCTCCCACTAGTCCCTGTGCCCACTCTTCTCCAGATTCAGCATCTAAGGAGAGAGAGTGGATTGAGCTGACTCAGTCAGTTCTGGGCACGCATTATTTAATGTTACTTTTCTACCATACAGTGCTTGTAACTCCCACCAAATGACTTTTTCCTGATGTGTCCGATAAGAGGAGGCTGGTGAAGGAACTGAGAGAATGATATGATTCGGTTGAGTGAGAGTTAACAGGGTTCATTGTGATTGTAAAAACCTGAGAGCCGATTGAGCAGTCTGGTCAGGTTGGGTTGGTTAACCTACTTGGTTAAATGAGTTATCTCAGCACATAAAGGAGGAGCTTACTGTCACCAAGAACGAAGAGCCAGGGGTGGAACACATCCTTTGGACCCTGCACATCGAATCTCAGATCCAGGAGACCAAACGCTGTGAAGCCTAAAGAGCGTTAGAGGAGTAGCAGCAGAGCCCAACCATGAGACTGAGTCCTGGTCTCCTAGTTTACCGAACCAGTAATATGAGAGTGCTCATGCAGGAGACTCGCTTGTGAAGTGGAGTGACTTCAGACACTCGAATGAGAAGCTAAAAGCTAGAGCCAAATATCATTGGTCCGAGGCTTATAGCAGAGTGGAGTGCACTTTAAATATTTATTGGCAGAGGTAAAGGAGCTTTGCAATATTGCCCAAGCAGAATGGAGGCCAGGCCAAAGGGGCCATGGTCAGAGAAAAGCCACCTGTGAGCATGGCAAAGAAGAGACTGTGCTGATTAAAGAGCTGTAGCCTAAACATCTCTGAATCTGATTTGTAAACTGTTAACTCCCACAATAAACCTTATAATTGTGTATATTGACTGTGAATTCTTTGTGGCAATTGCAATGAAATAGCAAACCCAGCCGAGAAGTAGAGAGGACTGTGGGAGGGATAGTTGTTGTCAGAATTGATAAGGAGGGCTGAAGGTGGTGTCTGACCTCAGCCACATAGCAATGGGCTCAGGCGGCCAGTAGTGATGCTGGCGACTCTCTCTTCCATTGACGTCAGATGCCAGGTCTTGCCCAGTTTTGCAGTTCCCTTTGCTGTAGCAAAAGCTACAGCCACAGCTAATAATAAGCTCCAGGCTTATTATTAGACTGGTCACTCTGTTAAAAATGACAGCAAAGAGTTTAATTAAAAGGTAGAGCAATTTGAAAATCGGAAGATACACTGTAGTACCCAGGAAAGGTATTATTTGTTATAAATTGCAAGAAGAGAGTGAGTTTTTATTGGACGGAGTAAACAAAGGACTGTGTGCTCACAGATGTGATAGAGTACAGAGCAAGAAATAACAAGGGGGGCATTAAATGATATCACTTCTTCACATCATTTAAAAAAAATTTTAACCTCAGGGAACATGGTGATCAGTGCACGCTTCTTGGAGTAAGCATTGCAACACTCTGGACAAATGTAACAAACAATCCTGGTACAAATTAAAGTCTTGGCCCTTTCTCTCTTGGGGTTACAAGCAGTTAAACTTTTACAAGAAGTTGAATGGTCTCTTCAAAGTAGCAGCCACAGAGATTGTACTCCAAGCTGAAGCTTGATTAAAAATGGAGTTTGATTTAGATCTGAAGCAGGTATTTTAGTCATGCCAGGTGCCTCCGTTTTGTGAGGTGTTTACACTTTCTTCTTCTTCTGATCAAGCTGCTGCTTGGGGGTAAAGGAAACCCATGTGGGAGTTACCCATTTTCTGCAAGTATGTTGGGGCTACCTGCTCTATTTGAGCTTTTAAGACTCCAGATACCAATTCTGTTACTAGAGGTAGCGGGCCCCATCGGTGCTGGTCTTCTTTTCAGGGTGAGCTGGTTTTCACTGGGGAAATTATGCAAACAGGGCCACGTAAGAGACACAGCTTGGCATCAGAACGAACCTTCATTCTCCTTGGCAAGCTTCATTTCTTCGAAATACATGATTCATCACATGGCTGGATGTCTCAAGGATTGGCTATGGCAATGAGAAATTCAGTGGGTAATAATTCAGAAAGCCCAATAACAATAATTACAATGATTAAGGGGAGTAGACAGGTTAGTAGAAAAGAAGATTTTCCATATCTGTTACTTTGTCGTCACCAACCAGAAATATCACAGAAGGAAAGTGCTGTCATGAGGGGATAGTGTCACCAGGAGGCATGTTGATGTATGTTAGTGACACCTGGTTCTACTTCTCCAGAAATGCTTACTCATGCGCAACAAGGACTATTAGCAGTAGCGCAAGCCAAGCCTTCTTGAGCTTGTAGGAAATCAAGGCATAGTCAATTATTTTAAACAACTGTTGTAAGGGCTTCTAATGATTTCTATTGAGCTGCCGTTACATCCGCAGCATTGTCAGCAGCGTGGGCCATGGTAGTAGACAGCAGAGTGTGGGCAGATTTTTCTCATTGGAAAAGCCATAAGTGGAAACAAATTCTTGACGAAGTGAGCAGCGACACCCAGACCTATCAGCAATTGGATCATCTGAAGGGGTGTTATTTTTTCTGTAGGGATATTAATTTCAAGTTACTGTTCCACAGTAAACTACCATTGTATGAACTTCCAAGAAACCTATGGTGCATTGCCCCTATGAGTATGATAAACTGAAGAAAAATACCTGTAAGAATTTCATAATGAAGAAAAACAAAGGCAAGACAAGAAAGAGAAAAGGAATGGATTTAAAGCACATTTTTCTTTTATTAAGTTACTAGGAGATGATACTTAAGTATAATAAGTAACTTAAGTAGATAAACTTAAGCTAAATGTAAACATTGTAAGTATTAAGCAGAATGCATCAATTTCAATTTTTAGCAAAATGAATAAAATGTTTACCTTCTTGAGTTAGGGTTCAAGGTATTCATTGATTACCAAAGCTACTAAGAAATCATTCCACAAGTATGGAGACCGCCTGAACTGTTCCTTATTCATTCTTAGTCCATGTTTTCCTGAAATTGTCTGCTGATGACCATGGGGGCATTTCAAACTGAGTTTCAAGCCTCAGATTGGCTGACCAGTCGAGTAAGAGATGTTAGCTTTCTTTAGCGGCAAGAGATGAATCTAAGGGTTACTTCCCTTTAGAGCAGTGGTTCTCCACCTTCCTAATGCTGCGACCCTTTAATACAGTTCCTCTCATGTCATGATGACCCCAAACCATACATTTTCGTTACTCCTTCATAACTGTAAATTTGCTACTGTTATGAAGAAGGTGATCCCTGTGAAAGGGCCATTCAATTCCCCCAAAGGGGTCGCGACCCACAGGTTGAGAACCACTGCTTTAGAGTTTCTGTGGAAGGATTAGGTAGGAGAACGAGATACAACCTCTCTTAGTGAGATTCTAAGAAATCTTTCAATTGATGCCTTTTCAGATGGGGCCAACAAGAATTTTACTCTTCAAATGCTTCTTTAATTTTTGAAGAATATTTCTTAAGAGTATTTAATGGAGATTGACACCATTCTAATAATTCAGCAGCTCAGGCCATGGTAGCAGATAGAGTGTAGAGAGAGCATAATCAGTTAGAGTCCGTGGAAGCAATATTTGAAAGGATCACAGGCCTTCCAGTAATTGTTTCCTAAGGAGTACGTTTATATGGTCCAGATGAACTTCTTCTTAAATGTAAACAGACTAAGGGAAGAACTTGACTCCAAGACAAACCTAAGGGTTCAGAGGACAGAGTAGGTTTAAAAAATTATTAATTTGCTATTTGCTCTTTATACAAGTTGAGAGGACTGAGGAGGATAAGGGCAATACAATCTCCGGTACGTGGGAAAAATTAGACCTAATTCTTGAATAGCCTGTTCAGTTAAGTGAGTTCCCCAATGGCTACAAAGAAGGTCTGGTGCTTCCCAGATAGACATTATGCTTCTAAGGAGCCTCTTTGCTACAAAAGAAGCAATGGCATGGCCACAGGTGGAAGTCTCTATCCACTATGAAAATGCACAAATCATTGCCAAGATGTGCTCATTACCAAGGTGGAAGTGGGATAAGATCGAATTGACCTTCAAGCCTAGGTGCAGAGGGAGAATGTTAGGAGTTCAGACGTGGCCCCACACCATTTCCTCAGATTCCAATCTTTTCTTCTATAGCTCCAAATTTATATATGAATAGTTTCAAACCTGTGAGCCCGATCTAGTTCATCTTACCCCCAGTGGTCAAGGGGCAAACACTAAATGAAAATAAGCCCTGCCTAACACACCTGTGTAACAATTCCATAGTTATCGATTGGACTTCTCTTTATTAGTACATGAAACTTACACAAAAACATGAAAGACAAAATAGCCCTGTAGGTTATTTCTACTTGCAGCTGGACCTTATCGTGAAAACCTACCCTCCTTGCTTCAGGGAGATAGCTGCTACTGCAAAATCGGTAGAAACCCCTGCAAATATAATTTTAAGAAAATTTACATGTCATCTGGACTCATATGCACTGTGTCTGCTTTACTCAAATTTGCTTTACCCTGACATTTATCTGCCAGGAGAGTCATCTCCTCTGAGAGCCTTCTAGAATCTTCATACACTGGACTCCATGCAATGGCTACTTTAAGCCTAGCCACTCTTCTCTTTGAAACCGTCCTTCTCATGCTTGTTCAGCGTTAACTAACTCCAACCTTTGACTCCCTGCAGTGACTTGAAGAAGACTCCTTTGACCAATGTGTTTTGATGTAGATGTCTCTCACGTAAAGCTAACGCCTGACGTTTCTTATCAGGCTGATCATGCCATCACAGTTTCTACCAAAGTCCCTGCAAGCCACCCCTTCTCAAAGTACTTCAACTTAACACGCTGAATTTATGGCTCTAACTCCAGCTTGCGAACTTGCTAAAAGGAAGTCTGTAAATATTTTTACAGATTCAAAATGGTATTGTTCCTGGTTATGGAATATTATGGAAACAAAGAGAGTTGTTGGACCTCTTCTGGTCATACTATTAAAAATGAAAGTTTAATAGCAGACCTTTCAGATGCCTTTTGTTCCCTTAAGAAATTGCTATAATTAGAATACAGGTGCACCAATTGAAGGGAGTGTCCCAAATCGAAGAAATTAGAAGTGATTTTACTAATGCAGCTGCTACTCTGGCTGCTTCCCAAAGTATTACTGCCCCAGTTACAATACAAGCGTCATAGAGGGGCCTCTAGAAAAACCTTTCGAGATTCGTTCCTAGTGAATAACGAAGATTAAGCCAGCAGCAACTAGCTAGGTCAGGTGAAACGAAACCATGAAAAAGTTCAGATTGTTACCAAGATGCTAACCCTAAATTATGGGGAGGGCTCAACCCTAAAATTACTCTTCCTAAACTTCTGCATGTTCCAAGTATAAGAACTCTACATAAGAACACTCATCTAGCCAAGGGCTTAAGTGGAGAGCAAATGTTTTGAGAATGATGAGGGCAACGAATGTACAAATGTGCTTTACACAATTGAGATATGTATGGATTGTGATGAGTTGTATGAGCCTATAGTGGGGGAAGGAGAATCCAAGTCCACATCTGTTCAAGTAAGATTCCTATGAGACAGAGTTCAGACAAGCTTCCCCCCTCCATCCTTCTTTATCCCATTCTGACATCTGCCAACCCTCCCTGAGCACTCTGTTTCCCTGCTGGGTTGATAATTAATTCCTGGGGCCACACAGAACTCATAGACAATGTTCATGACCTTAGTGGTTGTTCAGGAAGCTGAGAGCTTACAAAATGATAAGGACACAGTTCTGTTGTCTGTTGTGCCCTTTCTCAGCTATGCTGAGGGCATGTTTCTCCTTGGTGGTGGCCTCTAGTTCCCTGGTCCCTTGGCCTCTTCCCTTCTTGGGCAGATTTATAAAGCTCCTTCAGTGCTGGTAAATATCCAAAGTGCTGGTAAACATCCCACTCTGCAAGCCAGCTCTCCTGTCCAAAGGCATTCAGTTTTAGATCTTCTGTAGGCTGGGAGGGTTATAGCTTTGTCTCATGGTCTCAGTTCTGCAGAATCTGGTGTCTCTAGCACTTCAGGCAGGGATTTCACATGCAATCTGCTGGTGGTTCTGAGGTGGCTCACTTTCATACTCAGTAGAATGGCAAGATTGACTAATCCCCAAACTTTATTTACATGCTCCACCCCAGTCACTGGGTGGGAATTACAAAGATTAAGGATCGATGAGCCAAACCAAGTAATTTCACTGCACTATATAATCCAAGCTTGACAACAGCCGTAGAGGCTTAAAATCCCTTAATTGTTTCTTTGTTTTCGGTAAAGGAAGGGAGCTAAGTGTCTTCTCTTGGGGTCAATACAAACGCCATCTGTAGGGTTTAAATGACTTAAGTATTTGACCGAAGGTTGAGCTAATTGTAACTTTTCTCCAGAAACATTGTGTCTACTAGCAGCTAAATGTTTTAACCAAGTAATGCACCCCAGTAAGTCATCGACATATTGCAGTCATTTTTTCCAATGCCTAGGCTTTTTCCAGTGGTGGCAAAGACCAGTTTTAGCTCCTTTGGAGGGTTTAAAATTTCTCTTCTTTAGGTCCATGTAGCTGTTGTAGTTGAAGGACTATTAATTTGTTAGCTTTAGCAATCTGCTTTGTTTTTAAGTTTGGACAAGTTCATGAGCCAAGCTAGTCAATTCAAGAGTGAGACCAGCTTTCCAATCTAAACGATATCTTTTAATTAGGGCTGAAATTTCAGGCTTCAGACTAGAAATACAAGTAAATACTGCACCAAAAGCTTCCACGGTTTCTTCCTTTTAAGGACCTAACTCAGAGTGTTCCTATAACTTCTGGAATAATGAAGCTTAATGATCATATGCAATTATGTTCCTAGTTTGTATGCAGAAACGGATTTTTGTCCAAATAATTATTGGGACAAAGGGCTCAAGGATTGCTTTAAGTAATTTTTGTCGTGAGGATTGATTTTCTGTAAGGAGGGTTTTGACTATTTTGCATGTACCCAAGGCCAAACTATCTTGGAGGTCTTCCCATTCAGCATATTCTTACATAATTTGGCTTCCCAAGGACCAACTAAGACATAGATGAACTGATAAAAATCAGGCACCCTGGGCTCATAAGTTTCCATAAGCTCCTTGGTAAGGATGCTCACATGATTGGGGGAACCCTTCAGCAAAGCTTGGTGATAATGTGTACGTGTGAAGACTAAAGGAAACTAGCATTCTTTGGCTTTTCTCTAGTTCTCCTTTCAGAGTCTGTGGGGGTGAATCTTGAAGGGCATTTCTGGAATGGAACACTCCAGAAATTTTGGACACTTTGGCTTTGAATCTTAGCAAGTTTTTTTTCCCCCGGGGAAAGCGGAAGCTCCGACATTGTTTAGAAGGTTAAGAAGGTAGAGGAGGTTCCAGAGATGAGGCTGCCATCAGAGGGAACTGCAAGTGGGGTGGGATGGGGGTGGGGGGCTTATCAGCATAGTTTAGCTCTTACTCCATAATTTCCTGTTTTGTTTAGTTACTTCAGAAACAATATTCTGCAATTCTTTATCTGTTTTGTCCATTTAGGAATGATATAATTCAGAGAGGTTATTTTGCTATCCCAGTGTCTTTGAGAGGCCTCCAGATACCAATTTAAAAAGGTAGCCCATTGCAATTTCTTTAAAAAAAAATCATTTTATTAGGGGCTCATACAACTCTTATCACAATCCATGCACACATCAATTGTGTAAAGCAAATTTGTACATTCATTGCCCTCATCATTCTCAAAACATTTCCTCTCCATTAAACCCCCGGCATTAGGTCCTCATTTTTCCCCTCCCTCCCCGCTCCCCCCTCCCTCACGAGCCCTTGATAATTTATAAATTGTTATTTTGTCATATCTTGCCCTGTCCGACGTCTCCCTTCACCCACTTTTCTGTTGTCTGTCCCCCAGGGAGGAGGTCACATATAGTTCCTTGTAATCGGTTCCCTCTTTCCTACCCACTCTCCCTCTATCCTCCCTGTTTCACCACTCACACCACTGGTCCTGTAGGGATCATCCGCCTTGGATTCCCTGTATTTCCAGTTCCTATCTGTACCAGTGTACATCCTCTGGTCTAGCCAGACTTGCCATTGCAATTTCTTAATGCAGGAGTCTTTATTTTCCAATTTACTGCACAGAAAAGAAGACCGGCATTTCCTTTAAGTAGTCCCAGATCAGTTGGAAGTTCCTTTGGTTAGGTCATGCCAAGCAAATAGAAACAAACATGTCCAAGAACCAAAATACTTGTTCAGTTAATGAGCAAGAGTTCCCGAAGGAGGTTCAAAATTCCTCGTAGATTTGGCATTTCCCATGTTTCCAAAAGCAGTAGAAAAGTAGCTTCAGTCTGTGGTCTTAAAGGCTTGAAGATACAAGCAGCCATCTAGCTGAGAAGCAACAAAGCCCACATGGAAGAAGCACACCAGCCTGTGTGATCATGAGGTACTGATAGGATCAGGTATCAGGAATCAAAGAACAAAAAGTAATACCATTGTGAATGAGGGGGAGTACAGAGTGGAGACCCAAAGCCCATCTGTAGGCAGCTGGACATCCCCTTACAGAAGGGTCCTGGGGAGGAGATGAGCCTGTGAGGGTGCAGTATAGCAACGATGAAACATACAACTTTCCACTAGTTCTTTAAGGCTTCCTCCCACACTATCATGATCCCAATTCTATCTTACAAATCTGGCTAGACCAAATGATGTACACTGGTACAGATTGGAACTGGAAACACAGGGAATCCAGGACAGAGAAAGCCCTCAGGACCAATAATGAGAGTAGCGATACCTGGAGGGGAAGGGGTAGGTGGGGGAAAAGGGGAAACTGATCACAATGATCTACATCTAATCCCCTCCCTGGCGGATGGAGAGCAGAAAAGTGGGTGAAGGGAGATATCAGACAGTGTGAGACATGAAAAAAATAACAATACTTTATAAAGTAGCAAGGATTCTTGAGGGAGGGAGAGGAAAAACGAGGAACTGACACCAAGAGCTCAAGTAGAAAGAAAATGTTTTGAGAATGATGATGGCAACAAATGTACAAATGTGTTTGACACAATGTATGGATATATGGATTGTGATAAAAGTTGTATGAGCCACCAATAAAATTATATAAAAGTAGTTTCAGAAGTTTTAAGCACAGGGTTGGAGCTCTCTGTGTCTCAGAACCAGGTAATGTTCATAGTAAAGGAATGCTGCAGAATTACTGAGGCAGTGTTTAGACCCAGCCTGTGTGCACTGTTTCTAAATGGCTTTACAGTTCTTAAGCAGCAACTGCCTTATTCTATTGAAAACAACAACAGAACAACAGCTAAGAGAAAGGAAAGTCCCACAGCAAAACTCAGGGAGCTTCTACTCCAAGAGAGCAGAGGCTAGCGCCTAAGAGGTGTTTGTTTCCCTTGCTGCAACTCCAGATTGGGCTGTGGAGATGAGAACCAGAAATGACCTGGCCTTGAACTGTTGGCTCCAATCCTCAGTGCCTGTTAAGTTGCAGAGCTACATTCACACGTGAGTCCTTTTCTGGTTGTCAAGAAATGCTGTAGTGAAATACCAGTCGTAGTCTGTGTTTGAAGTGAAGGCAGAGGTTTATTGAGAAGTCGAGGTACACAAATTGAAAGACACACTGGCACCTGAGCAGGAAGAGAGTGAGGTGTCCAGTGCGTGACTGTCTCCTCGTTGGCATGAGGAGATGCTTGGCAAAAAGTTACAATGGGTTGTTAAAGTACAATCCACCTTAACATTATTGTTTCTATTTGCCAACCTCTTTCAACATGTGGATGGAGGCGTTATTATTGCAAACCGCAAGAGTATTTTTGACATGTATTAACAAACAATTCCTTGGATAAGCTAAAACCTTGACCCTTGCTCCTGTGGGGTTACAAGCAACTAAACTTGTACAAGAAGCTGAATTGCCACTTCAGAATATCAAAAGCAGAGATTTTAGACCAAGCAATAGTTTGATTCAAAATGGAGTTTAATTTGATCTGAAGCAGCTAAGTACTTTGGCTGGGGGACCCATTTCCACAACTTAACATGAGGAGGAGTGGGTGAGGGGCAGTTCCCTAAAGAGTAAGTACCATTACTCCATAGCGAATGCAGAGGGCTGGGGCAGAGAGAGCACAGATGTTCACCCGGCCCAGATGGGGCGGCCGCCCCGCAGTTCTACTCTGCCCCACGGGTTGCTATGAGTCGGATTCTACTCAGTGGCTGTGAATTTGCATTTGGTTTTTGTGAAGTAATCAATATAATTTGCATTTTATTAATCCCAGCCCATTTATGTTTAGTCAAACGTGCTTTGTCTTCTTCCTGAGGAGTTAGTTAGGGTATGCTCTCCATTAATTTGCCCAGCCCCTAAGGACACACAGGTTTCACCTCTCCGTGGGCTTCCCCAACTCACGTTTCCCTTCAATGTCTAGTAAGTGGAAGAAAGTCTGAGGTTAGGGAAGCTGCGTCTAGCTGTGGGACTTTCTAAGTTCTCTGCACCTCTCTGCGATTTGGTTCTCTATCTATCATCTGAGGCAGTCCCTGACCTTCCTGCCTTATCAGGGTGTTGGGAGCTTCAAATGAAATAATGGGTGCTAAAAGACTGAAAAATTAAAATTGTGCTTAAAGCCAAAGGTAGTTTTAGGGTTGCGTGGCTTTACGGCAGAAAGATGAGCATGATGGATAATGTCTCGTAGCAGCCAAGTTTATCGGGTGTTTACTGTCCTCGTCGTACTATGCTAAACCTGTGCATGAACTATTTGATGTAATGGCCACCTGCTCGCCTCAGTGCGAAGTATTACTGCTAGCTCCAAAAGAAAAATAGTTTGCCCAAGGACACATAGCTGTTACTCGGGGAGCCTAGATTTTAATAAAAAGCTATCTGCTTTATCTCTAGACTAGTCAGTACTTCCCCTCCTGCCCCCCTCCGCCCTCTTCCCCCCTCTTGAGTCTCACACCTTGACATTTCTCAAGGTTCTTGCATGAGATGCTCCATATTAGATTCAAGGTAAAGAATCTGAATGCTGGAATTAGTCTCAACTTGGAATCTAACACTTTCTCATGGTGTGAGCTAAGCCTCAGGTTCTTATGGGGGGAAATGGTGGCAATAATAGTACCTTAGTCATAGTACTCTTTAGCAGAAGGACATGAACAATTATGGAAATATCAATAATACTCATTATTAACTGAATGATGAATTGTTAAGCTGGGGTTCAGCTAGGGTCGTATACGTCTGGCACACTCCATGACATGAAAGAGTAAATTCTTTAGAATTTTCTCTGACCCTCTTGGGTGCCTTCTTGGCTCACTTCAGCCTTCAGATGTATTTGACTTGATTTACAAATTTTGCTTTTTAATCTGAATTGCATGCCAACATCATAAAACCAGAAGATTCCACACTCAAATCTATCTAGCTGGATTTTCTTGTAAACTTAGAAAATATGGTAACCAGGCAGGCCTTGCACGCCTGCCTGGCAAGCCCCAGCTGCTGCTGATTATAGCTGCTATCGTGAGGGTTTGGGGGGTGGGGTGGGTGCTGCAAAGCTCCTGTGGGCCTCTGTGGGTATTCCGCTTCTGTCGGCACTGGAGTTGGAGACTCCCGTTCTAGGACCCCAGGATGAGCTCATTTGAGGAGATAGAAGTCATTGCATTTGTTTTTAATTAAAAACAACAAGAACCTAGGACTGGGCCAGCTCCTGGCTATATCCTGGACTTCTTATGAACATTCACATCCTCCTGACATGACAAGATGTGGAGAGCAGCCCCACTATTGAAGATCCAGGAACGGGGAGAGAATAGGGAGGACCAGAGGGCCAGGGATCGGAAACTTGCTGTGTGTTCCTGAAGTTGGGGCAGGAGAGAGATGGGCCAGACAGAGTAGCTGTGGCTCAGCATTGATCGCGCTGTGGCTCCCTGACCCAGGCCGAGCTGGATGGAAGAGCCGGGCTGCTGGGAATGGCTTTGCTGATGTGCCATTCCTGGGGTAAGAGATTATTGATGAAGGGGCTTAAGTGGTCTGTGGAGAACACTAGCGCAGAGCTAATGCTGATGATTTGCTCCTCAGTCCTGCCTCTGCCCTGGGTTCAGGGACGGAGCGTCTTGAGCTATGTTGGTGCCCAAGGCAGCCTACCTTCCTGCTCCTTTTTTGGCTCAGAGACTGGACTGGGAGTCGGAAGTTTCGACTACCCCGCTGGGGTTCCAAATGCTAAGCTCCGATGCTTCTACTCCCATGACGTTGTAACTGACCTGGAAGAACAAGAGATCAGCGCTTATATAATGGCTTTCGTGGATAGGGATGATTTGCGAGGAATTACCTCAGCAAAATTCAGAAAGAATATCTGGATCCAGATTTTGGCACAAAAGGAGAAAACTTTTTTAAAATGCAGGGGGGAAAAAAAGAAGTACACGTAGGGAGAAGGCAGTCTCTTGTGTTTCGTATACCCTTTTCAGTAGAATATTACAATTCAGAAGATCTGCGATAAACATTTTCCCCCAACAGATTCAGCCTTATCCTGACATTAGAATTTCTTGGGAATTTAAAAAATAAGTGCTAATCTCTAGAGACTGACTCCAAATATTCTGAATTAACTGATCCGGCATTGGACCCCAGGCCCCTGGGCTCAATTTTGTATTTAATTACTAACCTTGCTTTTTGAACCTACCCCGTGAAGGACCTTCTATCTGCTCTCATAAAGAGCAAACCCCCCCATGGCCATAGGGTTGACTCTGACTCCCAGCCACTCTACATAAGGTTTCTGAGCGCGCAGACCTTCATGGGAGGAGACAACCTCTTCTTTCTCCCACTGGGTAGCTGTTGGCTCTGAACCCACAGTGCCACAGAGAACCCCAGTAGGGCTGTTCTGCCCTGTAATACTTCATGCCACCCTGATATGGACTTGACTCCAAGGCCATGAGTTTGGTTTTGGATCGTAGGACAGAGGCATCAGTATCCCCTGAGAATACCTCGAGTGATTATGCTGTGCAGTCTAGTTGGGAGCCCCGTTCCAAGGCCGGCACTTCTTGGCCAAGCTAGGACTTGTGTTCAGTGACTTGCACAGAGCTGCAAAGCCGAGTTCTTTCAGTAAAACCTAGGCTGCCAGCTTTTCAGTCAGTTTGCCTTCTTTGATGCCTAGCTCTCCTGGCAAACAGTGCCCTCACACCCCTTCATGACTTTTTGGGGTCATATCCTTGTACCATCTGTATTGTTTTAAAAAACAAATTTATTTACATCTGTTGACTCTTTAAACTGAATTTATTTGAAAGGGACACTTTATAGCCCTGCAGTAAGTGGCAGTTCAGCCTCACCTGCCGTAAATGGGAGCACAGCAATGAAAACAATGTTGCTGCTGGCTAGGTAGCATGATGCTGCTGCTTGCAAATGACTCTCTCTGTTAACCATGGATATTGGCAAGAGATACGGGTTCCAAGAATCCAGTGCTGAGACTCTCTCCTTGACTGAAACAGAGCGATTAAGAGAGACGTGAAAAGGGGGTGACTTCCTCACTATGTGTGTTATTGCCCAAATCCTTGGGCCCAAGAACAAACGTTGTTTTGACTTCAAAACAGATACTGTTTCCTTTGCCTTAAAAGGGTGAAGGGGAAAACACCCACAAAACAAAACAAAAGTCCCACAAACAAATAAGGCAGTTGATTCCAATTCTGGGTGCCCCTGTGTGTTGCCGAGTAGACGGTGCCCCGTAGGAGTGTCGTGATGGTGGTCATGGCTGTGGTCTTTTAAAGGTAGCTTGCTAGGCTCTTTTTCCCCTGAAGTGCCCCTGGATGGGTTTGAACCACCAACCTCTTGGTTGGTAACAGAGCACTTAATTGTTTGCACCAGTCAGGTACTCCTTTGAAAGAAAAGTAGTCTAGTCAAATTCTAGACTAATGAAAATCGGGAAATGGTGTATGGAGTTGAGCCATCAGATTAGAGGCTTGAGAAACCAGAACACCCACACCAGAGGCCTGAACAATCAGGAGCGTCATCATAGACACCAGTTCTCGAACCAGGTGAGAAGACAAGAGTATAAGCACTTATGATTTTGCCAGTGCTGGTATCTTATTGTTAGTGGACTCTGCGGTCAGTAGCCTTGACTAAAACAGTACATTGACTTTAGAGGCACGGAAGGGCAATTTTTAGCTATTTTACCCATTCTTTCAGCATTCTAGTGATGTCTTGGAATTTTATGGGATTCATGAGAAATGAACTCTAAGGGGGACAAGTATTCAAATAGTAAAATAGAATTTAAGAGGACTTAAAGCACTTAGAGGAGGGACCAGTCCTTGGGAAAGGACACCACTTGGTGAGCCAAGAGGTCAACGGAAAAGAGGAAGGCCTGCCGCGAGATGTGCTCACACCGTGGCCGCAACAACGGCCCCAACTCGGCAAGGCTCGTCGGGGTGATGGAGGAGCAGGCGGCATTGTGTTCTGTCTTCATAGGGTCCCTAGGACTTGAAAATGGCAACACCACAACAGTATTTAAACTTATTTATTATCATTATTATTATTGAGTCCCTGGGCTCGGAATGAGATCTAGTTCTATCTTTAAGGATTTGTACTTCAGTTGGAATCGATACATACAGTTATTTAACCTTACTTTAGTGCAAGAAAAAGCTCAAGTGAAGTGATTGTGAGGAAGAATTTGTGGCAAGAAGGCATGCGCTCAGTAATTTCTGGTCAGGGTCTCACAGTTTTCTTCCCATTTCGCCATGGTAGCAGAAGCTCTAAGGAACTGCCTTTGCTGACAGATGGCAGCTAACCGTGCCACTTTGAGTGTTTGCGGCTCTCCACAGTTTGGCCAGTGACCCATTCTCATACACCAGGCTCCTGAATGGACTCACTGCGCCTCTTCTACATCTCCCATGAAAGGACTTTAATTAGTGAATTTTCCATTCCGGTTATTGGCGAGAAATCACTTAAATGATAAAAGTTCGGGTCCTGGTTAGTATCAGGGTCATGATAGAGCCAATTTGATGCCCTGCGTTGAAGGGCAATTAGATGTTGACTGTAAGCTGGGCTTTTCGAACCTGGCCACTGTTTGTGTTTCAGTCTCCATCAAAGAAATTGTGTTCCCTCTCTCTTATTTTTTTCCTGTTTGGTTAACAACAACAAAAAGTTGCAAGATGAGATTCAACCCAAATAAAGTACTAAAATATTCTCAGACACCTATGAAAATTCTCTGTCTGGTGCTTGGGACTGACTTACTCTAGATTTTGGCTCTGCACATTAGCTTTTGTGCGTTGTCCTTCCCCTTCCCCATGTGGTAGCATTCACTTCCCAAATTGAAATATCTGCTTCACATTCCCTTTGATTTTCCAAAGGCATTATAGCGGATAGGGAGTCTTAGTCTTCGGGTCAATACTCTTTGATACATTTACCTAAATGGCATGTTCTTCTCCATGTCGTTGCAGCACACAATAATTAAATGTGCCTTCAAGCAGTATTGAAGGTAGGTAGTCTTTGAGCTTATTGCTTAATTAGTTCAGGTTTGTCCTAT
The DNA here is from genome assembly GCF_000313985.2 of Echinops telfairi. NCBI lineage: Eukaryota > Metazoa > Chordata > Mammalia > Afrosoricida > Tenrecidae > Echinops > Echinops telfairi. The sequence goes on from NW_022111372.1 coordinate 72,150,198, forward strand.
AGCTTCCCATCACTGTGCAATCAATACTATTCTAGTGAGCATTCCACCAATATTGGAAAGATGCCTCCTGCCTTTGCTAGTGGATGTAGAGAGTCCAGGTTGTGTTGTAAATGAGTTGCCTGGGAAATACCAACTCAGTCATCCATTTGGAGAGCTTGCTAAGTGATGTACCACTTCAAAAAATCCTTATATACAGAAAAAAGCCCTGCATGCTTCCTCGGGGCCTATTGTTCCCCTCTACTTTTATGTTGTCAGCTTATAAGAATTTCAACCAAATGAAAAGATAAGATTTTTTTTTTCTTCTTCAAGGGTTGCTGCCAAAGGGAACCCTTGTACTATTTTACCACCTTCTGTGCCATCACAGTAATTTGATTGACATGGAAAGCTCGGATTTTTCTGACAAGAGCTGTGCCACAGAGCTGACAGAGGGAGTCCGGAGCTTCCACCATGAAGTATTGGAGGCAAAGCTGGGTACGAAGAGAGTCCTGAAATGACTCTGCCCAACAAGGGTGCCAAAGTAGTGACTAGTTGCATAGACTGGAAGAATCCCCCCCGTTTCCAACTGTTGGTTATGTTGGAGCACTTTCCAGGGTCATGCTGGGACATAGCCAGTCCTTCAGACAGCATGGTGGAGGGGAGCTTGACTCTTTTTTGATCACAATGTAAGTGTTTCCCCCGGTAGTACCAACTAGATTATATCCTTAAAATGAAGGATCCTGGAGATTTCATTGAATTACTCTTGGCTAAAAAGGTTTTGCAAAGAGCAAGGTTTGTGATGGAAAAATCCATGCATGGCAAAAATAATTCTATTGTAAATACCCAGGCAATGGGATTTTTTAATGTAGTCATCAAGTCATTTAGTCAGCAAATACTTGAGTATCTGCAGTGTCCCAGGCACTATGCCAGGACCTGGAGATAGCAGTAAACAAGAGCAAGTCATGGTCTCAGGTAGTTTAGGCGAATCTTTGAGTCCTACAGCCAAACAGCCTCACCCAGTAATGACCAATACATGGTGGTTTACGTGAGTAGAAAGTGTGTCCAAATGGATCCTTTCCATCTGTGTTTTTAAATGGATCATTTTCATCTGTGGTTTTAAGTTTTGATCAATCTCTACCTTTGCTTGAGCTTTTCTTTCTGTGCAAATAATACTGTTAGTAACAAGCTGCTAAAATTTCTTTAATAAAGGTCAAACGATTTACATTTATTAATTTATTATTTTGTGCACTCATCTGTTTGGCCTATGATGGTTAAAGACATTTCTAGGAATGTTCCAAAAACGTATCGACATGGTAGGCACTCCATAGGCACTCAGATGGCTTCTGGTTCAATGAACTGGATGGGGTTTGGGAATTATGTAATAAGTTATCTTCAATCTCTACAGAGGTGATTCAACTTTGTCATTCAGCCCTGTCTTGCTGTTGGGTTCTATAGAGCCCTTGAACATTATTAATATATATTTTGATTATTTTGGTAAGATCCAAGCAATGCTGTTTTGATGAAATACCTAAATCAAGCAATCGTAATATTTCAAAGTCAACTGAGCAGTTCTCTGAAATAATCTTAGCTTCTTGCACCATGTTCACAAGCGTGGTAGATGACATCATATGTTCTAGCACCAATATAAAATCTTCAGAAATGCAGAACTCCGAGTACTTGTAAAGTATTTTAAAATTAATTTTTGATGAGTTTTTATGTTTTAACACTGTACTGGATTTTAAGTAAGGAGGTTGTTTTTGCATTAGCAGTTGTGTAGAATATTACTTCACAGGATAGTGTTTAATTAAAATACACTAATTTATGTATTTGTTCATTAGCTTTATCCCTAAAGCAGAGAAAACCTCTGTATGCTTTTATGAAAAATGTAAATGAAGATTTTGGCATCACTAATAAAGTTCAATTAGCATAGGTAACTTGTATGCTTTTACTTTCATAACTTTATAGAAATAATTTTAAAACATTGCTTTGACATATAAAACAGATCACTTTTCAGTGAAAAGATTAAACTCCCATGAACAACCTTCTATTTTTCTAATTTCCTTTTGGCTTTATTGGGTTTTACCTGATTTGTTCTTGTCGTAGAATGTTCCCCTTGTTTCTGCAATTGCGGGAGTCATTTTTGATGCAATGATATTGCAGTGCACTTTTTTCCTTTTGAATGAAACATTTGGAAACAGTTAGCTCCCCTCATTCAAAGTGAGCCACTTTGAGTATTGATATAACAAATGAGAAACACCTTATTGAAAAGTATACTGATTCCGCATCCCCCTCCCTTAGAATGTGCGCTCCTCAGGATTGGGGCCAGGCTTTTGTGAACTGTGCTGCCAAGTGGAACAGGCCTCCTGCTTTAGGAATAAGCAACAGGATGTGGATTATGGCATTGTGGAACTTATTAGCCTTTTCCCCTGCCCCTTATTCCCTGCCTTGATATAGGCAATGAGGGGGGAAAATCAGAGAAGGGCATATTCCAGTTTTTAATCATTGTTCTTCCATGTTCTGGACACAGACATCAATTGTTTTCACTGCTCCGGCTGTCATGGACATACCTTCCGTGACATCCTGTTTCTAGCAGGAAAGAAAACAGATTCAAAATGTGTTCAAAGGGGACTGCCCTGAGATATTTTCTCCCCATTCTTCCTTTGTTAGTTATTTATATTCACACTTCTTCACTTCACTACATTCCTCAGTAAACAGCTTGCAGGGGGGTTGATGTTTGTTAATGAACTGTCAATAAACACATGTTCTCCCCGACTTCTTAAAACACACACACATAAGACTATATGGGGGTGGGTGTGCTGGTGTTTCCAACTCGAGTTCACGCCATGCAGACAGAGTGGAGACTTGGCTGAGGCCCTGGCCTCTGTGCCCCCCCCCCAACACCCCCCACACCCCCTGCAGTCACGTGCTGGAAGCACAGCCTTTGTGTGGGGAGGGAAGTGGCAGATTTTGATGGAGAGTGTGCCAACAGTTATTAGGAAGAAGTCGGGAAGTGTTTGGAAACAGGGCTGCGAGTATTCCCAACAGCGCTGGAGGAGAAGTCTCTCCAATGAACAAAAGGCAAACACACGCTCAGGGTGAGGACTTTTCTTCTGTATTGACAGAAGAGAGGCGAGAGTGAGAGGCTGGCTCATGTTTGGAGAGAGAACAAATAATAACATCTCTGTTGAGAGCCCATGGATGCCAGTGATTTTCTTTTCTTCCTCCTGGTCTCCTGCTTGCTGTGGCGCCTCGTTCTTCTCTACAGCCGAAGTACCCAAGGAAGTGCTTCTGCTTAGAAGATGCCGACGGCGAGGGATCTCTGTTATTTGAAACAACAACAACAACAACAACAAAGGAAGAAGAAGAACATTTTCTTTTATGCCACAGTCCACTCTCAGTGATTTGTGGGCAGAGGGAAAAAGATGATCTGATACCCAGAGGGTGGAGGTGGTGGAGAGGCCGGAACATACCCTTCTGTCCTTGGCGCAGCCCAAGACTACAGATGAAGTGAGAGAAACGGCGAGCAACCTTGAAAGAAAAGTATTTATAATTTAATTAGCATGATTATTGCCTTCTATTCATTTTGAAACAAATTGTCCCAAGAGCAACAATTCTGGGAAAAAAATTTTTTTTTGCTTTAGTAGAAAAAAAAAAGTTGGATTTCCCAGTATCCTTATCTTTTTTTTTTCCCCCCTTAAAAATTTCATGCATTGTTAGGGAAGAAAAGTCTAGTCTAACTCACAAATGCATCCTTATTCTCATGTATATTTGATACTGGCCCCAGTCTAATCTGATAAAGTGCACTTTGCCTGTGGTGTCTTACAATAAGCTGGCTGCATTAGTGCCGGGAAAAATCAATACCGATTTATAATTTACCATCGCAAAAACCTATCACTTTTTATGACCCTCCATCCTGGCTCATTAATATTACATTAAAACACACACACCCACTGCAACAGGGGGAAATTGTAGCTTGTCAGGTTCACAGTCATAAAGAAGCCTTTAATTGGGCTTCGTTTGGGAATGAAGGCATGGATTTTGTTTGTTTGTTTTATTTTGAATATATGATGCTTCCTTTCCCAGATTTTCAAGAGGACACATAACATACCTATTTTTTTTCCCTGAAAAGCAGGAAGGAAAGCTTGTCTCAGAAATTCTGAAATATGCTTTCACGTAACTCCCACAACGTGTATTTTAATCGGTCCTGGTCGTAGCCTCCTGTTTTCCTATAGGCTCCGAGCTGGTTTCGGCTTCTTCCTATGCTTTTCTTTGTGTGTGTGTGTGTGTGTGTGTGTGTCATGCTTTTATTCACCACCACCCTCCCAGGCTGAAACATTTCAGCTGATGGTATTTCTCTTATCTTTCTGGCTTGTCATAGTTGATATTTATTCCCCTCTCCTCATCCTCAGATCACTAAGAAGCTAAATGCCATCTTTTGCATTGTCTGTCTCCCAAAGAAAGGATGAATATTTGATTTTCTTCCATACTGAGTGGTGAATATTACGCTGACCCTGTTTGAAAGCAGCAATTCTTCCAGCGTTTTCCTTTCCCCAGTGGAGAACTACAGACAATGTGTGTGGTATGTGTGCGTGGCATGCGCGTGCACGAGCAAGTGCGTGTGTTTCTTCCTTTCTTTCACCTTAAAGAACCCCCCCCCCAAAATAAATGAAACAATACTCTTCCCTTCACCAAGTCTATTAAGCAGCTTTGTCCTCATGTGTTTTTAGACTCAAAAAGTCTTATATCTAAATTCTTTCCAGATAATGTCGAGGGAAAAAAAATGATGTCACTGTTTATGTTGGCAGCTGCAAGGTGCTCTATTTATTTCATACTATTCAAATAGTTTCCAGGGCTTTTTTCCTGTTCGTATCACGAAGCACCCGCCAGACCACAGGGCTCGCTCCCCTTCCCTCGCTGCCTCAAAGGTTAGGGCCTTCCCCCCCTCTCCGAAAGAGGGAAAATGAAGTGGGGAGCGGAGCCCAATAAATAAATAAGTGAGGGGCAGGGGAAAGTCAGTGTGTTCTCAAGTGTGCAGTAGATCCACACCATGCAGCAAGTACATGTCGTGATTGGGTTTTTAAAAGACATTCGCCTGGCCCCTGACTGACAGGGCCTATTGATTTTTTGGGTTTCTGCCGTCATCGGTTTCCAGCCTCGCAGCGGCCGCGTGTCGGGGGTCAGGGCGCACTGGGGCGCGGTGAGCCAGCCCTCCCCACTTCCCAAAGTGAAGGGCCGCTGAAAGAAAATCAATCATGTCATAAGTGAGAAGCATCAAAAATTTTCCCCCTGTATGGCCCAGGCCCATCAGCCTGTCTCCACTCAGGAGCTAAGGTTAGGCATCTGTCAAGTCAGACTGGGTGAAACGTATTAGAAATGCCAGTTAACCTGTGGGTGGACTGTGCAGGTGCTGGTCGCCCCTTCGCTTTGTCTGCCTGTCCTGGACAACGAGGCTGGCTTTCTCACGTCATTTTCGAGGCCCACCATCCACTTTTCTTCCCTTTCTCCCCCACAGCCACGGTGGATTGGGGTCTGGCACCTACTTATGTACGATTTTGGGAGGCATGGGTGCTTTTCTTCTGCAACCCATGGGAGATCAGTGCTGTTGCCTTCCGACCAAGTCACAAGAGCCCCTTTCTCTGTAATCTGGCCGTTCTCCGCCACCAGTTTTGTGTCTTGCTGTGGACACACACACCAGGCTGACAAGTTCTGTTGTAAAATTAACTGCGCACATCGCACGGTAGGGTTTTTATTCGGCCACTGTGCTGACGTTTCTGAACTGATTGGTCACTAAATTTTCTTTCTGTGCCACTAATTGTGGGTGGGGGGGTCCGCTCAGTCTTTAGAGCAGTGATCGGGGCTATGCTGCTTACTGTTGAGCTCCTCGCAGTCAGGCTCTCTATAATGAGACCGTCCAGTTTGGTGAAAGAAATGCTGTTAAGCGTCCAGCTTGAAGGACCCCTTGACTTGTACCTTCTAATTTGGAATTTGGTAATATACTGCGAGGCTTCTCCTGAGGAACATTGGTTTTGTGAGGAAAATGATGTACCCATTTTTATGTATATGTATAAATACATACTATATATAGTTAGTATGATAGATTTGTTTAGTATACATTATATACTGAATCTACATAATATATGTTATATACTATATATTTAGTATGTATTTACTATATATATTAATCAAGAAGGGGCTCTGATGGCACAGTGGTTATGTATTGGGTTACTAACGGCAAGGTCAGCAGTTTGAAACCACCAGCTGCTCTGCAGATGAGGCTTTCTTTTCTGAAAAGAGTTCGTCTTGGAAACGCACAGGGCCAGTTCTACCCTGTCCTATGAGGTTGTTATGAGTTGGGACTGACTCAATGGCAGTGAGGAGGTTAAACTGAGTTGCATTGTTTGTTTTTGCTGGACAGGTGAGGCAGGCTGGGGCTGGCTGTTTGGGAGGCTGGCTTTGTGATTCCTATCCCTTCCCATCCCTCTTACTTCCTGCTTGTCTCTGTTGGTTGGCACTAGTTGATGCTAGTTCCATGATGGTTGCTGTCTATTTCAGACCAGTTTGAAAGATCCTGGTCAGAGCTTCTCTGGAAAGTGAACCTGCAGGAGGGGCTTGTTTGGATGTAGAGGCAGATCCTGGGAGTTCTTCCTGCTTGGGATGACCACCCAGGAGCTTTAGAAGAACCTGGGAATGGATTGAGCTAAGAGCCCGTTGTAACTATCCACACCTAAATTGACATTCACTGGCTGAACCAAGATGTATACTCACTAATAAATATTTTAGCTCTCTATGCTTCAGTGATTACGCTGGCCATTCCATACAGATAAAAAGACAAAATGTTTCTTTAATCAGCACTGTGATGTGAGACCGTTAAGGTAATAGTGCTTGAAACTATTAGAATCTCAGAGATATTGACGGGCTTGCTTTTGGCATGGCAATTATAATTACATTTTTAGGTTACATTTTATGGGTTTATACTAGTTATTCTAACATGAAAGAAAGTGCTGTCCAGAATTGTAACAGAAGGGAGCAGTCCAGGCACGAGGGACTGCTGATAGATGATCTCACTGTGACCAATACCCTCTTTCTAGTTTCTGTAATGACAGGTCTTTGCAATAAAAACACTACCATATTTTTGAAATCTGCAGAATGATAAATGGCTCAGGGAGACTCCGGGGGTGGGGGTGTGTGTGGTGTAGTTTACATTTCTAATTCCTACGGATGCAACCGGAATGCTTCTTAGAAAAGCAAATGGAGGGACTTCCTCTGGCATAGTTGGGAGAAGGACATCATGCTTGGTAAAGTAGAGGGGGGGGGCGGGGAGCGAGAAAGACTCTTGGCAGCATGGAGTGACACAGTGGCCACAACAATGGGCACAAAGCTAAGAACAATTATGAAAGTGGCACAGGACCAGCCAGTAGTTCATTTTGTTGCATGGAGGGCCTTGAGTTGGAACTGACTGGAACTCACCTCACGTTGGAACTAACATCGACAACGTCGACAACCACGTCCCTCGAGGGAAGGAGGAAAAGTAGCCATCAGAGAACTGTGTTCTCCCTAAAATGCCCAGTCCTCTCACCTCCTGCTCGCCTCACGGACTGATGACCTCTCGGCATTTCTGTTCCTTTGGTGACTTTACAGGAATGGGAATGAGGCCAGCACAAGCCACCACTACGTGGCGATGTATGAATGGCAAGGCCAGTCTGACTCCCGGGCTCCGTAAAAGGGACCCGTTTGATTCTCGCTTCACAGTCATCGAAAGCTCCGTTTTGGAATTTCTCTTAGCTGGGTCTGTTTGCTTGTGGAGATGGTTTATTGGGATGGCGCTGGGATACAGGGGCTTTCAGATTTAAGAAAGGAAATCTGCTTGTCTCATTGACTATCAGGGACCTAACTTCCTATGTGGAATGCTGAGCCCGATCCTCTGATATCTGGTTTGGCCCTGTGCGGGGGTCCCTGTACTATTCTAACTGAGTTGGTAACATTCATACCTGACAGGTGAAGTTTGTGAGGAAGTCCAGGAGGGATTTATGAATTGTATGGTATAAAAACACAAGAAATATTCATCACGAGCCCCATTTTCTGCCTCAACCCTAATAGTTTATGTCCAGTGGCCTTCCTCATGTGGCTATGGTTAAATTTCTTCTTTTTCTCCCTGAAGGCTTCTGTTGATTGGTTGTCTGTGATGTCTTGCTTTAGGCCACCACATACTATTACAGATGCCTGAATATATATTCTTTCCTTCCTGTATACCTCTACCTTTATACCCCCCTTCCCTTTTTCTGTTGTGTCCCGTCCCTGTGTTTGTTTGTTTTTAAACTTGCTTAAAAGGCACAATCCTGGGATTGCTCCGGACCATGTTTTTTTTTTTAATAATAATTTTATTAGGGGCTCATACAACTCATCACAATCCGTACATACATCATTTGTGTCCAGCACATTAGTACATATGTTGACTTCATCAATCTCACAACACCTGCTTTCCACTTGAGCCCTTGGTGTCAGCGCCTCATTTTCCCCCTCCCTCCCCCCTCCCCCTCCCCCTTGCTAATTTATAAATTATTATTATTTTATCATATCTTACCCCATCCGACATCTCCCTCACCCACTTATCCGCTGTCCATTCCCCAGGGAGGAGGCCATATGTAGACCTTGTCATCTGTTCCCCCTTTCTCCCTCACCTTCTGTCCACCCTCCCGATATTGCCACTTTCTCCACTGGTCCTGGTGAACCATGTTTTTAACCATTCACCATGCTCATAGAAAATTTCTAATGTAGCATTGAAGTAAGGTAAATATTTTCCTAGTAACCAGAAAACATCCTATTTTCCTGCTTTAGTAAATACAGCATATAGTATGTACTTAATGTTTCTCTCGGTGACAGGAGATCATAGGGGGATGAATGGCTCTTATTCACACCTGTTTTCTTGGTCAGGCCTGTGGGATAAAACACAGAAGGCTTAGGGGATTGAGTTTTTACAGGAGATTACTAATCCTTTCTCTTCTCCTAAATCAGATTTGGGACAAAAGGGATGAAGAGTGCTTTCCCTCAAATATCCCATTCGTCCTATCAGATTCCCTGCTTTCTTTACCAAGGTCTTAATGCACTCCTCTTAGACTGTATCATCAGTGGCCAGAGCTGATGGGGTCTTTGAACATTAGGCAGTACACATTAGTCAGGGTCCCTGGGCTAACATCTTCTGGGCGGCACTTTCTTCTAAGTGTGCCATTAGTTAGTATAATGGACTGGTGTCTGTCAGCCTTTGGGGCGGGACAGAGAGGAGCATCCAAGACCCTTTGTCAGACGAATGGGCTGTGTTTTTTCCCTCTCTAACCTGGAAACATGTTCCTAGCAACACTTTCAGCCCTAGAGAGACAATAAATGTTAATGGCTTCAGTGAAGTCTTTATGATCTCCCGGGTCAGAAATCCTTCCTTTCCCTTTAAAGTCTCAAATATGGATTTACCCAATACTCTTCAGAACCATTATCATCTTTGGGGTAAATAGTTTTCATTTGAAAACATTTTTATAATACACACATTTTAAAAAGTGTTCTAAATATGTATTTTTACGATTGATCATGACAGCTCCTTAAAGAGCTATTATTGCCTAACTGGGAGATAATGTATGTGTATATTTAAGAAATTGTCTACAAAAATTCCCCTCCAAACCAAGTATATTTCCAATGAGGATCTTTTTCCCACCAATAAACTTAAAGAAGAAGAAAAAAAAACCCCAGCAAATGAAATTTGGGCTGATTCTCACAGTGAGATAGGACCCCTGGTTGTGTAGCATTTATGAGCTGGGCTGGAAACTGCGGTGGCTCTGTGGAAGAAAGACGGGGCTTTCTACTCTCATAAAGAGCTACAGTCCTGGAAACCCACAGGGGCAGTCCTACGCTGTTCTATAGGGTCAATATCGACTCATTGGCAGTGAACTTGTTTTTTTCTGAAATGAGACAGTTTAGAGTTGAGCTTTGAAATGCTTCTCTGGTGGTAATTGAGAAACCTGGTCATGTGAAGGATCAGAATGTCCAATATCTTTACTTGAGGCTGGGAACATAGGTTATCAAGAATTTGTGCCTCAATACACTTGCCTTCAAAATCATTTGGGGGTGGGGTTAGGCATTTGAATCACTTGTTACCACATAAGACAGGGAGTTTGATGAAGTCAGATCAGGGTAACTACCTGTTTGTTTAATCAAACTGCTTTTGAGCGGGTCTCTGTGATAGAAGTAAGCACTACAAGGAGCGCATGCTGCCTACCTGCTCTTGGAGAATGATCACTCAACACAATTTAACTCAACTCAAATCATGGCGGCCAAGTAGATTTTGACGCACAGCGAGCTTCTAGGACCGAGTAAATTTGCTCCTGGGGTTTCTACGGCTGGGAATATTTACAAGAGTAGAAAGCCTCCTCTTTCTGCCCCGGAGCAGCTGGTGAGTTCAGTGGTACAGACTTCTGCTTAGCAGCTCACCATGTAACTAGGGCTCCCTTGTGGCATGAAAACTCTTCAATAGAGGAGATCATCAGCCAAGATCCAGGTGTCTGCAGGTTCCCTCAGGGTACACAGTGGTCACCCCAAATTGAGAGGCTGTGAAGAAATGGTGAGCATCAAAAGATGATGTTGTAGATGACGACAAGGATGAGAGGTGCCAAGGCTGCTATGACTTTTACTACTATTATAGTACTAGACTGTTAAGGTTACTTAGTTAAAATTAGTTTATGAATTAACGTTTACTTCAGAGGATGCATTTTTAATCTCATTCAGTCAGTTCATATTCATTGAATACTGTTTATGTGCTAATCACTTAGAATATTATGGTAGTACAGGCCTGTTTTCATGGAATGTAGAGTTCTGGAGATTGAGGGAGGAATCTAGTCTCAGACACTAATTTTAAGAATCATATGCTTAAATGTGAGCTCTTCAATATGCTAAGTCCCTAAAAGTGAAGAGACCACATGTTTGGTTGATGTCTATGCTTGTCTAATGGACACAGAAGGACAGTGTGTGGTGATATGACCTGGTCAGGGATCTCAGGAAAATCCCTGAGTCCATGAGGAGGGATGGGAGATAACCATGTGAAGGAGGTGGGAATGGTGTGGTAGGGTATACGAGGAGGTACCCACCCCCACAATGGGAAAAATCTCTGCTAGGCAGAGCTTTTGTAGTACATATTTTCCCACTAGGTGAGCATCATGCAACTCGCTCTGAGTTAGTGCACCCAGTGGCGTTGCCTGGGAAGGTTCTCTCTGGTCACAGTGAATCTTTTTTATGAAAGCAATTTCACTCGAACCTTGTTTTTGGCGATGGCCTATTTAAGAGAACAGCACATGGCTGTGAAATTTTGTTTCCTGCTCAGGGAAAAATTCTGCAGGAACTGTTGTCATGTTAAACATAGCTTACAAGGACAGCGTTATGGGAAATACTCAAGTATGAGTAGTTTTCTCTTTTTAAAAAGGTGAAATGTTGATTGATGAAAATTTTGTTCTGGACATCTGTCAACATCCTGCACATACAAAAATGTCCACTCGTAGGGCATTTGGATTTCATTCCACCAGGTCAGACTGTTAATCAAGCTTTCTATTTAGAGTTTCTGATAAGATTACGTAACAGTACGTGACACAAAAGGCTGGATTTGTGGCAGGCAGGGGACTGATTTTGCTGCCACGACAATGCACCTGCTCACACAGCCATCTCAGTGAGCCAGTTTTTGGCAAAAACCAGCTTGCCTCTCTTGCCCATGCACCTTACTCACCTGACCTCACTCTGAGTGACTTGCTTTTGTTTCTGCAAATGAAGAGGGGCATGAAAGGACAGCGATTTGATGACATAGAAGAGGTGAAGAAAAAAACAAGGGAGGTGCTGTCAGCCATCTAAACAGATGAGTTTGAAACATGTTTCCAAGAATGGAATCACAAATTTGACAAATGGATTAAGTGTCATGGAGAGTACTTTGAAGGTGATAATGTTATTTTGTTTAAAAAAAATTAAATTCATACCTTTGAAAAAAAATCAGTTTTGAGTTTTTGGGTACCCCTCATAGAAGAACATTCTGTAAAGGGAAAGTAGGGGGAAAGAGGAAAAGAAAAGAATGGAAGGAAAAGAAGAAATTCAAGGCAGGATATGATCCAAGAGCTAGGATTTCTCACCACCTTTCAGTCCTTCTTTTCTCCTCTCCTCTCCTCTCCCTCCCTTCTTCCTCCAGTCTCCTTTCATCAAATCGTTATTGTCTTCTAAGATCTAGGTACAGATCTAGGCTTTGGGGATTTAGCACTAATGAAACAGTAAAAAAAGTAATCCTGTACTCGTGGCATTTACACTCTAGCAGAGGGAAGCAGACAAGAAGCATATAAACAAGCAAACCATGTAAGACATCGAGTGGTGATAGGCTCGACAGAGGAAAGTAATGAAGGACATATGGAAAGAAGTATAATGGGAGAAAGATTATAGGCAACACCGCCCACACTGTCATTAACAATGAACCAAATGCACTGCATCGAGTCGGTTCTGACTCATCGCGACCCTGTAGGACAGAGTAGACATGCTTCTTTGGGTTTCTGAGCCGGTAGCTCTGTACAGGAGCGGGAAGCCTCATCTTTCTCCCTGGGAGTAGCTGGTGGGTTCAGACTGCCAACATCGTGGTAGCAGCCCAATGCACGTTTCTACTTGTGTTCTTGAGTCCAGCTCCTGCCGATCCTCTGTGTGTCAAAGCAGAACTGTGCTCTGTAGGTTTCTCCGTGGCTCAGTTTCCAGTCGCTATCCTGACTTCTCTTTGAAGGCACTTAAAACTGACAACTTTTCAGTTAGCAGCCAAGGGTACCACCCAGGCACTCCAAGTCTTAAAACAGAAGAGAGTATTTATACTAATAGGCTTTAGGGAGTCCAGGTCTCATAGCAGCAGTTTCTGAATGAAACTCTCAAATCACTACAGTTTGAGATTCAATTTTTTAAGAAGGGCTTCGGTGCCAGGTCTATGAACACGATTTCTCAGCTGTCCGTAGATTCATAAAGATTTGTTTTTGGAACAGGCCTATCACATTCATTAAAGATCGGATTATTTGATAGCCCCCTTGCTCACTGAAGTGTCTATCTAGTTATGTGACAGTGGTGTCTCCAAATATGTAGGGCAGTACATGAGCAGAATGGGCAGGGGAGTGGAATGAGCTCAGTCGAGGCTTGAGCGACAAGGTATCCAGCTGGGCAGTTGAAAGCTGGGGGCGGAGAAAGAGCAGCTGGGAATATAGATTGAGGTGGGCAGGCAAGACAATGGGCTGTCAGGATAAGCACCTCTCCGCAAAGGTCATCAGTCAGTCACGGAGACTCAGCAACACAACTTGGCTCTTGTGTAAGCCGAAGTTTCAGCCGCTAAAGAAAACAGAGGGCTCTCCGAAGAAAACCAAAGCACAGATTCATTGCTGTCGAGCCAATTGCCACTGTGACGACCCTGTTGGACAGAGCAGAGCTTCCCACAGGGTCTCCAAATTGTTCATCTTTCCAGAAGCACCCTCTCCTGCAGAGCAGCTGATGAGCTTGAACTGTTGGCCATTTGGTTAGCAACCAAGTGCTTAACCTTTGCATCACTAGGACTCACCTGGATCTTTGAAAACGAAAGTCATTGTGACAATTAGTGGGATGATCCAGAAGAAAACAGTGCTTTGTTCTCCATATGTTTGGATATGAGTCCTTATTCTATTTTCCTTTCTAGTGTCAATGCCATATTTTTTGATATTGATCTTTGAACCATCAAAAAGTCAAACCCATGCAGTCTGAATCGATTCTTACTTATAGCGAGTGACCTTCTAGGAGCGAATAGTCCTGCCTCCCAATGAGCAGCTTGTGGATTTGAACCCACAACCTTCTGGTTAGAAGTAGAGCACTTAACCCATATCGTCACCAAGGCTCCTTGATCTTTCAACACTAGAAAGCAATGTCAACGTAATCGACTTCAGATTCTTCCTCGTTCTCTGCGGTGGAGGAGGGAGTACATTTAGATGTTTAGCTTTGGCAGTTCCCATGAAGTGGGTATTGTTTAGCTCGGTTTTTCAGAGGCTACAGCAATAATACTCTGATATTTTGACCTTTTCAGGCTTTGGGACCATCTGGGATTATCTTTGTATGAGTCTTTCGATCATTTTCTCCTTCAATACCAGTTGTTTGTAGAAAACAAAGAGGTCTGCCCGAGACGTGGGTCAAACCTTTTAACTTGATTTCCAGTGCATATTCATTGCCCACAGTCTTAGAGCCTCCTCAGGCCTTGAAGTGGGGTGGGAGATGTCTGTCAACCCAAATGTAAGCAAAGTAGACTCTGAGGAAGGAACTTGGATGGTAGGGTCCTGTGGCTGAGTGCTGGGGAGTGGCTTTGTTAAAGTTTGGCTATTAGAAGCCCTCTCTGCTTTTCTTAGTAGCCCCGCTCCCAAACCTTGTAGACATTTTACAGCCACTCAGTGGGCTGACCACAGAGAATCTGAATATACAGACTTTCCTGGCTGAGATATTTCCCGGTACTGATGGGAATAGGCATAATTATCACTCACGCAGTGACTCTCATCATTAAAGTATTTTCTAAATATGAACTGATCCTTCCTGCAAGAATCAGGTTAAGCCTTGTCATCCCCACTTTACGGATGGGCGTGCCCTGATTACATTAGCCTGAAGACAGACTTTTGAGTCTGAGATAAATGTCCTTAGCATGATAGTAAATTGGAGATGAAAAGACCTGTTAGGCCAGGCAGCATCACATCCCTTCCCCGCCTCTGCCTCCCCGCACCCGAACAGCAAGCTCCCCTCAGTCCACTCTCTAATGCTCAGGTCAGCCTTGGTCTAAGCCTCCCACAGGACCCTCCTTGTAAATCTACCCCTGGAGAAAGGACCCCCTTGGAAAAGCTGCTGTTGTGGTGCCAGTGCAGAGACTTCCCTTGCATGAGAGGCTCTTAGAAGTGTGAGGAATCTGGTTGGAAGTCCTTTCTTTTTGTAGCTCTAGGAAAACTGCAAATTCAAATGTCACGCGTGCATCTTTTCCTTTCACAGTGGAATTGTATGTGTCTTTCTGTGTTTACTAACGGACAGTGGAGATTTTGAGTTGCAGTTGGGACGTGAGCTCATGAAATTAGCATTACCCGCTTTCCCCCGTAGGTACTCAGGTTTATGGAATAAGCAAGTCATAAGTGCTGACCACAACCATTCAAGTGTGATGTGAGTCAACTTGGAGTACAAAGACTTTCTCTATGGCCACCCTCTTGAAGCATAAACGATCACAAGTCAATATAATGAGAATAATTAATAAAGAGTGTGCCAGTGACCTTGAATATTAATATTGTTTCTTTTTCCTGTAAACAAACCAGGCTATTTTATTATTATTTTAGTGTGTAATTTGGCATAAACACTCCTTTTCACATAATTTCCCCAGGTGACTTTTGTCTCCTTGGCAATTTCCGGCTTTAATAAAGAAAACCTAATTAAGAAGGAGCTGTTGATTGGTTTGCTAGTGTAATTAACACAGGTGATGCTAATGAGTTTCTATGAAACCAGTGGTTTATGGGAAAAATAAACAGGCCGCTGTTGCACAGGGCCCCACTGAACTGTACCCTCCGGAGGAGAGGAGGATTTCCACGTCTCCTGTGAGTGGTTCGTGGGCATGGGAGAGGCAGGCAAAATATTTTATAAGACTCATTAGTGGAACTCAACCGAATGGGGAGCAAAAGTCTCAGTGTTCAGTGATATTAAACAATCTGATGCAGGCTGCACTTGTGAACGCTCTGTGTGTTCAGGGGGCTGAAAGGAGCATCTTTCTTTTGGTCGGGTGTTCGTCCGACTTACATTTACAGTCACTTTAAGTCGACAAAGCCTGGGGAAGGCTTCCTGGGGACGTAGCCATCTCCCATCTTCCACCATCCAGTCCGCCCCGACTGTGTCAGTAACCCTGGAGGATGTTCTGGCCAGGAAAGCACATGAGGCTCCTGAAAAAACTGGAACTCCTCCGGGTCTCCTTTCTTGGCCTGCACCTGCTCTCGCAGGGACCCTTGCTACTCATCTTTCCAGTGGCTTCCATGCAGGTCTGGTCCTTGCCGGGTCGGGATTGTTTATAAGAAGCTAACTTTCTCCATCTTTTTTGTTTTTTTCTTAAATTTTCCTTGGGAGGGTGGCTGGGGTGGAAGGAGAGTGATGGCAGAAGGTGAGATTTTTGAGGGCAAGAAGGGAAGTGGCTCAGCTATTTATTGAACAACTTTATAACCCTAGCAAGATCGATGGCATTCATACACAGTTATTTATCCGAAATCTGACTCGGAATATCTGGCTGTTGTTGTTGGTAATATACAACTAGCCTGCCTAATTTCAAAACAGACCTTTGAAGTAGTTTCCTTAAAATACGGGTACACAATATTTATAGGTTTTCTTTGGCCCTCACCTTTATTCCCCTGGTGCGAGCTTCTTCATTATTTAAAACATGCCTTTTCTCTTCATTTTCATTGCGTTCCTCATCATCAGCAAGTTAATCCATTCTCTCTCTCTCTTTTCTTTTCTGCCTCCAAAAAATGCCTGCTGTACTTTGTCTCCCGTCTGTTGCACGGTGACAGAAAAGCCAGAGACACTCTGTGTCTAGCAGTGCACCTCCAGGGACATCTTTTGAACTCTCATAATTTGTATTTATTGCCACCCACTTTGTAAGTTCACAGTTTAATTTGCCAGCAGTGGCAGTGTTAGGCCGACACAGTAAAACAAGATAACGTTAAAATGTCAGAATGAGAGGGGCATGAATGATGCATTACCCCTACTAGAACTTGCACTTGTCATTGCTTTCCACCAAAGTGATGTTAACTACCTTTTGAGAGCTTTATCTGACTGGTATTACTCAGAAATAGGATCATTAGTTCACTCTTCTGATTAGGAACCTGCTATGCTTGATTAACTCTTCTCGGACTGGGATCTCGGTGGAAGCATTAAATGAATCGCACTGACTTAGACATCTAGAACTAATTTATAATTATTTTGCTGCAATTATTTGTAGTTGTTGACATGTGTTTTTCCATGATGTGTACTTAATGGGGATGAGTTAAACCTCCTGGAGAAAGGGCAAGCATGTTTGAGTTGCATCCACATTTCACTGAAGGTCTTCTGGATTAATAATAATAATAATAATAATAATAAAATTCCCTACTGACAGGTGCTAAGCTTTTATTTTTAACAGCCTCATGGTATCTATACAAAGTTAATTCACAAACCCTACGGAATCCTGAGCTTTGGAAATGGGCCTTTCGTAGCACACTGAATTCATGTTTATTTGCAGTGGTGACTTCCTGTGCGAGATGCAGAGTTGTGTCTTGGGGAAACTTCTAAGGTGATATAAGCCTAGGGTCCTGGAACAGGGAATTGTCCTCCACCCCACCTCCTGGTTCCATCCATCTCACACTTTCTTTCTTATCTAAAATCTTCCCGCTTGCTACTGTCGATAGTTCAAGCATACTGATTCACTTGTGTCTGATCTGACCATAATAAGTACTTGGTCTGCGCACTTCTCATAAGAGCAGATAGTAGTATGGAAAGTCTAGAAAGGCTAGGAGATGGCTATGGGGAGTGCTGCCGAAAAGGAAATCTGTCCTACAATGAAGCCCGTGGTGGCACGCATGACCTAATTTGGGTTCTAGAGAAAAGAAACTAATTTCACAGTAAAGGTAGGTATTGATTTGGGTCCACCATTCAAAGAAAGAACTTTGCATTTTACTTGAGCCCCTTTGGAATGAGAATCGTTGTCGTTCTTGTACTTCCAAACAGAAATAGAGGCAAACCTCTGAGAGGGGTGTGTTTCTCTCAAGCACCACTGTGCATTGAGTGCCTCGTTCTTCTAGGTGCTCAATATACACTTGTGAAATCGAATGGATGCGGCTATCACCAAAGAGCAGTGCCTTCCCCTTCTCATGCCTCATTCAAGTATTTCCCCCAAATGTCTAATTTCCTGAAAGGGCTTTTTATCTGTGTAGATCCAGAAACTTGGGTTGTTATTACAGATGCCTCTGATGAACCATAGGGTTACTCTGAGCATATTAACAGCACCATCCCATTATGCCCCTTTATCATATACTTGACATCTGCCCCAACTTACTGCCCTTCACTATCTGCTCCAGGCAGGCTATGGTCTCTCTGTCAGTTTCTTGGCAGCTAGCCCCTGGCGGGGGGTGCAGATAAATTGGTCTTCGGTAATTGTACTAAAAATGTAACCATAACTTGCTTGTCTAAGGTGATTGGACATGTGTTTTCAGGACCAAGCCAGGTGCTTCTCTTTGGGATTGACAATTTCAAAGAAACTAGATTTCAGTAGATGAATCTAGGTTCCTCAGTATAACAATCCAGTAGTGAGATTACAGATTATAACTCAAATTCTAGTTACTTAATAGTGTTGTAATTACGGTGCCTTTCAACCGGCTCTGAGTCATAGGGGCCGACTGCATTACTGAGTGCAATGCGGTCGGGCGGTCCTGCCTGTGCATCCTGACGGTGGTCAGGATGGTTGAGCCCATTGTTGCAGCCAGTTATCAGCCCTGTCTGGCTCATTGAGGTTCTCCTTCTGTTTTGCTGACAGACCACGATATCTTCTTTTCCCCGTGATTTATTTGTCCCTCCTGATGGCACGTCCAAAGTAAGCAAGACCTAGTCTGGCCATCCGTGCTTCTAACAAGCATTCTGCCTACATTCCCTTCAAGTCTGATAGGGTTGTTTTTCTGGCAGCTCGCGATCCATTCAGGATTCTTTGCCAACACCACAATTTGAAGGCATCGCTTCTTCCATTCCCCCTTTTCCCTGTCCGGCTTTCTCATGCATATGAGGTGACCGGAACTACTATGTCTTGGGCCAGGCAGGACTAAGGGATCAAAGTGACACGTTTGTTTTGTGACACTTTACAAGAGGTCTCTTTGCCTGCTGAAGTCTATCATTTGATTTCCTGACTGCTGTTTCCATGGGCATTGCTTGTTGCTCCAAAGAGAAATTCAAGTTCTTTACCACTTATTTTTTGTTACTGTTCCAGTTATAAGAATTTAAAATTTCGGGTAGGAAAGAGGGAACCGATTACATGGAACTGTGTGTGACCTCCTCCCTGGGGGACAGACAACCGAAAAGTGGGTGAAGGGAGACGTCGGACAGGGCAAGATATGACAAAATACCCATTTATAAACTATCAAGGGCTCATGCGGGAGGGGGTAGCGGGGAGGGAGGGGAAAAATGAGGACCTAATGTTGGGGGTTTAAGTGGAGAGAAAATATTTTGAGAAACAATGTACAAATGCGCTTTACACAATTGATATGAGTATGGATTGGGATAACAGTTGTATGAGCCCCTAATAAAATGTTTTAAAAAAAAAGAATGAAAAAAAAAAGAATTTAAATTTTCCTTGTGTGTATGGATAATTATTATTGTAATAATGTGTGTAATGAACATTTCATATTAGTCGGCAACTCTGGTAGAGCCCTAAGAGGCATAGGAAAAAGTATGTGTCTGGGTTCGTTTCTGAGGTTCATAAGAATAACCTCTTTTCAAGGTGGTCCATTTAAACAAATCCCAGCTGATTGGAATTTCTCTCTGTGAGCCTGATTTCCGTGGTTTTGCCCTGCATTGCCCGGAGAATGAGCAGTCTCTGAGATTTGCTTGTAATGCTGCTTCTGGGGAGAGGAGAGACAAAGACATAGGGAAAGAAACCATGTCCTTGAACCCTATGTGAAGAGCCCCTGTCAATGGCAAGGGCGTTTTCGTTTCCTCTCCTAGCTCTATGGCATAGCCCCTGATTAGGGTGGATCAGACTTAACCAACATTAATTTTATTTTAAAACTGCTCTCCTTTGGAAGGCCCCATCACTTTGCTTTTCTAAGAAAGGAAAATGGGAACAGGGTGCAGCTTCTTGACCAGGAAAATATTAAAAAAGGTTTTCTCTTCCTGGAAGTTGAACACCTGAGGGAGCTCCAAAAATTTCATAAGGGAATGGAATGAAAAGACAATGGAATTTTTCCATAAACTGTTTGAAGCCTTTTATCCTAGCGTGGGATCTAGGGAGGTGGAAATAATCAGTGTAACTTAATTATGGCAACGCTTCTACATCTACCCTCTTACACGATTCAAAGATGCCTTGGTGGCACTGGGGCTAAAGCACTCCGAGGTAGAAAGATGGGCAGTCTGCCTCCGTAAGGACTTGGAAACCCTCGGGGGCAGTTCCACTCTTCCAGTAGCCACCCGGACCAGGTCGCTGCGTGTCAGAATGCACCTAGGGGCGGCAGGCTTGGGTTCGATTCTTATTCCGGGGCTCTTGTGTCCCGTGGTGTCCCAGAGAGAGAACAAAATGAGACTCTCACCAATTCTGTCTACCTTTTGCTCTAAGCCTGGGCTCTGCAGCACCATTAGGATGTAGATGATCATATTTAAAACCTGTGCTGACACCGTTGTACCCATCTGAATGATTAATCTGCTCATTAAAAGAGTGCCGATGGGCTAGTCTAATTGGAACATGGATCTTCTTAAAGGACGTTACAGGGTCGGGAATAGGAAATATTACTCATAACATAAAGTAGGGATTAATTATGCTACTAAATACTACTGTGTGAAATTTACATATGGGTCTGGTTAGAGACAAGGATTAGAAAGAGTGCAGCACTCCGTTTTATAACATTTATGTCAACTTTAAGACAGGTGGTGTGCTCCTACTTTAATCCCAAATCTTAAATCAACATTTACAGAGGCTGTTATAAACTCAAATGCCACCGAAGGCTCAGAGGTTGGGATAAACACCGAATTTGCATCAGTGAATCACAGTGATTTCACGTTAGGGATTAAAAAGAAAAAAATCACAAAGATCCAAAGCTGCAAAGCAATTTCTCCTCTTTGAAAAATCCTGAACTTCTGGATGATATTAATCTTCCCAGAGAAGAAGGAGAGGACAAGAAGTTTTAAGAACATAATGCAAAGCCATGGTCTACAGGTTATAAGCTTAAAAAAACACTTCTTCAAACAAGCCGTATGTATGAGACATAAAAGGGAGTTGCTTGGGTTCCAAAGGGGCTGTTTTGTTTTTGTAAAAATATATATAACATGATATTTGCTGATTCATATTAATCATGTTGTGTCACCATTGCCCATCATTGTTTCCACATTCCAATGATCAGAAACAGAACCTCACTGCTCCCCAAAGAACAGTGGCCCTCACCCCATTCCCTCTCTCCTGCCTCTGGTGGCCACAAATCAACTTTCATCTCTATACATTTACCTATTCTTGTCATTTCAGACAGGTGAGATCACACAAGACTTGGCCTTCTGTGTCTGGTCTATTTCACTCAGCATGGTGCTCCCAGATTCGCCCATGCTGTAGTGTGTATCAGGACTTCAGTTCTTCTTACGGCCGAGTACTGGTCCATTGAGAGTGCTCAGCACATGTTGCTTATTCATTCACCCATTGGTGGATATTTAGGTCGCTTCCACCTCTGGGCTGTGGTGAACAGTGCTGCAAGGAACATTGCTGTGCATGTATCTGCTGGTGACTCTGCTCTTAAGGCCCAGGGATGGGGTAAGGGGTGTGTGTGTGTTTCAAAGCCTCACATCTTCTTTCCAAAGATCGTGTTTGCAGCATCCCATCCAGAAACCAACCACACCGCTGTAAAGTGTGGAGATGGAACCTCAAATCTTAGGATTGAAAAGTGGCTTGAAGAACTTTCATTCTGCTCCTGTTAAGGCAAGGGGCACAAAGCTTACATGGCTGGTTAATGACAACCCATTGCCCTTGAATTGATTCTGACTCATAGTGACCCCGAGGCTATAAATCTTTACAGAAGTACATTGGCCCATCTTTCTCTGGTGGAGTGACTCGGTCGGTTGGAACTGCTGACCTTGAGGTAAGCTGCTTAATCCACTGTGTTTCCAGGCCTCTTTAGTTAGTTCCAGATAGAACTAAAGGTGTGAGCATTTGACTCACAGTCCGGTATAATTTTCAGTACACAACATACCATCTCTAGTTTGCTTACCCACTATCTGATGATTGGATTGTTTGCTTGATGCCATGTATCTTAAGATAGCCCTGTCTACTGAAGCCTGATCTGTTTCACAAAACATGAAGTATGTTCCTGCACATCTTGAGACTTCATGTCATTCTCCTACTGGACAGTTTGCATGCCTTTTCACTTGTAGGCAGATGCCATGTCACATGTAGAGTAAAATGGAAAATTGCCCCACCTTACTGGCTGTGTAAGCCCCCCAAAGAGACCAGGAAAGTTCAGGCATGGAGTTATTAGTGGCCCACACCTCTTTAAGGAATGAGCAGAGTGGTCAGTTTATAGAGTGCGCTCAGCATAGAGAATGCCCTTGGGCATACGTAACCCTGTGATGTCTTTAGGGTTGGGGAAGCGTTAGGGCAAGGACGTCCTTGAGTGGTGCAAATTGTGACTGCACTCGGCTAGTCGCCCGAGTCCGAGTGGCATAGTGGTTATGCATTGGGCTGCTAATCACAAGGCCAGCAGTTTGGTTTGAAACCATCAGCCTCTCCGTGGGAGAAAGATGAGGCTTTTTACTCCCCAAAAGAGATACCGTCTCAGAAGCCCCAGGATACTTCTGCCCTGCCCAGTAGAGTCACGATGAGCCAGCATCAACTTGTTGGCAGTGAGTTTGGCTTTTGGTTTATTAACCAAAAGATTGGAGATTGGCGTTCACCCAGAAGTGCTATAGAAGAAAGGCTGATGATCTATTTCTGAAAAACGAGCCACTGAAAACCTCCAGGGCCATAGTTCTACACTGACGCCCCATGGGTTGCCGTGACCTGGTATCGACTATAGCAGGTTGAGTGGGTTCGGTGGAGAAAGGCCTCCGCTACAAGCAGCAGGCTTTCCGGCTCCCGCATCTGCATCCTGCTGAACCCTCTGCGCAGCACCAAGACTTACTCTCGCCTTTCCTTTTCATTGCCCTTATCTTCGTTTCACTCTCCATCGGCTCTCAGCTCTTTACCACAATAACCTTCCAGCTCTCGCAGCCCTCAGTTACGTGCCTTCTCAATCTGCTGTCTGTATAGCAGGCAGAACGATTTTCCTGCCATGCTTCTTACCTCGAGTTTCATTTTAAAACAGCCTGGTGGGCAGCTCACTGTCCTGGAGATTCAAGCCCAAGCTCCTGAGCATTGCATGCAGTGTCCTTCCTGGACTTGACACTTTTTTCCTCTTTCTTGTGCCGATAAACTTACACTTGTCATGCACTCTGGGGCTCCTTTTGCCTTTCATGTGTATTTGACTCTAACTGATCTGTTCTTCTTGTCCTTTCCCCTTTCCCCTTGCATCTGGCTGTCTCCGCCTTTTCTTCAGTGTTCAGTGCAGTTTTACCTCCTCCAGGGAATGTGCTCGGACCTACCAATTTAGAAGAGAGTGTGCACTCTCCACTGAAGGACGTCAATCTGCATGGAAGCTCCTTGAGGGCAGGGAGCACGTGAAGACTGGTTCTGACCTTTATTGTCTACCTGTGTCTGGGTGCTATGTCTGCTTCACAGGAGGAAATAAACATTGAAGGAAGGAGAGAAACAAACCCTGGCAAGGATTTAAGCTCTTTCTTGTAGGATTTTCAGGGGAATCTGCTCAAATGCTTTGTGGTAAATGATTCCACCACATGCTATCTTTCATTATTAGCTAGATAGGTGCTTTTGAAAGGAACCCTGGTGGTATTGTGGGATAGGCATTGGGCAACTAACCACAAGGTTAGCAGTTCAAACTCATCAGCCTCTTGGTAGTAGAAAAATGATCCTCTCTGTTGCTGTAAATATTTCCAATCTCAGGAACTCTTTATAGGGCCACCATGAGACGGAATTGACTCAGTGGCTAGGTGCCAAGTTTTCTTCTCTTTGTTCAATGCCTTTGTCCCTGCCCCCTGGCCCCCCTCCATCTCTAGTTATAGGAATGGGTCCGCCATCATGCTCTCTAGAAGCACCTTCAGAAGCGTTGGCTCTCTGCGTTTTAGAGTAGTCTCATGATTTTGAGTTATGGCACGTCTTGAAGGTCAACTGTCAGGTTGTTCTTGCTGTAATCTGGTGTCAGAGAGACAAAACTTTCAAAGAGTCTGATATTACCATTCTGTGAAAATTAATAGTGAACTAGCCATGAGGGCATGCTGGAACATCTTTGTTTTTTGAGGTAAACCGCTCCACAACTTCTTTAGAAAGGTGAGCAAGACCTTTCTTTAGCAATTGAAATCAAGCAGAATACCGTATTTCTCCACAGGGGCAGGCAGTTTAGCAGTGTCTGCTTCTGGAGGCCCTCGGAGAGATGGATGGACACCCTGGCTGCAACAGTGGGCCAAGCACAGGAACAACTGTGAGGATGGCGCAGGGCCAGGCAGTGTTTGGTTCTGTTATAATGAGGTCTCTATGGGTCAGAACGGACTCGATGACACCTAGCAGTAACAACAACGACATGCTTCCCTTAATAAGTAGTGGTCATTCATGTGCCTCCACAATCTTCGTTGACACACAAGCCTTTAAGAAGTTAAAGAGACACATTGTCCGAGTAAAGCCAGAAAGCCAGGGAAGTGCAGTGGTTTCTACCTTGCTGGTAGACGAAAACTCCGTTGTCTTTGGTAGACAATGGTCCAGGTACAGAGATGTAATGTAGAAGGCAAAGGAAGTTGAACTATACATGAACCAATCTTAGCTATCCCCAAAAGTTGTCTTCCTAAATCATTAAATTTTGGACATTTTGAGTCAGAACTAAATGTTTCCGTAATCTGATTAAAAACCAAACAAAAAAAGTTGCCATTAAGTGGACTTCAACTCACCAGGGCGCAGCATAGCACCGATGAGACACACACTGTTCCTCTGGTTTTTGAGGGTTCCTCAACGCCCACTATCCAGACCCCAGTCCTGCCTTCCACTGCCAGTTAGATTGGAACACGTGCACAGGTACAGAGAAGAGATAAGAGCTCACGACACATGGGATCCAGGAACAGGAATGGGAGTAGAGATACCAAGAAGGTAGAGGGAAGGTGGAGAGAGGAGGGGAGGAAGAGGGAACCAACCACAATGATCCACACATACCCCACCCCAAGGGGAGCGAAGGGTAGGGATGAACAACACAAACTGTGGGGGGAAGGGAGACCGCGGTTGGTATCAGATATGAAAATAATAATAATAATATATAATCTATCAAGGGGTCACGAGGTGGGGAGAGGAAAGTGAGGGAAAAAAGAGGAGCTGATACCAAGGGCTCAAATAGAAAGTAAATGTTTAGAAAATAATAATGGCAACATATGTACAAATATGCTTGATACAATTGATGTCTGGATTGTTACAAGAGCTCTAAGAATCCCTAATAAAATTATCTTTTAATAATAAAAAAAAAGAACAGATCTGTCCCCGTAGTGTTTTCTTTGCCTTTTGCCACCTTCTATGCATGTGTTTTGCCAGACCTTCCTCCCAAGGGGTCTCAGGTTGGATTCAAATTTCCATTCTCTCGGTTAGCAGTTCCAGTGCATTAACCAGTTATACCACCCAGGGGTTTCAGGCTGGTCAGACTCATCTCGAAGGTGAACCAGCAGAGATGAGACAACTAGTTGTCTCAACGATGGATTTTATGTCTTACTCTCCGAACCCTAACTCATTGTTTTTGACCCTACATGGACTTTTAAAAAAGATTATTTTTCTATTCTCAGCTTACAGAAAGCAGTGCCAGCTATCTGGTAATACTGCACAGGATTGACACTGGTTTGCAGCGCTGAGGTCTTCTTGAGTCTACAGCTACACATCAAAAACATTTTCATAAGGAGCTTGTATAGTCAAAGATTGCAAACTGGCAGCCAGTAATTGGATTTGGCTTGTAGAATCATTTGGCTTGGCTAGCACAAGCTGTTGTCTTGTAGGTGGGAAATTCACAGTCCTGGTTGCCTCAGTCCTCACCACTCCCAGCTACTTCCCTTTGTTATGTTATTGGTCTGGTCTCAGAGGCTTCTGAAAGGGGGGTCCTGAGTTTAATAAGACCTTTGTTTTGTTTGGGGTATACAGGAAGGTTAGCAAGAGATGCCCACTTTATTTTCAAAACATGGCTGTTTGTTGGAATGGCTGGTTGTTGACAATGTTGTTTACATATTTGAAAGCATAACGCCCCTCAAGCTGCCACCTGCTTTATCAAATCACGTAAGCCAAGTCCCATGTTACTACCAGCATTGGTTCACATCTGTCACAACTGGCAGCCTTTAGCATTTGTATGAAAGAATGGTTAATCGGTCTACGTGTGGGCACAGATGCAAGTAGAAACGACAATTGCGTTTATGCCACTAACCACTCAGGTTTATACCAAAGATGGCAAGGGTTTTCTCGCTTCTCTGGTAAAGGACTGCTGGGGATGTAGCATGTTCAACTTTCTCTCTTAGAAGGGCCCTCTTTCTCCACATCTCTCTCAGCCTCGGCTGCCCAGCAGAACACTAGGCAAAGAAGTTATTTTTAAAGAGGAATCCCCACCTTCACAGGCGACAGTTTTACGGGGCTGTGAATGGGAAACGTGCCCTTCACCTCTTGTTCCGAAAGTGATTCCCCCATAGCCCATTCTTCCAAAAATACTCTTTCAAATGAAAGCACCAACATATCATCTTTTGTTTGAAAATTTGCAAGACCACAGAAAGGAAAACAAAATTTACCGTTGATCCTAAGACTAGATAGGAAAAAGAAACTCACCGTGATATACAGCTCTTTTCTCTTCAGAATATTTCTGTGTGTATTTCAAAATTATTTTATAAAATTGAATTCTACCATCCTATTACTTGTTTTTTTTCACTTAATAGTCAATTTTGAATATGCTAAGATATCAGGTAAAATTTCAAAATAATCGTGCAGCACTGTGTCTTATTGCTATAACTCAGTCATCCTATATACACATATACATAACAGGTAACATCAGACGCTGTTTCTAGATGACTTTTTTTTTTGTTGTTGCAGTGTTAAGATGGAGAAGTGAGCTTCCTTTCCTATAATCTTTAGACGGAATCAGATTTTTCCCTTTAGATTAAGTTCCTAGAAGTGAGATCCTGGAAATGAAGGTCTAGGAGCGTTTGTAAATGTGTATGTTGTTAGAGTGCCCTTTGCAAAGATTAGACTCTTTCCACTCCCACCTCATTCTGGGCAGAAGACAGCTCACAGTGAGAAAAGCAAACCAAGCTCCCTGGCATCGGGTCGATTTTGGCTCATCACGACTCTGTTGGACAGGGACACAGCCGCCTCTGTGCGTTTCTGAGGCTGTAACTTTACAAGAGCAGAACGCTTCATCGTTCTCCCAAGGAGCAGCTGGTAGTTTCGAACAGCTGACCTTGTGCAGACACTTAAAACCCGTTACCAACTGAGTACATGAGACAGAGTATTTAATTTCTGTTTTCATTTTTGAATTACTGCTGAGATTGACGTTTCCTGGCAATTCTGGTTCACACATATATTTTTTCTTTTTTGTGAAGTACACTTTTGTTTTCATTTCTTTTTCCATTCTTCGATTGAAAACGATAAACCTGCATTGTCTCGGAGGAGTTAGTGAACAGCCACAGGTATCTGAAGCCTGGAGCGGGGCTGGGAGCGCTGCTTCTGCAAGGACTCCCTGCTGGCGCTGCTGGCTGTTTGAGGGCTGTGCCAGGGCAGGGCATGGGAGCTCCGCTTCTGCAAGGACTCACTGCTAGCGCTGCTGGCTGTTTGAGGGCTGTGCCAGGGCAGGGCAGGGCAGCTGGCTTCTCTTGAGAGGCTCCCAGAGAAAGAGGGAAGGGGGAGCTGCCGTGCGTGCCTTGTGCCACCGCGTCTCAGAAGTCTCACAGAGCATTTCTGGCACATTCTGGGTTATAGAAACAGGTCACTAAACCCAGATGACACTCAAGAAGAATGAAGGCCCACTTCTTTTGTTGTTGTTTAGTTACTTGCTTATTTAATTATTTTTGGGGTAATGTTATGTTTTCAGTATTTTCCTCCAACTTCTTGATGTCCTTTAATCTTCTTTGCACCCTTTTCTCGGTCTGGAGGAGATTTGCCTGTGAATGTCTGTAAGCCCCCTCATCGTTTTCCTTGTGGAGTGTGGCCCTTTGCGCTCCTCTGTAGGGTCAGCTCCACAGTCACCAGCTTGTAACTTCTTAGTACCTTTTACTCACCTGGTGGTTTTCCTTTTTACAGTTAACCTCTTAAATATTTCTGGTATTCATTTCTAGTGTTTGGCATTAGGTAGAGTAGCCTAATTAGAGTGTTTCCAAATAATTAGCATTTGAGTGACACAATTTGACCGGACTTACCTTCCCCTCATGATTTGTAATGACACCTTATTATCAATAAAGAGAAGACAGATCTTTGGCTCTTACTCAGAGTACGACTGAGCTCTTGTTACGATCTTAAAGTGTCTCCAGGCTAGTTGGCACAGAGCTGCTACCCCGCGTTCACTGCACCCCACCCCATTTCTTCTCTGACACTGGAAGCAGCCAGTGGGTGCCTTCCACACTGGAGTCCCAGGGCCAAGAAGGTGTCACTTTTGATATTTTGAGTATCAAGACTAAGGAGATACATGTATATATCAATGAAAATATTTATATATTTATATTATAGAAATTATATTATAATTACATAATTTTATATAATTATAATACATTCTATTATATAAATATTTATATGACCAGTGGAAATATATGTATATAAATATTTCCATTGATTCCCTGCCTATTCTGATTTCCCAGCTAAAACAGAACAAAACAAAACATTCACACACACACTCCCCCCATCCTTCCATCTAGTCAAACCTAATTCATAGTGACCCTATATGGGGTTTCAGAGCTTGTAGACGTTTGTAGGAGCCAGCAGCCTCATCTTTCTCCCTCAGAGTGGTTGATGGGTTTGAACCACTTGACCTGATGGCTGGCAGTAAACCACAGCACCAGTAGAGCACCTTCCTGTACAACTTTAATTCCTGCAGTGATAGAACTCATATTCATTTTAAGGCGCCCCCTCCACCCCCCCA